>NC_092758.1:67345638-67976888 GCF_047496795.1 Chiloscyllium punctatum | reverse complement strand
AGCGCTCTGCGAGGAGCTGCCTGATCTTCCCCAATGTAGAGGAGACCGCATCGGGAGCAACGGATACAATAAACGACATTGGTGGATGTGCAGGTGAAACTTTGATGGATGTGGAAGGCTCCTTTGGGGCCTTGGATGGAGATGAGGGAGGAGGTGTGGGTGCAGGTATGGCAATTCCTGCGGTGGCAGGAGAAGGTGCCAGGATGAATGGGTGGGTTGTTGGGGGGTGTGGACCTGACCAGGCAGTCACCTTCTCCCCCCCACCCCCTCCATTTATCTCTCCACCCTGGAGTCTTCCTGGCTCTATTCCTGATGAAGGGCTTTTGCCCAAAACGTCGATTTTTCTGCTCCTCGGATGCTGCCTGAACTGTTGTGCTTTTCCAGCACCACTCTAACCGAGGCATTATGTAAGCCTGGGGACAGTTGTCTAGAAGAGCTTGTAAAGGAAAAGGAAGACACAAATACTTCAGGTAAAGACAATGAACACATGCTTACAGAGCAAACAACCGAGATATTCTGGAGCCTACAAACATACAAAACCATTCAACTTTTAATCAGTCTGCATCGACGCAGAAATACCTAACATTGTATTACATGCATACCTGATGAAGGAGCAACACTCCAAAAGCTCGTGCTTCCAAGTAAACCTGTTGGACTATAACCTGGTGTTGTGTGATTTTTAATTGTTTGTCTTGAATCTGAAGGCCTTCACACGACCAGTAAAACTTTATCATATTGTACATCCATCCCAGAGAAATTCTGGGTATTCAAAACTATCGGAAACGCATTCGTTTTAATCAGAGAATCATTTGCACCTCACCTAGGAATCAGAAGGCTCATTCAACCCCTAGAGGAGGAGGAACAGCTCAGTAATCAAATCTGGATTTGGCAGGAGAGAGGAGGAACTGACAGTCGGTATAACTGGGTATAACTATGTCTAACGAAGATCGTTTCAGCGAGTGGTTCAGCCAGAGTCGAGACAATCACCCACAGCCAGTCGCAGTGAGTCATAGACTGTAACCATTACAGACTCAAGGAAAGAAAGAGAGCAAATGATCTTCCCACAAATCTCCAGGTACCGACAAGAAGTGGCTGAAGCAACCGGAGAGCCGAGATACTGACTGGGGCATCGCCAGTGACATCCAACATCATCCAGGGTGACAGGAATCAGCACTCACGGTCCACAGCAGAGCCTGGCTACGGTGAGTGATTATGAATGTGTGCAAGTCGAAACCACGTTTCCACTTCAAGGGTGTGCGTAAGGTCATCGAGATCCTATGTCCTAGCTCTGTTAGATAAGGAAAGAAGGGTGTGCTTCAGGTCCAACAGTACAGTGCACCCCCGGGGAAGGGAAGCAGGATTAGCATTCTTTTTCTCTGTCTCTCTCTCTCTCCCCTTTCCCCTGTCACCAAGTATTAACAACTCTTTGTAATTTTAAACCTGCAGTCCCAAGTTGGGACTGCAAGGGTTTACTAGAGTGTGGTTAGCTGTCAGATAAACTTCACTTTGCTTGATCCATAACATTGGGGTTTTTGAAATATTCATTTTTTTCAGTTATTGTGCATTTTTTCAATTTTGCTTGTTCTAATAAAACTGGAGTTTCCTTTGCCTCTGAAGTATTTGTCTCCTGTGTTTTTCACCACACCACATCTCATTACATTAGCCCAGTGTCAGAATGAGGGAGCTGGTATACAATAAGCCAATCAGCACTTGCTACAGATGCTAAAGATAAAACACCATGTTTTCACACTGTTGTAATGGAAAAATGTTTTTCTACTAAAATCCTACTTGAAGTGGATTAGATGCTGTGATAATTGGCTGTGAGTAAAGAACATTCACAGAAGCCAATGGCTATCCTTCATGTTCCTGACAATTCTGAAATATCTGTAAACAAAATAGAACAGAACTGAGGTAAATGAAGCACAGATATTCAATTTCGATGCAAATTATTTACAAGTGAAGCAAAAGCCTAAATGGACTTCTTCTTTCAATCTCTTTTATTAATATTATTAATATTAAATATTAATTTATATTAATTTAAATTATTGTTACTATGAAGGCAGCAATGATGAAGTGAACTTGTTAACCGTTGTTCTGCTGGAATTATGCTTAACTATATGACTAGCAAGAAAATATAAGAGTAGCTGGAGGGGCCACACAATGGATTTGAATTCAATGGGTTTTAAACCTAATTAAAACTAATATAGACAATTCTGTGTTACAAGTTCTGTGCAACTTTCCAAGAGTGCAGTTTCCAACTGGGAAAGAGAGAGCAGGCAATTGAGAAAGGAGGCTGTGTGCCAGTTTTTTTGATTGGCAACAGGTCTTTGCTATTATTAGTAAACTAAAGTGCTGGAACCTGTTTCCTGCACTAACTTATTAATACAACTGAATTTTTAAAAAAATTATCAAACACAAATTTTTGTGCCCAGTTTGTGGGAAAGTTTCCATCGATCACAAAAACTTGCCCATTAGAATGGAAGAAATGATCTTCGGTTTGTGTCTCTCTCACCAACTGACTTAGATATTGGGTTAAATCTACTTTTCTAGTGTGTTGAGAAAAAGATTGTGCACATAGGCTGAGATCCTATATCACCCTGCCCACCACACTACAAATGCCATCAATAATATCTTTGGCAGGATGATGGAACAAATGAATAAAAATCATGTTTGCTATTGGTGTTTTTCCCACTTCCTGTTTCTGTGATGAATGCTAAGCTGTGGTAAAAGTGGTTGCAGTACTGGCCACTTGTCTGCCAATGACATGATGCCAATGAGCTGACATTCACCTGAAATATGCCAGAGAAGCGCAAGCAACTTCAGGACCATTAATCTCTGCAGGTGTGAGTTTTGATTGAGCCAAACAGTTATTTCAAACGTCTAAAGTGCATTACGAATTCCATCACGTTCAGAGTATAACGAGACAGTGGAGATGAATGTCACAGATATTCAGCTCATGATAACTCACTCATTGGTTTACAGTCAGGTAAATCACTGAATATTTATTGTATTCAATATCTTTCTTCCAACATTTATTTATTATATTTTGCTGTATGAAATGGCATATCTTACTTCATAATCATCACAAGGGTCTTGAATGAAACATTATTCAAAATGAAAAATATGTTTTCTGCAATGACAAAAGTAATGTTTACTTGAGTGTAGATACACTTACAGTGAAATCCTATTAGATGCTAAGTGTTCTGAATAACTAAGCAAATTTTATGCATGAAGGTAATAAATGTTATATACATCTATGTCACACTTCCAAAAGTAAAAGAGAAAAACGCTTATAATGAATTTTGAAATAAAAACATGACATTGTAAATAAACAATGAATCTGTCAGTGTCTGAAATGGGAAAGAACAACACCAGCAACTTGCTTTTAGTAAAATAACGTGAACAAATTCCCCAACGTTCCTCAGAAGCATTAGCAAAGCAACATTTGACAATCAGTTATGTAAAGAGATCTTAAGGATAAAACATCATGGAATTATGTGCAAATCAACTAGCAAATACAGGAATGAAAAGATACGGCATGATTTATAAACATCCAGACTTTCTGGCTGATTTCCAACACTTTGTTATTTGCTTCACATACATTACATTTTGTTGTGAGATTCCCTGTTACATTTAAGAACTTGCTGAATTTGTGCATTAATTGTTCTTCAAATTCATCTTAATAAGTTAATTCTTAAAACTGGTCATGTTACTAAGTTACTAATGTAATGATTGTTAATGCAAACTCTCTGGCCAACAGTAGGAACAAATTAAGCTATTGAGTCTAATTCCTACAATGTACTTAATGCTTAGAGATTTAAAACAAAAATCTAATTTTAGTTCTTTTATCTTTCGTTGTCCTTTTTTTCCTGTCTTTATTTCCTTAATTTTTTTTCCCTTTCTGTACCTAATTTGACTCTACTGCACCAATTTTAATCCATCGTTTTCATCATTAATCAATCTTTTTCTTTATCAATCTTTAATCTCTTAAGGAGATAACTGTCTTCCCCATCCATTCACTAAATATCATTTTGCCATAACTCAATAGTTAATTTACATTTCCAGCAGCTTTCATCAAAAAGTTTCTTTAAGCTAAAATCTCATGTGCAGGAAACTGCCAAAGTAATGGTATATGCCTTGCAATTTCTATATCCCATTAAGTTCAGTCCATTAAGGTCAGTGATCGAAAGCTTGGATAAATAGTTAGATTTTAAAAGTCGTCACAAAGGACAAAAGAGGAGAAATGAAAGCTGAGAGGTTTGAGAGATAATTTGATAATTTGAGCCCAGGCATCTCTATGTCTGGCTGCCAATTCATGTTAGGCAATGAGAGTTTGGGATGTTTCAGTGAGAAGAATTAGAGTAGTTCAAACAACTTACATATTTACAGGGCTAAAGGAATTTACTGCAGTAGAGAGGCATGAGAGCATGGAAGGCCATGAAAGCAAGAATAAAAATTATAAATTTGGATAAATGAGACATACATCAATGAGCACATGGGTAATGATGACATAGAATTTGGTCCATGTCACAGCAGATGTGAGTAGCAGAAACTTAGGTGTGCTGCAGGTCATGGAGGCTAGAAGCTTGATGTCTGACTGGCAATACTTTGGATTGTCAGGTCTAAAGCTAATGGGGGTAGCAACTGTAAAATTGCATTACTTCCCCAAATATCTTGACAATGGGATTGTTGCTGTCTCGTAGGATGCTGATAAAGCTGACCAGACAATCAATGCATACAGAAATCCAATCATAATCTGCAAATAGAGGTAATATTGAATTACAAATAGGAACATAATATGCCACCAACACTCTGCGCACTGATGGTAATATTAAGAAGCTTAACTAGTGATGTTTAAAAGGGCTACTTGAGATGACTCAAAAAAAACCATTAATGGAACTTGTTGAGCAGGAAATTTCCACCTAGCCCCATAACCGAGCCGCTCATTGGCTCTCCATACCTTGCAATTGCTAGCCAGTTTATGGTGAGTCAATTGACGTGCGTTCTATTGAAGCCTTTGAGAAAACTCACTTTGTGCAGGTTACAGTTGAATCCAACTTATCCTGATTAACTGGGAGGAATTGCTTATGAGCAAAGATTAAAATGGTTGGGAATCTATTCACTGGCGTTCAGAAGAATGAAATGTGATCTAATTGTGACATATAGCATTCTTTAAGGACATGTCAGGGTCAATGCTGGGGGGATGTTTCCCTCATGGGAGAGTCTAGGACCAGTGGGCATAGTTTCACAATTAAGAGGTGCCAATTGAAGACTGAAATGAGGAGGAATTTCTTCTCTCAGAGGGTCGAGTCTTTAGTACTTCTTACCATAGAGAGCTTGTATATATTTAAAACTGAGATAGATAAATTCTTGTTCAGTAAGCAAATCAAAGGTTACAAGGAAAATGCAGGAAAGTGAATGTGAGGAGTATAAGATCAGCCACGATCCTGTTTGATGCTTGAGTAGACTTGAGGTATTGAATAGCCTACCCCTGTTCCTTTTTTCTTATGGTCATATGGTCTATGCTTAGACCTCATGGCAGTAACATTAGGAAGATGGTAAGCATTTATTCTGCTCCTCATCTGTCCATTGAGTTTCCAAGCTGGTACCATTTTTTTCAGATATTACTTGGATGTGACTGAGTTCCCAACTGAAATCCTTTCCAAGTTGATTTGTATGCGAGTTGGGATACAATGTTGATAAAAGAAAATAGCTATTCATAAGTTCAAGAAATGCTCACATGTTGTATTTATATTCCTGTATATATTATTTTCCTATATGAGATTGTGTCCTTCAGTTCAAATGTTCGTAAAGTCAAATGTTCATAAATCAGGAACCTCTGTACCTGCTAAGCAGCAGCCCAGTTAGAAAGAACATAGGTGTGGAATTCGTAAATGCAACTCTTGGCTAAATGATTACGTATGTCGAAGATTTCAAAGATGAGAAAATTAAAAGAATCGACACATGATTCTTAGGCTTCCATTTGCAGAACAAAGTTACCTCTAACAGATAGCAAATGTTAAAGTTCAGTCAGAAAGTTAGCAAAAAACTCTGTTAGGCTCTTCAGTGATAATGTGTAGCAACCTATTAGCCCCAGTCAACTTCTGCAGCATACGGGTACTGAGTAGCCACTGTCAAGGATTCAGGCAAAAGAAAAATAAGCAGATGTGCTTTGAATACCTGAACCACTGTACTCCTTCCAGCAAAATGAAACCAAGCAAAACTATTAAGTGGTGGCGTTGGCGCACTGCTGTGTTTGTTCTGTCTTGACATCTTTGGCAAAATTCCCAACATATCAGTGTTTAAATTATAATATTTGCATTTAATAAATGATGATAATATCTACAATTCAAAGAAACGCTTTTGAACAGTCCACTTAATTACTGGCGTAGGGATTATTTTAGAATTCTTTTCATTCAAACCAATATGCATTGTAATTTTCAGAATGGTGCTCTCCATATACCAGAAATCATAGCATTTATTATGCTAATTTCAAGGAGTTTCTGTCTAATCAGATGTGGTAACAAGTAGCATGTTTTAAGAATGCTCTATGCATTGAAAATTCATATTTCTTTTGCTGGAAAGTTTTTGGCATCTGCTTTTTAATATTAAATAATGCTAATATGGCCACAGTCCAACAGATGAATCTTGTTGAATGGCATTTAACCTGGTGTCACCTGATGCAGATCAGCGGCTGGGAATTCTTAGACAAGTCACCATCTGGCTCAACAAAAAGTCTGCATCCTCCACAAGACACAGAGCAGAAGTGCAATGGAATACTATAGTACAATTCGTGGAGTCTGACCGTGTAATATTCTCATGAGATACCATGGAAAACTGAAAAGCTTCCATTTCTGACAGATCTCATTTTTACATATAGCAGAATGGGGACAGGGCAAATATCACACAGGATGGAAACTTGAACTCAGCAGGGCCATTAAACCTATCTCCAGCATGCCAACTTTCATGTTTCACTTCGAGATGGTAACTCACTTGTACATAAACCTTCCAAGGGAGAGGATTTGCTATTAGCATATGCCAATTGCTCAAATGAAGCAATACTTCAGTGCAGTCTTATGCTTTCTACCAATGGAAAACAGCTTATTCAGAGTATATTTTTTGACAAATTTAGTTAATGAATTTTAGAGCTTTACTGAATCACCTCAGGACAAATGGGATGTAGCTGAATTACATCTTAGATATGGAAAATAATGTCCAACATAAACAGCAGCTCCAACAGCAGCAGAGAGAGTCAGTTAAGAGACTTGTAGTTTGTCAGTAGAAGGGGAGCAGTAGACGGGTAAGCACAGGAGGTGACAGAGTCTGTAAAGAGTCTGGGAATCTTTGACATATCACAAGAACAGTGCTCCAGGATGTCATGATAGATAATGACAGGTATCTATATCCTCCTCGAGGATGATTTGCTGTCTGCTGGACCCATTACCAACAGCTAGCAAAGTGACAACTGCTCTTAACTTTTTCAATTGTTTGATTCCAACATACTAGTAGTATATTTTGTCACAAAAACAGTTTGGTTCTATACAGTTACGTATCAAGTAAATAAATAAAACATTGGACTTTGACTCTATCCAATATTTCGCTAAAATCATTCCTATGCCTTCACTTCTCACCTTCAAACAACCAACAAACATGAAACAGACCATTGCTCGTAGCAAATTACCCAGTCTTCAGGATAATATCAACCACAACGTGCCACGGCAATCTCTGTAAGACATGTCAGATCAGTGACGTGGATACTACCATCATGGTGGGAATACCACCCACTACATACACGGCAGATACTCATGTGACTTAGCCAATGTTATCTACCTCATATGCTGCAAGTAAGGATGCCTCAAGGCATGGTATGTTGGCAAGACCATGCAGATGCTCAGACAATGGATGAATGGACACTGCGCAACAATTGTTCTCTCCCAGTCGTGGAACACTTCAGTGGTCAAAGACATTCAGCCCCTGATTTTCGGGTAAGCATTCTCCAAGGTGGCCTTTGAGGTACATAGCAATGCAAAATCACCAAGCAGAAACTGATTGCTAAGTTCCATACCCATGGAGATGATTTCAACTGTGATCTTGGGTTTATGTTGCGCTACATGTGACCCCACTCACACTGTTCTTTAAAATCTTCTTTAGCCCTGTTTTGCCACCATCATCTTGATACCTTATTGTGATTTCTCTATCTTAATTAGTCTGTACAGTTTGGGGTTACTTGATACTTTGGTTAGACCCTTGGCATGTGAGTTTTATGGTATAGGTTTGCTCACTGAGCTGTAGGTTTGATATCAGACGTTTCATTACCTGGCTAGGTAACATCATCAGTGGCGACTTCCAAGTGAAGCGAAACTGTTGTATCCTGCTTTCTATTTATACCTTTCTCCTGGATGGGGTTCCTGGGGTTTGTGGTGATGTCATTTCCTGTTCGTTTTCTGAGCGGTTGATAGATGGCATCTAGATCTATGTGCTTGTTTATGGCGTTGTGGTTGGAGTGCCAGGCCTCTAGGAATTCTCTGGCATGTCTTTGCTTAGCCTGTCCCAGGATAGATGTGTTGTCCCAGTCGAAATGGTGGTTTTTTTCATCCGTGTGTAGGGCTATGAAGGAGAGGGGGTCGTGTCTTTTTGTGGCTAGCTGGTGTTCATGTATCCTGGTGGCTAATTTTCTTCCTGTTTGTCCTATGTAGTGTTTGTGGCAGTCCTTGCATGGAATTTTATAGATCACTTGGAGGTTGCCACTGATGATGTTACCTAGCCAGGTAATGAAATGTCTGGATATCAAACCTACAGCTCCAGTGTGCAAACCTACACCCTAAACCTCAACCTGAGCTACAAACCTTCACAAACCTTGCGAAGTGAGTTTTATACCTAGCATGTTATTCCAGTCATTTGGTTTGATTCTATCACTACCAAATTTTTTATTATTTGTAATTATCTCACCTCAATTAATGGGATTATTCCCTTCACTTGCTACTTACCTGTTGATAGTTTATCCATACCATTTGACACTCTTGATCACCTGCAGAGAACTACTATTCAGTCTATGGACACTCAACTCAGATCATTTGCATGATTTTTTGATCTCTTTGAATAAAACATTTGTGCCCGGGTGCTCTCTTCACTTCATCGGATGAAGAGGCAGTGCTATGAAAGCTTGTGGTTTCAAATAAACCTGTGGAACTGTAATCTGGTGTCATGTGATTTTGACCTTGTCCACCCCAATCCAACACCAGCACCTCCACAACATGCTAATATTTAGATAAAGTTAAGGCACTAGGAGGGTCTGGAAATTGAATGGACACCCAGTTATCTTTAGTCGGAATACTTCACACAGTGCGTCTTGGCAGCAGCTGCCCCAAGCTTTAGCACATCCCTCAGTTCGTAGTCCTGGACCTTGTAATGTGCCAGTCTGCAGCGCTCAGTCAGGGTCAACACTTTGTTCTGGAGGACCAACAAGTTTCTGGAAGACACAAGAGGGTCTTTTACTGAGTTGATCATTGTTCAGGCACAGTTCAAGTTTGTCTCGGTGTGCATCCCGGAGATCAGACCATACAGCATAGAGTCACACGTCTTGGAGTTGCTCAGGACGAACCTCAACACAAACCATCGCAACTTATTCCAGACTTCCATTGCAAAGGCATATTCCAGAAGGAGATGTGTGACAGTCTCAACCACTGCCTCTGCAGCCACTTTGAGGGTGGTGGCTCAGACCGACTGAGTGTACATAAAGGATCTCACAGGTGCCCTTCTCATCATCAGCCAAGCAATGTCTTGGTGTTTGTTAGAAAGTTCTATGAAACATTCTGCCAAATGACTTTGACAGTCTGCTCAGGGAACCAAATGACAGGATCCTTTTTCCTTTTCCCTCAGTGTCTTAAGGATGCTGTGTACTGATCACTGGATGGACTCATGGTCAAAGATGGCTTTCTTTGTACATTTCTCAATGAAGGACAGCTGATACAGAATGATCCAACTACTTGAAGTATTCCGCAGCAGCAAGGCCAATCCCATCCTTCGCAACATTTTTTTTTAATTGCAAAAATGAACTTTATCCATAGAAAGAAATCTTTGGTATATATACAGTTCATGGAGGCATTCAGATCTATATTCAATTTACTTACAGGGATAAAAAACATTTTTTGATGTTCTCTGTACTCTATATTTAGTCAGTATCTTGGCATTTAGCTGAGGCGTCAGAGGGGCCCAATTTCTGAATTAACCCCCATTATTCTCCAGCAAAAAGACCTTAAACTGTGGTCTTTCCTCATCACACCTTAGTGGCAACTGTCCCAAACTTTCGGAAAGCCAACGTGAAAGATATAACCCAATACACATTAATTTCTGGCAATTTTAACATCCATTTTAAAGTTTATAAGGTTACCAATGTCCATTCACTAATAGCTCTGTCACTGGAGGGACTTTCTGCATCCTCATTATTTGGGCTAACTGTGGGACTCCTGCAGGGCTGAGTTAGCTGCCCAGTTACTCTCTGGGGACATTATCCATTCTGGTGTTGTCGGGATGAGAACAAGATCAACAAAGTCCAGTTGTAAGTCTAATAGATGGACTGTCAGAGGATCGCAGCTCTCAGTTGCCTGGAGCTGTGGTGAAGTGGACACCTCAGTAATTTGATCCAAGCCGTGAACTGTCCATTATTGGATACTCTTCCTTCTGTTTATCGCTGGGTGTTGGGTTATTCCGCGATCCGCTTTTCAGTCCTGGTCCCTAAGCTGACTTCTCCCAGAATTTTTATTTATTTCAAAAATATACTTTGTTCATAAAAAATCTTTTTGGGTACATAGTTTGTCACAAATGCATTTTGATTCTGTACAGTAGCGTATCAGAGAAACAGACAAATATTGCAGCTTGACTCTAACCCAACAAACCGATGGCATCTCTTAAACATACAAGATGATATTCACATACATTTAAGGCACTACAAAGGTATGATAACTGAATGGACCCCTAATTAATTTTGGCAGGAAGACCTCAGACAGTAGTCTTGCCCCACTGCACCTTGGTGGCAGCTGCCTCAGGCTTTAGTGCATCCCTCAGCACATAGTCCCGGACACTGGAGTAAGCCAGTCTACAACACTCAGTCATAGTAAACTCTTTGTTCTGGAAGAGCAACAAGCTTCAGGCAAGTATATTTCACAGAATTGATAGTCTTCCAGACATAGTCGAAATCATCTTGGTGTGGGTCCTGGGGAAGAGACCATAGATCAAAGTCTGCTTGGGACACACCTTGACAAAAGCCACAACATCTTTATCCAGACTTCATTAGCAAAGACACATTCCAGCAGGATATATGTGAGACTCTTAACTCCCCCCACCTATATAGCTGCTTCAAGAGCAGGGTGCGGTGGTGCAGAATGACCAGGTGTTCGTGAAGGTTCTCACAGGTAGTACCCTTCTCTCTACCAGTCAAATGATGTCTTGGCGCTTGTTGGAAAGATCTGTTGATGAAGCATTTTGTCAAAAGACTTTGACAGTCTGCTCAGGAAGCTTCCAGAATGTTGTCCAGTGGGGTCTCTCTGCCATCCTGCCATTAATTTTGGAAAAGGCATCATGCTGTAAAGTTGAGTGAAATAAGGGTTGAGGGGAAGGGTGAGAGCAGTAACAAATTAAAAATTCTATATATGAATGCACGAAGCATTAGACACAAGGTGGATGAGCTTGAGGCTCTTTTGGAAATTGGCAGATACGATATTGTGGGGATAACTGAGACGTGGCTTCATGGGAACAGGGCCTGGGAAATGAATATTCAAGGCTACACGTGCTATCGTAAGGATAGACTGACGGGCAGAGGGGGTGGGGTGGCCTTGTTGGTAAGGGAGGATATTCAGTCCCTTGCGCGGGTGGACCTAGAGTCAGGGGATGTAGAGTCAGTGTGGATAGAGCTTCGAAACACTAAGGGTAAAAAGACCCTGATGGGAGTCATCTACAGGCCCCCAAACAGTAGTCTGGATGTTGGAGGTAAGTTGAATTAGGAGCTGAAATTGGCTTGTCGCAAAGATGTTACTACAGTTGTTATGGGGGATTTTAACATGCAGGTAGACTGGGAGAATCAGGATGGTATCGGGCCTCAAGAAAGAGACTTTGTGGAGTGCCTCAGAGATGGATTTTTAGAGCAGCTGGTGCTGGAGCCGACCAGGGATAAGGCGATTCTGGATCTGGTATTGTGTAACGAACCAGAATTGGTCAGTGACCTCGAAGTGAAGGAGCCATTGGGAAGTAGTGACCATAATACAATAAGCTTCAATCTGCAATTTGAGAGGGAGTGGGTACAATCTGAAGTGACAATATTTCAGTTGAATAAAGGGAAATATGGAGCTATGAGGGAGCAACTGGCCAAAGTTCAATGGTTCAATACCTTAACAGGGAAGACCGTGGAGGAACAATGGCGGATATTTCTGTGTATGATGCAGAAGATGCAGGATCAGTTCATTCCTAAAAGGAAGAAAGATCCCAGGAGGAGACATGGGCGGCCATGGCTGACGAGGGAAGTAAAGAAACATATAAGGTTAAAAGAGAAAAAGTATAACTTAGCGAAGATAAGCGGGAAAACGGAGGACTGGGAAGCTTTTAAAGAACAACAGAGGATTAGTAAGAAGGAAATACGCAGAGAAAAAATGAGGTACGAAGGTAAACTGGCCAAGAATATAAAGGAGAATAGTAAAAGCTTTTTTAGGTATGTCCAAGGCAAAAAAATGGTTAGGACAAAAATTGGGCCCTTGAAGACAGAAGCAGGGGAATATATTACTGGGAATGAAGAAATGGCAGAGGAATTAAATGGGTACTTCAGATCTGTGTTCACTGGGGAAGACACAAGCAATCTCCCTGAGGTAACAGTGGCTGAAGGACCTGAACTTAAGGGAATTTCTATTTGCCAGGATTTGGTGTTGGAGAGACTGTTAGGTCTGAAGGTTGATAAGTCTCCGGGACCTGATGGCCTGCATCCCAGGGTACTGAAGGAGGTGGCTCGGGAAATCTTGGATGCGCTGGTGATTATTTTCCAGAGTTCAATAGAATCGGGGTCGGTTCCTGAGGATTGGAGGGCGGCTAATGTTGTGCCACTTTTTAAGAAGGGTGGGCGGGAGAAAGCAGGAAATTATAGACCAGTTAGTCTGACCTCAGTGGTGGGAAAGATGCTGGAGTCTATTATAAAGGATGAAATTACGGCACATCTGGATAATAGTAACAGGATAGGACAGAGTCAGCATGAATTTATGAAGGGGAAATCATGCTTGACTAATCTTCTTGAATTTTTTGAGGATGTAACTCGGAAGATGGACGAGGGAGATCCAGTGGATGTAGTGTACCTGGACTTTCAGAAAGCTTTTGATAAAGTCCCACACAAGAGGTTAGTGAGTAAAATTAGGGCGCACGGGATTGGGGGCAAAGTACTAGATTGGATAGAGAATTGGTTGGCTAATAGGAAACAAAGGGTAGTGATTAACGGCTCCATTTCGGAATGGCAGGCAGTGACCAGTGGGGTACCGCAGGGATCCGTGCTGGGACTGCAGCTTTTTACAATATATGTAAATGATATAGAAGATGGTATCAGCAATAACATTAGCAAATTTGCTGATGACACAAAGCTAGGTGGTAGGGTGAAATGTGATGAGGATGTTAGGGGATTACAGGGTGACCTGGACAAGTTAGGTGAGTGGGCAGATGCATGGCAGATGCAGTTTAATGTGGATAAATGTCTGGTTATCCACTTTGGTGGCAAGAACAGGAAGGCAGATTACTACCTCAATGGTATCAAATTAGGTAAAGGGGCTGTTCAGAGAGATCTGGGTGTTCTTGTCCACCAGTCAATGAAGGCAAGCATGCAGGTACAGCAGGTCGTGAAGAAGGCTAATAGCATGCTGGCCTTCATAACAAGAGGGATTGAGTATAGAAGCAAAGAGGTGCTTCTGCAGCTGTACAGGGCCCTGGTGAGACCACACCTGGAGTACTGTGTACAGTTCTGGTCTCCAAATTTGAGGAAAGACATTCTGGCTATTGAGGGAGTGCAGCGTAGGTTCACGAGGTCAATTCCTGGAATGGCAGGATTGCCTTACACGGAAAGACTGAAGCGACTGGGCTTGTATACCCTTGAGTTTAGAAGACTGAGAGGGGATCTGATTGAAATGTATAGGATTATGAAAGGACTGGACACTCTGGCAGGAGGGAACATATTTCCGTTGATGGGGGAATGCCGAACCAGAGGACACAACTTAAAAATACGGGGTAGACCATTTAGGACAGAGATGAGGAGAAACTACTTCACCCAGAGAGTGGTGGCTGTGTGGAATGCTCTGCCCCAGAGGGCAGTGGAGGCCCAGTCTCTGGATTCATTTAAGAAAGAATTGGATAGAGCTCTTAAAGATAGTGGAGTCAAGGGGTATGGAGATAAGGCTGGAACAGGATACTGATTAGGAATGATCAGCCATGATCATATTGAATGGCGGTGCAGGCTCGAAGGGCAGAATGGCCTACTCCTGCATCTATTGTCTATTGTCTATTATCCTCTAGTGGAGACTTGCCCTCCGTTTTTCACCAGGGTGACTCTTTTGCAATTAACTGTTCAGTTGTGGTGGATGACCCAACTTCTCCCAGAATGCTCCTCAGTGAAATCTCACTGCTGCCCTGTATTGGATGCTCTTCCTCCTGTTTATCAGTGTGAGGGGGAAATGTTCTTCTGTGATCCACTATCAGTCATGTTGACGAAGCTATTTTCTCTCAGAATATTTTTATTGCAAAAATATATTTTATTCATAGAAAGAAATCTATGCACAGTTAACAATGTTGTTCTGGTCCACATCATCTTTAGTTATAGAGCAGAAGACAAACATTGGGGTTCAACTTTCTTTCTATTTACAATTAAATTCTTGGGTTTTAGTTGAGGCAACAGGGAGGGTCCAGTTGACATATACAGTGGCCTTTCCCCACTGCACCTTGGTGGCAGCTGCCTCAAACTTTAGTGTGTCCCTCAGCATGTAGTCCTGGACCTTGGAATATGCCAGTCTGCTACACTCAGTCAAGGTCAACTCTTTCAACTAGAAGACCAAGAAATTTCAGGCAGACGACAGAGCATCTTTTACTGAGTTGATAGTTCTCCGGACATAGGTAATGTTTGTCTCAGCATGTCTACCAGGTAGCAGAGCATGGAGCATAGAGTCCCACATCACAATGCTCTTGGGATGACCTTTGCCACAAACTATTGCATCTTTTCCAGACTTCCTTTGCAAAGGCACATTCCAGATATGTTTGACAGTCTCAACACCCCCCCACAGCTGCTTCGAAGGTGCAGAATGACTGGGTGTACATAAAGGATTTCACAATTGGTGCCTTCTCACCACCAGCCAAGCGATGTCTTGGTGCTTGTTGGAAAGTTCTGGTGATGAGGCATTCTGCCAACTGACTTTGATGGTCTGTTCAGGGAAACATATAACAGGATTAACCCTTGAAACCTCAGGGTTTCAAGGACACTGTGTGCTGATGGATAGGTGGTAAAAGGTGTTTTGCCTTTGTAAACTTCTCTACCAAGGATAGGAGATATAGAACAGTCCAATTTCTTGGAATGTTTCACAACAAGAAGCCAGTCTGTCCTTCACAAAGGTGCTTGCAATGGTGGTTAGAGGAGGATTCCCAGATGTATGGTACAATTAATATCCATAAGGGTTTGTACCAACATATGAGACTGCCATTTGGGATATTGTCAATCTGTACAGTTTTTCAGTAGACAATGAAGAATATTTTACAAGGTCTACCCCACATCGTCATTTATTTAGATGATGTATGAATGTGGGAATGAGCAATAAGGAACACTTAGACAACTTGGACATAGGCCTTTGACATTTCTCCCAGGTGGTTGTGCACATTTGATAGAAGAAAATGTGTATTCCAGGACATAATGTGGGCTACAGGGTCTATAAGACCAGGTTACACCTGCTGGAAGATAAAGTGAGGGCAATCAAAAGTGCACCAGCTCCCACACATGTAACAGAACTTAGGTCTTTCCTTGGACTGGTGGACTGGTCAATTATTATGGAAAGATCGTGAGTAAGTTCAGAAAAGGAAATAGGAATAATCCAGGAAATTATAGCCGAGTGGGTCTCACATCGTGGCAGGGAAGGTACTGCAGAGAATTCTTAGGAATAGGAGTAATGCACATTTGGAAAAAACATGGACTAATTAGAGACAGTCAGCATGGCTTTGTGGGGATCAGATCATGCCTTACTAAATTGCTTGAATTTTTTGAGGTGGTGAGAAAAGTGATCAATGAGAATCGAGTAGTGGATGATGTCTACATGGATTTTAATAAGGCTTTCGACATGGTCCCTCATGGCAGGATCATCCAGAAGATTAAGATGCATGAGATCCATGGTGAGTTGTCCACATGGATTCAGAATTGGCTACCTGACGAAGAAGCAGCACTCAGAAAGCTAGCGCTTCCAAATAAACCTGTTGGACTATAACCTGATGTTATGTGATTTTTAACTTTGCCTGTGTAAGGTGGAAGGTAGTGCTAGAAGGGTATTTTCCTGGCTGGAGATCCATGAAGGATGTTCTGCAGTGATCTGTACTGGGCCTTCTGCTGTTTGTGATATATAAATGACTTGGATGAACATGTAGAAGGGTGGGTTAGTAAGTTTGAGAATAATACAAATATTTGTGAAGTTGTGAATTGTGTAGAAGGTTGTCAAAGGATACAGCAGGATATAGGTCAATTGCAGATATAGGCAGAGAAAAGACAGATGGCATTTAATCCAGGTAAGTGTGCTGCAATTTGAACAATCAAATGTTAAGGAAAAGTACACAATTGCTGATAGGACCCTTAACAGCATTGATCTACAGAGGAATCTTGGAGCTCAAGTCCATTGATCCCTCAAAGCGGCCACTCAAGTAGATAGGGTGGTAAAGAAGGTGTATGACATACTTGCCTTTGTTGGTCAGGGAATACAACAGTCAGAATGTCACATTGCAGCATTATAAGACTTTGGTTAGGCCACACTTAGAGTAGCACATTACAGGGAGTATTTAAAGGCTTTAGTGAGGGTACAGAAGAGATTAACCACAATGCTATCTGGATTAGAGTGTATAAGGAGAGGCTAGAAAAATTTTGGTTATTTTCTCTGGAGCAGTGGAAGTTGAGGGGAGATTTGATAGAAGTCTATAAAATTGTGAGCTGCATAGACAGGGTTGACGGTCAGAATTTCTTTTCCCAGAGTTGAAGTGTCTAATACTAAGGGGCATGCCTTTAAAGTGAGAGGGAGATAGTTCAAAGGAGATGTGAGGGTCAAGTTTTTTTACACCGAGAGTGGTAGAGGTCTGGATCATGCTGCCAGGTGTGGTGGTCGATACAGATTTAAGGGACTTTTAGATAAGCACATAAATATGCAAGGAATGGAGGGAGATGGACCAAGGCCAGGCAGAAGGGATAAGTTTAATTTGGTGTCATGTTTGCCACAATATTGTGGGCTGAAGGACCCACTCTTGTGCTGTACTGTTCTATATTCTATGTTCTATGCTTTATGATCTAACCTGCCCTTCAGTCTGGGACCATTGAAACAACTCTTTAAAAATTGTCAACCTTGGAAATGGTTGCATGGCCAAGCCTTGGCTTTCAGGGAAGTGAAAAAACAGTTATCATTGTATAAGGTGTTGGCACTTTACAATCCCAAGTGAGATCTGGTATTGCCATGCAATGTCTCATTGTATAGCATCAAAATAGAACTAGCTCATGGGCAGCCCAATGGAGAAAAAACCGATAGTGTATGCATTGAGGACTTTAGCTAATGATGATTGTAAATACGCGCAGATAGAGAAGAAAGGTTTGGTAGTCGTATTTGGAGTCAGAAAGTTTCACCAATGCCTTTACAGAAATAAATTTCTAATAATAACACACCACGAACACATGCTAGGTCTACTTGAAGAGAACAAGACAGTGCCGCTCATAGCTTCAGGCCGAATTCAGCAGTGGGCTTTAATACTAAGTGTGTATAATAACAAGTTAGAACACATCCAGGAGGCCAAATTACAAATGCAGATGCATTGAGCCATCTCCCACTGGCGGATACACCACCACCTTTGAAAGACTCCGTAATGGTATTACACTTTATGTTCACACTTCCAGTCAGAGCTGACAATATCAGAATTTGTATGAGAAAGATCAGGTCTTGGGAAAATTGAAACAGCTGGTGATGATATGGGAAACTAAAAGCCTGTCACAAAAAGAACTGTAACCATTTTATCGCTAGAGAGACTAGATCACAATTGAGGATGGTATTTTGGTTATTTTCTCTGGAGCAGTGGAAGTTGAGGGGAGATTTGATAGAAAATAACCAAAAGAAATTCTGACCGTCAACCCTGTCTATGCAGCTCACAATTTTATAGACTTCTATCAAATCTCCCCTCAACTTCCACTGCTCCAGAGAAAATAACCAAAATTTTTCTAGCCTCTCCTTATACACTCTAATCCAGATAGCATTGTGGTTAATCTCTTCTGTACCCTCAATTAAGGGGCAAGAGTGATTGTCCCAAGCAAAGGTCATCACCAGATACTGGCTGAACTTCATCAGAGTCATCCAGGGGATTATAAAATGAAGATGTTAGCGAGAAGTTATACCTGGTGGCCAGGATTGGATGTAGACATAGCCACGTATAAGGGGCAGTGCCCAGAGTGCCAACAAGGATAAAAATTACTGCCAACTGCTCCCCCACATTCATGGGAATGGCTGAATTAACTCTGGATTTGATTACACTTTGGCTATGCAGGTCTTTGCATGGACTAAATGATCTTAACAATTGTGGATGTCCACCCAAAGTGACGAGATGAGCATAGGCATACATTTGTCAAACAAGGAGATAATGATACTGATAGAAAACTGCACAATTCTTTTGCAATACACAGACTCCCAGAAGTGTTGGTCACATATAGTGGGTCATTGTTTACCAGCAGTGAATTTGTGTATTCCTTTCAAATAGTATTCAACAAATAAGGACAGTTCCACACCATCCATTATCCAGTAGTCTGGCAGAAAGAGCAATCTGAATTTTGAAGGCTTAAAGGAGCAGCCAACAGCTTCACTTGATACCAACTGTCCTGGTTCCTATTTGTTTATGCAACTACAGGGACAGCTACAGCAGAGTTGTTAATGGAGAGAAGACTCTGTACCAGGTTAAATCTGATCTTCCCTGACCTAGGGGAATAAGGGAAATGCCAATGCTGGACACATGACTCCATGAAGCAAGAGAACAGTTCATTTCAGGGGATAAGCTTTGGTGTAGGAATCATGGGAATCACCCTGCAGGAAGAAGAGGCATAGTCAATGCAAGGTCAGGTTGACTGATGTATGAAATTTAGGTAGGTGCTACCAAGCACGTACATCATATGAAAGCTACAAACTCACAAATGTGCATGAGCAAAATTTGCCTGGCTGCTATCTAACTGTTCCAGAAACCATGGGTTCTCCCTCTCTGTCAAGTGTTGAAGATACCTTGGAATCAGAGATGGACACGCTAGATGTCACCGCCTTATCGCCTTTGCTGCCTGAAGATGAGAAAAAAATTTCTTCTGAGATGCTCTAGGTGCAAGAGAAAAGCAACTGCCCATTACACACTGCCTGTATCAGAGGCAGAATTGCAGGAACCTGACCTGGTACTAAAAGACCCTCAGAGTAACTGCAAAACAAAGAGCTAGCCTATGTCCTTGAACTCAGAGAGAGAAGGATGTAGTGATTATAATGAGGTCAGAGCTGAAAATGTGTCACTGGAAAAGCCTTCTTGAAGAAGGGCTCATGCCCGAAACGTCGATTCTCCTGCTCCTTGGATGCTGCCTGACCTGCTGCGCTTTTCCAGCAACACATTTTCAGCTCTGATCTCCAGCATCTGCAGTCCTCACTTTCTCCTATTATAATGAGGTCAGCCAGGTAGAAGTTGGAGAATGAGCTCCTTGGTTAGGTCTGGTCCAATCAGGGACCCTAGCTGACAGATAATAGCAGTGTCAGATATCCTGAGTTGAGAGTGTGGTGCTGGAAAAGCACAGCAAGTCAGTCAGCACCCAAGGAGCAGGAGAGTTGGCATTTCGGGTAAAAGCCTTTCATCAGGATTCCTCTAAAGCTTCCTACCTACTACATGCTCCTCTATGAGTCCAACTGCAGCTCCAAGAGGAGCTGGTGGTAGTCAAAATTCCTGCAAAGCTGTCAGCTTGACTTTGACCTGATCTCTTCTGTAGGAGCTTACCACTTTACTAATTGCCATTACTATCCCTATAGTAATTATTGGATTAAAAGAAAAGGAAAGACCATATCTTGCTTTACCTTCATGCTGCTTGCCCTTCTCCATGAAGCTTAACACTCACTTTGACCTCAATAATAACACTTCAACCTCACGGGTCCTGCATATAATGGTATGTCCCAACATAGCCCTATGCTTGGTTCCTCTTCTTCCTGTTGACCACTGGGCCCTCCACAATCACTTTCTTGGTTGTGGTGAGCAAGCAGACTTTTCCCAGAATCCTCTTCAGCCATGTCTCACTGCTGCGCTTTCTTTTTGGTTTCTCTGGATTGACCTGATAGATTGACCATAGTTACCTAACCAGGCAGCCATGGATGAAAATGGCCAGAGACCTGAGCAATGCTTATACATTTCCCCAACCATGTCCCCAACTATCCACCAAGCTGACTGCTATGGAGCGAAAGGAATGACCATGAAATAGTTAGAGGGACAGAGCCACTGTCTGAGGTCCCTTCAACCAAATCCCTGACTGTGGCAAATTTTTAAGTGATTTTCTATCATTTGTTCATGAAATAAGGCAAATGTATCTTTTCTAGATTATTTCCATCATTCTTGTCAACTACTCATTCAACCCTTCTCCCATTTACTCATTAAACATTTCCCATGGTGTTTTGCTGCCCATGGGAATAGCTGAGTTCCAATTTAATATAATTAAGTGTATTAAATCTAATTAAAATACCAAATACAAACAATGCCATTCATTCATATACAAATACTACACAAAAATATTAAAAAGGAAAAGGAAGAACAGGAGTGTCAAGAGGCTCTGTTTACTCTGAGAGCTGCCTCTGAGAAAGCTGGATCAGTGTTAAGGACTCCTCTTTTGTAAGTAATGGGTGATGGGATACTGGCATCTGTGGAGTTATATAAAAAAAAGGTAGTGTGAGGGTAAAAAGGAAAAAAAAAACCGAGTGAAAAAATATATAAATACTACACAGTGATTTCAATGTACAGAACAACCTCGATTATTCAAACAAGATGGGTGGGGAGTATTTTGTTCGGATAACTGATTGTTCGGATAACTGATCTGATTGTAAACAAAGGAAGTCATACTGAACAAGCGAACTGAACTTTCTGTCCACTCAGGAGCATTGTGTGTTCATGTCACCTCCTGAGCAGTACGTCAGAAGTTTTTCATGCCCTCAACATTTTGAATTGAGACAAGAACGAACAAAAGGTTCATTAACTCATTCATGTGTGTGTGTGTGCATGTATGTGTGTGTGTGCACGTGAAGAAATAGAGGGTAAAGCGAATGGGTTCTGATAGTGAGGATAAAGCAACTTGTGTTCAGTTGCTTTATCACACACAGCCACCTGATGAAGGAGCAGCGCTCTGAAAGCTAGTGCTTCCAAATAAACTTGTTGGACTATGACTTGGCGTTGTGTGATTTTTAACTTTGTACACCTCAGTTCAGCACCGGCACCTCCAAATCCTGTTCATTTGCAATGAGGGAATTTAAGCCCTGGCCCCACTTTCCAGTTGAAAATGACTGGCAGAGAGAGAGAGAGAGAGGGAGAGTGTGAGAGAGAGAAAGAGAGAGGGGAGCACAAGCAATCGTGGAGTGCGGGGAGTGGAAAAACCAATGTTAGTCTGTGTGGCATTGCAGATCAGGACAGATACTTAGGATTCTGGAAGAACCTGAAATTCAGGTTGCAACTCAGTTTTGTTTTGTGTGTTGTTTGCTGTTGTTGTTAATGCGCAATTACAAAAAAATCACTTTTGTCCTCGTCGGTGTCCTGTGTGTGATTGTGGGCAAGCGTCTCTCTCATGGTGTCTGTTTTTATATAGAGTTCATAACAATTTATGGGACCTTGAGATCTTGTTTGGAAATTCCGAAATTCGGATAATTGATATTCGGATAACCGAGGTTGCTCTCATCTTATATTTATTAGACCAGGTCATGACTACTGTTAAAGGAGGGGCTTTTTGTTGTGAGCATTACTTTCACTGCTGCAAATTTGATTTCAGAAAATACTTAAAGTTATCTAACATGAAAACATATCAGAGAAGTGACTATCATTGATGCTTGCTTCCAACAAGTTTCTAATACTGCGGATAGGTTAGCTGCAATACGTTGGTACTGAAACAGTTCATTAAAGCAAAAGCTGTACAACAATTCTAAACCCTGCTCTCCCCAGGGCTGCTTTAGCTAAATCTACTTAAGATCTTTATTGATTCTAATAATTTGTAAGTAATGTTTTCTATTTGTGTGCTGCTATGTGTTTTAGAGTTAACCTGTGCAGCATAATGTACACTTTTTAGACAATGCTGCATGGCTACACATGGTTCACTAAATAACATACTTATTTCATACCCATGTCATTAATATTAAACTCAATCTATTTCTTAGGTTCCATTCATTATTAATAAAGCAACCACTTCAAAATATCATGTGTGTCTGAAGTTGATGATGTGTTTAGTTATGTAATTCAATTGTGTGGTTAGCTACTGACAATGTAATTATTAATCTTGAATTGAACACATGCAGGTTGTTTACCATAATTCTTCTCGATTTGTACAGGCAATGTCTCCACTTTGAAATGTTTATCTTGGTTTTCATATCGATCAATGGGTGCAATTTTACCTATTGCTGCAACCTCGTCCAATCCTACAACTCTCCAAGACATCTGCATTACTGCAATTCTGTATCCTCAAGGTTCTCTGAGCCATCACTGGTGTTTGTGCCTCCAGCTATAAGTGCTGGAATTCCCTCCTTTTATTGCTGCACTTCCCTATCAAACTGTCATTTGTGATTCTCTGGAAATCTCTCTCTTTAACCACTTTTGTTTCAATGCCTCCATATCTAACTAAGTGTCAACTTGCATTTCCTGACTGTTTCAGTGATGTCCCTGTGGACAACATTCTATGAAAAAGGTGCAAAGTAAATGTAAGATGTTATTAACAAGCACTTGCCATTGATAAACAATGGGTTCAGATTTTTTCAACCAAAATTAAAAGGAAATGATGCCATTGTGGGGTAGTAACTGACAGGGAGTTGAACAAAAAGATCATGATTTTTCATTGTGATTGTCTGTGTGTGCTATTTGTGCGTACTGAAGGAGAGGCGGGCCACATGTGCAAGGCCTGCCCAAGACGGGTTGTGGGGGGGGGGGGGGGGGGGGGGGGGAGGGGGGGGGCGGGCGCAGCCACCTACGCACAGGTGGCTGGAGGTGGCAATGTGAGCCGGGGACTACAAAAGACCAGCAAGGTCCAATCAACCAGCAGGAGCACAGAGTCTGGTGGCACACAGAAAGGACAGGCTGGAGCAGAGCAGGCGGCAGCCAGCGTAGAGGTACAGCAGCCGACCCAAGTTCCTACAGGACAGAAGGTGGAAATGGAAGAGGAAGGAATCAAGGAGGAAGGGGAGTGGATACCTGTGAAAAACAGGAAAAGGAAAACCCGCTGGGTCCCCAAAGATCTCCCAGCAGAGGGGGAAATGGCAGCTGCAGGAGGAGGATACGGACAGCTCTTCAGATGGTGGAGACGGGCGCAAGGAGGGTTGTCACCAAAAGAAGAGGCAGAGCACCATGTAGAGAAAGGAGGGTAGCACGCCCCCAACCAGGCAATGACAAACCCTCTGAGGTGACTGGTAAAGCGCACCCCCACTTGCTGAGAAACGGGGGTACCCACTGACCCATAGCTCCATGTAACTGGGAACAGCGATCTTCTGACAACTCCATTGTCAGACACTGAACTGGACTGTGCAGACACTGGTCCTGGCCCGATGACACCAGAGCGGAGAAATGGCCCCAGCGCAGAACCGGGCGGCTATCTCAGCCCTGCGAGGGTCCAGCAGTTCATCTTCACCACGGAGGTGCAGACAGCTGCCCCAGTGACTGGACCATCGGCAAATGGACATTGGTAACTTTATAATCTGTAAAATAGCGATAAAAGTTGCCAGTATTAACGTGCATAGTGTTAAATCTTCTATGCGATGTGTTTCTACGTTGGCCTTCCTAGCCAATGTTAAAGTTGATGTCCTGTTTCTGCAGGAGTGTGGGATACCGCACCTCAGCAGTTACAGGAGATGGTTGAGCTTATGGGCCCATGGGCCGTCAGTTTGGTCGGGGGGGCAATCTCCGAGGTTAAGGAGATGGTGGACGGGTGCCTCCTCATCAGACGACATATAAAGGAATGCTCCCTTGAGAATGATAAATGTGCACTCCCCAGCGGGTAAGAGTGAATGGTTGGCCTTCCTGCAGCAGCTTCCACTGTTGCTGGCTACGTCCAGACCAGTCATTCTGGCCGGAGACTTCAACTGTATCATTGATGCAGATGGATGATCTGGTGGGTGGGGGAGACAGACCCCTGATCGAAACGGTAAAAGATGCCAAGCTGCACGACGTCTTCAGCACCCCTGCAGATGGAGTGCAGCGTAGATACACCTGGTCACGGGCAGACAGGTCTATCCGCTCAAGGATAGATTCCCTGTTTGTGTCCCGAACGTTCTCGGTCAGATCCACTGGCAAGATGCCGGTGTTCTTCTCTGACCACTGCCTCCTGCTAGCCAACTGTCACCTACAGGACGAGCAGTGGGCTGGTAAGGGAACCTGGAAGTTGAACACGAAGTTGTTGACCCCAGGAAACATTGAGGAGCTCAAGAGGGATTATGCAGGTTGGAGAACCGTGAAGCCCCTCTTTGAGTCTCCAGCAGACTGTTGGGAAACAGTAAAAAGGAACATCAAGAGGTTCTTCATCCTCAAAGGTGTGCAGGAGGCGAGAATGAGGTGGGGAAAACTGTCCCAACTCCAGGAAAGCATTCAGAACCTGCTCCTGCTGTAGACGTTGGGGGTCAATGTCTCGGAGGACCTCCAGGAAGTGAAGGGCCAGCAAGCTTCGCTTTTTGCCTTGGAGGCCTCCAAGATAATCTTCCGGTCCAGTGTCCGCTCTGTGGAGCAGGACAACACCTGCTGACATTTCTTCTTCCAGAAGGTGCACAAAGAGAGCTCCATGCTCAGCAGCCTGAAGGAAGAAGATGGCTCGGTAACGTTATCTCAGGCTGACATCATAAGGATCAGCAAATCCTTCTATACCAGTCTGTATGACTTGAAGTCAACTGACAGTGTGGCCTCCCAGTCATTTCTGTCCTCGATCGTGGAGGTCTTAGACAACAGAACACATATGAGAGGCTGGACCAGCCTCTATCTCTGGATGAGCTGACCAAGGCCCTCGAGTCCTTCGAAAAGAATAAAACTCCCGGAAGCGACGGCTTATTGGTAAAGTTCTATTCTGCTCTATGGGACTTGATTCGTCAGGACCTGCTGGAAGTTTATGTCAATATGCTTCTGGCAGGTAGCATGAGCGAATCCATGAGGAAAGGTATCATCACCCTCATCTACAAGCAGAAGAGACAGAGGGAGGAAATCAGAACTTGGAGACCAATCTCACTATTAAACAAAGATTACAAAATCCTGTCAAAGGTCATCGCCAACTCTGCAATCAGTGTTTCACCCTGACCAAACCTGTACTGTTCTGGGCGGGAAGATCATTGAGAGTCTTGCATTCCTCAGGGATATGATCGCCTACACGCGATCGCACTCCTCAAGGGGGGTGGACTCCTGCCTATTCCTGATGAAGGGCTTTTGCCCAAAACATCGATTTTCCTGTTCCTTGGATGCTGCCTGTGCTTTTCCAGCACCATTCTGATCTAAACTCTGGTTTCCAGCATCTGCAATCCTCACTTTTGCCTACCTGACTCATCAGCCTGGACCAGGAGAAAGCCTTTGACAGGATATTGCACACGTATATGAGTGATGTTCTCTCCAAAATGGGCTTTGGGGAGGGAATCTGCAATTGGACCCAACTGCTCTACACCAACATTGTCAGTGCAGTCTCAATCAATGGGTAGGAATCAGAAAACTTCCCAGTCAGATCTGGAGTCTGGCAGGGCTGCCCTCTCTCCTTCCTTGTTTGTGTGTTGCATAGAGCCATTTGCCAAATCCATCAGGAAGGATGCCAGCCTGAGAGGGGTGACTATTCCTGGCAGTGGGGGCCTATAGGTCAAGGCCTCCCTGTACATGGATGACATCGCCGTTTTCTGCTCAGATCCACTGTCCGTGCACAGACTCATGTGCATCTGTGACCAGTTCGAATGGGCCTTGGAGGCCAAGGTAAACCGAGGCAAGAGCAAGGCCATGCTCTTCAGGAACTGGGCCGATCAATCCTCTATCCCCTTCACCGTCAGGACTGACCACCTGAAGGTGCTGGGTATTTGGTTCAGAGGGGGTGGGGCATGTGCCAAGTCTTGGGAGGAGCATATCAGTAAAGTGAGGCAGAAACTGGGCACATGGGAGCAACAGTTGCTCTCCATCGTGGGTAAAAACCTGGTCATCAGGTGTGAGGTACTGTCATTGTTGTTATATGTGGCACAGGCCTGGCCTATTCCCAGAACTGTGCCGCCACAGTTACCTGGGCCATCTTCTACTTTATGTGGAGATCAAAGATGGACCAGGTCCGAAGGGACACAATGTATAAAGATCTGGGCAACGGGGGAAAAAACACACCCAATACTACCCTCACCCTGATGGCCACCTTTGTGTGTGGCTGCATCAAGCTGTGTGTGGATTCCTGGTAAGCAAACACTAAGTGTCACTAGTACTGAGGTTCTACCTGTCCCCGTGTGTGCGAAGGATGGGTCTGGTCTCGCTGCTGCAGAATGCTCCAAGTAGTTGGACCATTCTGTATCACCTGGAGAAATTTATGAAGAAAAACACCTTTAACCACAAGTCCATCAGGAAGTAGTCATCACAAAGTATCCTCGAGACCCTTCGGGAAAAGAAGAGGGCGGATCCTGTTGAGCAGTTCCCTGGGGAGACTGTCAAAGTCATTTGGCAGAATGCCTCTTCGCCAGAACTTTCCAAAAAGCAACAGGACATGGCTTGGCTGGTGGTGAGAAGGGCTCTGCTAGTGAGATCCTTAATGTACACCCGGACTCTCTGCCGCACCGCACGCTGCCCTCAAAGTGGCTGTGGTGGGGGTGAGACTGTCACACACCTCCTTTTGGAATGTGCCTATGCAGAAGAAGTCTGGAGAGGAATGCAGTGGTGTTTGTCGAGGTTCGTCCCGAGCAGCTCCGTGACGCGGGACTCCGTCCTCTACGGCCTGTTCCCCGGGATGCACACCGAGACGAACATCAACTGTGCCTGGAGATTCATCAACTCAGTGAATGACGCTCTTTGGTCTGCCCGAAACCTGTTGGTCTTCCAGCTGAAGGAGTTGACCCGGACTGAGTGTCTCAGACTGGCACATTCCAAGGTCCAGGATTACGTGCTGAGGGATGCGCTGAAGTTTGAGGCAGCTGCCGCCAAGGTGTGGTAGGGAAAAACCACCGTATAAGGTCTACCTGCTGAAGAAGAACAGGGGGCTCACTCAGTAATTGGGCTCTGCTAATACCTCAGCTAAACATCTGGATGGTCAACATACAGACTAGTATGTACAAATGATTCAGTCTGATCTCTGTATGTAAAGAAATGCAATATATACATATGAATAGCATTACCAGTTGTACAGATATCACAATATTTTTATGAATAAATTATATTTTTGAAACAGAAAAATAATTTGTGCGTACTGAAGGCTACCACCATTCCTCTTTCCTTGAATGGGTCTCAGATCATAGTTGGTTTACAGTCAGAGAAAAACAACCATGTTCCCAATATTGATTGTAACCTCCTTAGTGCAGGTGGTCTGGGTGGAGCCAATTTTGTCAGGTGTGTCAGTAAGGATTCCTGGCTCAATATGTAGTTAGGAGAAGGCGAGGACTGCAGATGCTGGAGATCAGTGTTGAGAGTATGGTGCTTGAAAAGTACAATAGGTCAGGCAGCATCCAAGGAGCAGGAGAATCGACGTTTCATCAGGAATGAGGCTTATGGGCTGGGGGTGCTGAGAGATAAATGGGAGAGATGTAGGCTTTTGTGCAAGGTAGCTGAGAATGTGATAGGTAGATGAAAGTGGGGGAGAAGGTGGGGTGGTTGTTGCGGGTGTCCCAGAGATGTTCTCTGAAATGATCTGAAAGTTGGCGACCTGTCTCCCCAATGTAGAGGAGACCACATCAGGTACAACAGATACAATAGATGACATTGGTGGAGGTACAGGTAAATTTCTGTCAGATGTGGAAGGATCCTTTGGGGCCTTGGACTGAGGTGAGTAGAGTGGTTTAGGCACAGGCTTTGCGCTTCCTACGGTTGCAGGGAAAGGTGCGGGGGAGGTGGGAACGTGGATCTGATGAGGGAGTCACAGATGAAATGGTTTCTCCAGAACGCTGATAGGGGTGAAGAGGGAAATATATATCTGGTGGGGGGTTCCATTTGTAGGTGTCGGAAATGGTACAATGTATTCCCTCACCCATTCCACCAAGGATATCCAGGTACTGGGCCTCCTCCATCGCCAAACCTTTCCCACCTGATGACTTGGTGGGAAGGATTAGGGAAAATCCAAAGGCATTCTACACTTAAGTAAGGAATAATGGGATGATCAGAGAGAGGATAGGGCTGAACAGGTAGACTGAAGGGAACTTGTGCTTGGAGTCTGAAGAGGTAGGGGAAGGCCTAAATGGGTTTTTTTGCTTCAGTTTTCACAAGAGACAGACCTTGTTGATATTAAGAACACAGTTGTCCAGGTTAATAGGCTTGAACAGGTTGATATTAAGAAAGTGGACCTGCTGGAAATTCTGGGAAGCATCAGGATGGGTAAGTCCCCAGGACCCCACCCAATATATCCAAGGTTACTACAGGAAATGAGGAATGAGATTGCTGTGCTTCTGATGATTATCTTTGCATCCTGACTCTCCATGGGAGTAGTACCAGATGATTGTGTGGCGGAGGAGGGAGCATGGTGAGCATTGTCCCTCTGTTCAAGAACGGGAATAAGGAAAACCCTTGAAATTACAGACCAGTCAGTCTTATGTCGGTGGCGGAAGTGCATACTGCAGATGCTGGAGATTAAAATCAAGATTAGAATGGTGCTGGAAAAGCACAGCAGGTCAGGTAGCATCTGAGGAGCAGGAAAATTGACGTTTTGTGCAAAAGCCCTTCATCAGGATGCTGCCTTTTCTAGCACTACCCTAATCTTGAGTCTTATGTTTGTGGTCAGCAAGGTACTGGAAAGGATTCTGAGAGATAGAACTGTTGGGCGGCACAGTGGCAAGCACTGTTGCCTCACAGCGCCAGAGACCCGGGTTCAATTCCCGCCTCAGGTGACTGTGTGGAGTTTGCACATTCTCCCCATGTCTACATGGGTTTCCTCCGGTTTCCCCCCACAGTCCAAAAATGTGCAGGTCAGGTGAATTGGCCATGCTAAATTGCCCGTAGTGTTAGGTGTAGGGGAATGTGTTGGTGTGGACTTGTTGGGCTGAAGGGCCTGTTTCCACACTGTAAGTAATCTAATCTTATGCCTATTTAGAAAAATGTCATTTGATTAAAGATAGTCAGCATGGCTTTATGAGAGGCAGGTTATGCCTCACAAGCCTTATTGAGTTATTTGAGGATGAGATGAGGCAAGTTGATGAAGGTCGAGCAATGCATGTGGTGTATATGGATTTCATTAAGGCATTTGATAAGGTTTCCCATGGTAGGCTCGTTCAGAAAGTAAGGAGGTATGGGATACAGGGAAATTTGGTCTCATTCTGGGTAATCCAACATGGAGGACGGGAAAAATTTCTGGCTGTAACAGCTGCTCCTTTTTTGAGGTATTTGTGGTGTTGGAGGTGATTTCTTCGAATTCCAGGAGCAGCAATTACTGTTTCATATGCTGTTGCATTGTTCTGGAACTTTGGAGAAGAAAAACCTCAAAACAACAGCAATTTTAAAAAGGGAGAGGTACAGACAAAGGATGCACACGGTGAGGTCAGTGCAGGAGAGAGAGAAAAAAAACTGACACCATAGGGAACCCGCACAGTTAGTGTCATTGCTGTTCGAATTCATGTGTCGCTGGACATCAGAGTGCGTCTGGGAAAATTAACAAATAGTGAAATTCACAACTGATCTTGGAGGAACAGTTTGGGTGAAGTCACAGCACAGAAACAGATAAGTGTAGCCTACAAAAAGTCTGCAGTAGTGAGTAGTGTGGGTTCTTTCTTGATTATATGTTTTTTGAGATATGTCTCTTGATTGAGCTTAAAATATAGGCCATAACTATTAATTTAACCTGGAGCAGTGTTTTGTAGAGGAATAAGATGGTGTTATTTTCTGAGTCTGTAGATTGTAAATGAGCAAAAATGGCCTTTAGTAGAGTGATATGTACTTCTTGTCATATATGGGAGTTTAAGAAGAGTTTACGGGTTCCTGTGGATTATATCTGCAATAAATGCTGTTGGTTGCAAATCCTATCAGATCGAATGGATCAGTTGGAGAGATAGTTAGAAGCAACAAGGAATTTGCAACAACAACTGTATGTGATGGATGGCAGTTATCGGAAGGGGGAGAAGTCGCAGATACAGTCACATAGTTGGTATACATGACCTGCAAAAGAAGGACAGATTGCACCCAAATTGGAAGGGGATGAATATACTGGCAACGGGATTTGCTAGAGCTGTTCAGGAGGATTTAAACCAGTATGGTGAGAGTGGGACCCTGGGGGGGGGGGGGGGAGGAGGTGGGGGGGGGAGGGGGGCAGAAGGCGGGGGGACCCGGTGGGTGGGGGAGACCCACAGAGATAGTGAGGAAAGAGATCAATCTGAGATTGGCACAGTTGAGAACAGAAGTGAGTCAGACAGTCAGGGCAGGCAGAGCCAAGGTAGGACTAATAAATTAAACTGCATTTATTTCAATGCAAGGGGCCTAACAGGGAAGGCAGATGAACTCAGGGCATGGTTAGGAACGTGGCACTGGGATATCATAGCAATTACAGAAACATGGCTCAGGGATGGGCAGGACTGGCAGCTTAATGTTCCAGGATACAAATGCTACAGGAAGGATAGAAAGAGAGGCAAGAAAGGAGGGGGCATGGCATTTTGGATAAGGGATAGCATTACAGCTGTACTGAGGGAGGATATTCCCAGAAATACATCCAGGGAAGTTATTTGGGTGGAACTGAAAAATAAGAAAGGGATGATCACCCTATTAGGATTGTATTATAGATCCCTAATAGTCAGAGGGAAATTGAGAAATAAATTTGTAAGGAGATCTCAGCTATCTGTAAGAATAATAGGGTGGTTATGGTAGGGGATTTTAACTTTCCAAACATAGACTGGGACAGCCATAGTGTTAAAGGTTTAGATGGAGATGAATTTGTTAAGTGTATGCAAGAAAACTTTCTGATTCAGTATGTGGATGTACCTACTCGAGAAGGTGCAAAACTTGACCTACTCTTGGGAAATAAGGCAGGGCAGATGACTCAGGTGTCAGTGGGGGAGCACTTTGGGGCCAGCGACCATAATTCTATTAGATTTAAAATAGTGATAGAAAAGGATAGACCAGATCTAAAAGTTGAAGTTCTAAATTGGAGAAAGGCCAATTTTGGTGGTATTAGGCAAGAACTTTCAAAAGCTAATTGGGGACAGATGTTCACAGTTAAAGGGACAGCTGGAAAATGGGAAGGCTTCAGAAATAAGATAATGAGAGTCCAGAGAAAGTATATTCCTGTTAGGGTGAAAGGAAAGGCTGGTAGGTATAAGGAATGCTGGATGACTAAAGAAATTGAGGGTTTAGTTAAGAAAAAAGAAGGAAGCATATGTCAGGTATCGACAGTATAGATCGAGTGAATCCTTAGAAGAGTATAAAGGCAGTAGGAGTATACTTAAGAGGGAAATCAGAAGGGCAACAAGGTACATGAAATAGCTTTGGTAAATAGAATTAAGGAGAATCCAAAGGGATTTTGCAAATACATCAAGGACAAAAGGGTAACAAGGGAGAGAATAGGGGCCCTGAAAGATCAGCAAGGCAGCCTTTGTGTGGAGCCTCAGAAAATGGGGATGATACTAAATGAGACATGGAAGATATAGAATGTAGGGAAATGGTGACATCTTGAAAAATGTCCATAATACAGAGGAGGAAGTGCTGGGTGTGTTGAAATGCATAAAGGTGGATAAATCTCCAGGACCTGATCAAGTGTACCCTAGAACTCTTTGGGAAACTCGGGAAGTGATTGCTGGGATATTTGTACCATCAATAGACACAGGTGAGGTGCTGGAAGACTGGAAGTTGGCTAACTTGGTGCCGCTGTTTAAGAAGGGTGGTAACGACAGCCAGGGAACTATAGACCAGTGAGCCTGACGTCAGTGGTGGGCAAGTTGTTGGAGGGAATACTGATGGAAAGTATATACATGAATTTGGAAAGGCAAGGACTGATTAGGGATAGTCAACATGGCTTTGAGCATAGGAAATCATGTCTCATAAACTTGATTGAGTTTTTTGAAGAAGTAGCAAGGAGGATTGATGAGGGCAGAGTGGTAGATGTGGTCTATATGGACTTCAGTAAGGCGTTCGACAAGGGAGACTAGTTAGCAAGGTTAGATCTCATGGAATACAGGGAGAACTAGCCATTTGGATACAGAACTGGCTCAAAGTTCGAAGAAGAAACAGACTCGCTATCACAGCCACATTTGCTTCCGCAGTGCCTGCCTCCATAACCAACTGATCCCACATGGACTCCGGACTACATTCAAACTAGCACAGATTGGACCCGAACAAGACAATTAGTACAGACTGCAGATTCAAAACCATCAGCAACGTTTCTCCTTCAGGATCCTCTGCTCCACACTCGCAGCAATGCGCTAGCACCTAACCTCTCTACAGTCAGTCCTGCCTCAACTCTCTCAGAACTGCAAAGGACCCAATCCGTACTATATTCTAAGAAGAATTCATAAAAGCATTCCTGATGAAGGGTTTTTGCCCGAAACATAGATTTTCCTGCTCCTCGGATACTGCCTGACCTACTGTGCTTTTCCAGCACCACTCTAATCTAGACTCTGGTTTCCAGCATTTGCAGTCCTCACGTTTACCTCAAAGGTAGAAGGCAGAGAGTGGTGGTAGAAGGTTGCTTTTCAGACTGGAGGCCTGAGACCAGTGGAATGCCATAATGATTGGTGCACTACTTTTCGCCATTTATATGAATGATTTGGATGTGAGCATAAGAGGTAGTTTGTAAGTTTGCAGATGACACCAAGGTTGGAGGTGTAGTGGACAGTGAAGAAGGTTACCTCAGATTACAACAGGATCTTGATCCGGTAGGCAAATGTGCTGAGAAGTGGCAGATGGAGTTTAATTCAGATAAATGCGAGGTGCTGCATTTTGGGAAAACAAATTTTAGCAGGACTTATATACTTAATGGTAAGGTCCTAGGGAGTGTTGCTGAGGCAAGAGACCTTGGAATGCAGGTTTATAGCTCCTTGAAAGTGGAGTCGCAGGTAGATAGGATAGTGAAGAAGGCGCTTGGCATGCTTTCCTTTATTGGTCAGAGTATTGAGTACAGGAGTTGGGAGGTCATGTTGTAGCTGTACAGGACATTGGTTAGGCCACTGTTGGAATAGTGCGTGCAATTCTGGTCTCCTTCCTATCGGAAAGATGTTGTGAAACTTGAAAGGTTCAGAAAAGATTTACAAGGATGTTGCCAGTGTTGGAGGATTTGAGCTACAGGGAGAGGCTGTTTTCCCTGGAGCATCGGAGGCTGAGGGGTGACCTCATAGAGATTTACAAAATTATGAGGTGCGTGAATATGATAAAAAGACAAAGTCTTTTCCATGGGGTGGAGGAGTCCCGAACTAGAGGGCATAGGTTTAGGTTGAGAGGGGAAAGACATAAAAGAGACCTAAGAGGCAATTTTTTCATGCAGATGGTGGTGCATGTATTGAATGACCTGCCAGAGCAAGTGGTGGAGACTGGTATAATTTCAACATTTAAAAGGCATTTGGATGAATATATGAATAGGGAGGGTTTAGAAGGATATGGGCCAAGTGCTGGCAGGTGGGACTAGATTGGGTTGGGATATCTGGTCGACAGGGACGGGTTGGACCGAAGGGTCTGTTTGTGTGCTGTACATCTCTATGACTCTATGACTGCCTGGATACAGAATTGGCTGGCTGAAAGAAGACAGCAGGGGATAGTGGATTGAAAGTATTGCGTCTGGAAGTCGGTGACTAGCTGTGTTCCTCAGGAATCTGTTCTTGGGCCTCTGCCCTTTGTAGTTTTTATAAATTACTTTGATGAAGAAGTAGAAGGGTAAGTTAATAAGTTTGCCAATGATACAAAAGCCGGTGGTGTTGTAGACAGTGTTGAGGGCTGTTGCAGGCTACAACAAGACATTGACAGGACGTAAAGCTGGGCTGAGAAGTGGCAGATGGAGTGTAACCTGAATAAATGTGAAGTGATTCATTTTGGAAGGTCAACTTTGAATGCTGAATACAGGATTAAAGACAGGATTCTTGGCAGTGTGGAGGAACAGCAGGATCTTGGGGTCCACGTACATAGATCCCTCAAGGTTGCCAACCATTTGATTGGATTGTTAAGAATCCCTATGGTGTTTTGGCTTTCATTAACAATTTAAGAGCTGCGAGGTTTTACTGCAGCTCTATAAAATCCTGGTTAGACCACACCTGGAATATTGTGCCTCATTATAGGAAGGATGTAGATGTTTTAGAGAAGGTGCAGAGGAAATTTACCAGGATGCTGCCTGGATTGGAGGGCTTATCTTATGAAGAGAGGTTGAATGAGCTTCGGCTTTTCACAATGGAGAGAAGAAAGAAGAGAGGTGACTTGATAGAGGTGTACAAGATAATGAGAGGCATAGATAGATTAGATAACCAGAGACTTTTCCCCAGGGCAGAAATGGCTATCATGCGGGGTCATAATTTTAAGGTGATTGGAGGAGGGTATAAGGGAGATATCAGAGGTAGGTTCTTTACAGAGAGTGGTAGGTGCATGGAATGTACTGCCAACAGTGGTAGTAGAGTCAGAGATATTAGGGACATTTAAAGTGACTGTTGGACAAGCACCATGGGTGGCAAAAAATTGAGGGGTATGCAGGTTAGGTTGATCTTAGATTAAGATAAATGTTCAGCACAACATCATGGGCTGAAGGACCTGTACTGTCCTCTACTGTTCTTTGTTCTATGTTCTATATTCACTACATTGGCCACTGTGAAGAAAAATCCCTCCAAATGATTGTAATGGAGGACCATAAAGGAATGAATAATGAAGAATTGAGTGAACACAACAAGGGTTGTTTCACCTTTCTGATTATATTAAAAGTTGGCATCTATCAGTGACAGACAATTAGTCACCACTTCCACTCTACTCCAAGGTGGTTCAATGACCTTTGCTTTCTCTTAACTCTATTCACAGACAGCTAAACATTTTTTTTAGATTAGATTACTTACAGTGTGGAAATAGGCCCTTTGGCCCAACAAGTCCACACTGACCCACACTAAACACTCCGGGCAATTTAGCATGGCCAATTCACCTGACCTGCACATCTTTGGACTGTGGGAGGAAACCAGAGCACCTGTAGGAAACCCACGCAGACAATGTGCAAACTCCACACAGTCAGTCACCTGAGGCAGGAGTTGAACCCAGGTCTCTGGTGCTGTGAGGCAGCAGTGCTAGCCACTGTGCCATTGTGTCATTCTGTCTTCTGAACTCTATTCACAGACGGCTAAACATTTTGTATTTTCTCTCTTTTTTCAATGTTCCTGCAAATAATCAAAATTTAGATATCCTGACCATTGACAATTGTCTTTCAGTTGTTTGTGTTGATGCTTTCTATCTTCATATCTTGGTTTCCTTGGGAATAAGAACAAAGAGAACAAAGAACAACACAGCACATAAACAGGCCCTTCAGCCCCCAAGCCTGCACTGACACATTTTGCCCTTCCTTACTAAAACTTTCTTCACTTACAGGATGTCTATCCTTCTATTCCCTTCCTACTTATGTATTCATCCAGGTGCTTCTTGAATGTTGTGTCTGCTTCCAACTCCTCCTCTAGCAGAGCATTTCAGGCACCCTTTGTATGAAAAATGCTCCTCACAAATCTCTTTTAAATTTCCCCCCATCCTGCACCTTGAACCTGTGATCCATAGTAATTGACACCCCCCCACCCTGGGAAAAAGCCTCATACTTTCCACGCTATCCATTCCATTCACGATATTATAAACTTCTTTCAGATTGCCTCTCAACCTCCAGCATTGCCATGTAAACAAACCCAGTGTATTCAACCTTTCTTCACAATTAAAATCTCCCATATCAGGCAGGATCCCTAATAAACCTTTTCTGCAGCTCCTCCAAAGCGTCCATATCCTTTTGGCAGTGTGGTGACCAGAACTGTATGCAAATATTCCAAATGTGACCTAACTAAATTTCTATAAAGCTGAATCATAACTTGCTTATCTTTATACTCAATGCCCTATCTAATGAAGGCAAGCATGCCATAGCCCTTTTTTACTACCTTATTTGCCTGCATTGCCATCTTCAGTGATCTATGGACCTGCACACCCATATGCCTCTGCACATCAATATTCCTGAGGGCTCTGCCATTCACTAGATAACTTGCACTAGTACCTGACTTTCCAAAATGCATTGCCTCACATTTATCCTGATTAAACTCCATCTGCCATTTTTCTCCCCATGCCTCCTGCTGTATTTGCTGACAATCCTCCTCATTATCCACAACTCCACCAATATTTGTATCATCTGTGAACTTACTAATTAGACCAGTCACGTTTTCCTCCAAATCATTTAAGTAGACCACAAACAGCAGTGGTCCCAGCATTGATCCCTGACCACGAGTCACAGCTGTCCATTCTGAAGAGCAACCTTCCACCACTGCCTTCTGTCTCCTAAGACTAAGCCAGTTCTGCATCAATCTTGCCAGTTCACCCCTGATACCATGTGACTTCACCTTTTTAATCAATCTGCCATGAGGGACCTTGTCAAAGGCTTTACTTAAGTCCATGCAGATAACATCAACTCCCTGCTCTCATCAATCCTCTTCATCACGTCCTCAAAAAACTCGACCAAGTTAATGAGGCATGACCTCTCCCACACAAAACCATCCTGTCTATTACTAATAAGTCTATTTGCTTCTAAATGCATATAGATCTTGCCCCTGAGAATCTTTTCCAATAATTTCCCTACCACCCTTTTTTGAGGGGTGTAATTGAGGGGTTGAAAGGCCTGTAATTTCCTTGATTATCCCTGCTACCATTCTTAAGCAATGGGACAACATTAGCTATTCTTCAGCCCTCTAGGGCCTCACCTGTAGCCAATGCTCTAATCTGAATAATAACCTGATTTTACTGTAAAGAAGGCATTTAACAAGCTAAAATCCCCCTTAATTGACACATTGTCAAGATCAAATGAGAATTTCACAATGTTGCTTATGAAAAGCATGGAGTGAGATGTTCTCAACATCGAGAGAGAGCTCACTGGACTTCTCTGATTCTGCCACATATTTCATGTCACTCAGACTTATATAGGATTCTGGACCTTGGGTTTTTCTTCACACTGTTGAAGAATCCTGATCCTGTGTTCTTTTTCTTTTCAGAATATTGCTGATTCATGGCTCATGTTCAAAGTCTTCTGAGGTTCTTTTTCCTGCTTTTCAGAGCTTTCCTGTTCTGTTTCCTTGCAATTAAGTCTTCTGATGTCTTGGTCTGCCTTCAGAGAATTCCAATTTTAACTGTGGCCTTGTAGTCTCTTTTAACTTCAGATCATGACTCTAAAGGTTTTCTGTAGGTAATACCATAAATTATCATATGTTTTAAACCGATACTATCTCTTGCTGTCTGGTTGGAGTATCTCTGGGATGTGGGTTTAAGTTTATATATGTCTGAAGGACACAAAAGGGTTTATACTTGATTGAATCGCTGTAATACCCTCACAATGATTTGGTAGAGAATGAAGTTAGATTTTGTAGGAAGCAGACCAACGGTTCGATCCTTTCAGTAACTGGAGTCTATACTTTACTCTAAAAGATACATCTTATTAGACTAGAAGATGGCTATCCTCACTCATGCAACTCCATGTAAACTCAAAAAGAACCTAAATGCTTGGGACAGATGCAGGGCATCTACTGCCTCTGAGTCTGTTTGCTCCTTTATAAGTAAAGTTCTTTAGTTCCTTATGTACAGTACCACTTGTGATGAAAAGATGGCTTTAAGAGGTGTATTTTGTCCTGGCCATTTCATGAAGAGAATTTTTAAGACAGAGGCACCAAGGCTATCTATTTGAATCCAATATAGTAAAGAGCTTATGAGGGTTTTGGGTTTTTTTTAAAGTTGGAACTGAATGGGTGCTTCACACCTCTACCAGAGTCAGGATTTTTGCTTTTAATTTTTTAGCAGTAGTTGGCAGGGACGTGACGCTGGGTTTGAAAGCTACAGTATGTCTTCCTCTGCCACTCTCTCACTCAGAGTTTTCTCATGATGGTTGTCCTCCTAAATTGAAAAATTGCCTGTGACATAATCTATTTTACTGAATTTGACTTTCCATTTGTGCTTCTGAAATGTTACTACCTTGGAATAGTTAATGTTTAGTAGTTAAATAATTCTGTTAAGTTTTCCAATAGAGTTAACTTATTCTAATTTCTTCTTTTTTTGTTGTATTTTAACTATAATATTTGAATAAAGTGTGGTTTGCTTAAAGACTGACAGTTTGACCAATCAAATTGCATCCAAAACACAATGCCTGGCACTTGCCTTTAAAATAAGAAGAACTTAGGTTCCAGGCTATCTTCTTAATATATTTTGATGGGGATGGTCTTGCCCATAACAAATTAGGATGTCTTTAATTTCAGGTTGGTTATAGAATTGTTGGACTCAAAGAAATGAGTGGTCAATGTTGGCATGCTTTATTTCGGATTTTGCATTCAGTTAGTTTAGACAGGTGTGTCTTGTGTCATAATGACTCCTCCATTCACTAAGAATGTCCTAGGGGTAGAAGAATTCACTTCAAGAGTTTTACAGAAATTGAGTAAGGCAAAGCTTTTGGAATTGTAGCTGTAGTTGGGATTGATTGTGTTTGTGAGGAAAGGTGAGATAATTACAGCATTCACACAGCATTTACGATAGCAAGTAATGCCATTAGAATCTTTGGAAATGGTTAAAATACAATTGCAAATGAAGAAAATTGAATTAGAGGCAATAGCAAGGCCAAAAGATGAGGAAAGAATAGCCATGGCAGAACAAAAATAAAGAGAAAAGGAAAAGAGACAGTTTAACTTATGATTTAAAAAAGAAGAAAGGGAGAAAGAGAGGGCTTTTGAATTTCAGAGGTTGGAACTGAAAACTCAAATTCGACTTAAAATGGCAGATGTAGAGGTGAAAAGTAGGTGTAGTGATGAGAACAGTGATGGAGAGGAATCAAAGGTCTAGGGGTGTGGAGCCTGTTGGAATAAATTCAAGAATTGCCTAAATTTGATGAGAAAGATGTAACAGACTTTTTAGTTTCATTTGAGAAAGTGGCTAAACAATAAAGTGGCTGGTGACCATCTGGGTATTGTTGATTCAAATGAAGTTGGAAGGTAGAGCCAGTGGGGTATCAGAGAAGGTATCTGGGGAATATAATGAGATGAAAAAAAACCATATGAACTGCAGAAGTCTTTTGGCAGTGTTTTAAGAATACAAGGAGGAAACCTGATAAAATATATGTTGAGTTTGAAAGGATTAAACAAAGTAATTTAAATAGATGGATAAGGGTATTGAAAATAGATCAAACATATGATGCTCTTAGTTGACTATTTTGGAGGAGTTCAAAATTTCATTTCCTGAAGTAGCAAGAACTCAGGGAGTCAGCAAGATGTACAGCATGAAAACAGACCCTTCGGTCCAACTTGTCCATGCCAACCAGATATCCCAACCTAATCTAGTCCCACTTGCCAGCACCCGATCCAAATCCCTCCAAACCCTTCCTATACATATACCCATCCAGATGCCTTTTAAATGTTGCAATTGAACCAGGCTTCACCACTTTGTCTGGCAGCTCATTCCATACATGCATCACCCTCTGTGTGAAAAAGTTCCCCTTAGATCTTTTTTATATCTTTCCCCTCTCACCCTAAACTGATGCCTTCTAGTTCTGGACTCCCCCATCCCAGGGATAAATAAATGTCTATTTATCCAATCCATGCCCCTCATGATTTTCTAAACCTCTATGAGGTCACCTCTCAGCCTTCAAAGCTCCAGGGAAAACAGCCCCAGCCTATCTAACCTCTCCCTATAGCTCAAATCCTCCAACCCTGGCAACATCCTTGTAACTCTTCTAAAAAACCTTTTTCAAATTTCACAACATCCTTCTGATAGGAAAGAGACCAGAATTGCAAGCAATATTCCAAAAGTGGCCTAACAATGAGATACAGCCACAACACGACTACCAAACGCCTGTACTCAATGCTCTGACCAATAAAGGAAAGCATAGCAAACGCCTTCTTCACTATCCTATCTACCTGCGACTCTACTGTCAAGGAGATATGAACTTGCACTCCAAGGTCTCTTTGTTCAGTAACACTCCCTAGGACCTTACCATTAAGTGTATAAGTCCTGCTCTTATTGGCTTTCCCAAAATGGAGCATCTCGCATTTATCTAAATTAAACTCCATCTGCCACTCCTCAGCCCATTGGCCCATTTGATCAAGATCCTGTTGCAATCTGAGGTAACCTTCTTTGTTGTCCTCCACACTTCCAATTTTGGTGTCATTAGATTAGGTTAGATTTCCTACAGTGTGGAAACAGGCCTTTCGGCCCAACCAGTCCACACCGAATCTCCGAAGAGAAACCCACTCAGATCCATTTCCCTCTGACTAATGCACCTAACACTATGGGCAATTTAGCATGGCCAATTCACCTGACCTGCACATCTTTGGACTGTGGGAGGAAACCAGAGCAACGCAGACACAGGGAGAATGTGCAAACTCCACACAGACAGTCACCCAAGGCTGTATTGAACCTGGGACCCTGGCGCTGTGAGGCAGCAGTGCTAACCACTGAGCCACCGTGCCACAACATCTGTAAACTTACTAAATATACCTCCTATGTTCATATCCAAATCATTTATATAAATGACAAAAAGTAATGGACCCAGCACCGATCCTTATGGCACACCACTGGTCACAGGCCTTCAGCCTGAAAATCAATCCTCCACCACTATCCTCTGTCTTCTACCTTCGAGCCAGTTCTGTGTCCAAATGGCTAGTTCTCCATATTTGTAACCTTGCTCACCAATCTCCTATGGAGAACATTGTTGAATGCCTTACTGAAGTCCATATAGATCACGTCCACCACTCTGCCATCATCAATCCTTTGTTACTGTTTCAAAAAACTCAATCAAGTTCATGAGACATGATTTCCCATGCACAAAGCCATGTTGACTATCCCTAAATCACTCCTTGCCTTTCCAAATACATGTAAATCCTATCCCTCGGAATTCCCTCCAAAAACTTGCCCCTATCAATGTCAGACTCACTGGTCTCTAGTTCCCTGGCTTGTCCTTACAACCTTTCTTTAATAATGGCACCACATGAGTCAACCTCCAGTCTTGACACTTTTAAAATTAATAGAATTAGGGACGTTGGCCCCAAAGTGCTCCCCCACTGACACCTCAGTCATCTGCCCTACCTTATTTCCCAAAAGTAGTTCAAGTTTTGCACCTTCTCTAGTAGACACATCCACATACTGATTCAGAAAATTTTCTTGTGCACACATAACAATTTCTTCTCCATCTAAACACTTAACACTATGGCAGTCCCAGTCTATTTTGGAAAGTTAAAATCCCCTACCATAACCACCCTATTATTCTTACAGATAACTGAAATCTCCTTATAAATCTGTTTCTCTATTTCCTGCTGACTATTAGGGGGTCTATGATACAATCCCAATAATGTTATCATCCCTTTCTTATTTCTCAGTTGCACCCAAATAACTTCCCTAGATATATTCCCAGGAATATCCTCACCAATTACAGCTGTAATGCTTTCCCTTATTAAAAACGTCACTTCCCACCCCACTTGCTTCTCTTTCTGTCCTTCCTATAGCATTTGTATCATTAAGATGTCAGCCTTGTAATCTCTGAGTCACATTTCTGTAATTGCTATGATCTCCCAATCCCATGTTCCTAACCATGCCCTGAGTTCATCGGCCTGCCCTGTAAAGCCTCTTGCATTGAAATAAATGTAATTTGATTTATCAGTCTGACCTTGTTCTCTGCTTAGTTCCTGCCTGCCCTGATTGTTTGTCTTGCTCCTTTTCCCAACTGTACCAATCTCAGATTAATCTCTTTCCTCACTATCTCCCGGGGTCCCAACGCCCCCCTCCCCGACCTCACTAGTTTAAATCCTCCCGAGCAGCCCTTGCAAATCTCCCTGCCAGTATATTAGCCCCCTTCCAATTCAGGTGTAATCTAACCTTCTTGTACAGGTCACTTCTACCCTAGTCGAGATTCCAATGATACAAAAATGTGAATCCTTCTCCTATATACCAGCTTCTCAGCCACACATTCATCTGCTCTATCCTCCTATTCCTACCCTGACTGGCTTGTAGCACCATGAGTAATGCAAATATTACTACCTTTGAGGACCTCCTTTTTAAAATTTCTGCCTAACTTTCCATATTTTCCCTTCAGAATCTCATCCATTTGCCTTCCTATGTCATTGGTTCCAATGTTTACAATGACTCCTGCTGGTTCCTCTCCCCTTTGAGAGCATTGTGCACCCTCTCGGAGACATCCTTAAGCCTGGCACCAGGGAGGCAACACACCATGCTGATTTTTTGCTGCTGGCCACAGAAACATCTGTCCATGCCTTTGATCAGAGAGTTCCCTAAAACAATCGATCGCTTGGAACCCAACGTGCCCCTCATTACATTAGAGCCTGTGCTCCGGTTTCCTCCCACAGTCCAAAGATGTGCGGGTCAGGTGAATTGGCCATGATAAATTGCCCATAGTGTTAGGTGCATTATTCAGAGGGAAATCGGTCTGGGTGGGTTAGTCTTTGGAGGGTCGGTGTGGACTGGTAGGGCCAAAGGGCCTGTTTCCACACTGTAGGGAATCTAATCTAATCTAGGAGAAAGTGAGGACTGCAGATGCTGGAGACCAGAGTTGAAAAATGTGGTGCTGGAAAAACATAGCAGGCCAGGTATCTAATCTAACCTGAAAATGTGTTGCTGAAAAAGCGCAGCAGATCAGGCAGCATCCAAGGAACAGGAGAATTGACAGTTCGGGCATAAGCCCTTCTTCAGGAATGAGGAAAGTGTGTCCAGCAGGCTAAGATAAAAGGTAGGGAGGAGGGACTTGGGGGAGGGGTGTTGGAAATATAATAGGTGGAAGGAGGTCAAGGTGAGGGTGATAGGCCGGAGTGAGGGTGGGGGCGGAGAGGTCAGGATAGAAGATTGCAGGTTAGGAAGGCAGTGCTGAGTTTGAGGGATTTGACTGAGACAAGGTGGGGGGAGGGGAAATGAGGAAACTGGAGAAATCTGAGTTCATCCCTTGTGGTTGGAGGGTTCCTAGGCGGAAGATGAGGCGCTCTTCCTCGTCGTGTTGCTATGGTCTGGTGATGGAGGAGTCCAAGGACCTGCTGTCCTTGGTGGAGTGGGAGGGGAGTTGAAGTGTTGAGCTACGGGGTGGTTGGGTTGGTTGGTCCGGGTGTCCCAGAGGTGTTCTCTGAAATGTTCCTCAAGTAGGCTGCCTGTCTCTCCAATATAGAGGAGGCCACATCGGGTGCAGCGGATGCAATAGATGATGTGTGTGGAGGTGCAGGTGAACTTGTGGTGGATATGGAAGTATCCCTTGGGGCCCTGGAGGGAAGTAAGGGGGGAAGGTGTGGGCGCAAGTTTTGCATTTCTTGCGGTTGCAGAGGAAGGTGCCGGGAGTGGAGGTTGGGTTGGTGGGGGGTGTGGACCTGACGAGGGAATCACGGAGGGAGTGGTCTTTTCGGAACACTGATAGGGGAGGGAAGGGAAATATATTCCTGATGGTGGGGTCTGTTTGGAGGTGGCGGATGATACGCTGTACATGGAGGTTGGTGGGGTGGTGGGTGAGGACTAGTGGGGTTCCGCCCTGGTGGTGGTTGGAGGGGCGGGGCTCAAGAGCGGAGGAGCAGGAAGTGGAGGAGATGCGGTGGAGGGCATCGTCAACCACATCTGGGGGGAAATTGCGGTCCTTGAAGAAGGAGGCCATCTGGCTTGTACGGTTTTGGAACTGGTCCTCCTGGGAGCAGATGCGGCGGAGATGAAGGAATTGGGAATATGGGATGACGTTTTTACAGGGGGCAGGATGGGAGGAGGTGTAGTCTAGGTAGCTGTGGGAGTCGGTCGGTTTATAGTAAATGTCGATGTTGATTCGGTCGCAGAGATAGAAATGGAAAGGTTTAGGAAGGGGAGGGAGGAGTCTGAGACGGTCCAGGTGAATTTGAGGTCAGGGTGGAAGGTGTTGGTAAAGTGGATGAACTGTTCAACCTCCTTGTGGGAGCACGAGGCAGCACCGATACAGTCATCGATGTTGCAGAACGTTTCAGAGAACACCTCTGGGACACCCAGACCAACCAACCCAACCACCCCATAGCTCAACACTTCAACTCCCCCTTCCACTCCACCAAGGACATGCAGGTCCTTGGACTCCTCCATCGCCAGACCATAGCAACACGACAGTTGGAGGAAGAGCGCCTCATCTTCCGCCTAGGAACCCTCCAACCACAAGGGATGAACTCAGATTTCTCCAGTTTCCTCATTTCCCCTCCCCCCACCTCGTCTCAGTCAAATCCCTCGAACTCAGCACCGCCTTCCTAACCTGCAATCTTCTTCCTGACCTCTCCGCCCCCACCCCACTCTGGCCTATGACCCTCACCTTGACCTCCTTCCACCAATCGCATTTCCAACGCCCCTCCCCCAAGTCCCTCCTCCCTACCTTTTATCTTAGCCTGCTGGACACACTTTCCTCATTCCTGAAGAAGGGCTTATGCCCGAAATGTCGATTCTCCTGTTCCTTGGATGCTGCCTTTTCCAGCAACACATTTTCAGCTCTGATCTCCAGCATCTGCACTCCCTACTTTCTCCATCTAATCTAACCTGTCTTGATACCAAAAAATTTGGCTGTTTATGCTACAATTCCCTGAAAATCCAGCACACCTATATTCTCCAAAATTTTCCATTTGAAATGGGGATACACACATCCTGCCTTACCTGCCTACCTCTCTTACCTTTCCTAGTGTTAACCAATCTACCTTACTGTATCTGCAGCTTTTTTCCCTTCCGAAAACTGCCATCCATCACATCCCCTTGCTCTTGTAAATTCCTCGTTGCCTCTAACTGTTGCTCCAACTGATCCATTTGATCTGAGAGGATTTGCAACTACAGCATTTGTTACAGATATAATCCTCAGTAACACATAAACTCTCCCTAAACTCACACATCCAAAAGAAGAGCATATCACTCTACTAAAGGCCATTTTTGTGTCTTCTAATCTACAGACCCAGAAAATAGCACTGTCTTATTCCTCTACAAAACATTGCTCCAGGCTAACTTAATACTTATGACTTAAGAGACATATTTCAAGAAAACATATAATCAAGAAAGAACTCACTCTACTCAGTAATGTAGACTTACAGTAAGGCTACATTTAAAACTACTTACTTATCTGTTTCTGTGAGGTGACCTCTCCCAAACAGGTTCCTCCAAGATCAGTTGTGAATTTCACTGTTTGTTATGTCTTCCTAGATGCACTCTGACATCCAGCAATAGATGAATTCAAACAGCAAAGGCAGTAACTGCACAGGTTCACTGCTGTGTCAGTTAGTAGTGAGTGTTTCTTTCTCTCTCTCCCTCCAGCACAGACCGTCTGCTGCCTATTTTCTGTCCTTCTCCCCTTTAAAAGTGCCATTGTTTTGACTTGTTTTTTCCCAAAGTTCCAAAACAATGCAATAGCATTATTTGCTGCTCCTGGAATTTGAGGAAATCACTTCCAAAACCCAAAATACCTCAAAAAAGGAGTAGCCTGTTATAACCAGAAATTTTTCCTATCCTCCATCTTGGATTACCTGGAATGTGGAAAAACAGAGAGTTGAGACTGCAAGATGGGCAACAGTGTGGACACAAGTTGAGACTGCAAAAAGGGGTGGCCTAGTGGCTCAGTGGTTAGTACTGCTGCCTCACAGCACTAGGGACTCGGGTTCGATTCCAGCCTCAGGCGACTGTCTGTGTGGAGTTTGTACGTTCTCCTTGTGTCCGTGTGGTACTCCGGTTTTCTCCCACAGTCCATAGATGTGCAGGTAGGGTGTATTGGCCATGCTAAATTTGCCCATAGTGTTTAGAGATGCCGAGGTTAGATGTCTAGGGTAAATATAGGATACAGGAATGGGTCTGGGTGGGTTACTGTTCGGAGGGTTGGTGTGGACTTGTTCAGCTGAAAGGACCTGTTTGCATACTGTAGAGTCAGATGATTTCTCTATAAAAAGGCAGGCCTCATGAAGTCACAGTGTTGATTGTTTAGTAAAAGCACTGAGATGTTCGATGTGGGAAAACAAGATAAGCCAGTGAGTTTTGTTGAAATGGTAAAGGAAAGCACAGTGGAAACTATAAAGCTGCAAAAGAATGGATAACCTGGTTAGGGGTTGAACATAGAACATAAAACAGTACAGGTGTTGTGTCCAGCATTCACTTTAATCTAAGACCCACCGAACCCACCAATCCTTAATTTGCGGCCATCCATGTGCTTGTCCAGCAGTCGCTTAAATGTCCCAGTGTCTCTGACTCTACTATCACCACTGGCAAGGCATTCCACACACCCACCTACCTCTGACGTCTCCCCTACACCCCTCATACCAGCCATTTCTGCCCTGGGAAAACTCTCTGGCTATTTACTCTATCTGTGCCTATCTTGTTCAACTCTATCAAGTCACCTCCCTTCCTTCTTCTCTCCAGTGTGAAAAGCTCTTGCTCACTCAACCTCTCTTCATATGAAAAGCCCTCCAATCCAGGCAGCATCCTGGTGAATATCCTCTATTGCTTCTCTAAAGCATCTACAGTCTTCCTTTAATGAGGCGACCAGAACTAAACACAATTTTCCAAGTATGGTCTAACCAGGGTTTTTTAGAACTGTGCAAAACCTCGCAGCTCTTAAACTTGATCCCACCTGCTAATGAAAGCCAACACACCACACCCGTGCTGACCAACCCTATCAACTGGGTGGCAAACTTTGAGGGATGACAATGGAATGATGAAGAATGAAAGCAGTTGTATCAAAAAGCATACACAGAAAAATCTGAGTGTATCCAAAAACGTTACATATTAAACATAATGTCTTGATGATTAAATGGAGACCACCACATATTTAGGCTAACAAGAAATGGGCAGAAGTTCATCAAGTTTTATTACCGGTGGGTGGAAAAGAGGTGTGGCGAGTAGCACATGAATTACCTGTAATAGGTCGTTTGGGAGTAAGGAAAACTCAAGCCAAAATACAAAAATATTTTTTATTGCACTGGATTGCATAAGGATGTGGTTCAATCTTACCCGACATATCATATGTGCCAGATAATTGGAAAACCTCAGGCAGTGATAAAACCAATACCCTTAAGACTCATTCCTGCATTGAAAGAAACCATTTACAAGAATCCCAAATGATTGCATGGGACTTGTACCTAAAGCAAAAAGTGTGAATTACCAATTGTTGGCCAGAATAGATATATCTACTAGTTTCCAGTGACTATTCCATTATTTAGAGTCAGGCTTAAAGGATTGTTGATGAGTTACTCATTTTTTTATATAAGATACAGATTATCCACAGAAATGTAATCAGAAGAAGGGCCAGGTTTTGCATCAAAGTTATTGAAGGAAGTTATTGATTGCTTAGGAATAAAACAATTCAAATCAACTGCGTACCATTCAGAATTATAGGGAGCGTTAGAATGGTGGTATAAAACTTTAAAGACCACGTTAAGGGCTTCTAGTCAAGACTAACCAGAGGATTGGGGTAAAGCAATTCATTTTGTATTTTTTTGCAATTAAAGATGCCCTAATGAATCAACTAAATTCAGTCCATTTGAATTAGTTTGATGCATGAGGTGAGAGGACCACTAAGGGGAAGTTGGTGAGTCAGAGTTCAGACATATATGTCAAACTTTAAGGAAATATTAAATTGAGTGGGTGAGTTGGCTAGAAAGCATTTGAAAGTAGCACTTGGGGAAGTGGGCTTGATGATTAACCTAGCTAAGAGTGAGTTTGGAAAATTCTAAGTCACGTTCCTAGGCCACATCTTTGGACATGGACAGATGGCCTCACAGGATGTGAAAACAAAGGTGACTGAGGAGTTTCCTACACCATCAACAAAATGGAGAGCACTACTATTCCCGTGACTGAATGTTTTTTAAAGAACCAAATTTTAGCAATGTGATTGCTCCACTGACTGACTTGTTGAAGAAGTATAGGAAATTTCAGTGGATGGAGGAATATCAGAAAGCATTTGCCAGCTTGAAAGTTGCGTTAACCACTGCCACAGTGTTAGCTAGATCTAATTACGCAAACTTTTTCAAGGTGGCTATCGATGAGAGTGGTGAGAGTGTCAGTACTGTTCTCTTGCCAGAAGACGAAAAGAAGATAAAAAGGCCTATTGGGTCTTTTTTCCAGAAAATTGAACATTACACTGTCTCTCAGTTTGTTTGCTCCTTATTAAGTAAGGTTCTTCAAATCCTTATGTACTGTAGGACTTGTAATGATACAATGGCTGTAAGAGGTATATTTTGCCCTTTATTTAAAAAGAGAGGTTTTAAGACTGAGGTGATGAGCTGTCTACTTGAATCCAAAATAATAAACACCTTGTGAACCATTTGGGGTTTTTTTTCAAGTTGGAACAATAAAACAGTCTGAATGGGGGGGATCACTGGCTCCCCCAGAATCACGATTTTCAGTTTTGGTTTATCAGTTGCAGTTGTTAGGGTCTTCAGGCTAGGTTTGGAAGCTGCATTACATCTCTCCCTGCTACTCTCTCTCTCTCTCTCCCTCTCTCTCTCTGAGTTTTCTGTTGATGTTTTTCCTTCTGGACTGGAAAATTGTCTCTGAAACAATCTATTTTATTGAATTTGCCTTTGCCAAGGGCATGATTCGTGTATGTTGCTATTTGGAACAGTTACTGTTTAGTATTTAAATAATCTATGATTCTGTCAAGATTTCCAATAGAGTTAACTTATTCCAATTTTGTCTTTTTTTTGTATTTTAATTATACTGTATAAATAAAGTTTGTTTTGCTTCAAGACTGGTAGTTTGACCAATCAAATTGCATGTGAAATTAAGCCTGGCACTTGCCTTTAAAATAAGAAAAAGTTAGGGTCGAGGGGAGCTTCTTAATATATTTTGAGGGGGTTTGCTTTGGTCCAAGACACACTCCTTTATTTACACCTGTTCTATCATCAGGTTTCAATTGCAACTCTCTTGTATAATGACTTTAACATCCTCTTCCTGGTATAAGTCATGTGATCAAATACAGTATCATAATTTTCATGCCATAAACACCGGACTAAAGTTAGGTAAAAGCCCAAAGCTAACCAATGTGTTTGTTATTTCAGGAAATGTTTTTAAAGAGTTGTTATTAATGATAACATAGTTACAGTAGCTATGTTTAAAAAAATTCTCTCCATATTAAAAGTCGTTACTGTAAAATGAGCCTAGATTTAGCTATTTACAACATTGAAAAAAATACAAGATTGTGTTAAACGAATTCCTAACTCTATCTCTAGTTTTCTGTGTGAAAAACAGTATTTTATTCTAATCCTCACCAGCCCAAAGAGAGAATGGTTGGTTGTATTATAATATGCACAGCCTGTCTCTGCACTGTAACTGACCTACTATCTGCTATACTATTGAGCCTTTGAAAGTTGTTTCCAACCTTGGCTATCCAAGGTCAATAATTTTAGCTAACATTAAAACCATGATAAATTGAACTGCCGCAGAGCTTTGTTTCTGAAATGTTGTCACAATCTCATGTGATTCCTTTCTCTCCATTATTTTAGAGCTCTTTGACCTTTCCTCATTACATTTACCCGAGGCTACATTTGTATGCAGTTGAATATGGCAGCTGGGAAATACTTTGCTTAATGTCTTTGTATTTTGAAGCTAATCTTGCTTCAGCTGTTACAGTCACACAACATGCTTCAAGTAGTGACTGATATATAGCTGTCCCTTAGTATTAAATTCAATGTCACATTGTCATGTTCATTTCTGTGGCCATTGCACTGGGGACTTTGAAACTTGTCCTATCACATAACCTATTACCCATGCTGACCCCAGATGTGCAAATAGAATTACTAAACAAACAATCTAATGGCAGATGTGGACAATTCAATAAGGAAAAAATTAATTAAATGGTCCCAAAATCCTTCACTGAAATTTACCTTCCTTTCTCTGAAACTGCTCTTGTCCATGAAATTAAAGTAATTGATAAAATAATTGATTTCTCTCTGGCTTGCTTACTCGAGAGAGAGAACCAGAGCTAAAATTGTATTTTTAGTTTTGTACAGTGATGGAGCAACCACAATATCAATTAATTTGGCCACATTGTAAGGCTAGGAAGAAACAGCAGTTGATGAGTAGAATCATACAGTTGAGTGGGGGTGGCTTTGAAGATGAAGTGTTTTTAAAATCTGGGGCGACTCCTTGGTGCTTTTCAGCCTCTGAGTCACTTTGCTGCTGACAGGTGACCTACCCACCAATCAGTGGCATATAGCTAATTGGTGATATCAAGTTCCCAAATTTGTGACTGACCTCTGTTTAAGCCAAAGCCCAGTAGCTGATTCCAATGGCAGAAGGAGGGCTTTTGAGACTTTCTTTAAATTCCCTTCAGCCTGATGCCCTTTCTTCAGATTGTCAGGTTTGCAGTTGTGGCAAGCTTTAATATTTTCTTGGAAATCTTCAGAGGGCACCTCAATTTTATAATGCCCTTATCATCCAACACATAAACTGGTAATGTCTGCCTCTCTTCATGGAGCTATGAGTCACCTGGTGCCATGGATGGTCTCATCAATTGTCTTTCTCCTGTCCTTAATTGGAAGTGGTAGCCACAAGAGGCAGCCTGTTAATTATTGTCTTAGCTAGAATTATACAGGCAGATGGACCTTGGAAACTATCAGGGTTAGGACATACTGATGGTTCCATAACTAATTTAAGATCAAAGGCAGTAAGATTCCATCTCATATGTCAACATAGTACAACATCAGTCCTGAGAAAACTTCTGACAAAATTCTCATATTATCATCCTTTTTGTTTAATTGTCAATACTCAATGTCACTACTATTTTGAATGTGTACGTGATCCACAAGTTTGTTCAATTGAATAATATGAAAATAATATTTAATTAATATATTTTGCCAATTTTAATTGCTTTTACTATCAAGATTCATATCTTGCATCATTAATATCTGCAGTACCTGTTATTCGTGGACTTGTGTTGGATATTCTTGATGTTTTGAGGTTACATTGTGTGATTAACAATAACTCATTCTACATTAATTCATGGGAACAGGGTGTTGCTTTTGTAGTTTCCATTTGGTAGTGGGAGAATGGGAAACTGTATATAAATAGAACATGGAATGGTGCAGCACAGTGCAGGGCCTTCGGCAACATCCGAGGAGCAGGAGTTTCGGGCAAAAGCCCTTCATCAGCCCATTCCTGATGAAGGGCTTTTGCCCGAACATTGATTCTCCTGCTCCCTGGATGCTGCCTGACTTGCTGTGCCTTTCCAACACCACACTCTCAACTCTAAATCTCCAGCATCTGCAGTCCTCACTTTTGCTTAATCTAAGATCAACCTAACCTACTCACCCCTCAATTTACACACCCATCCATGTGCTTGTCCAGCAGTCACTTAAATGTCCCTAATGTCGCTGACTCTACCACCATCGTTGGCAGTGCATTCCACACACCCACTACTCTCTGCGTAAAGAACCTACCTCTGACATCGCCCCCATACCTTCCTCCATTCACCTTAAAATTATGACTCGTTGTGACAGCCATTTCTGCAAAATGAGTCATGATTATTGACAATGACATGGTAATGCATGATAATACAAATAAATAGATTTCTTGCCAACATTGGTGTGAATCTCATCTTGCCATTCAACACTTGGTTGAAAAATGAGGCTTTTTGCGTTCAATGATCTGACTCTTCTTGCTGACCATCACATATGACTTTCCTAATTTTCTTTTTATGGCACATGTGTTGATGTCTATTCTATTCCACAAATCCGGATGACACAAGTTTTTTGTACAACAGCAGAAGCTTTATTATCAGACAGCCGCCGAGAGATTCAAAACATCTCTAAAGTAGCTGAGTGTCTATTTTTTCACGAATCTCTGCCTTATACACAGAGACAGTATATTTTATAGGAATTAGACAAAGGCATATCAGTCATATGGCCAATTGTCATTACGTAGTTTAAAGTAGGTATATATGAATTTACAAAGCTGGATGAATGTTGATGCCCTGTGATAACATGTAAATGGATTACAGAAACAGATTATCATATTGTTCATGATTATGTGTTGATGGGAAGAGATTAAGGCAGAAGGGTTCTTGCATCAGTAAATGGTGGATTCACATACCAGTGCTAATATGGAGGGGAAGTAAGGGAGCGGGAGGCATTTTAACAGGGTTATGGCCAGGGCTATAAGTCTTGTCTAGAAGGGGCAAATTCCATTTCTGGGGTTATGGGGGAATCCACATGTGTGGCTCTAATAGATTCTATTTCTAAGATATAATCAGCCTCCCCCCCTGCTGAAGTGTTTTGTCTGTATTGTAAGAGTACAGGCCGTCAGTGATGCTGCAGTAAGACATTTGGCAGGGGAATATTTAACTCTTGAGTCCCCAGTGTGTCTTGAAAAAGAAGCGAAGTATGGAAATTGCCCCTCTATGGCATTTTAACTTCCTCACATGTCATTCAGGGTTTCAGAAGATTTTTCTTAAAAGTTAAAAGTTAGCTAAACTTATAAAGATCTAATGCTTTATTGTGTCCCATAACTTCTCATTGACTTTAGTATAACAATGAAATGCAGAAGATTATGTTTCAAAAGTGCAATTCATAGTTTCTTGCAAATAGTGCAAATATAATTGTAAGTATCAAATTTTCCTCTCCTATGCAGTTCTTGCATTTAAAGGAAAGGTGAAACAGACCCATCCATTTGACTCTCTTGACAATACGTTGCCAGAGGGAGAGGACGTACTTGTTCATGGCAACATAAGAGCATAATAAATGGGAACAGAGTTAGGCTACACCATTCTGCCATTCAGTAAGATCATGGCTGAATTTCTACATCAATCTACTTATTCCTTTATTTCTTCATTCAACTTTGAGCAGAAAGGTCCTTAAAAAGCAACAGATGCTCCAATCCAACAAACTATAAACTGTTCAGAACTGTACAAGCATGGAAAACTTAAATTTTAATTTCTACCTTGACCTCCTGATGATCCCATCCCAAATATTAAGGTTGGAACTATGTCAATTTTTTAGGCAAGTACCTTTGTCAGTCAGAACACAGCAGGCTGTCCAACACACTTTTCTGACATTAACACTGGTGCTCCATAGACGAAGATAACAATCCCTTACCAGACCAATTTACGAGATAACAGTTACTCTTACAGTATCAGCACTGATACCAAATGATCCTCTCTGAAAGCCGATGGGAAATATCCTGCCCTATTAAACTGCATTAGGTTTTATCAAATTCTATCAACCTTGCCATTATCTACCACTCAAGATGGCCTGCCCTTATGGAAATCATCCATCTCTCTGATGAAGTATTCTTTTGCTATCTGGTTCATTGCTCCATTCCAGATATTATTGGCATTCTGTTGTCAATACATTTTGTACACACAGCAGCTAGTTCTTTCCATCCTATCTATCTCAAGAGAATTATCCAGAATTCATTCACTTCTCAGTCTCTGACTTCTCCAATGAAAAAAATTAAAACTTCATGAGCATATCCTAATAACTGAGGGCCTTAAGTGTGAATGTTTTTCTGGTTGTCCTCTTCCAGAGTTTTATGCAGATCAATGAAAAGATGCAATAAAAACAGATTTGTGATTATGGAAAGATACAATAAAAACAGGTTTGTGAGTATGAAAAGGTACAATAAAAACAGGTTTGTGCTTATGGAAAGATGCAATAAAAATAGAGTTGTCATAGTGGGTGACGTTAACTTCCCCAATATTGACATGGACTACTGAAGAGCAAGAGGCTTAGATGGGACAGATTTTGTTAAGTGCATCCAAGACGATTTCTTGTAACAGTACGTAGATAGTCCAACTAGAGGAGAGGCCATACTGGACCTTGTATTTGCTAATGAGCCTGGCCAAGTGACGAGGAGAAAGTGAGATCTGCAGATGCTGGAGATCAAAGTCGAGAGTATGGTGCTGGAAAAGCACAGCAGGTCAGGCAACATCTGAGGAGCAGGAGAATCAATGTTTTGGGTGTCAGCCCTTCATCAGGAATGAGGCCAGATAATTGACCTTTCAGTTGGAGAGTATTTTGGAAACAGTGATCACAACTCCTTAAATTTTAAGATAGCTATGAATAATAAATTATCTCAGTATTAGGTAGGAGCTAGGGAATGTTATTTGGGAGGAACTGTAATCAGGCAAGTCCACATCTGATTTGCTGATCAAAGTTTAGGATTGGCATTTTCCAGTAAGGAGGAAGGACAAGGATGACAAGATAAAGACCCTTGGATAATGAGGAAAATTGTGAATTTAGTCAAAAGGAAAAAAGAAGCACATGTAAAGTTTAGGAAATTAAAATTGGACAAGGCTCATGAGTAGTATACAGAAAGTAGAAAGAATTCAAGCAGTGAATTATGGGAGCAAGAATGACCCATGAAATGACATTGACAAGTAGGTTTGAAAAGAATCCCAAGGCATCCTCTAGATATATTAAAAACAAGACGATAACTAGGGAGAAGGTAGGATCATTCAAGAATAAAAGAGTGAACTTGCTTGGAGGGAGACAATTTGGGTGAGATCGCAAATGAGTACTTTGCATCAGTGTTCAGCCAGGAGAAGAATAAGAGTAATAATGAGATTTGTGTGGAGCATGCTAATAAGATAGGGCATTTTAAGTTCAAGAAATAAGTGGTGTTGGATATTTTGAAAAACATTAAGGTGGATTAGTCCCCAGGGCCTGATGGTATCTACTCCAGGTTATTGAGAGAAACAAGAGAAGAGATTGCTGGGCATTGACTGTTGTTGGAGACATCTCCAGAGGACTGGCGAGTGGCTAATGTTGTTCCTCTATTCAAGAAGGGAAGTAGGGACAATCTAAGGAACTATAGACCAGTGAGTCTCACATCAGTAGGTAGGAAGCTATTGGAGAGAATTCTTAAGAATAGGATTTCTGCACATTTTGAAAAGCATGGCCTAATTGGGGACAGTCAGCAAGGCTTTGTGCAGGGCAGATCTTATTAACTTGACAGAATTTTTCAGGGAAGTGATAAAGATGATTGTTAAGGGTAGAACAGTGGATGTTGTTTATATGAATTTTCGTCAGGATTTTGACAAGGTGCCTAATGGTAAGCTCATCCAAAAGATTAAGATGCATGTGATCCACGGTGACTTGGCTGCATGGATTCAGAATTGGCTTGACCATAGAAGACAGAAAATACTGGTGGAAGTTTGTTTTTCAGGCTAGAGATCAGTCACTGTGTTCCGTACTCAGACCTCTGCTGTTTGTGGTACATATAAAATACTTGGATGAAAATGTAGATAGGAGGGTAAGGCCATTTGCAGACAACACAAAGATCTGTGGAGTTATGCAAGGTTGTCAAAGGAGGACTGTGATAATTCTATTTTGCTGTTCGGGTGAAGATTTGTATCAGCACACTCATCGCTATCAGAAGGAGAACCTCAGCAAGACACCCTCCAAGAAAGGCAGGTAAATCCTTATGATTTCTATTGTTTATAGTACTTTTTGTTTGGCTTCTGGTTTTCCAATTGAAGGAGTTGACCCTGACTGTGTGTTACAAGATCCAGGACTATGTGTTGAAGGGCGCACTAAAGCTTGAGGCGGCTGCTGCCAAGATGCAGTGGGGAAAGACCACCTTGTCAGGTCCTTCTGCCTAAGAATAACTGGGGCCCATTCAGTAATTGGGCCCTGCTGATCCTCAGCTAAATGCCAAAAGGTTGATTGTAAATATAAAGAATGGTGAATGTCAAGGCTTAACTTGTTCTCTGTAAGTAAAGAGAGTGTAGGTATGAATGGCTTCATTAACAATGCATGATTTGGAGATGCTGGTGTTGGACTGGGGTGTACAAAGTTAAAAATCACACAACACCAGGTTATAGTCCAACAGGTTTAATTGGAAGCACACTAGCTTTCGGAGCGACGCTCCTCCATCAGGTGATTGTCTGATTGTCAGGAAGGATTATGGGCTTATGCCTGAAACGTCGATTCTCCTGCTCCACGGATGCTGCCTGTCCTGCTGTGTTTTTCCAGCACCACATTTTTCAACTCCTCCCATACCCTGCCTGTAAAGATGCTATTGCTTACTTCTACTTCCTCCGCCTCTGCCATACCTGCTTCCAGGAGGACAATTCAACTCCAGGAATTCCCAGATGGCCTCCTATTTCAAGGACCATATTTTCCCAACCGCATGATCAACAATGCCCTCCAGCGCATCTCCTCTGCTTCCAGCACCTCCACCATTGGACCCCACCCCTCCAACCACAACAAGGATAGAACCTCCCGGTCCTCACCTTCCAGTCCTCTAAATTCCTGATACAGCACATTATCCTCTGACACTTCCACCACCCACGATCAGACCCACCACCAGAGATATATATTCCCTCTCTATCTCTAGCTACATTCTGCAGAAACCATTTCCTCAGCAACTCCCTCATTATTTTCATGCCCCTCCACTGACCCACCCTTCACTCCTGGCACATTCTCTTGCCGTTGCAAGAAGTGTAAAACCTGCACTCACATTTCCCCCCTCACCTCTGTCCAAAGCCTCAAAGGATCCTTCCACATCTGGCAGAGAGTTGTCTGCACATCCAAACACCTCGTCTACTGTGTCCATTGCTCTCGATGTGGTCTCCTCTACATCTGGAAGACAGGACACCAACCCGTGGAATGTTTCAGGGAATATCTCTTGGACGCATGCACCAAACAACCCCACCGCCCTGCGGCCAACCACAACTACTCCCCCTCCCATTCCACCAAGGATATGCAAGTCCAGGGTCTCCTTGACTGCCAAATCCAAACCACCTGACGCCCAGAGGACGAACACCTCATCTTCTGCCTTGTAACCCTTCAACCACATGGCATCAATGTCAATTTCACCAGTTTCCTCATCTCCCCTCCCCCCACTTTATCCCAGATCCAACCCTCCAGCCCAGCACCACCCTCTTGAACTGTTCCACCTGTCCATCTTCCTTCCCACATATCTGCTCCACCCTCCCCTTTGACCTATCACCATCATCTCCCTGTCATGTTCCCAGCTACTTTACCTCCACCCCACCCTCCTATTTATCTCCCAGCCCCCTTCCCCCCTTCCCCATATTCTTGATGAAGGACTAATGCCCAAAACGTCGATTTTCCTGCTCCTTGGATGCTGCCTGACCGCTGCGCTTTCCCAGAGCCACACTTTTCAACTCAGATCTCCAGCATCTGCAGCCCTCAATTTCTCCAAATCAAATTGGCCGCAATGCTAAAGAGGAGGAATTCCTGGATGGTTTTCTTGACCAACATGTGGAGGAACCAACTAAAGAACAGGCTATCTTACATTGGATGCTGTGTAGTGAGAAGGGAATCATTGCCAATCTATCTGTGTGACACTGCTTGTGGATGAGCGACCATAACGTGATAGAATTGTTAATTATCAAGATGAAGAGTGAGATATTTGATTCAGAGACTAGGGTGCTGAATGAGGAAACTATGCAATTATGAAGTGTGAGTTGGCCTTGATAATTGGAGACAGTGGATAGGCAATGACAAACATTCAAGGAATGCAAGGGGGATTTGCAACAACTATTTATTCCTGTCTGACGCCAATCCATGCCTTACAAAGGAAATTAGAGATAGTATCCAATCCAAGGAAAAAACATACAGATTGTCCAAGAAGATTAATAGATCTCAGGATTGGGAGGAGCAGTTTGGAATTCAGCAAAGAAGGATCAAGGGACTGATTAAGAAGATACAGTACGAATGTAAGCTTGCAGGGAACATAAAGATTGATATTAAGATTTTCGACAGGTATGTGAAGAAGAAAAGATTAGTGAAGTCAATCTACATACAGTAATGGGGGAATATATAATGGAAGGCAAAGAAATGGCTGAGCAACTGAAAACATACTTAGGCTCTTTCTTCAGAAAAAAGGACATAAATCAGATGCCAGAAATATTTGACAATGCAAGATTTAGTGAGAGGGAAAAATTGAGGGAGATCAATATTAGTAGAGAAATTGTGTTGGAAAATTGAGGGGATTGAAGGCGGCTAAATCCCACATTAGGGATTATTGTGCAACATTAAAGTGCATGAGATTGAGGGAAGTGTATTGATGGATGGATACAAAACTGTTTGGCAGAGAGGAAACAAAATGTAGGAGTTAATGGGTCAGTTTCAAATTGGCAGGAAATAACTAGTAGGGTGCCACAGAGATTGGTGCTGAGACCTCAGCTATTCACAATATATATTAGTGATTTAGATGAGGGAACAAAATGTAACAATTCAAAGTTTGCAGGTGATACCAAATTGGGAGGAAGAGTGAACTGTGACGAGGATGCAGAGATCCTTCAACATGATCTGGACAGGCTGGATGAGTTGGAAAATCAATGGCAGATGCAGTATAATTTGGATAAATGTGAGGTTATTCCCTTTGGAAGCAAAAACCAAAAAGGCACATTACTACCTGAATGGCTAAAAATTGGGAGAGGGATGTGGGCAGTGAGACCTGGGTGTCCTTATTTCTAGTCGCTGAAGGTGAGCATGCGGCCTTAGCAGGTGTTAAAGAAGGCAAATGGTATGTTGGCCTTAATTATGAGAGGTTTCAAGTACAGGAGCAGGGATGTGTTATTGCAGTGATACAGGGCCTTGATGAGGCCACACCTAGATTATTGCATACAGTTTTGGGCTCCTTTTCTTCTCTTGCTCTCGAAGTGCAGCAAAGCTTTATTAGGCTCAATCCAGGGATTGCAGTACCGAAATACGAGGAGAGATTGGCTAGTTTAGGATTGTTTTCACGGGAGTGCTGACAAATGTGGGGCAAATCTCACTGAGACTTATAAAATTTTAACAGGACTAGACAGGACAGGTGCAGAGAGAATGTTCCCAATGGTAGGTGCGTCCAGAACCAGGGGTCACAGTCCAAGGATTCAGGGTACACCATTTAACATGGAGATGAGGAGACATTTCTTCATGCAAAGAGTGCTGAGTTTGTGGAATTCATTACCACAGGAAGTAGCTGATGCCAAAACATTGAATATATTCAAGAGATGGAATCAAAAGATATAGCGAGAAAGTAGGATTAGGCTATTGAGTTGGACGATCAACCGTAATCAATGGTGGAGCAAGCTGAAAGGGCTGAATGGCTTCCTCCTGCTTCAATCTTCTATGTGTCTATGCATCTATGTAGATCAGTTGCAGATATGAGCAGAGAAATGGCAGATAGAGTTTAATCTGAGTAAGTGTAGGGTGCAGCATTTTGGAAAATCAAATGTTAAAGAAAGGTATATAGTTAATAGCAGGACCCTCCACAGCATTGATACCAGAGTGATCTTGGGATTCAAGTCCATCGTTCCCTAAAAGTGGGCATGCAAGTAGATAAAGTGGGAAAGAAGACATATGGTATGCTTGTCTTTGTTGGTCGGGGAATTAAGTACAAGGTGCAACTTTATAAGACCTTTGGTTTGGCCACACTTAGAGTATTGTATTCAATTCTGGTCGCAACATTATAGGAAGGATGTGGAGGCTTTGGAGAAGGTGGAGAAGAGCTTTACCAGGATGCTGCCTGGATTAGAGAATATGAGCCAAAAGGAGAGGCGAGAAAAACTTGGTTTGTTTTCTCAGGCAAAGGCTGAGGTGAGGTTTGATGGAAGTTTATAAAATTATGAAATGCATAGTTAGGATTGATGGTCAGAATTTTATTCCCAGAGTTGAAATGTTCAAAACTAGGGAGCGTGCAATTACAGTGAGGGGGTAAGTTTAAAGGAAATGTGAGGAGCGAGTGTTTTACACGGAGTGGTAGGAATGTGGAATGCGCTGCCAGGGGTAATGGTGGAGACAGATACGATAGAGGAATTTAAAGAGTCTTTTTGGTGCACACATGAATATGCAAGGAACAGATGGATATGGATCAAGGACAGGCAGAAAGGACCAGTTTAATTTAGCATCATGTTTGGCACAGCATCGTGAGCTGAAGGGCCCGTTCCTGTACTGTATTATTCTCTGTTCTATGTTCCATGTTCTAATGTTATTGGACCAAATTTGGACACTATCTGACACGTATAATATTATTAGTGCTATATCGTGTTGCCCTAGCAAACCATGCTAACAATCTAATTGTTTACTTATGGCCTCACACTACTTGGGAACCTTGAGCCTTTATCCTGGATCTTTTTATTCATTCCATGACTCTAAACTTGTGTCACACTCAAACCTCTGACCCAATTGTTCCAAAGATACTTGTACGTGTGACTTAATACTTGCAGATTATATTAAAATATAAAATTATGCACTACATTAAATGTTTAAGTACTTTGGTCATATTCAAATACTTGTACATAATGTACAACTCTAAGCCCAATACAGACTTTGAATTTAAAGGCTATCTTTATGGCATGGACTGAGTGGAACTATGAGGCTTTTTTCCAGACTGGAGGAGTAAATTACTAGGAGACACAGGTTCAAGATGAGAGGGAGGGTAGTTTAAAAGAGATGTGTGAGGCACATTTTTCACACAAAGGGTGGTGAGTGCCTGGAACACTTTGCCAGAGGAGGTGTTGGAAGCAGACACAATAGCAGCCCTCAAGAAGCACCTGGACGAGTACATGAATGGGAAGGTGACAGAGGGATATGGATCTTGTAAGTGAAGACAGTTTTAGTATGGAAGGGGAAAATGTGGCGGTACATGCTTGGAGGGCTGATGTGTCTGTTCCTGAACTATATTATTCTTTGTTCTTTGTTCTTTCCATTCTTACCCTCAACTTATGTACAGAACAACCTTGATTATCCAAATGAAATGGACTGGGAGTATTTTGTTCGGATAACTGAGAGTTTGGATATCAAACGGTTTGGATAATGGATAGCTTTATTTTTACAGGACCTTGAAATCATGTTCGGATAATCCGCAATTCAGATAACTAATGTTCGGATAATCGAGGTTGTACTGTATTGCTGCATGATCTCTGTACTGAGCTGTGACAATACTAATAAGTCACTTTCTTTGATTTAATTCCCTTTCATCCATTTACAGGTGAAATCTCCATCTCTGTCAACTTTTTACTAACACTTAAATTTTGTTAATATTAACACTTTGAGAAAAATATGCCATTTTTTTTAAAATGTAGCCTTTTACATGCCGTTTTGTTAAGTCTGTCTCTTAATTTCTCTAACTCATAGCAACATTTAGAGTTCTTATTCAGTCAATATCTATATATTCTATCAAGCATGACAGAATGAGATTCTGAAAGAAGCTAAGACAATAGTTAGAGCAACAAAATGAGGAACTGTTTTAATCATCGCACAGGACATGTCAGCGATATGTCAAGAAGAACAAAATGAAATATCACTTCTTGAATTAAAATAGTTCACTTGAAGTAAGAATTGCTTCACTGAAATTTAGGTTATGTCAATTTCAACTAATGGAGCACAGTTATAAAGAATTAAGGTGTAGACATGGTAATAATGAAAAATATGTGAGGAGTTAACTTTTGCCCTATGCAAAAAAATACAGGAAAAGGTCAGCAAGTCTGGCAGCATTTGTGGAGAGGAATCAGAGTTAATGTTTCAAGTTGGACAACCCTTCCTCAGAACTGAGGAGTTTTTCCAGCAATTTCTGTTTTCATTTCTGATTTACACCATCTTCTGTTTTTAACTTTTGCTCTAAGTTGAAAGTCGGTGTTAATAAAACAAACCTGTTTGGAAGCCTGAATGTAGAATGCAATTTTAGCCCTCATTGTTGATAGCCATATTTTGAACTTGCCTGAACATGTTCAAACACTTGTGTCTAGAAATTCAGCTTCACCTACTCGGAGTATGTGAATTATAATTCATTCACAGCCAGTCCAGTTAGGAAAAAACAGTGCCCACATTTTTTGCTGTTTCTGTGTTTGTCTGATTGTAGAGAATAATCAAGTGCTGCTGGCTCAACAGAAGTCTTACATCATCTGTTTGTTCCAGCTCTTACAGTCAGTATTTCTCACATCATTGGATGCTGCACTGACTGAAGAGAAGCTGCATTACTGACTATTTTTGCTGCCTCTGTTGCAATTAAAAAACAAAGTGACAATGACGAAGTGAATCCATCCAGTGCACTGACGTAGGTCGAGAAGCTTGAGTCATGGAATTTCAGGAGAGAGGCAGTCTTTCTGTTCTAAGGCAGTGGGAAGACAGACTGTGGAAATAAGCTATCACTGAAGAGAACAGGAGCAAGTAACAGGGAATACAAGGAGATTTTCCCTGAAGATCTGGTGACAATGCTGGACAAAGTTTAACAGCTTCATACAGTTGGACAAGAATGTATCTTTAAATGACATTTTGCTCAACCATTGCTCAATGCGTCACACCCCCATTACTCAACAAGCTGCCCCAAGCAGACAGGATTCAAAATCTAACATTTCAAATGCTCCTCCTCATCCTTACATGCACCTCTCGCTCTCCACATACCTCCCACTGATTCATCCATGACAGGTACATCACCCAAATAAAGACATGGCTATCATTGACCTAGATGCCTCTCTCCTGGAATGGAAAAGAGCAGAATAGAAATGGTGAAGGACAAGGACCCTTGATGTCTTAGAGTGCTAAAGAGGAGATTAATTTCAGTTTGACACATCCAACTGTGCAAGAACATTAAGAATCATAATATATTCATAGAGCTATTGAGTCATGGAGATGTATAGCATGGAAACAGGCCCTTCAGTCCAACTCATCCATGCCAACCAGATATCCCAACCTAATCTAGTTCCATTTGCCAGCACTTAGTGCATATTCCTCCAAACTCTTCCTATTCATATAACCATCCAGATGCCTTTTAAATGGTGCAATTGTACCAGCTTCTACCACTTCACGTGGTAGCTCATTCCATATGCGCACCACCCTCTGCATGAAAAAGTTGCTCCTTAGGTCCCTTTTATATCTTTCCCCTCCTGCCCTATGCTTTCAAGTTCTTGACTCCCCCACCCCAGTGAAAGGACTTTGTCTAGTTAGCCTATCCATGCCCTTCATGATTTTGTAAACCTCTATAAGGTCAACCCTCAGTGTCAGATGCTCGAAGGAAAACAGCCCCAGCCTATTCAGCCTCTCCCTATAGCTCAAATCCTCCAACCCTGGAAAAACTGTTCTCACTCTTTTCTGAACCCTTTCAAGTTTCACAACTTCATTCTGATAGGAAGGAGACTAGAAATGCACACAGTATTCCAAAAGTGGCTTAACTAATGACCTGTGCAGCTGCAACCTGACCTCCCAACTCCTGAACTCAATACCCTGAACCAATAAAACAAAGAATACCAAATGCCTTCTTCACTAACCTATCTACCTGCGACTCCACTTTCAAGGAGCTATGAACCTGTACTCCAAGGTCTGTTTGATCAGCAACACTCCTGAGGACCTTACCATTAAGTGTTTAAGTCCTGCAAAGATTTGCTTTTCCAAAATGCAGCACTTTGCATTTATCTAAATTAAACTCCATCTGCTACTTCTCAGCCCATTGGCCAATCTGATCAAGATCCTGTTGTAATCTGAGGTAACCTTCTTTGCTGTTCACTACACTTCCAGTTCTGGTGTCATCTGCAAACTTACTAACTGTATCTCCTATGTTCACATCCAAATCATTTGTACAAATGATGAAAAGTAGTGGTCCCAACACCGATCCCTGTGCTGGTCACAGGCCTCCAGACTGAAAAACAGCCGTCCACGACCATTCTCTGTCTTCTATATTTGAACCAGTTCTGAATCCAAATGGCTAGTTTTCCCGGTGTTCCATGATATCTAACTTTGCTAACTAGTCTCCCATGGGTAATTTTGTCAAACACCTTACTGAAGTCCATATTGATCACTTCCACAGCTCTGCCCTAATCAATCCTCTTTATTACTTCTTCAAAAAACTCAATCAAGTACGTGAGACATGATTTCTCACAGACAAAGCCATGCTGACTTTCCAAATATATGTAAATCCTGTCACATAGGATTCCCTCCAACAACTTATCTACTACTAATTTCAGGCTCACCGGTCTATAGTTACCTGGTATGTCCTTACCACCTTTCTCAAATAGTGGTATCACATTAGCCAACCTCCAGTCTTCCGGCACCTCACCTGTGATTATTGATGATACAAATATCTCGGTAAGAGGCCCAGCAATCATTTCCCTAGCTTCCTATAGTGTTATAGGATACATCTGATCAGATCCTGGGGCGTTATCCACCTTTCTGCATTTCAAGACATCCAGCACTTCCTCCTCTGTAATATGAACATTTATCCAGACGTCATCATCTATTTCTGTTTTCCATGTACTTATCAACAATAAGTATAACAATAAGTACTTATCAACAATAAGCAAAATACTCATTTAGTATCTCCCCTGTCTCCTGCGGCTCCACACAAGTTTACCTTGCTGATCTTTGAAGGGCCCTATTCTCTTCCTAGTTACCCTTTTGTCCTTAATGTATTGATAAAAACACTTTGGATTCTCCTTCACTGTATTTGCCAAAGCTATCTCATGTCCCTTTTTTGCCCTCCTGATTTTCCTCTTAAGTGTACTCCTACTGCTTTTATACTTTTCTAAGGATTCACTCGATCTATCATGTCTATACTTGACATATGCTTCTTTTTTTTTCTTAACCAAACCCTCATTTTCTCTAGTCATCCAGCATTCTCTCCACTTACCAGCCTTTCCTTTCACCCTTACAAGAATATCCTGTCTCTGGACTCTTGTTATCTTATTTCTGAAGGCTTCCCATATTCCAGCCAACCCTTTACCTGTGAACATCTGCCACCAATAAGCTTTTGAAAGTTCTTGCCTAATACCATCAAAATTAGTCTTCTGCCTACGCCCTTCTTAATCCAACCTCACTCTGAATCTGTTATCTGGAATATAGTACAAGCAGCAAATGTACCCATGGACAAAGGTAATTTAATGAGTGGACCTGAGCCTTCTATTTCACACACACGTTCTATCACTAGCACTGGAAGACAATGCTTCACAGCTGATGCTTTTGTACAAGGAATTGCAAGTATGCAAGGACAAGGTTTGTAATTTGAAAGGGAGTCATTTCTTTGTGGTGGCTGGCTACCATGGTGGCTCATTGCCAGAATGTTACTGTCACTATGTAGCATTAACCATTGGTTGCCCAAAGGGCATTTGGACGTGACATACTTCAGGGGTCCGTATGGAGGCAATATGTTGAGACCCTGAAGAAACTTTTATGCCGCACAGTATGAGCATATAACATGACACTTCAGTGTGATAGAGGTGAGGACTCATGAGTAAACTTTCCAGTAAACTTTCTGACGGTTCCCGTTTCTATTTACTGGAGACCTGTACCTGACATGGAGATCGTAATTGCTGTCATATTCGTGGGAGAGGCTAGGCCCAGACAGCATAGTCTCAGAATAAAAGAGTGCCAATTTAAGATTGAGATAAAGAGGAATTTCTTGTCTCTGAGGTTTGTGAGTCTTTCAAATCTGCACCCACGAAGAGCTGTGGGTGCAGGTCCTTAAAGCTGAGCAATTTAGATTTTTGATCAAGGGAATAAAAGGTTATGAGGAAAAGGCAGGAAGGAATGTGAGGAATGTCAGATCAGCCATGATCCAATTGAATGGTGGAGCAGGTTTGAAGGGCCAACTAATCCTGTTCCTACTTATTATGGTCTCTTGTCTTATGGTCTTACAGTCCTTGTAGTCTGCTTCAACTCTAAAGACAATATAGAAGAAAACAACATTTATAACATTATTGAATGTAGAACACAGAAAAGTACAGCACACAACAGGCCCTTCAGCCCACAAGGTTGTGCCAAGGATTATTCCTAATCTAAAACAAAATAACCTAACCTCTGCACCCCTCAATTCACTGCTGTCCACGTGCATGTCCAGCAGTCGCTTAAATGTCCCTAATGATCACCATCGCTGACAATGCATTCCATGCATTCACAACTCTCTGAGTAAAGAACCTACCTCTGACATCTCCTGTATACCTTCCTCCGAACACCTTAAAACTATGACCCCTCATGCCAGTTAATCCTCCCCTGGGGAGAAGTCTCTGGTTATCGACTCTCATTACCTTATATACCTCGATCAGGTCACCTCTCTTCCTCCTTCTCTCCAGAGAGAAAAGTCCGAGCTTAGTCAACCTCTCTTCTTAAGACAAGCCTTCCAGTCCAGGCAGCATCCTGGTAAACCTTCTTTGCACCCTCTCCAAAGTCTCCCTATCTTTCCTTTAATAGTGCGACTAGAATTTGACACAATATTTCAAGTGTGGTCTCATCAGGATTTCATAAAGTTGCAGCAAATCCTTGCAGCTCTTAAACTTGATCCCCCTATTAATGAAAGCCAAAACACCATATGCATTCTTAATAATCCTATCCACTTGGGTGGCAACTTTTAGGGATCTACGCACTTCAACACCAAGATCCCACTGTTTCTCCACAATACCAAGAATCCTGTCTTTAATCCTATAATCAGCATTCAAGTTTGACCTTCCAAGATGCATCACTTTGCATTACAACACATTTACATTTTTTCTGCGACATCTGCATTTTTCCAAACCTGCTGGCCTATGAGTTCTTCGATCTCCCTATTGCTATTAGGGGGTCTGTAGAAAACCCCCAAGGCAGTGGCTGCTCCTTTGCTGTTCCTAACTTCTACCCACACTGACTCAGGAAACAAACCTTCCTCGACAACCTTTGTTTCTGTAGCTGTGATGCACTCTCTGAATAGCAATGCTACATTTCCTCTTCTTTTTCCACCCTCCCAGTTCTTTTTAAACGTTCTAAACCCTGGAACATCAAGCAACCATTCCTGCCCCTGTGAAACTCACGATTCTGTTATGGCCATAACATCATAGTCCCAAATACTGATCCATGCTCTGAGGTCATCACTCTTATTTCTGACACTCCTTGTGTTAAAGCAGACACACTTTAACCAATCCCTTTGCTTCATCACATGAAATATCTTCCCCTGAAATAAATTAATTACATCCTGTCAGTGCCCCATCTACAACTACCCTCTCTCAGATTCTCTCTCTGGTTCTCTCCTCCCTGCCAAACTAGCTTAAACTCTCTCGAACGAAACGAGCAAATCTTCCACCCAGGACATTTGTGCCCCTCCAGTTCAGGTGCAACCCATCCTTCATATACAAGTCCCAACTTCCCCAGAAGGCATCCCAATGGTCTAAGTTATCTGCAATAATCTGCAAGCCCAGTAAGAACAATAACCTCTAATCACTGCTGCGTAGCCTCCAGAAGGAAAAACAGTGGGTGTAGATTCACCAAGGAGGCAAAGGAGAAACATGAGACCTTGTACAGCTTGCCTGAATTTTTATGGCTGCAGATCATTTCAAGCACCAGCTTGTGACCTGCATAGTATCTCACAATCTTTGACCCATAAGTACATCAAAGATGTTGTTGTTTTATCCAGACCACAGGTCTTCACACCCACTCTTCATGATGGATGCAACGTCAAGTAGTTCAGGCAATGAGATCTTTATTATCACTGGCTTCCCTCAAGTCCAGGGCATAATTTACTGTACCCACAATGCTTTGAGAGCACTTACCACGAATGTGCAAAGCTTATTAACAGAAACTCTTTCAATGTTCAAATTACATATGACCAGTGATGTTTGTGTTGGATATCCTGGAGCTGCTATGATGTGTACATACAGGAGGCCCAATAGGTTGCTGCCTCCTTCCAAGGTCCCTGGATCACACAAGGGAAACTGCTGAGAATCAAGTGTTGGCCCTTCCAAACATGCCTTATGACACCATAATGACACTGATACTGAATGAAAATACAACACTCTTTGAACAGGACCATTGTGGAACAGATCTCCTTAAAATAAGGTTTTGATGCCTAGAACACCCCAACAGAGCTTTGCAGTCCAGCTCAGATAGGGAGTCCTGGCATTATGGCTCACTTCAGAACTGGAGCTGACAAAGGGGAATGTAGTAAAGAAATGGGGGGGTCTCAACTGCAGTCTTCTGAGAATAAAGATGAAGATATTAACCAGGAGGGACATACAATATGTCATGGTAGAAATCTCTATTGTAGAACAAGAAATATTTTGGATAATCTCATTGAAATCCACTTCTAAGATGAATGAGCTATGTTTTAACATTTTTTTAATTGTGTAATCTGGCAAGCAATCGCTGCTCAGTGAAAAGGAGATGTGATATTTATTACTTTCACAGTCCTTGACCTTTTTTATTACTGAAAAAATGTTTTGTCATTCATTTGATATCATTCATATGATATCTCCATTTTAAAGCATTCACCTATGACAGGCTTGACTGACAATTAAAAAAAGCAGTCAATGTGACAGTACACGAACATCAGATAGTGTTATGTGTCGGTAGTTTTCAAGAATTCAGATAGCATTTCCCATTCAGATGTTAAGCAATGAAGCCTCTCGTGATAGGTAGGCAATTGAGAACAATCCTGAGGAATCTTCTTTTGACTTTTCCATCATTGGTTAACTTTCAATAATATCAGATTACCATTAAATACTTGAGTGCATTCTAGGACAGCATTGAAACTGCAAGAGGCAGTTCTTTGTGAAGCTTTCATCAGTAGACTAATGCACTCAGAGTTTGAGTTGAAATACATTGTACACCTTTCAGTCTTGAATGATAATGTGTTCCATTGAAAAACAGTTTGAAAAAATGAATTTTCCTTCAGAGATACGTGGAATAATTCCTGATTTTACACTCTCACTTGGAGGGTGTAAATAAGTGCGGAATGATGTGTGCAGGCCAAGCCCTAGCACATTCCCTATACATTGTGTTTAGTTCAGTTTGTCCACATTAAAAAGTGTGTTGCTTGTCCACAGTCCTAAATAGCACAGCTTGAGCATCCCTGATGTCAGTGGCTATCTCATGCCAAGGATTCAGTTATTTGTGAGAGATGAATTCTTCGAGGAGGTGACCAAGCATGTGGATGAGGGTAGAGCAGTGGATGTAGTGTACATGGATTTTAGTAAGGCATTTGATAAGGTTCCCCATGGTAGGCTTATGCGGAAAGTCAGGAGGCATGGGATAGAGGGAAATTTGGCCAATTGGATAGAAAACTGGCTAACCGGTCGAAGTCAGAGAGTGGTGGTAGATGGTAAATATTCAGCATGGAGTCCAGTTACAAGTGGAGTTCCGCAGGGATCAGTTCTGGGTCCTCTGCTGTTTGTAATTTTTATTAATGACTTAGAGGAGGGAGTCGAAGGGTGGGTCAGTAAATTTGCAGATGATACAAAGATAGGTGGAGTTGTGGACAGTGAGGAGGGCTGTTGTCGGCTCCAGAGGGACTTAGATATGATGCAGAGCTGGGCTGAGGAGTGGCAGATGGAGTTCAACTCTGCCAAGTGTGAGGTTGTCCATTTTGGAAGAACAAATAAGAATGCGGAATACAGGGTTAATGGTAGGGTTCTTGGTCAGGTGGAGGAACAGAGAGATCTTGGGGTCTATGTACATAGATCTTTGAAGGTTGCCACTCAGGTGGATAGAGTTTGTAAGAAGGCCTATGGAGTATTATCGTTCATTAGCAGAGGGATTGAATTCAAGAGTCGTGAGGTGATGTTGCAGCTGTACAGGACTTTGGTTAGGCCACATTTGGAGTACTGTGTGCAGTTCTGGTCGCCTCACTTTAGGAAAGATGTGGTAGCTTTGGAGAGGGTGCAGAGAAGATTTACCAGGATGTTGCCTGGAATGGAGAGTAGGTCGTACGAGGATAGGTTGAGAGTTCTCGGCCTTTTCTCGTTGGAACGGCGAAGGATGAGGGGTGACTTGATAGAGGTTTATAAGATGATCAGAGGAATAGATAGAGTAGACAGTCAGAAACTTTTTCCCCGGGTACAACAGAGTGTTACAAGGGGACATAAATTTAAGGTGAAGGGTGGAAGGTATAGGGGAGATGTCAGGGGTGGGTTCTTTACCCAGAGAGTGGTGGGGGCATGGAATGCGCTGCCCGAGGGAGTGGTAGAGTCAGATTCATTGGCGACCTTTAAGCGGCATTTGGATAGGTACATGGATGGGTGCTTAATCTAGGATAGAAGTTCGGCACAACATCGTGGGCCGAAGGGCCTGTTCTGTGCTGTATTGTTCTATGTTCTATGTTCTATGAGCATTGCTTAATTATTCGTTTCTTTTATGCTTTCAATATCTCAAAAGGCTAATCATCTCTCTTACATCTTAACTATGTTAAACAGCAACAAAAATGACACTGTAGCAGACAGTTAGATAGTACAAATGACCATATACTTAAAAGTGTTAAGTATACTTATCTATTTCACCCACAACACCTATGTGCTCTCAGTGTGTGTTTCTTTTTTGGCCTGCCTCCCACTCTATCTAAGTTCAGTCCTGATTTCTGCAGCTGAAATGCAGGAAGCCTGCTGTGTCATTAGCCATGTTAGCCTCGATGACTTGAGCAGACATTCTCGGATGGCATGATGCCGAGAAAGGCAAGATCTACTGAGAATCTCCTGCCTAGATACAGACTTACCTTCTTCAGCATGAACTTCTGCAGCTTTTGGCATCATGGATGAAGGGGAGGGAATGGAGTTGGGCTCCTGAGAAGAAATTTCCTGAGGTCCTATGTGTGGTTCATCCTCCCGAACCTTTTAGCACCACCATGTCTCCAAAAGAGGAAAGGGCACCTGGAGGGAGGTAGTAATCCCTTATTTCTTCCCCCAACCCTCAACCTATGCCAATGATTCTGACCACTTATAGTTATAGCAGTAGGTGTATAGCAAATGTAAGTTGACATGTCTGACTGGACTGAGTGCTAGACTCGGGTCTCCACTACCATCACTAACCTCTCCGTAGAGGCAGCCAAACACACACATGCTGAATCTAGCTCAATACTGAAAATTTTGATGACTTGTTCCATCCTTCGAAACAGCATAATGAGTATCTCTATCAAATCTGTGCCAACATGTGCATTTTGACAAAATGATTAATGGCTGAGACCATGGGATCGTCTTTTTTCCTGAGGCTGAGTAAATACCTGGTCTCCAACATCCTTCTGAGTGTCAGAGACATGGGATCTTTCACCCTCAACCATCTGTGAGATGTGTCAGTGATGTGCTCTCTGGATTGTCCTCCTGGCTTTAATCTAAATAGGTGTACAGTGAAGAGAACTTCTCTGAGCTGATGGTAGGGTGTAAGTCAAAGTCTTGTTAATTCATACTCTTTGGATTCCATGACCTTATCCTCAGAGAGGTAGGTAGTTCAAAGGGTTTTTGACACTGGTCTGTACTAACCAGAGTTTTATTGGGTGCCATTGATACATGTATAAGAGAAAAGAGGGAATTAGTTATCTAAGGGGCATACTGTTAAGAATGAGTTCATGTTGATGGCAGTGGGAGGATAATGTGCTGTAACACAACCAGGTTTACTGGATGGTTACCTATTGAGGTCTTGATGACACCACAAAAGTGATCATGCTTTTCCCTGGCTAATTTGAGATGCCTCCTTATGTTTGCATCTACACCACAACCCCATAACAATCCTTGCATTCTTGTTGCCAGATCTAGGCCATTTTTTCCTGCAGTTCGATGAGACAAAAGGTAGGCCTGAGAATGATGGAAAAGAATGCAAAAATAGACAATGGTGACATTAGAGGAGGAGAGATGGTGAGGTGTCCCTGATGATTCAGTAGAGAGTAACAAGGGCATGTAGAACTCAGTAGTTTGGGAGAATGTGGTGGGTGTGAGCATGATGCACGCAATTGTAAAATTTGTAGCCCTCTAACATGAGTGAAATGCATGTGCAAAAGCAGATTAGTGTGAGTGGTGGACCTGTAAGTGCAAGGGAGTAAAGAGAAGATGATGGTTCCTACCCTTACAGGGCACAGGCCTTTTTCCTGCACTGCTGGCAAGCCCAGACTGAGACTTGCTATTTGGAGTATTTTGACTTGTTCTGGTGATGGGACCCCTCCTGTGAGGGAAAAGTTTGCCCTTTTCTCCATCACACTGCCCACCAGTAATTCCAGGTCCCTATCTGTGCAGTCAACTTTACTTTCTGCAATGCCATAATACTTGAGCAATAAAGTGTGAGATGTTATTTTCTGGCTTGCAGTAACTGAAGTAGTGTGCAATTGGAAAACCCAAAGGTCCTGGCAGGGGTAAGCATTTCCATCTTTCCACTGAGCAATTCCCCAAGAATGGCATCTATGGGCAAAATTGTATAATTAATTAGCTAAACAGTGGAATATTGCTTGAGAAAAGTAACTCTGAGATTTCATGGATTTGGCATCATGACATCCAACAGTTCAACTGAAACTGGGAAAACAACATGCCTCTGGAGACAAACGGTCATCTATTGCTCATCACAGATGGACTTGCTATTGTCTATAGATGTGAATGTCTTCTACTTTCTTGTAAATCCATCTATATTGCATTGTCCTTATCGGAACCAAACCATCCAATCAAGCAAGATCAGGAACTGGTCATATGACTCTCTTTGCTATTTCATTTTATCTTAATTTTAATAATACAAAACACCTACTGATAAACATTGCATTTATAAAATTATGTTTAATACATTTCATATTTGAAATTACTCAGTTTTTGTATGCTTTAATGAAGTCACTGACCTTCCCTCCATAAGTCCAGAAGTGAGAATGTTTGCCAATGATGGTATAATGTTTAGCACTATTATATCTGCTCAGATACTGAAGGAGCTCATGTTCAAATGCAACAATCTGGACAATATCCAAGCTTGGCTGACAAGTGGCAAAGAGCATTCGAGCCACACTAATTCCAGGCAATGGCCATCTCCAAAAAGAGACAATCTAGCCGCTAGCCCTTCACATTCAATTGAGATTCTGTCCCTAAAACTCCTCTCTCAATATCCTGTAGGTTTCCATTAACCAAGAACTCAATTGGACTTGATACATAAACATAATGGCTACAAGAGAAGGTCAAAGGCTAGGAACACTGCAGTGAGTAATCACCTCCTGACTCCCCAAAGCCTATTCATTCTCTACAGGGTCAAAAATCAAATGATTCGAGGTTATAGTTCAACAGGTTTATTTGACTATAACATGGTGTTATTTGATTTTTGACCTTGTCCACTCCAGTCCAACTCCGGCATTTCTGCATTATTGTCAGGAGTGAGATGGAATACTCTCTACTTGTCCAGATGGATGCAGCTCCAACAACACTCAAAACCTGATACAGTCTAGGACAAAACAGCATGCTTGATAGGAACTGCATCCACAAGCATCCACTCCGTCCATGACTTGATGCTCAGTAGCAGCAGTATATTGTTTACATGACATACTGCAGAGATTCATTGAACATCCTCAGAAAGAAACCATGTGTCAAACCCACAACCACTTCCATCCAGAAGGGCAGCAGATACGTGGGAACACTACCTGCATCTTACCCTCAAAGTGGCATACCATCTGTTCTCTCTGTTATTACTGTTGATGGGTCAAAATCCTGAAATTCCTTCCCTAAGGCCATTGTGGGTCAACCTACTGCACACCGATTATAGCAGTTCAAGAAGTCAGTTCACCACCACTTGCTCAAGAGTATCTCGGCTTGGACACAAGTGCTGGCCATCCATCAAAAGCCGTGAATAAATAAATAAAGAATGAATAAATAAATCCGCATTCATGAAAATAATTGCTAATTATAACCCCCACAAACATGCTTTTGATTTGAGTCAGAGGTTAAAAGACTAAAAATGTGAAACTGGAACCAAAATATATAAATACATCCACTTCTTATTTTAACGGCAACTAGATGTTTTTGTAATTAGATTAGATTCCCTACAGTGTGGAAACAGGCCCTTTGGCCAACAAGTCTGAAGAGCAACCCACCCTGACCCATTCCCCTACACCTAACACTATGGACAATTTAGCATGGCCAATTCACCTAACCTACACATCTTTGAACTGTGGGAGGAAACTGGAGCACCTGGAGGAAACCCACACAGACACGGGGAGAATGTGCAAACTGCACACAGACAGTTGTTCAAAAAAAATCCCAATAAACATAAAACATAAAACATAGAACAATACAGCCCAGAACAGGCCCTTCGGCCCACGATGTTGTGCTGAACTTCTATCTTAGATTAAGCACCCATCCATATACCTATCCAAATGCCGCTTAAAGGTCGCCGATGATTCTGACTTACCATCCCACGGGCAGCGCATTCCATGCCCCCACCACTCTCTGGGTAAAGAACCCACCCCTGACATCTCCCCTATACCTTCCACCCTTCACCTTAAATTTATGTCCCCTTGTAACACTCTGAAATAAATACTAATCCTTGAGAAACCACCTCCGTCATTAACTTCCCTATGATCACTATACCTTCCAATCACCAAGTCACTCAGTGACCACCGATCTTCCTATCTCTTTGAATCTCCACATCACTGACCTCTGCCATCTCAGAATCTTTAGTGGTAATGCCAGAAGCTTCCAACCAGGTTTTTTCCACTACACCTTTCCTTTTACTCCATGGGCACTACCCCAAATAACCAAGGAACTTACCAGGTACCCAGCTGTTGCTTTTTCCCTGAGTTCTTGCCCTTACAACAGGCAGGTCAGGTTGTTAGGTCTTTTTTGACCGTCACCATTTTTAGCCCTTTCAAGAAAGGGCTCTGGATCATCCTTTGTTGGCTTGAATGGCATAACATCTTATCATAAAGTATGTGTTGCAGTTTTATTGCTTCACTTAATCTATTAAAATCTTGTTGTCGCTTTTGTACTACTATTGTATGGAATAAAGGGTTAACTATACTGCTCGTCTAAGAATATGTATATGTGCATACCGAATATGTGCGTAAGAAATTGAGACTGAGACCCACGTCTATAGAGTATCAGTGATGTCCTCTCTTAGCATTACTTGTGTTCAACAAAACCAGTTGATGGTCACTCACTTGAATTTGGATCTAATCTTACTACATATTAAGTGAAGAATCTGTTAATGAATAAATCATAAACATGTCAACATTTAAATTCTGCTGCATTTGGCAAAATCCATTCTGGATTTCTCAAATGGAAATCCCACCCTCTTAGGGCTAATATTTACTGCCCTTCAAGTACAGAAGGCATTGTCCATTTGACTATTTTAGACAAAGTGTACCAGGTTATTGCGATGTACAAAAGCTGGAGTCCTAAATTAGCAATCACACTGGAGAATGAGTAATAGTATAATCAAATCTGACATGGAGACTTGAGTGGTTTTTAAGATTTAGCCAAACATCTTGATTAGATAATATGCTTAAGAGCAGTCACTTTTTGTAGGAAGTATATTTACAATATCTGAGGGGCACTTTGGCTTACATATTATGTTTGACGGCTTATCCCTTTGTTGTTGTGAGTCTTTCACTGGATGTGCAGAGAAGCTGTTCAGATGTCCATCAGTGGTATGTGTTGGCGATATTATTAATGTCATGACACTACAAAGGTTTGAGAAATGCACTTCATAAATTTAATGCAACATATATACAAAAAATACAGTATAACTTGCTTCATCAAAGCAGATCTTTGAGGTTGATTAAAAATATTTGTTTTAATGTAATGCAATCAGCAGAGAATTAATAAACTATTCATTCTTTATTTTATCAAAGGGAAAGGTTTCTGAGGTAATGTCGATCCATGAAATCTAATTTTTGCAGATCAAACAATTTAGCTACATTTAGGACCTGTGTTGGATCTCTCAATTGTCACCCATAAATACATTAAGGCTGTTACTGATGCAATTTGTGCCAGAACACACTGCTTCATCTCATTCCCAATGATGACTATTAATGTGCATTTCATTAAATCTACCATATGATGTGTTTCCATGTGACTGACCTGGCCAAAGTCAAAGCAGACCTCCTGTTTCTGCAGGAGTGTGGGATACCACATCTCAACAACTACAAGAAATGGTTGAGCTTATGGGCCTATGGGCTTTCAATTTGGTCAGGATGTTGCGAGGTGTGTGTGAGTTGGTGTGTCCTCACAGCAGGCATTGCATACTGGAACCCTCCCATGAGGTTAATTAAATTGTGCACCCTGGTGGTAAAGAATGAGCAGCTAGCAATCCTGCAACAGCTCCCATTGCTGCTGGCAACATCCAGCCAAAGACTTCAGCTATGCCATTGATGCAGGTAGATGATCTGGAGGGGCTGACAATGAACTGGACTCCATGCCCAGATTCCTGATGGAAACAGTTAATGGTGCCAAGCTGCATGACATCCTCAGCACTCCTGCAGTGGGAGCGCAGCGTAGATACACCTGGTCGCAGCCAGATGGGTCTATCTGCTCAAGGATTGATTTCCTGTTTGTGTCCTTCACTTTCTCGGTCAGATTCACCAATGTCAAGCTAGTATTCTTCTCTGACCACTGTCTCCTGCTGTTCAAGTGTCATATACATGATAACCAGCAGGCTGGCAAGGTAACATGGAACTGAATGTGAAATTGTTGACCCCAGAAAACATTGAAGAACTCAAAAGGCATTGCACAGGTTAGAGAATGGTGAAGCCCCTCTTTGAGGCTCCAGTGAATTGGTGGGAAGCAGTTAAAGGGAAAATCAGGAGGTTCTTCATCCTCAAAGATGTTCAGAAGTTGAGAGAGAGGCAGGCAAAACTGTCCAAACTACAGAAAAGCATATAGAACCTACTCCTGTGGCAGACAATATCACAGAAGATCTCAAGGAGCTGAGGATCCAGAAAATCTCATGTTTTGCCCCTGATGCCTCCACGATAATCTTCCAGTTCAGGGTCTGCACTGTAGAGCAGGATGAGACGGACTCACGTTTCTTCTTCCAGAAGGTGCACAGGGAGAGCTCCATGCTCAGCAACCTGAAGAACGAAGATGACTCTGTAATGCCATCTCAGTCTGACATCCTGAAGATCATCAAATCTTTTTATACCTGACAATGTGATATGAAGCCACAGGCAGCATAGCCTCCCAATTGTTTCTGTCCTCTATCATGGAGGTCTTAGACGACAGCATGCAGGAGAGATTGGACCAGTTGTTATCTCTGCAGCTGACCAAGACCCTGATGCCTTCAGAAAAGAATAGAACCCCCAGAAGTGACAGCTTACAGGCCGAGTTATATTCAGCTCTGTTGGACTTGATTGACCAGGACCTGCTGGAGGTGTATGACAGTATATTTTTGCCAGGTACCATGAGCAAATCCATGAGGAAACATATCATCACCATCATCTTTAAGTGGAAGTGGGAGAGGAAAGAAATTAAAAATTGGTGGCCAATATCATTGCTGAATGCAGACTATAAAATCCTGTCAAAGGTCGTCACCAACTGGATCAGGCTGCTCTGGGATCGGTGATTCACTCCAACCTGGGCCAAATGATGCCTCAGAGTCTTGTGCTTCTAAAGGATACAATTAACTACATGCAGGACAGGAGTTGGATGCCTGCTTCTTTAGATTTGACCATGGAAGGCCCTTGACAGGATATTACTTACATACAAGAGGGATATGCTGTTCAAGCTGAGTTTTTGGAAGGGATTGAATCTGACTGCTCACAACAAAATTGTTAGTGCAGTCTCAAACAATGGGTGAGATTCAGAAAGCTTACCGATCAGGTCCAGAGTCAGGCAGGACTGCCCACTGTCTCCTGCTGTGCTTGTGTGTTGTATAGAGCCCATTTCTGAGTCCATCAGGAAGGATGCGAACCTGAGAGGGGTGACTATTCCAGGCAATGGAGGCCTGCAGGTCAAAGCCTCCCTAACTATGGATGACGTCACTGTTTTCTGCTTGGATCTGTTGTCATTGCGCAGATTCATGAGCATCTATGATCAGTTCGAACAGACCTTAGGAGCCAAAGTAAATTGAGGCAAGAGTGAGGCCATGATCTTTGGGAACTGGGTCGACTGATCTTTCAACTGCTTCACCGTCAGGACAGATTACCTGAAGGTGTTAAAAGCATGTTTCGGAAGGGCTGGGGCATGCACAAAATCTTGGGAGGAGTGTATCACCAAAGCAGGAACTGGTTTTTTTGGGAACATTGCTCCCTCTGCATTGCAGGTAAAAGTCTGGTCTTCAGGTGTGATGCACTGTCTCTGTTTTTGGACATGGCACAGGTTTGGCCCATTCCCCAAAATTGCAGTCACCCGAGCCATTTTCCATTTCATCTGGCAGCCTAAGATAGATTGGATCTGCAGGATTCCATGAACAAAACTCTGGATAAGGAGGGGTAAGAGTGTACTCAATGTTGCCCTCATCCAGATGGCCACCTTTGTGTGTATCTGCATCAAGATCTGTTTAGACACCAAGTGTCATTATGTACTGAAGTTCTACCTATCCCTGGTGTTGCAAAAGATGGGCCTGGTCTCGATGCTGTGGAACGTTCCAAGTAGTTGGACCATTCCTTGTTGCAGTTGGAGGGGTGGGGATCAAGGGCAGATGTGCGGGAAGTGGATGAGATGCGCTGGAGGGCATCATCAACCTTGTGGGAGGGGTAATTGCGGTCTTAGAAGAAGGAGACCATCTGATGGTGTTCTGTGGTGGAACTGATGCTGCGGAGGCAGAGGAATTGGGAATAAAGGAAAGCATTTTTACAGGAGCCAGAGTGGGAGGAGCTGCAGTCCTGGATAATGATGCCCTCCAGCACATCTCATCTGCTTTCTGCACCTCCCCCCTCCAACCCCACCCTTCCAACTGCAACAAGGACAGAACCACCTTCCACCCTCACCTCCATCTGCCTATCTTTGTCACAGCTACCTTCCTCCCAGCCCCACCCACCTCTCATTTATCTCTCAGCCCTCTGGCCCACAAACCTCATTTCTGATGAAGGACTTTTGCCCAAACTGTCAATTCTCCTGCTCCTCAGATGCTGCCTGGCCCTTTGTGCTTTTCCAGTATCACACTCCTGAGCAAGTCTGTTCTCACTGAATGCCATCAGTGTGTAGATGTGGCAAGAAAGTTTATTCTCTGTCAGATCCTCTGTGTTAAGCCTGATGCACTACCTGTTGCACCTTTCTGCTGTTCCTCACTCTTCTTTGGAGATCAAGACAAATACCAGAATGCTGAGACTGGCAAATCGAAGTACATAGAACAATCTATTTGCACCGATCTGTGAAACCAATCTGAAGCCCATCCAACATACACTATTCCATTATCATCCATATATTTACCCAATGACCATTTAAATGCTCTTAAAGTTGGCAAGTCTACTACAGTTGCAGGCAGGTCGTTCTATGCCCTTACTACTCTCTGAGTAAAGAAACTACCACTGACATCTCTCCTATATCTATCACCCCACATGTTAAAGCTATGTCTCCTTGTGCTACCCATCACTATTTGAGGATGAATGCTCTCACTGTCCACCGTATCTAATCCTCTGTTCATCTTGTATGTCTCCATTAAGTCAACTTTCTTCTCTCTAATGAAAATAGCCTCAAGTCCATCAGCTTTTCCTCAAAGGACCTTTCGTCCATATTAGGCAACATTCTAGTAAATACGGAGGCATGGGATTGAGGGTGATTTAGTGGTTTGGATCAGAAATTGGCTAGCTGATGTACATTAAACAGTTTCCTCATTTCTCCTCCCCCCACATTATCCCAGTCCCAATCTTTCAACTTGGCACCGCCCTCCAGAGCTGTCCATCACTCTCCCCTCTGGGCTATCACCTTCTCCTTCACCTTCATCCACCTATCACTTTCTCAGCTACCTTTCCCCAAACCCCACCCCTCCCATTTGTTTCTTAGTCCTGACACATAAGCCTCATTCCTAATGAAGGGTTTATGCCCAAAACGTCGATTCTCCTGCTGCTATTTGACCTGCTGTGCTTTTGCAGCACTACATTCTCGACTCTGATCTCCAGTATTTGCAGGTCTCACTTTCTCCTATCTACATACTGTGTCAGGAAACTTTCTTGCATATGTTGGACAAAAATTGACCAATGTAAAGTACTTGAACTACAGCATTTCCAGTTAATATTTGGAAAGTTAAAGTCCCCCATAACGACTACCCTGTCACTTTCGCTCCTATCCAGAATCATCTTTGTAACACCACTGGAACTTTTAGGAGGCCTATTCAAAACTCCCAACAGGCTGACCTCTCCTTTCCTGCTTCTAACCTCAGCCACACTACTTCAATGTCCTCTTCAAACATCCTTTCTGCCACCATAACACTGTCCTTGATGAACAATGTCACACCTCCCCCTCTTTTATCATCTTCCCCATTCTTACTGAAACATCTCAATCCCGGAACCTGCAACAAACATTCCTGTCCCTGTTCTATCCATGTCTGTGAAATGGCCACAAAATCCAAGTCCCAGGTACCATTCCATGCTGCAAGTTGACCACCTTATTCTGGATGCTCCTGGCATTGAAGTAGACACACTTCAAACCACCTTCCTGCCTTTTAATGCAATCTCACGAACTTGAAATCTTATTTATGACCTCACTACTCTCAACCTCCTATAGACTGGAACTACAATTGATGTTCCCATCCCCCTGCTGAATTAGTTGAAACCCTCCCGAAGAGCATTATCAAATTTCCCCCCCAGGATATTGACACCCCTCTGGTTCAGGTGTAGACCATTCCATTTGTAGAGGTCCCACCTACCCCAGAGCCTCAATTATCCAAGTATCCAAATCCCTCCTTCCTGCACCATCCCTGTAGACACCTCCTCTCTCCCTATTCCTCACCTCGCTAGCACGTGGCACAGGTAACAAACTAAAGATAACAACTCTGTTTGTTTGTTCTAGCACTAAGCTTCCACCCTAGCTCCCTGAATTTCTGCCTTTAATTCCCATCCCTTCTCCTACCTATGTTATTAGTGCCGATGTGGACCATGATTTGGGCCTGCTCCCTCTCCCCCTCAAGGATCCCTAAAACACAATCTGACACATCACGAACCCTGGCACCTGGAGGAAACACACCAACCGTGACACTCTCTTGTTCCCACAGTGGCATTAGTAGCATTCCATGCTAATAGAAAGGCATCTGAAATGCAGGTTAAACCTGTCAACCTCCAAGGGTTGTAATATAATTTCTTAGTAAAAATGCTCCATGTAAACGCTTTCCCATGTGCAAACAGAAAGCACCCGTGAATGCTGAGTATTTGGTGACACATTTTCCTGGGATTTCTTCAAGCCTGTTATTGTGAGCTTGCTTATACTTGCCCTCATGAGACCTGCAGGTTTGTGGATGAAATCAGCTTTATATAAAAGAATATTCGTAGATATATATGACTACTACCCAGTTTGGTGTATGCAAATTACACACTTGGACAGAAGGAAGAAGCCTGAATTTATGTTGAGATTGGTAAATAAAATGTTGAAAGATTAAGAATGTGAGAAAAGACAAAACGAAACAGTGATTTTGTTGAAAGAATATGTGGGATTAATGGGTATCTTGTATACAGCTGAAAACTTCAAATCTTGCATTAACTATAAAAACAATTGAACATGACATTTAGCATGTTTACATATCTTATCACCTTTTGTTTGGATTAGATTACTTACAGTGGGGAAACAGGCCCTTTGGCCCAACTAGTCCACACTGACACGCAACCCACCCAGACAAATTTCCCATAAATTTACCCCTTCACCTAACACTACAGGCAATTTAATGTGTCCAATTCCCTAACCTGCACATTTTTGGATCGTGGGAGGAAACTGGAGCACACCCACGCAGACATGGGGAGAATGTGCAAACTCCACACAGAGTTGCCTGAGGCAGGAATTGAACCCTTGTCTCTGGCGCTGTGAGGCAGCAGTACTAACTCAATGAATTTCTATAGCATATTGATGGTAGTATGATAATGATGATAAAAGGTGAAAATAAAGGTCACTGTTGTATAATTTAATTAATGTGGATGTATATTAATAGTTAATTAGAAACATTTAACTGCAGTATATATATTACAATTACCTGCTATAAAATATAGATAGTTTTTAGTAGCTGAAATATTCATGATGAATTAATTTGTAAGTGTCAGTGAAACATAAAAGTCACCCCAAATTTACACAAAATGCAAATCCATCAGCAACTATCCCCCTCCACCCCACATTCTGCATATTGTCAATGAAATAAATAAAAATAAGCTTCTGCAGTGCTTGATTTATTATGTAAATATGTTGGTTCATAATTGATTATACAGGCAATTATTTATCCAAAAAGATAACAGATATCACAATTATATTAATTGGAATCAATATGTGGCAAGATAGCTTTTAAATAAAGCATACACAGCAAGCTAACAGCATTATTCAGTGAAATCAGATTTGATAGTGGATATATATGCCACTTGGAAACTGTTACCATGGTTAAGCCTATGCAGATTAAGTACTTGCCTTTTTGAAATTTATTTGCCTAAAATATTTGACATTTTAATTTCATCATTTTCCACAGTAGTTTAAAAAAAGTTTTCATTTTGTGTATTGTTGAATTCTTCTCATCATGGTTCCTGATATTGGTTTGTCATCATGTCTTCGTTGCTCAATGACTATTCCTCATTTTAAAATGCTATTGGTTTCGTATCTTCCTGGTGGTGGAAATTGAATAAAGATTCATGCACCTTGTGTCTCACACCTGTACACACACACAAAAAAAACTAGAAATTTCACACAGCTGTTGCACTTCCTTTGATATGAAGGGCAGTGCTTGTCACAGGCCACTCGGGTGTTTTGCCTAACTGGAGAATTGGATCAGTGTGTGACTGTGTGTGCATGCGCGTACGCGTGCGGGGACTCTCCTCAAAAGAAAGAAAAAAAATAAAATGCTATTGGTTACGTTAGGGCCCGGGTGTCCTTGGAGAAGGAGCACGCGGTGTCCACCAACACCCTGGAGTTGTTCAGGGAGAGGTGGGCGCCGCAGGGAGAAGAGTGCATTATTTCCCCCTCCAACTCTATTTTGATTTACTCCCTCCCCTCCCCTTCACTGTTTTGATCACACAGCACTGCCCTTTGATGTGAAGGGTAGTGCTTGTCACTGGCCACTCGGGTGTTTTCCTATCTTTCTGGTGGTGGAAATTGAATAAAGATTTGTGCACCTTGTGTTTCTCACTGTGTCTCACACCTACACACACACACACCATGGGTGCTGGGGAAAAATAAGCACTACTGCAGTTAGGCGGTAGTGTGGGGGTTAAAAAAAAAGAACAGGAATGTTGCCCTTAAAAAAAAAAGAAAAAAAGAAAAAAAATGCTATCGGTTACGTTAGGGCCTGGGTGTCCTTGGAGAAGTAGCACGCGGAGCACTGCCCTTTGATGTGAAGGGCCACTGCTTGTCACTGGTCACTCGGGTGTTTTTGCCTATCTTGGAGAATTGGATCAGTGTGTGTACGTGCATGTGCAAGGACTCTCCTCCTTGAAGGGGACTGTCCCTGTTGCTGCTTGGGGCCTGCCTCACTGCTGCTGCCTGGGACTTGCCTTGGGGCCCCTCCCCAGGAGCTCCATGCACTGCTGCTGCTGTTGCCTGAGGCCCACCTCCACTGCTGCTGCCTGGGACTCAATTTTGGGGCTGCTTGGGACTTGCCTTGGGGACCCTCCGCAAAAGGCCCCTCCCTACAATCTCCACCACTACAGTGCCTGGGACTCGCCTTGGGGATCCTCCGCAAAAGGCCCCTCCCTACAATCTCCACCACTACAGTGCCTGGGACTCGCCTTGGGGACCCTCCGCAACAGGTCTGCCCCCACCACTGCGGCCTAGGACTTGCCAGAAGCCTGCCTCCACTGCTGCTGTTGCCTGAGGCCTGCCTCCACCACCGCCGCCTGGGACTCGCCTCGTCCCCTACCCAGGACCTCCACCACTGCCACTGCTGGAGGCCCACCTCCACTACTGCTGCCCGGGACTCAATTTTGGGGCTGCCTGGGACTTGCCTTGGGGACCCTCCCCAACAGGTTTGCACCCACCACACCACTGAGGGCCTACGTGAGACTCGCCCGAGGCCTGCTTCCATCGCTGCTGTTGCCTGAGGCCTAACATTTAGCAGCAGAATATGGCGAGCCCGAAGGTCACGGGTCCCAGCCGCTCCTATGCCGGGGTAGTCGCTGCCTTAGGCTCGGCTGTCCCAACCCTGGCTGCAACGTCAACACCCTTCAGGCACCTGACCAAACGCCTGGGGGTAAAGGCATATCCCCACCACAACATGTCCATCGAGGCCTGCAGCAAGGCCATGGCTAGTGTGGTCGGCCCACTGGCCATCGTCGCTGTGGCCCGGATGTACGGGAAGGCCGTCTTTTTCCTGAAACCCGAGCACGCGGTCCACCTGGCCGTGGAGAGGGGTCTCACTGTGGGCGGGACTCATTTGCCCGTCGACCCTTTGGAGGTTATGGTCCAGAGGATCGTGATCCCTTCATTGCCAGCGAGCTCCTTCTTCCCCACCTCAACACCTTGGGGGAGATCCGGTCAGGGATCCAACCGCTCCTGCTCAGTCTTAAGGACCCCGCCTTCCGACACGTATACTCCTTCCGATGCCAGGTGTTTATTTGCCTGGCCTGGGAGGAGGTCACCGAGGGCTCATTCACCCTCCTCCAAGAGGGCGTGGCTTATCATGCCTTCTGGACGGTGGACAGCATGCGGTACCACCTGTGCCGCGAGGTGTGGCACATTAGGAAAATCTGCCCCACCCAGAAGGCTGCCCAGCCCACGCCAACGGTTGATGGTGGCGCCGTCGCACCCACTCCCCCTCCACCAAAGTCAACACCACAAGCCCCGGCACCGGAGGCTAAGCCGGAGGCATCCAATGCTCCAGCCTTCAGCAGGGAGGGGGGGGTGAACACCCAACCGGCCAGAAGGCGCTCAAAAAGACGCGACGCGTCAAGCCCACCCACATGGAGACCACCCTATCTCCTTCCCCGACACCTAGCCCATGACCTGCCCCACCCTGGCACAACAATGCCCCTGCAGCCGTGCCAGCGTCACCCCAGCACAGGAACCCTGACCCCCAAACCTGTACCTGACCCTGGCCCCACTGACCTCACATCCACCCCCCACCCTAATAGAGAAACCCCTGGGGCTTTGACGCCCGCCCATGGTGCTACAACACATGGCCCGGGGGGCCCCAGAGGCCGAGCCCCAGCCACACCCTGGCACCAGCCTGGGCGGGACCACCGCTTCCCTACCTCCTGCAGTGACCGTGTCTCTGGGCCATATAGAGGGAACTGGGCCCCTGCCCGCCGTGACCTGATAAAGCAGGGGCAGGGCAGGAAGTGACATGCTGACCCTAACCACGCCCCCTGTCTTCCCCCAGCCAATCATATTCTGGGAAAGGCTGTGGGGGGGGGGGTTGGGGGACCTCGGGCCCCATGACCACCAAGGCGGGCAGGGAGGGGAAGGCCCATAAATTCCCCCCTGTCTCTCTAGGGAAGATGTGCCAGTCCTTGGAGGGGAGAGACACTCCTGCAGCGCGCTGGCAGCACTGCTCCACTCCAGGGGATGAGCTAACGGTGCCTCTCAACTGTCCTGCACCACGGCCTGACTTGCCAATACCCCCAGCGGCTACAGCAGAGCTTCCTGCTGCCTTGACTCCTCTGGCCCCTGGGGCGGACTGAAATAACCACGCAGGCGACGATGGAGGACCCTCTGCTGGGTCGTTGAGCGGCGGAGGGGAGGAAGGTGTTATCCTCGCTCCTCCCTCCCAGACTGTTTGTTTTTCCCGAGGCCTTGGCCCTGGGGGATGACCTTTTCCCCGAGGGGCCGGGCGTCCAGGTGTTGGGAGAGGAGCGGGGCCCCGAGCCTCTGCCGCCCGACGACCCGAACTCGGGGCGTTCCGGGGCGGGGTGCGCTGAGGAAGGTACTGCCGGTGACCCTGGGGGTGGGGTCGCTGGGGGTTCGAGGCCAGTCGGTAGTGCCGGACCAGCCCCCATCCTTTTGGTGGGGGAGGGGTTGGTGACAGGGCGACCTCCCGGAGGAGGGTTCGGGATCGGTGGCGGACACCGGGGACGTCGCGGTCTCTGTGTGCAGTGACATTTTCAAGTCCCAGGTGCCCCCCATCGATCTCCTCCTCATCCCCCCCCCCTTGAGGAACTCCGGGAATTTGTCGAGGAAACTCTGAGTCGCCGGGATAGAGCCCAACTGGCGCTCGACTGCTGGAGCTCGTTTGAAAGAGTTTACTGGTCGGCCCACGCTGCTCGCCAGGCACCTGGGCTCAATGTCAATGAGTGAAAGCGAGTCAGGAAATTCCGGGGGGCACTCCTGGTGGGGGCAAGGGACTTCTGTGACCTTCCCTCGTCCTCCCTGTAAATGAGTATATAGGTTTTTAACTGTATTGATGGTGGTTGCACAACTTCTGACATGGAGACAACTATAGCTAGCCTCAGCAGGGAATCACAGCGCAGATTCCAGACCCTCTCGGTCCTTCGGGACAGGAGGTATGCGGTGTGCTTCCTGCAAGAAACCCACACTACCCCGGGAGACGAAGCCACCTGGCTCCTGGAGTGGCGAGGGGCAGGGGGTCTACATGAGTCACCTCACCCGCAGATCTGGCGGAGTGGCTATCCTGTTGGCCCCGCATTTTCAGCCAGAGATTTTGGGGGTCAGGGAGCCAGTGCCAGGCCGTTTGCTTCACCTGATGGTTCAGCTGGGGGGCGCGGTGCTTCACTTGGTGAACGTCTATGCTCCCCTGGCCGGGCCGAGGCAAGCGAGCTTCTTTGAAGAAGTGTCCGCTCATCTCGCTTCCATCAATGAGAACCAGTGCGTCGTCCTCGGGGGAGATTTTAACTGCGTCCTCGAGGGCAGGGACCACGGCGGTGCCCGCACTGGCTGTGCGTCGGGGAAGAGGTTGGGGGACTTGGTCAAGTCCTTCGACCTGGTGGACGTCTGGCGGAATCTCCATCCCGACTCCATTGCCTTCACCTTCGTGAGGCCTGGGGTCGGAGCGTCCAGAATCGACCGCCTGTACGTTTCGCGGGTGTACGCCTCCTGTTTTCCGAAGGCCTCCACGCGGCAGGTGTCGTGCACGGACCATCACCTGGTGTGGGCGGAACTCCTTCCGTTCAGCGCCAGGCTTGGCTCCGTGGACTGGCACTTTAACAACCTGGTGCTGGAGGACGAGCGGTTCCGGGACTCGTTTCGTCGTTTCTTCTGGGCCGGCTGGAGAAGGAAGCGGGGAAGCTTCCCCTCCCTGAGGCTATGGTGGGACGTGGGCAAGGCTCACGTCCGCGTCTTCTGTCAGGAGTACACAAGGGTGTCGATAAAGAGGCGGAAATCCAGGATCGTGGAGTTGGAGAGGGAGATGCTCGACCTGGAGTCACGCCTCGGTCAGCCTGACGCGGACCCGGCCCTGCGCAGGGTGTACGAAGAGAAGAAGGCCGCGCTCCAGGACCTGCAGCGCGTCGGGGCTCGGGGCGCGTACGTGAGGTCGCGGATCCAGCTCCTCCAGGACCTGGACCGCGGCTCCCCCTTCTTCTACTCACTGGAAAAAAGGCGTGGCACCCGTCAGCAGCTCCTTGTGCTGCTGGCTGACGATGGGTCCCTCGTCTCTGATCCGGAGGGCATCAGGGCCCCCGTCTGAAACTATTACACGGCTCTGTTCTCTCCGGATCCGTCCAGTGAGGATGCTCGCAGAGTTCTGTGGGAGGACCTGCCGCAGCTCAGCCCGGAGGACGGCGGAAGGCTCGACGCTCCCGTCACTTTAGAGGAGCTGACTGGCTCTCGAGGGGCAAAACCCCGGGGCTGGACGGGCTGACTGTGGAGTTCTTCAGGGCGTTCTGGGACGTCCTGGGGAACGACTACACACAGGTCCTGGGGGAGTGTCTAAATGCCGGACAGCTGCCCCTTTCTTGGCGCAGGGCGGTCATCGTCCTGCTGCCGAAGAAGGGGGACCTTCGTTCTTTGAAGAACTGGCGTCCGGTCTCCCTCCTCAGCACGGACTACAAAATCTTCGCCAGGGTGTTGTCTTCTCGCCTGGCTTCCGTGCTGGCCCACATGATTCACCCGGACCAGTCCTACACGGGCCGGAGGATACACGACAACGTCAACCTGGTCCGGGACCTGATCCTTTTCTGTCAACTGGCTGCTCTGCCGAGCACCTTCCTCTCTCTCGACCAGGAGAAGGCGTTCGACAGGGTCGATCACGAGTACCTGCTCGGGACTCTGCGGGCATTTGGGTTCGGGACGCGGTTCGTCACCCGGATCCGACTTTTGTACGCCGCCGCAGAGTGTCTGGTTAAAGTCAACGGGTCCCTGATGGCGCCCCTTCGCTTCGGGAGAGGAGTGCATCAAGGCTGCCCCCTGTCCGGCCAGCTGTATTCCCTGTGCGTGGAGCCTTTCCTGCGCCTCTTGCGGAGGAGGTTGTCGGGGCTGGTTCTGCGCGGCACGGGCACGGGCACGGGGGTGGTCCTCTCGGCCTACGCCGACGACGAGCTCCTCACTTTCACCGACCCGGCTGACTTGGGGAGGATGCGCGAATGCCTGGCCATGTACTCGGCGGCGTCTTCCGCCAGGATCAACTGGGCCAAGTGTTCCGGACTACTGGTCGGTCTGTGGCGGGTGGACTCTCTGCCGGAGGAGTTGCGGGGGTTCAGCTGGAGTACCACCCATCTCCTCTACCTGGGGGTCTACCTCAGTCCGGCTGAGGAATCCTGGCCGGCCAACTGGCAGGAGCTGGAGGCCAAAGTCTCGGCTCGCCTAGGCCGCTGGACAGGACTGCTCCGAGTGCTATCTTACAGGAGTCGAGTGCTGGTCATAAACCAGCTGGTGGCCGCCATGCTGTGGTACCGGCTGGTCACTTTGGTCCCTCCTCCTGGCTTTGTCGCTGACATCCAGAGAACGTTGGTCGACTTCTTCTGGGACAAAAAGATGCACTGGGTCGCCGCGCAGGTTCTGAGTCTCCCTATCGAGGAGGGCGGTCAGTCGCTGGTGTGCGTCCGCACCCAGGTCGCGACGTTCCGCCTTCAGACCTTGCGGCGATACCTTTACGTTGAGCCTCCTCCTAGGTGGTGCGCCCTGGCGACGTATTTTTTCCGCCAGGTGCGTAACCTCAACTACGACACGCAGCTCCTGTTTGTCGACCGTGACGGTTTGGAGGTCTCCCTCAAGGTGCTGCCTGTCTTTTACCAGGACCTGATCACTGTCTGGAACATGGTCGAATCGCGTCACGCCTACCCTCCGGCTGGAGTAGCGGCTGTCGTCAGGGAGCCGTTGCTCAGGAATCCGCACCTCCGTACTCGCGGGTTCGAGTGGCTGTCGGAGGGGAGGGCCGTGGCGGCGAGGGCAACCAGGGTCGGGGACGTGCTGGGTGCCGGGGGCCTGGGCTGGACGCTGTCGCAGGACATAGCGAGCAGGGCAGCGGTAGACGTCCGGTACGTGGCCACCGCCATCCGACGCCTTAAAACGGCGGTGCTCGGACCCAACGTTGTGCACCAGTTGGAGGACGCTCAGGTGTGCGGTGGGATCCCGTCCGCGCTCACCCCGGCCCGGACGGAATTTCACATTGGTCCCAAGGTCCCGTACTTCCCGCGGGAGCCTGTGCCCCACAACCTGAGCCGCCTCCGGAATTTTAATTTTGTCCCTTTCAGGGATATAAAAAGGAAGGCCCTGTATCGACTGCTGCTGCACACCGTCCACCTCGTCTCCCTCATCCACCGTCCGGACACGCCTTGGCGTGCCCATTTGCCACCGGGCGGTGGAGATCCCCAGTGGGGGGCTCTCTACGTGGGAGTCCTCCCCCTTTCTCTCGGGGATCTGGGGTGGAGGGTGCTGCACGCAGCAGTCCCCTGCAATCGCAGATTGCGGTGGTTCACGGACTCCCAGCCCAACTGCTTGTTCTGTGGCGCTGTGGAGTCCGTGGACCATGTATACATTGGGTGTGGGCGTTTGCACTCCCTTTTTGATTTCCTCAAAAACCTTCTCCTCTGTTTCTGGCTGCACTTCAGTCCCACGCTCCTGATCTTCGGGCACCCGGTACGGAGGAGGGAGGGCAGGTCCGAGGACCTCCTCGTGGGTCTGCTCCTGGGTCTGGCCAAACTGGCCATCAACAGGTCCAGGCAGCGGGCCGTGGAGGGAGTCGTTAGGGCCGACTGCCTGCCCCTCTTCCGGGGTTACGTTAGAGCCCGGGTGTCCTTTGAGAAGGAGCACGCGGTGTCCACCGACACCCTGGAGTCGTTCAGGGAGAGGTGGGCGCCGCAGGGAGTGGAGTGCATCATTTCTCCCTCCAACTCTATTTTGATTTAGTCCCTACCCTCCCCTTCACTGTTTTGCTCACACAGCATTGCCCTTTGATGTGAAGGGCAGTGCTTGTCACTGGCCACCCGGGTGTTTTTCATATCTTCCTGGTGGTGGAAATTGAATAAAGATTCGTACACTTTGTGTCTTTTCACTGTGTCTCACACCTGCACACACACACCATGGGTGCAGGGGATAAAAATAAGCACTACCGCACTAAAAAAAAATATAAACAAGAGCCTCACACAGCATTGCCCTGTGGTTTGAAGGGCAGTGCTTGTCACTGGCCACTCAGGTGTTTTCCTATCTTCCTGGTGGTGGAAATTGAATAATGATTCGTGCACTTTGTGTCTTTTCACTGTGTCTCACACCTGCACCTGCACACACACACCATGGGTGCAGGGGAAAAAATAAGCACTACTGCACTTAGGCGGTAGTGTGGGGGTAAAAAAAAGAAAAAAATATAAACAGGAATGTCCCTGCCCTCCCCTTCACTGTAAAAAAAAAATAAACAAGAGCCTTTGTCCTTAGATGAGAAGGGCACTGCTTGTCATGGCCACGCTGGTGTGTCCTTTCTTCCTGGTGATGGAAAAATAAAGAAGAAAAAAAGGTAAAAAAAAGAAAGAATTGCGGAAGCTGGAAATTAGAAATATAAACAGCAATTGCTCGAAAAACTCATCAGGTTTTTCAGAAGCTGTGGTCAGAAATCAGAATTAACATTTCAGGTCCAGTGATCCTTGTTCAGAAGGGTTTTGTTTTTGTTTCAGTTTAATGTAGTATACTAAATTCCAAGTGCACAGGTTTTCAGGATTAAGGAAGCATGAAATTTTCAATTGTTGAACGCAAGGGGGTTATCAAAGTACGGTACAGTGTGATGATATGATTTCTGGCACTGAATAGAGCAAAACAGAAAGGGAATTTGAAAATGGGGAAAGAGATCAATGTACCAGATTCATTGTCACACAAAAGAATGTTGATATGGATTAAAATATATACTATAAGAAGTAGGTTCCAAGCCCAATAGCAGAAAGACCTGGACAATATCCAGGCTCAGGGTGAAAAGTGGCAGGAATGGCACAAATGCCAGGAATGAATATTTCCAATAAGACTGCCCCTTGGCAATGGTGTTTTCCACCACTGAATCCCCCACTATCAGCATTCTGGGGGTTACCAACAGGCCTCGCCATATAAATAATACAAGAACAGGTCAGAGGCTTAGCATACTACAATGAGTAACTCACCTCCTGACTCCAAAAGGCAAAAGACATGAAGGTGATGGAATAATCAAATAAAAACAAAAGCACATTCCCCTAGTGAGAATGCCAAACTCATTTTGAAGAAGCCATACTGAGCTTTTTCTCTCTCCAGAGCTGCTGCCAGACCTGCTGAATATCTCTAGAATTCAGTGTTTGTGAGATGGAATACCCCCCATTTGCCCAGATGAGTGCAGCTCCAACAACATGCAAGAAGCTTAACACCATTCAGGACGAGATCAAATATCATAGAACACCAGTTTACACTCCAACAGGTTTATTTGAAACACTAGCTTTCAGGGTATTGCTTCTTCATCAGGTGCTGAGAGAGGACAGGCAGGAGCCTAGAAGAACACAGCAAGCCAGGCAACATCAGGAGATGCAGAAGTCGACATTTTGGGTGTAACCCTTCTTCAGGACTGGAGGTGGGTGTGGGAGGAGCTGCAGATAAAGGGGGAAGTGGGGGAAAGGTGGTGAAGTGGGGATAGGTGAGGACAGGTAGAGGGTATGACCTGGTTGAATCAGGTTGGTGGCAGGGAGCAGTGGAAGGGATGTGGAGGGACTGGGAAGAGATTCCAGGGATGGAGGGGGAGGTTATTTGAAATTGAAGAATTCAATGTTGAGTCCTCCAGGCTGTAGGGTCCCCAGACGGAAGATAAGCTATTGTTCCTCCAATAGGAGCTGTGATTTGTTTTGGCAACGGAGGACGCCAAGGATGGTCATGTCAGAAAGTGGGGAATTAAAATGGGCGGTCTGATCAGCCCCTGAGAACCCAACTGCAATGCTCGGTGAGTCACTCGCTAAGTTTACATTTGGTCTCCCCGATGCAGAGAAGGCCATATTGGGAGCACCTGATGCATTAAACCAGATTGGAAGAGAGGCAGGTGAACCTCTGTCTCACCTGGAAGGACTGGTTGGAGCCCTGAATGGAGGTGAAGAGGGTGGTGTACTGACAGGTTTTGCATCTTTTCTGGTTGCAGGAGAAAGTACCCACTAAACACCTCTTGTTCTAGCTCCACTCCATCCTCTCCCCCTTAGTTCAGGCACTCCCACCTACACCCGCAACACCAACCACACCTTCCATACTTTTAGCAATTTCTAGTTCCCTGGCCCACAGAACTTTCTCTTCACTATGGACATGCCATCCTTATACACGTCTATAGCCCACAAGGACAGCCTCCAGGTCCTCCTCTTCTTCCCCCCAGTAGACCCATACCATCCCCCTCCACCAATACCCTCGTCTGCTTCGACGAACTGCTCCTTACCCTCAATAACTTTTCTTTTAACTCCCCCAATTTCCTCCAAACCAAGGAGGTGGCTATGGGTATCCGAATGGGCCCCAGCTATGCTGTGTCGAACAGTCCCTCTTCAGTCTCCACACAGACACTGTACCCCAATTCCTCTGTCATTACATTGATGACTGCATCGATGCAGCATCCTGCATCTAGGCTGAATTGGAGCAGTTCATCAACTTTACCCACAACTTCCATCTTGGACACCTCCCTCCCACTGACAATCTCCAGACGGATGTCTACTACAATCCTACAGGCTCCCATTACTACATGGACTACACCTCCTCTCACCCAATATCCTGAAAGAACTCTATCTCATTCTCCCAATTCCACTGCCTCCACCGGATACACTCAGATGAAGAGACATTCTGCCTGTGAGCATCCCACATGTCCACCTATTTTGAACAACTTGCTTTTCCTCCTTCAGTCATCCAGACAGCCCTCTGCCACACCACCTCCAATCCCTCTTCCACTGGTCTAACCCCCCCCCGCCCCCCATGTAATAAAGACAGAGCTCCCTTGTCCTCACCTACCATCCACTAGTCTCTGCATTCAATGCATCATCCTCAAACACATCTGCCAACTCCAAATAGACCCCATCACCAAAAACATCTTCTCCTCCCCACCCCTCTCTGCTTTCCACAAGGGCCATTCCCTTTGACAGTCTTTGGTTCACGCCACCTCCGCCACCAAACCTCCAGATACCTTCCCCTGCAACCCAAAAAGATGCAAAACCTGCCCGTGGGTCTACCTACAGTACATGGGGTGCAGCAGTTCAAGAAGGAAGCCCACAACTACATTCTCAAGGGCTACTAGGAATGGGTAATAAATGCTGGCCTGTTCAGTGAAGCACACACATCTATGAGATTTTTTAAAGAGTTATTCAGGTTATGTATGTACTAAACATCTGCAAAATGTGGTGTAACACAGTGATAGATTTTAGTCTAATCACATTATGCACCAGGGCTCAGCGAGTGAGGGCATGAGTGAGTGAGTGTGTGTTTGACACTATTGATGACTAGAATCATAGAGAATAATTTTATCACCCCAAAATGGGTGAATTTGGGAGGTTCTTTTAAAGAATCTCCAATCTAAAGCCAAGATGCATTAAATCTGCCAACTTTTAGTTTTAATGAAGGTGTGATGGTGAGGGAGTGGTGAGCAATCAAAACACCACTGATAGTTCATTTAAACATTTTCATGAGGCTGAAAGACTCAGGTTTTATCTCACTTTCTGTTTAACCTTGGTTTTCTGTGTTTCCCAGGCCTCAGAAAACCTGGCAGTTAATTGGCAACAGGACTGCCATTTTGAAAGTTGAAATGCCCTTCCAGGATGTTTATCAAAAGAAGCTGCTGTTGCTCTGCTTCTTAAGTAATAAAACATACCTGCATTCCTCTTCACGATGGACCATCATCCTAAACCACTGCCATCACCCCCATCATCCATACCCAACTAACAACTGGACTTGATCACAATCATCATATCATCAAAGAGGCTGTTTGGTTAATTGAGTCTGCTGACAAAAACACTAGTCCTACTTTTCAGCACTTGGCCCAAGGCCTTGAATTTTATGACATTTCAACTGCTCATCTTTCCTCACAATCACTGAACAACTCCTTCATTGCTGATCTCTGTGGGGTCAAACATCCCTTATGAAGACTGAAGATCGCACCTCTGTCTCAGTGCTGACCTGATCACGAACCAACAAACCACATTGTTTCCATTCCCCTCTTTGTAGTTCTGAAACACATAGTCACTGCTGCTGAGTTGCAAACCTTTCCTCTCCCAACAAGGACTCATGCTTGCTGAATTGGTCAGGGTTTAGGAAAGGGGTCCCTTTGAGAAAAGAAGCTTAAGTGCTATGAAGTCAAAACTTAATTGTTTTAAGGAAAACACAGATTTTTGAGTTTTCCAACCAAAACAACTCACTAATTTAGCAATGATTAGAGTTGTATTTTGCCATGTTCATCTGCAAATTGAGATACTTGAATAAAAACCATCCAATAGTGTGGTCATTATTGTGCTACTAAAAAATTAGTTGAGCTCTTTTTTAAGTGAAAAGGAAAGGGGAAGCAGGGTCTTAACAGAAGATGTAAATTGGAGACAAATGCGAGGGTGATAATGAGAAAAAAAATCTATGAAGAGCAGAGAGAAAATATAAGCCAAAATGATTGGAAGATAAACAGAAAGATTGATGATGAAAGAAAAATGACATTGTGAAACAGATGATTACAGTAAGAAAAAGATTTTTAAAAAAACTTGTTCATGAATAACACCATGTCAAATCATTCAGTGCTCATAGAATACACTAAGTCCCTTTTTAAGTATTAACCATTCATCCAGCACTGCTTTTTAAAAATTTTGGCATTGATTTTAAGCAAAAGAATTATTTGATGAATGCTGGTGTGATTTAATGCATGCGAGTGAATACAGAAATGGAAAATCAATTATTTTTGTAAAAACAAAGATAGTAGCTTTGAACATTACTAACTCAATGTCATTTCAGTCAATGCAATATATTTTATCAACTACATAACAATGTTACTTGGTTCAAGCCCTTCACCAACTTGCCTGGGGTTATTTTTGTAGTTATAGTCACACTTAGACTTTAGCAGATCAGATTACCACAGATTGTTTCTCCTCTGAAAACATTAGCTAATTTCTCTGTTCTTCTAGTTAGAAAATCATTATTCATTTTAGACTTGTAACTGAATATGAAATGCAAACACATTTTGCTCACACAAGTTACATTGGGAATCCTTGGTATATATGTGGGTTAAGGACCGAAACAACCAAAATAGGTCTCAAGTGGCTCCTTGGAAGAAGAAGGCTGCATAAAGGTTTCAAACAGCTGTCACCTTGATGGCTATAGAATGTAATGTCCTTCAGTCCTGTTCCTGCAGGAGATATGGTTCTGGGACAACTTTACTCAATGCCAGCACTGTGTCTTTCTTATCTGCAGGAAATGTAATCAAAGAAAATAGACTTTGGGCCTCCTGTACCTCCTACACTTCAGTCGCGACCTCATCATATTCAACATCCACTGAAGGTTGCTGCTGATCCTGAGCTTATTGGGGACTTCTGTTCCTCCTTCATAGGACATGGAGGACTCTGACAAGGAGAGTCATGTGTGTCTTTACATAAACAGTGAACTTAGTGCCATATACCGATGAATGCAGGACATATCATGTAGAACATAGAACATCACAGTGCAGTACAGGTCCTTCGATCCTCAATGTTACGCCAACCTGTGAAATCAATCTGAAGCCCATCTAACCTACACTGTTCCATTATCATCTATATGTTTGTCGAATGACAATTTGAATGTCCTTAAATTTGGTGAGTCTACTACTGTTACAGACAGGGCATTCCACGCACTTACTACCTTCTGAGTAAAGAACCTACCTCTGACATTTGTCCTATATCTAACACTCCTCACATTAAAGCTATATCCCCTCGTATGAGCCAGCACCATCTGAGGAAAAAGGCTCTCACTGTCCACCCTATCTAATCCTCTGATCATCTCGTAAGACTCAATTAAGACACTTCTCAACCTTCTTCTCTGTAACGAAAATAGCCTCAGGTCCCTCAGCCTTACCTCATAAGAATTTCCTCCATACCAGGCAACATCCTTGTAAATATCCTCTGCACCCTTTCTAATGCTTCCACGTCCTTCCTATAATGCGGCAACCAGAACTGTACGCAATATTCTGAGTGCGGCCGCAGCAGAGTTTTGTACAGCTGCAACATGACCTTATGGCTCTGAAACTCAATCCCTCTACCAATAAAAGCTAACACACCGTATGCCTTCTTAACAACTCTATCAACCTGGATGTCAACTTTCAGAGATCTGCATACATCGACACCAGATCTCTTTGCTCATCCACACTACCAAGAATCTTGCCATTTGCCCAGCACTCTGCATTCTTGTTACTCCTTCCAAAGTAAATCACCTCACACTTTTCAGCATTAAACTCCATTTGCCACCTCTTAGCTCAGCTCTGCAGCTTACTTATGTCCCTGTGTAACCCGCAACATTCTTCCACACTGTCCACAACTCTGCCGACTTTAGTGTCATCCGCAAATTTACTGACCTCATTTTATGCCTTCATATAGGTCGTTTATAAAAATGACAAACAGCAGTGGCCCCAAAACAGTGCAGTACACCACTAGTAACTGAACCCCAGGATGAACATTTCCCATCAATCACCTTATCAAATGCTTTACTGAAATAAGCACTAAGGTAGTAGGAAATTGTAACTGCTATACAGTGAACACTTCCATTTCAATGTGAGAGGAAATTGGTTCCATGCCTTTATGCAACTTCTTAGGTGTGTATTACTTTTCTGCAATGAAACTGCAATGACCAATGGCATGGTCGAGATTACCTGTGAGCAGCATTTACACTTCACACAGTTGAACAATGTTTGCATTTCACATGCAGAATTTTATGATCACAGATGTGTTTAACCTGTACTGTGTAAGTGCTTGAATAATGCAATTACCCCTAACAGTCCTTATTGTACTTAAAAAACTGAGGCTGCATGCTTAGACAGTAAAAAAAAATTTGATCAGCCAACTGTGGCCACAGCCATTTTGCAATTCCATTGTACATTTAATAATCATATGAGGATAGAAGGCAGTGTTTGGCACAGTGACCCACAAAAGTTGAACCTCCAAATTTCTATCTCCCTGGCACCCACTGTCATTCTTGCTGAAGGAATTATGTTTTGTCTAGATTAGAGTGGTGCTGGAAAAGCACAGCAGGTCAGGCAGCATCTGAGGAACAAGAAAATCGACGTTTTGGGCAAAGCATTCCTGATAAAGGGCTTTTGCCCAAAACGTTGATTTCCCTGCTCCTTGGATGCTGCCTGACCTGCTGTACTTTTCCAGCACCAGTCTAATCTAAACTCTAGTTTCCAGCATCTGCAGTCTTCACTTCTGCCTGAAGGACTTTAGCTCAAAGCATCGATTCTCCCGCTCCTCGGATGCTCTCTGATGTGCTGGGCTTTTCCAGCACCACACTCTCGATCCACTGTCAAGCCCATCAGTATTGAACTCAACTTGTTCTCTCCTGAGCGCTAGTTCCATGTCAACCATCATGCACTTTGGAAAGTCAAACCAAAGTAGAACGTACACAGTAAATGATAAGGTCCTGAGGAGTGTTGTGGAACAGAGAGACGTGGGAGTACAAGTACATAGTTCATTGAAAACAGTGTCACAGGTAGACAGGGTGGTGAAGGAGGCATTTAGCATGCTGGCCTTCATCAGTCGAGACATTGAGTACAGGAGTTGAGACGTTATGTTACAGTTATGTAAGTCATTGGTAAGGCTGCACTTGGAAATATTCTGTATAGTTTAGGTCACCTATTATAGGAAAGACATAGTTAAACTGGAAAGTGTGCAATGAAGATTTATGAGGTTGCTGTCAGGGCTAGTGGGCTTGAGTTATAAGGAGAGGTTGGCCATAATAGGACTTTGTTTTTTGGAACGTAGGAGAACGAGGGGTGACCTTATTGAGGCATATAAAATCACGAGGGACATAGATAGGATGAATGCATGTAGTCTTTTTCCCAGGAATGGGGACTTGAAAACTAGAGGCCATAGGTTTAAGGTGGGAGCAGAAAGATTTAAGAAGGACCTGAGGGGCAACTTCTTCACGCAGAGAGTGGTGCGTGTATGGTTTGAGCTGCCAGAGAAACTGGTGGAGGCAGGTACAATAGCAACATTTGGATAGGTACATGGATGGGAAGTGTTTCAAGGGATATGGAGCAAAAATGGACAATTAGAACTAGCTAACTGGGCACCATGGTCAGGATCCTCTTCAGGATCATTTTCACCTCTACAACAAAGCATACTACTTCTAACATCCAGAATGGAGTTCCCCAAATTCCCTAATACTGTAGTGCCCTTAAAAGCTCCTGCTTGACTTGCATTAACCTGACCCGCAAGTCTTATCTTGGTCCAGATCGAACCAACTTGTATGGGCAACCCCAATTGATAAATGACCATACTCCTGACTGATCTGTGTGCAGCTACCCAGCTGACCTACCCTGAATTCCTGGACTGATTGTACTGAAACTTCATGACTGTCTGTGGCCTACATCCCGGACTGTAGTGATACAGACTCCCTGACCCTGACCACCCCAAACGATCGGCTGACTACTGGGGTAATGTTGAAGGGTGCCTTGAGTTAATATATAAGGGTTCCCTGACTGAAGTTTCCCTGGATTTGACTGAGAACTAAACCCCTTAAACTTTGAGACATGGCCATTTTGTTGAAGCATATCCAGTAAAAAGTGTTTGCTACATAAGCACATGGTGTAGGTGTAACACTGACATACCATAGTGGCATAAGGAAGTGTATTCACCTTCTTGACTGATGATTGCTGACAACTATAGCAACTTGCCTGGCTTTGTGTCTATACTAAACAACAAGGTAATACAGAAGTGCTGTGAACCTTTAAGCTCTGGGTGAGGGGGAAAATCTCATAAAGACAAGCCAGGCCGGTGATGCTACAAGTATTCAGGTAGGTACAAAGTGAGTGAGAACTAAGAGCAAGTCAACAGTCCTGGTCAAATCCATGAAATGAGTGTCTGTCTCCAGACTCCTTAGAGCAAACAGGACCTGGTGTGCTCCGAAGTGCAATGTGAAATCTTGTAAGAATCTCAGGGATATGTCATTCCCATGGGAGATGTTGGTAAATGGCTGATCCCAGCTTCTGTGGGTGAAGGTGTATGCAGTCCATACCCATGGAGCATGCACTGAGACTTTGGTGACCAGAGTCCAAGAGGGTCAAAAGAACCATGTTGAGCTGAAACTGTTAGGGGTTCAATATGACATTCATGTTGGGCATTGTTGCTTTCTCGTTTCTATTTGGTAAGTGAGAGAATGAGAAACTATGCATTCCATTATATTTCTCATGGTTGCTAACAAGAATCTTGTCTCACTGTTCAATACTTCATTGAAAGAATTGACTTCATGCTCTTGTGCTTGTGGAGAAGCTCCTCACTATCCCAACTTTCCCACCAATGCCCATACCATTCAGTGCATGGGAGATTTTGTCCCATGATTTAATTATTGGCATAAGTTTTATTGAACAGTTAGCTTCACTGAGCTGTCACTGAATTTTTCTAAGCTCCAATTTTTCTCAGCTGTGTCAATTTAATTCTGCTTGTGGGCTTCCTTTCTCCCAAATTTCAACTGAACTGTACTATAGATGGCTGACAGCAAATATTCTTAGATCTAAACTTTTTTCATGGCACCATTACTCCCTGAAAGTTCCCTGAACACTAGCCTCCTGAAATTGACTAACAGCAACAACTTATGATTCAGCATTCATCCAGCTCCAAATTGTAACTAACTCCTCCATCTGCAAACATATAAATAAATTGAAACCAGAGAACGTTCCTAAATTCCACCCATCTCTGTGGAAATGCAGCTCACATTTAGGTTATCCTTAACCTGTCTTTAAGGTTTAGTATCATTTAACATTTTTGTTTTCGATCTCTTGAAGTAAATGGGTTTTACAACCTTTTGGAGTTTACTGATACTTCTAACTAGTTTAACTTGAACTCCCAACAAAACAATATCTTTGAAGGGTTATTATCACCAGCAATTTAGATGCCATATTTACTGCTCAATAAGCCTCTCTGCTGTTTCTGAGCCTATCGTTCCAGCTGTTGTTCTGCTAAAGTTAGATAATCCTTATCGTTTAAGTGCACTGGAACGCTGTATGTTTCAATTTCATCGATCCCATTCTCTGCTTGCAAACAGCTCACCCAACTACTATTTCACACATTCACTGACATTATGCCTTCTCACTGGCAGGAGAAGTTTTCCAATAATACAAGGGGTAGAGGGAGAAGATTGACGCATCTCCTGTGTGCCTTGCAAAGTCAAGGTGCCCAGCATATCAAATAACATTGCTATATGGCCCAACGTACAGTTGTGTGTGTTTACTTCCTTGAGTAAACAATAAAAGTGTTACCTGGACATTTAGTGCCAAACTTTGTGATCCTGCATCTTATCAGCTGATGAATCTATGAATGTATGAGGCCATTTGTCTCTGTGATATCAGGGTGGGGCCAAATAAAATTATTCACAGCATATGAAAGACATCTGTATGCACTCTTAACCTGAAAGAATGTTGCGCAGGCTGTACCAGAAACAGCCAATGGTAGGCACACATGAGAGAGTAGCACAAGGCCTCCATAATCCAGTACTACATATGTTAAATTCTCGTCCAGTGTTTCTTGTTTCTGTTCAGCTAAGAATTCTGATGGCTGTTTCGTCTTGAGGTTGTCTAATCTAACTTAGATACCAGCTTTGAATTTCCATCATTTTTGGTTTTTATTTGGGATATGCAGCATTTTCACTGATAAGAATTATAGAAGTCACAGAGGTCTATGACACAGAAAGAAACACTTAGGCTCATTACATCCATGCCAGTCAAAAATAATCATGTGACTATTCTAATCCCAATAAGGTAATGGAATTGTAGAAGATTGAAAACAACTAATTCCTGGATAGTTAATACTCAAAACAGAAGATATTGTATCAATTTCTGATAAGAAACTAGCTGATTATTAAGATAGATTGTTATGTATATAACCCTTAGAAAGACATTAATGGACCTATTCACAGACATTTAGAAAAGGGGTATAGAGCTACTGGGTGATATGGGAGGGATACCATTAATTGAAATCTTATGAGTTGATCGTGTAAATACATATGTAGACTAACTTTACCAAGGATTTGTGTGCATGTATTCTCAACATTTCACTTTATGTCAGAAATAAAGAGCACTAAATCAAGAGTACAATTTCATGTAGTTATTGGATATGACTGTGGAGTTGTTAGATTCTCAATTATCATCATCTAAAAGAAATATAATGAATCTTTGGAATGTGTGTTTACTATATTCATTTTCTAACATGTTTAATGCAGAGTAGTTATGATTTGAGACACAACTTCCTCCATTTCCAGATACAATAAATGGAACTATAGACAATGCTTGGGGTTGCCTTAGTTTGACTGTGGTGCCTCAAATCCTTCACTGAAGGAAAATTATAAATTAAGCCAACTAACACATCAGCAGAATTATTCAGGGTAGCTTTAATCAATTTCATCATTCAGAAAGTTAGGAGGTATGGGATACAGGGAAATGTGACTGTCTGGATACAATGGGCTGGCCGAAAGAAGACGGTAAGTGGGAGTGGACGGAAATTATTCCTCCTGGAGGTGGGTGACAGTGGTGTCCCACAGGGATCTGTTCTTGGGTCTCTGCTCTTTGAAGCTTTTATAAGTGACTTGGATGAAGTAGTGGAATGGTGAGTTAGTAAGGTGAAAGTAAGTACTACAGATGCTGACAAGTAGAGTCAAGAGTTTAGTGCTGGAAAAGCACAGCAGGCCAGGCAGTATCCGAGGAGCAGGAAAATCGACGTTTTGGGCAAAAGCCCTTCATCAGGTTGGGTGGTAAGTTTGCCAATGACACAAAGGTCAGTGGTGTTATAGATAGCATCCAGGGCTGTTGCAGGCAACAACAAGACATTGATAGGATGCAGAGTTTGGCAGAGAAGTGGTAGATGGAGTTCAACCTGGATAAATGCAATGTGATTCATTATGGAAGGTCAAATTTGAATGCTAAATACAGGGTTAAAGACAAGATTTTGGCAGTGTGGAGGAACAGCAGGATCTTGGGGCCCACATACATAGATCACTTAAAGTTGCCACCCAAGTTGAGAGGGCCGTTAAGAAGGCGTATGGTGTTTTGGTGTACACCTCTATCATTAAGAGGAGGATTGAGTTTAAGAGCCACAAGGATTTGCTGCAGTCCTATGAAACCCTGGTTAGACCACACTTGGAATATTGTGTCCAGTTATGGTTGCTTCATTATAGGAAAAATGTAGAAGTTTTAGAGACAGTGAAGATGAGATTTACCAGGTTGCTGCCTGGATTGGAGGGCTTGTCTTTTGACGAAAGGTTGAGTGAACTAGGTCTTTTCATACTAGAGAGAAGAAGGAAGAGAGGTGACTTGATAGAGGTGTACAAGGGAAATGAGAGGCATAGCTAAAGTAGATGGCCAGAGACTTTTCCCCTGGGCAGAAGTGGGTGTCATGAGGGGTCATAATTTTGAGGTGATTTGAGGAAGGTATGGGGAGATGTCATTTGATTAGATTAGATTACTTACAGTGTGGAAACAGGCCCTTCGACCCAACAAGTCCACACCGCCCCGCCGAAGCACAACCCACCCATACCCCTACATCTACATCTACCCCTTACCTAACACTACGGGCAATTTAGCATGGCCAATTCACCTGACCTGCACATCTTTGGACTGTGGGAGAAAACCGGAGCACCCGGAGGAAACCCACGCAGACACGGGGAGAAAGTGCAAACTCCACACAGTCAGTCGCCTGAGGCGGGAATTGAACCCGGGTCTCCGGTGCTGTGAGGCAGCAGTGCTAACCACTGTGCCACCGTGCCACCCACATTTGTAGTTTCTTTACGCAGAGAGTGGTGGGTGCATGGAATGTACTGGTAGTAAAGTGAGAGACATTAGGGATATTTAAGAGACTACATGGATAGTAGTAAATTGAGGGATGTGTAGGTTACGTTGATCTTAGACGAAGATAAATGTTCAGCATAACATTGTGGGCTGAAGAGCCTGTACCATTCTATGTTCAAATCAGCTGAAAGGGCAGCTACCCCACATAGACAGTCCCACATAGTAAACATCTTCTGTGGTTTCACTTTTGAAGAATACAAAAGAGTAGGATTAAATAGTGTTGCCACACAGCGTGTTTAACTCCTAGATCTACAAAGAAACTTCGAATTGACTCAATAATAATAACTAATAATATTTATTTAACACAATTATACTATAACACAATTATACAGTATAAGCTAACAATTTACACTATAAATCTAATCAACTATCTTGTGCTTTAACTTAACTCTGGATGATCACCACACTAGATCTTAGCCTTGATCCATTTGACGGTAATCATCTAGTAGTCTTCTCCTGGTGGCCCCAGGAGTGCCTTCTCGAGTTACTGTGAGGATGGTATTGCAGCGATTCTTAAACTTGGTAGGGTCTTTAGTATCCTCCAATAAATCGATCAGGGCTCGATCATACAGATCAATCAGACCTAATCAGGCATTTTCATGTCGATGGCAGGGTGGTCCTTGGGCATCCATTCCTGGAGGTGTTAAGTGCACATAGGTCAGGTAGCTGTCTCCAAATAAGGGTGTGAAGTGGTCTTGTGTTTGGCAAATGACTCGAGGTTCTGATTGTCTTGGGGATGGCATTCAGGTTGGTTCTATTCAATTCAAATGCAATTAAATATTGTATTGTTTGCAGATGTTGGGTTAATTACACGTGTCTGTCTGTAGCTGCAACCTGTCTTGATTTTGCAGCTTGTTTATTAGCACAGTCACTTTGTTCAAGGCTTGTCTCAATTTCTCAGCATGCCTCACTTATTGTCTGTTTTTCATAAATCCATCATAGATCCACCACTTTGAGTGGCCTGTCTGACCATAATAGTTATTTTGAATTCTGCTGGAGCATGTTAGCTGGACTGAATGTTCATGTATGTACCAGCCTGGTTTTGAGTGTTGTCATGATGTTGACAATGTTACAGCTAAATAACTATCCCCTCACCACCCTTCTATTGCAGGTGAATAAAGTTTCTTAACATCACTAAGTGCTACAAAGAAATTAAGAAAGAAACAGGACAGCATAAGGACTCTCAATCATCCTGAGTGCTGGAATTCAACCATGGTTAGAAGGAATCAGAACAACAGAATTACAACAAACTGCAAAACCAGGGATCATGAAATCAATTGTTCAATTATCAGTGGCAACACAGCCATTAAGCTCCACCACAATGGGCGCAATAGCCAGCTCTCTGTTGTTTTCAAACCATTCAGAGACTGAGCCACATTTCCAACCTTAAATTCTTTTTATCTCTTTGGATTAACTTCTTATTTCTAATTTGTGTGTAGTTGTGTTGCAATAGTATTTATTCTCACATGTAATTACCAATAAAAGTTTACTTTTGTCGATTTAAGAAAGTCTATTTAAATTGGTGCTATTTGAAATATGAGTTCATTTAAGTCTAGGAGAAAAATATCCACACAGAAAGAGATTCTTCTTAAACTAGCCTTGTTGCAGACAACTGAGAGAGTATGTGAATAAAGAGAAGCCAGTTATTTCCACTTCATCAGGAAGTTTAACAACTTTGGTTATCCTGTATGGGAATGTAAAGAATAAGGAGCCTCATCCAGGGTCTTGTCATAACAAACACTCACCAAGGATCAGGAAAAGTGCACAATGAGGGGCCAGATGCTCAACTTACAGGTAAGGTGTGGATTAAGAATATTTTCTATTGTGAAGCAATTCACGTCTTAAGGTAACAAAAACAGAAATTGTTAGAAAAGTTCAGCAGGTCTGGCAACATCTGTGGAGAGAAATCAGAGTTAATGTTTCAGGTTAAGTGATCCTTCTTTAGAACTCGGAGGTTGATTAGATTTCAATTGTTATAGGCACATTTCTGCACTGTAAGCTTCTATTGCATGAAGAAAAATGTGCACAACGTCTTGGGAAAGGGAGGAAAGTGATAGGGTACAGGGTTGGACTGATCATGATATAAGAGTATTAAGTATTGTATTAGCTATGCAGTCAAAACCAAATTATTCTCACTGTACCTTAGAAAACTTGCCTCATAATGACCAACCTGGCATTTATGGCATCCTTCACATTTGCTTCGAGCCCCATCTGACCAAATACTGTTCCTGGGACAACTCGCCACTTACTGGGTATATGCTGAAAGACCAGTGGCCTTGACATTTGCAACATATTTAAAAGGTTACTGTCCTCTTGGACAGTTGTCCTGCTCAGTGATGGACAGATTCTAAACATGTTGGAGAAGGGGAATGTGGTCCTGCAATTTTAGAAACAGTGGTGCATTTATTTCCAGAGGACCAGTGAAAGAGGTCATGCCACCAGGCCCCTGGCAGTCACGTCTAAGATAGCCTCCTGGGTTTGTGCTGTCCAAAAGACAGAAGAATAACTAGTAGTGCCGGAGGTCTAAGTGCCAATACAACCTTATGCAGCTCATGCTCACTCTATCTCTTCTACTCTTTTATGTACATCACACCAAGACTTATGTTTACTATTCCTTGCCTCATCTCTCCTCACCTGCACTCACCTCCTTCCAAATTTCTCCCCCCACAGCCACAATATTAATAAAGCTGCAGCATAACTTATCTATCCTTATACCAAATGCCCTTGCCAATGAAGGCAAGCATGCATAGGCCTTTTGTTACAACCTTACCTACATGCACTGCCACCTTTAGTAACCTGTGGCCCAGCATACCCAGATCCCTCTGCATATCAGTAACCCTAAGGGTTCTGCCATTCACTGTGGGAGGAAACCAGAACATCCAAAGAAACTTGGCAGTTTGGCAAAGGTATGAAGAAAGGCTGAATAGACTGCATTTAAAACAAAAACTGTTTTTGAATCATTTTGCAGGATGTAAGCATCACTAGCTTACCAGCATTTATTGTCTATCCCTAACTGATCTCGAGAAGGTGGTGGTGAGCTGCCTTCTTGAACTGTTGCAGTCCTCCTGTTGTGAGTTGACACACAATGCCATGAGGGAGGGAATTCCAGGATTTTGACCCAGTGATAATAATAGTCACCCATATATTTTCAAGTCAGGATGGTGATTGGCTTGAAGAGAAACTTGAAGGTGGTGATGTTCCCATATATCTTTTGCCCTTGTCCTTGTGGATGGAAATAGTCATGAATTTGGAAGCTGCTGTCTAAGGATCGTGGGTGAAGTTTTGCTTTGCATCTTGTAAATGGTACACACTGCTGCTACTGAGCATCGTTGTTGGAGGGAATGGATGCTTGTGGAATCAGTGCCAATCAAGCAGGCTGCTTTGTACTCGATGATGTCAAGCTTCTTGATTTGTTGGGTCTGCACTCATCCAGACATGTAGGGAGTATTCCATCACTATCCCGATTTGAGCCTTGTAGATGGTGGACAAGCTTTCGGGAGTCAGGAGGTGAGTTACTTGGTTCAGTATTCTTAGTCTCTGACTTGCCCTTGTTGCCAGTACATTTATGTGATGAGTCCAGTTTGAGTTTCTTAACAATGATTACTCCCAGGATGTTGATAGTGGGGGATTCAGTGACGATAACACCATTGAATGTCAAGGGGTGGTGGTTAGATTTTCTCTTATTGGTGATAGTCATAGCCTGGCATTAGTGTGGCACGAATGTTACTTGCCACTTGTTAGCCCAAATCTCTCCAGATTTTGTTGCACTTTGACACAGACTGCTTTAGTGTCTGGTCAGTTGTAAATGGTGCTGAGTATTGTGCAATCCTTAGCAAACATTCCCACTTCTGACCTAATAATGGAGGGAAGCTCATTGATGAGCCAGCTAAAATTGGTTGGGCCTTGAACATTACCCTGAGGAACTCCTGCAGATATATCCTGGAGCTGAGATGACTGATCTCCAACAACCACGACCACCTTCCTATGTGTTAGGTATGACTCTAATCACTATAGAGTTTGCCCCCAAACACCCATTGATTCCAGTTTGTTTTCAGTGGAACCTAGGAAATTGAAGGGTGACCTAATGGAAGTTTATAAGATTGGGAATGGCATTGATAGAGTGGAAAGTATGAGACGTTTTTTTCCTCAGGTTTCGGGGTCAATTACTCAGGGACAACAGGTTCAAGGTGCAGAGTTGGGAGAAGTTTAAAAGAGATGTGCGAGGCAAGTTTTTCACGAGAAAGGTGGTGAGTGCCTAGAATGCGGAAACGGAGAAAATGGTGAAAGCAGACACAATAGCAGCATTCAAGAAGCACCTGGACAAATACATCAATAGGAAGGGAATAGAGGGATATGCATCCTGAAAGTGAAAGCAGTTTTAGTATGGAAGGGCAAAATGTATTGGCGCAGGCTTAGAGGATTGAAGGGACTGCTCCTGTGCTTTATTGTTCTTTGTTGTGTCACAAAGCTAGTCCCTTTCTTTCTAAAAGCTGTTCCTTGGCTCAAGGAGACTATGTCCTTGTTATTTTTCAGTGGGGTAATAAACCGGGCTGGGCTCTGATCAGTCTGGTTTTGTACAGAGATGAAAAGGATTTTGAGAGGCCTTTTGTTTATATATAAACTGGTAAGACTTCAGTCCAAAGTGGTCATGTTTTAGAAGTGACCTTTATAAAGAAAGGGGAGTGGTCAACTCTCTAGCTTGCTGAGCTGAGCTGTTTTAGTTTGGACTTGAACTGGTGAGAAGTTCAACAGGGAGCTGTGTGGAAACTCTCTCTCTCTCTCTTTCTTCCTTTCAACTTCAACCTGTAAGCATGTTTTCCATTTATATTGGTTTTTAAAGGGAGTTTGCTTATTAGGATATATTCGGAACAGCATAATTAAGTCTAGTTGGATAGGCGAAGTTCTGCAGGGGTTCTTTATTATGTTCTTTGTGTTTCATTGTGTAATTTTGTGAATGAACTTTGTCTGTTTTAAAATCTAGTAGTCAACCTAGCTATCTTACTCTGGGTAATTTTTACTGTACACTTACCAAAACAAATTGCAAAGTTATGGTCTGGGTCTACCGACTTGAGAATGTTTTGTGTGATCTGACCTAGTCCATAACAGTTGTTTGTTCTTTGTATGCTTTGTATGTTCCAATGAGAATTGATCTTGCTCTTGCATTTAATCATCAATGTAGCAGACAAGTTCTGAGGATATACTGTAGTCAAAGTCGTCCTTTAGTCCTTGGCAAGTTCCTGCAGGACTTCTATATGGGACACACAGTAGCAACAGTGCAATGGTATTGGAGGGAATGAATGCTAAGGTGGTGGATGAGATGTAAGTCAAGCAGCTTGCTTTGTCCTGGATGATGTCAAACATTCTGAAATTTGGAGCTGCACTCATCCAGGCAAGTGGGGATTATTTCATCACACTCCTGACTTGTTCATTGTAGCTGATTGAAAGGCTTTGAAAAGTCCGGGGATGAGTTGTTCACCATGGGATTCCCAGTCTATTGGTTCCTTAAAAAATGCTATTGTTAGTATCGATAAGTGTGGAGCATCCAAGGGACAGGGGAGTCGATGTTCCAGGCATAAGTCGATTTCACCAGTGTCCAGGTTTCCCCTCCCCCCACCTCATCCCAGATCCAAACCTCCAACTCAGGACCACTATCTTGACCTGCCCTGTCTGCCATCTTACCTCCCACTTATCTTCTCCACGATACCCATTGACCTATCACAATTGAGAGCATAGAGCTGGAAAAGCACAGCTGCTCAGGTAGCATCCAAGAAGCAGGAGAATCGATGTTTCGGGCATAAGGATTCCTGATGAAGGGCTTATGCCCAAAACGTTGATTCTCCTACTCCTCGGATGCTGTCTGACCTGCTGTGCTTTTCCGGCACCACACTCTTGACTCTGATCTCCAGCAACTGCAGTCCTCACCTTCTACTGACCTATCACAATTACCTCCCACCTGCATCCACCTATCGCCTTCCTGCTACTTTCCCCCCAGCCCTACCCCACCCCACTAATTATCTCTCAGCTGCCTCCCCCCTCAACATTCTTGATGAAGGGCTTATGCCCGAGGTGTTGACTGTCCTGCTCCTTAGACTCTCCTGCTGCCTGACATAACCTGCTGCTCTTTTCCAGCATCATACTTTTTTAATCTGACCCTCCAGCATCTGCAGCCCTCACTTTCTCCTAGTTGCTGTTGTTAGAATGCCTGTCCTCCCAACTAATACAGATAATTTATCTGAAACTGATAGTACTTCTCTAAGGCCTTGAGATTTGGTTGGTTAGTTCAGACAGTATTCTGAATCAATCACATAAAATGACACCAGTGTTATTCATAGATCGACTCAGCCTGGCTGGTTCCCTTACCTGAAGGACACTTCTGAAACAATTTTTTTAACAACCTCACAGCTTTCATCATAATTTGCTGATGTTACAAAATAAATTAACAGACTTACTAAAGGCAAATTTACAATTTCCCATGATGGATATTGAACCTACATGGGTAATGAGTATCATAAATAGTCCCTCATGGTCCCCTAGATACTTAAGACACATAAGTTCTTTCATTCTTCAGGACCAGGGGCTGGGCACTACTAGTGCAGGAGTTAACCCAGGCAGGGAGGCAGGCCTGTATGTTTCAACTTCCAAGGAAATTGGCTATTAACAGAGGCACCATTGATGAGGCCATGGCCAGGCTTCAGCTTGATGTAAGCCAACAGTTCTTATTTTGGTCTAATATCTCACTGTAACCCTTCCCATTGTGCCTTTTAGGTATTGAAGCAATACAACCTGACTAGGTCCTGGAGCAAAACAAGAAGGCAATAATGATGGAGGCATGTTGTCACTTGAGTTCACACCTGCAGTCACCAGATAAGATATGAGCAGTTAAATATACTCAGTAGATCCCTGTGCTGTATTCTGTTCTCTGTAACACACTCAGTACATGGATCTACACTTTGTGAGATATCGAGCACTAGTGTGCAGCAGACATGACAGAAGGTAAGGACAATGCAGGTGCCAATTTGCCAGGGCAGGAGGTCCATATCAGTTCTACTGCACAGGAGTCAGTTGAGAACATCAATTGACCAGAAGAAGATCTGATTGGCACTTCATGCATTATGAAATCTAACAGCAAGTCTATTTTCAATGATAGGGGAGCATGGGTCTACGGTTAATGATAGGGAGCTGAAGGAGTCTAGCACTGCGCGATATGGAGCTCTCTGCATATCATGAGGTTATGTCTTTTCCAGCATAGAAGTGATGGCTAACTGCATTATCATGTTTGTGGACCCAACTATATTCCAGCATCTGATTCCTGATGCTTATCTTGAAAGTCTAAGTGCCGCCATGTAAGTTCAGCAAACTCAGTTTGCTGCATGCTCAGACTGCTATCCCCATGATTGTTGATGAGAGTGTGCAAAGGAGCCTGCAGAAGATCCCAGCAGTCCCATTTTCTGTCCTCCACCAAATTACCAGAATTGCAGATATGCCACCAACCCAGTGGATTGGCTATGTCTCCAAGGACCATCAGTTTGCTATCCTCTGTCAGATAGATGGTGAGGGTAACCCGAGCCTGAGGCCTGCAGTCATTTCCCGTTTGCTGCAAAATGCTGGACTGGGTGTATGTAATTTGGATCAAGTGGTTTATATTGGGTGTTTATATATCTCCTGGTCTAGACTGACTGTATCTTTTCCCCCAGTCTCCACTGTTTCCTCCACCTTTCCCATCTCCTGCAATGAAGTGCACAATGGCAGCACATAAAATGCTCCAGCCAGCGGTCCTCTGCTTTGCCTGTTCTTTTTTCTTTCCTTTTCTTTTTTTCTCTTCTTTTCTCATTTTCCTCCTTCCTGTCTTTTTTCAGCTAACGACTTTGACTCACCCAGAGGAAAATGGAGGCAAATCCCAGAGTTGCGGGAAAGCAATCCCAAAGTGGAGGTCAGTGAAGGGAGGAATCTCAAAAGAGAGAGAGGCCAGCACAAGGAAGCAGTCTTGGAGTGGAGGCCAGTGAGGAGAATCGAGTCCTGGAGAAGACTTCCCTTGGGGCAGCTGAGAGCTGGTGCAGAATGGATTGGAGGCTTGGAGCAGAGCAGAGTGAGTTGTTGGACTGGGGTTGTTGCAGTCGGTCAGACCACATATGGAAACCCCTGCACTCAGCTACTGCAATGTAATGTTAATATGTAATTTGTTTATATGACTGTATAGACTATCCTTTTAACGATGTCTTATTTCTGTAAAATGATGCAACTACTTTTCTTTTTTATTCCTCTTTTCATATCTAAGGTTTGTACCTACAAAAGGTTTGTACCTACAAAATAAAAGGCACAAAATAAGAGGCAACCTTGTAAAACATTTCACTGTACTTCTGTACTTGAGTACATGTGACAATAAAGTGGGTTGCTGCATAAAGTGAAGTGCTACATTTCGAGCTATAGAGTCATAGAGACATACAGCACACAAACAGACCCTTCGGTCCAACTTGTCCATACCGACCAGATATCCCAACCTAACCCCATTTGCCAGCACTTGCCCCATTTTCCTCTAAACCATTCCTATTCAGATATCCATCCAGATGCCTTTTAAATGTTGCAATTGTACTTCCTCTCTCAACTCATTCCATACATGTACCACCCACTGCATGAAAAAGTTGCCCCTTAGGTGCCTTTTATATTTTTCCCTTCTCACCCTAAACTTATGCCCTCTAGTTCTGAACTCCCTACCCCAGGAGTTCATCTTCATCTATTTATCCTATCCATGCTCCTCATGATTTTTTAAACCTCATTAAGAACACCCCTCACCCCTCCAGTGAATTCAGTCCCAGCCTATTCAGCCTCTCCTTATAGCTCAAATCCTCCAACCATGGTAACATCCTTGTAAATCTTTTCTCAACCCTTTCAAGTTTCACAACATCCTTCTGATAGGAAAGAGACTAGAATTGCACACAATACTTCAAAAGTGACCTAACCAGTGTCCTATACAGCCACAACATGACCTCAATGCTTTGCTCAATAAAGGAAAGCATACCAAATGCCGTCTTCACTATCCTATTTACCTGCAACTTTACTTTCAAGGAACTACCAACTCCTATACTCAATGTTCTGACCAATAAAGGAAAGCATACCAAATGCCTTCCTCACTATCTTATCTACCTGCGACCTGACTTTCTTTTCCCACTTCCTTACATTTGACATAATTCTTCACAGGAAGCTGTGGGAAATATGGTTTAGTTTTAATGTCACTGGACTAACAATTCAGAAATTCAGTTGAATACTCAAGGGAAATGGGTTATTTCCCATCTTGGAAGCTCCTGGAATGTGAAGTCAATTTATGCCTTAAAACTAATTTCCTTAATAGTACCCAGGACAACTATCATTGATTAGTGTAAAAATCCAGTCAGTTTATTGACCCTTTTCAGGAAGGAAATCTGCCATGCTTACCTCGTCAGGTCTACATGGGACTTCAGACATGCAAAAGTTGCTGGTATTGCCACATCCCATATAAAGTCAAAGTAAAACAGAGGGTATCACAAGCTGAAAGTTGTTGTCTAGGCTGCAACTTCACTTCTCTTGATCCTTTTCCTCATTTTTCTTCTCCCCAGCTTATCATCTAATAAATGGGCTGTCCACTCATGTAGATGAGATTGTACATGATGTGAAAAACTACTACAATCTAGAAAAGGACTCAGTCAAGGGAAATAGGATGCCATACTGTGGAAATATTGGTTCAAAATTTCAATAGCCTGCCCTATTATAATTCTTTAGTCAGTATTTCACTCAGTTGCTGCATGCTTTATATGCACAAACAAATTACACACTGAAGTCATGAGGCATATTGTCAGTGCATGAATCTTGACACCTCAGGCGACTGACTGTGGAGTTTGCACATTCTCCCCGTGTCTGCATGGGTTTTCTCCGGGTGCTCTGGTTTCCTCCCACAGTCCAAAAATGTGCAGGTTAGGTGAATTGACCATGCTAAATTCCCGTAGTGTTAGGGACAGGGGTAAATGTAGGGGAATGGGTCTGGGTGGGTTGCACTTCGACGGGTCGGTGTGGACTTGTTGGGTCAAAGGGCCTGTTTCCACACTGTAAGTAATCTTAAAAAAAACCTCATAACCACCCTTTGGTTAGCTGTGGTAGCTAAAGTATATTTAGCACATTGGGCTTCTGCAAAATATGCGGCAATGACCTTTAAGGTACATTCCCTGTGGTACCTTCATTTTTCCTATATAATAGAGTTGACTTGTGACAATCACAATGCAATGTGCAAGCAGTCAATGATATCTCCACTATGTGGAAGTCTGGAAAACTTCTAAATTCCTGCAGATGTTCCACTTGCTTCTCTCTGGCAATAGAGAATTAAATTAAGTTCTTTGTCTTTTGAATAAATAACCTCACTGAAAGTTGTTGTCTAGGTTGCAACTTCACTTCACTCACCCTTATTCATCAGTAAAGAAGCAACACTGAAATGTTTGATTATCTTGGATTTCAGCTAGAAGGAGCCAAACGATTGTTACCATGGTCACTTTAAAGGGCAACTCCAATACAGTCATTGTACTCCTCTGAGGTTGGAATTGTGGTGGTACAGGTGGCAAATTTCAGTCAGCATGCTCTTGTCGATGCTTGACACAGTGTTCCTTGCTGAGTCTCTGAAGAAAAATTACTCCCCGAACATATAGATATGGCCTGCTGCGGAGGGCCCTTGAACCCTTTCCTGTCTTCTTCCTTTCAGTAGTTTGTCCAATTTTGTCTGACCTCTTTTCATTCTGTATCTACATTGAGTTCTACTGGTGAGTGTCTACTGGCAAATTCAGGCTTACAATGCAATTTCACAACAGTAATCTAGTCTTTCAACAATTGCTTTTAGACTCCTTTTGGGCTTTTGACACTGAACGAACTGCAGAAAATACCAATAACATAGAATTGTTGCAATAGCCAGATGAAAGAAACCAAGTATCATAGAATCCTAACTGTGTGGAAGCAGGCCATTAGACCTACTAAGTCCATACTGACCCTTCAAAGAGCATCCCACCCAGAGCCATTATCCTGTAACCTCACATGTGCTCTGGCTAACCAACCTAGCCTGCACATACCTGGATACCATTGGGCAATTTAGCATAGCCAATACACCAAATCTGCACATCTTTGGACTGTGGGAGGAAACCAGAACTACCAGAGAAAATGCACATAGACAGACACCTGAGTGTGGAGTTGAACCCAGGGCCCTGGTGCTGTGAGGCAGCAGTATTAACCATTGAAGCACCATGACATCTCCTTTTAAATAGCATTGACATGGCCCCTGTACACTACCTAACATGCTCATCTATGCACAGTGATATTTGGCATACTTCACCTCAGAATTGTGTGCTTGTGCTGATAGTTACCATTTTGCAAATTTAAACATAGCTTTACATCCAGAAAGCAAAAGCTACCAAGCTTATTTTTTTTGTCCAAGGACTTAATTTTATGCAGCCAGTTTCGTAAAACTCAGCACTTGGAAAATCATAATTATCACGAATCTGCCATAAGTTCAGACAACAAAGCTGAGATTTGTAACATAGTTATCATACCTCTTGTGAACATGCTAAAACCTCTATGCTTACCTTTCTTTTTACATAATCATGTGTACGGGAAAGATAATATTAAGGCTGCAGTTTGGACTAGTTTGGAAGTGCCAGCGGAATCAAACTATTATTAAATGTATCACACAATATGAATGAAAGTGATTATGAAAAATGTTTCCAATAAGAGAATCATGCAGGAGGAAGAAGTTTTTTTTTAATTTTTAAATTATTGACTATCTTTCATTGAGAAAAGATGGTGTTGACGGTTGGTATTTTTAGTCAACCTGTTCAGATTGTTATGACACTCTTTTGGATGAAGAGGGATCTTGAAGCCAGGCCTTCTGGCCCAGATGTAGATCACTACCACTACAGCGCAAGCACCCTATGGCAGTGATGATACACTTTGGATGAATGTGCTGAAAGTCTGCTTTCCGTCATCAGAATGAATTATATCCTAAGTCATGACGGCAAAAATAAAAAAATCTCTACTTTTGCACTACTTTCCAACATCAATCATTCAGTATCACACAAATTGAACAATCTCCACTCTGTCCATGTCAACAGTTCATTACTTCCTTAGCTTCATGTGCACAAATATGACAATGAAGAAAATGATTAGAGTGGTACTGGAAAAGCACAGCATCATTCCTGATGAATGGCTTTAGCCCGAATCATCAATTTTCCTATTCCTCGGATGCTGCCTGACCTGCTGTGCTTTTTCAGCACTACTCTAATCTTGACTCTAATCTACAGCATCTGCAGTACCCACTTCAGCCCAATGGAGAAAATTATCTACTGCACACAGAAGTGGTGTATAAAGATGGGTTCACACTTGAAATAGTAAAGGGGAATACTTGGAAAAGGAAAATTTGCAGTGCAGTTGGGGCAAAAGGGGATTGAAGTAGGAGACGAGCAACTGCAGAGACAATGGTCTGGATAGCCTCCTCTGTTCTTTATGATATTCTTACAGTCCTACAGGCATTATTAAACCTATACTGCTTGCCTGAAAACACCTCTTCAATGTTGATCTATGCCAATCTTAGCAGGACTTATATACTTAATGGTGAGGTTCTCGGGAGTGTTGTTGAACACTGAGACCTTAGAGTGCAGGTTCATAGCTCCTTGAAAGTGGAGTCGCAGGTAGATAGGATAGTGAAGAAGGTGTCTGGTATGCTTTTCTTTACTGGTCAGAGTATTGAGTACAGGAGCTGGGAGATCATGTTGCGGCTATACAGGACATTTGTTAAGCCACTGTTAGAATATTGCGTGCAATTCTGGTTTCCCTCCTACCGGAAAGATGTTGTGAAACTTGAAAGGATTCAGAAAAGATTTACAAGAATATTGCCAGGATTGGAGGATTTGAGCTATAGGGAGAGGTTGTATAGGCTAGGGCTGTTTTCCCTGGAGCGTCAGAAGCTGAGGGGTGACATTATAGACGTTTATAAAATCACGAGGGGCATGAATAGGACAAATAGGCAAAGTCTTTTCCCTGGGGTGGGGGAGTCCAGAACTAGAGGACATAGGTTTATGGTAAGAGGGGAAAGATATAAAAGATACCTAAGGGGCAATATTTTCATGCAGAGGGTGGTATTTGTATGGAAAGAGCTGCCAGAAGAAATGGTGGAGGCTGGTACAATTGCAACATTTAAAAGGCCTCTGAATGGGTATATGAATAGGAAGGGTTTGGAGGGATATGGGCCAAGTGCTGGCAAGTGGGACTAGATTAGGTTGGCATGGACGAATTGCACCGAAGGGTCTATATCCGTGCTGTACATCTCTCTGACTCTATAATAAAACCAAAAATCTGTTGAAATTTCACAATTAACTTACATGCTCTCAACCTTGCCAAGAACGGATAGTGATAAGGAACAGAATCTTAGCACTCCAGATGATTTTTCTTTCTCTCTCAACAATTGAAGGCAATTGGAACAATTTTATTGATGCCTTGACTGCAATTAATTAACTCAGCATTGGCCAGGGATCAAATTTGTGATCTCTCTTTTTATGATTTAACTCAACATCCAGAGAGAGAAAATTGGTCTTGAACCCTGTGATGTACTCCACAGCTGATCTTTGGATTTGATTTATTAGTTTTTGCCAGGGATTTTCATGGCTTCATGGTAACATGCTAAAATCCGAGTACTAACATCAAATATGAAGTAACCAAATATATTTAAACACACTAAATAAAATGAAAATAATGTTCTAGTGGAAATACTAACCTATACCTATTTATGTGTACCGCTGTGCATGCATATAAGAGATTTACAGAATTACAGTTGAAGGAGTAGCTGTAGAACTGTAGATCCAAAGAGTTAATTATTTCATCCAAAAATCCTGGTTATGCTGGCAGAAAAGCCTTGCACTATATGCTAACAAGATTTTTTTAAAAATAGAATAATTGGGACCCATTTTGTCTCCACACACAGGCCCTGCCATGGTTTACTGTGTATACTTTAGCTGATATATCCAGATCACTTAAAAGTGTTATAACTGATAAAATGGATTCATTAATAAGTACTTGTGAAAGAAGCATTCTGTGAAAATTGCTCACATGACAACAGCAAAGTCTGTAAAGTGAAGCTTGAGTTCTTAAAGTGGTCGCCTGTCCAGAATATTTTGAAGACCCTGAATATCGCCTAAGATTTTACAACAAAATATATTACATAAGAATTACAATCTTCTGCAATTATCTTGCAGATATTAAGATTAAATATATTAATGTGCATTAATACTGTTAATGTGCCAGAAAAAAAAATCAAGCAATTATAGAATTTGCCTTTGGTATTTTTATGAATGGAATCATCAGATATCACAACTCGGAAACAAGACTTTGACTTATCAACAAAAGGTACTTTTCAACCCATTTTGACTTAATACTTAACCAAATCTCAATGTCATTTTTATTCTGAGCTTCTTTAATAATTCTGTCGATCCTTATCAGCATAAACATTCTTGTTTATGTAGGTTTCCAGAATTTTACTTTTTCAGGTAAACTTCAGAATATTCTTGGACAAGTACAATATCTTGATGGCAAGTTGTCTCTGCCTAACAATATCATCAGATCATAATGTGGAGGTGCTGGTGTTTCCTGGGCTGGACAAGATCAAAAATCCCATGACATCAGGCTATAGACCAATTGGTTTAATTGAAAGTACTAGCTTTCTGAGCACTGCTCTTTCAGCAGGTGCTAGTGAGAGTGAAAGACCTTAGACACAAACTTTATAAGGAAAAGATCAAAGATTCATCAAAATCATATAAAGCAGAGAAGGCCGTCTGTCAACTTAATAACAACAGGCTGCAGGAGCAGACCATATCCCCACAAAGGCATTGAAGCGTGAAGGCAATGAGCTCCTGCTGCAGCTACATGCCCTGGTTTACCGTATCTGTAGGGAGGAGAGCATCCCAGGAGATCTCCAAGATCCCACAGTCATGAATATTTTCAAAAAAGGGAACAAGTCCGAGTATGGTAACTGCAGGGAAATCTCCCTGCTGTCGACTGCTGAAAGAGTCAGTAAGCCCCTGCTCAACATTCTTCGATCTTACAAAGGCCTTGACACCGTCAATCAGGAAGCATTACGGAGGATCCTTGTCCACTTTAGTTACACCATAAAATTTGTCACCATCTTTCGCCTGCTTCACATTGACATGGAAGTCATGGTAATGACAAGTGGTTCCACCACTGATCTATTCCTCATTTGGACCAATATCAAGCATGGCTGCATCACTGCCCCAACACTGTTCTCAACCTACCTTGCTGCAATGCTTCACCTCACTGTCGACAAGCTCCCTGCTGGAGTGGAGCTAACTTACAGAATCTGTGGGAGATTATTCAACATCTGTCACCTCCAAGCTAAAATCATCCCAACCAGTGTCATTGAGCTATAGTATGCAGATGATGTTTGTGTATGTGCAGTCTCAGACGATATACTCCAAATCAACGTCAGCACCTTAACAGAGGCATATGAGAGCATAGGTCTCACCCTGAACATCCACAAGATGAAGGTCCTCCACCAAGCTGACCTGGCACTGTAGAGCAAACCCCCAATCATTAAGGTCACCTCAGAGAATGTTGATCACTTCCAATATGTCAGGAGTGTTTTGTGGGCCAAAGCAGCTAATAATGAAGAGATCTAGTGTCACCTCCAGTGTGCTAATGCAGCCTCCAGTTGCTCGAGGACAACAACATCAGATCCAATACCAAGATCATGTTTTACAGAGCCAAGATGGTTTCCACCCTCCTATATGGCTCTGATGCTTAGATGGCTACAACAGATATTTAAACGGCCTGCACAAGACTCTGCAAATCCGCTGGGAAGAAATATGCAGGAACATTAGTGTCCATGACCAATCCAACACTGATCATTAATTACATTTGCTCTGGGCTGGGCATAAGGTCTTAATGATCGAGATGAGACTCCCCAAGCGGGTGCCCTACTCCATGTTCGAACTGGTAGGTGAACCCTGAGTGTACAGAGGAAGTGCTTCAGTGATATCCTCAAGGTCTCACTAGCAGAGTGCATCTTCCCACAGACACTTGGGAACTACAGGTCCAAGAATGTCCAAAGTGTAAGGCAAGCATCTGGAAAGGGGTTGAGCACCTTCAGACTTGCTGTTAGGAAAAAATGAAAGCCAGGTAAAAACAGTGAAAGGAGTGTGCTGCCACATCAGTGTCTGACCCACCCTCCCACCCCGCTGCCCACGACCATCTTCTGCCCCAAGCCTAACAGAGCCTGCTATAGCCACATTGATTTATAAGCCATCTATAGACTCACCCTGAGAGTAGAAGAGAGTCATCCTTGTCTGCTAAGGACCACCAATGAATGAACGAATGTTTGACCTGATGCAATGAACTTTCACAGTGTCTAAAATCAAAGTTAATCACTTCTGGAGCTGCTCACTTCCAATTGTATGTTACTGTGAAACAGGAGTAACCCAGAAATGATGAAGTTTTCAATGTTTATCAAATGGTATGATTCTCGATAACACGATGCTAGGATTTTGCTTGTCTCATTCCAGGCTTTAGTTAATATTCCTTTTGAGAACCAACTGAGTTCCATTTGAATCTAATGTCTTGGTTAATGTCATGTGTTTCATTCAGTTTTGACTTTAATCTGCTTTATCTGTAACAGTTTGAAGCAAATTAGTGCCTTGCTTGATGATTTCAAAGGACAGTTTAGAGAAGATTTGGACACAATATTAATTAATTTTCTTTCCAAATGACATTAGTGAACAAAATAGAGTTTCAAAATTATTCAGTTTTAGTGTTATGAATACTGATATTGATTTTTAATTCCAGATTTATTGACTGAGGTTAAATTTTTCAGCTGCAATGGTGAGATTTGAACTCTGGATTAATTCTTATTATTCTAGATTACATGTCTAGTAACATAAACACTATACATCATTAGATTAGATTCCCTACAGTGTAGAAATAGGCCCTTCAGCCCAACAAGTCCACACCGATTCTCCAAAGAGCAACCCACCCAGACCCATTCCCCTACATTCACCCCTGACTAATGCACCTAACACTATGGGCAATTTAGCACAGCCAACTCACCTAACCTACACATCTTTGGACTGTGGGAGGAAACCAGAGCAACCGGAGGAAACCCACACAGACATGGGGAGAATGTGCAAACTCCACACAGACAGTTGCCCGAGGCAGGAATTGAACCCGGGTCCCTGGCGCTGTGAGGCAGCAGTGCTAACCAATGAACCACCATGCCACCCACCAGCTGCTTTGAGCATCTCTTGGGTGCCCTCAGCTCTTTATATATTTTTTATGGAAAGGGTTTGAATTTTACCTCATGGCTAAATATAGGTCCAGGTCATGTTACTATAAAGCACGTTTCCTCAATGTGAATTCACTGTAATGCAATTGACGAACTGAGGACGCTATTTGTAAAGCGCGAACTTTTAAAACATGTTGGCTGTAACATGATAACAGTGCCACACTTTAAGCGTTATTTCTAACAAGTGATTTTTCTATAACACAGAGTTGTAGAAGAATGCAACCATTGCATTGTAGAAGAACTGACTGCATTTTGAAAACAAGGCAATGGCAATTTCTTGTTTGGAAAGTGATTCGCTAAATTGGTCTCCTGTTACATCATGGGCAGGTTGCAATAATTTGCCTTAGAGTTTAAATCAGCATCAAAATATTTCTCTGAAATGAGTTGTAACTTTTTTTGCTTACCAGAGATTATATTTAATCTTGGGTTCGGGCAATATGTCAGATTGTGCAAACATGGAAATGAGGTGAACAATATTGGACCTCACAACTTATCTTTGTCCTTCTATTTGCTGCTTTCCTGTGCATGGAATGACGATGTTATGAATTTTGAACTGTTTGTCACTTTGGATATACTGTCCATTCTGAGAAATAAGTTTATCCAGTTAGGAATGCGGAATTTCTACAGTGCAGAAACAGGCCATTCAGCTCATCAAGTCTGAACTGACCCTCTGAAGACCACCTTATTCTTCGAACTTTGTACATACCATGGCTAATGCACCTAGCCTGCACAACTTTGGACTGTGGTAGGAAACTGGACCAGCTGGCAGAGACCTACACAGATGCAGGGAGAATGTACAAGCTCCACATGGGGAAAGACACAGCGGTCGGGTCTCTGGCACTGAGCCTGACTCTGTGGCTCAGAAGCGAAGGGGGGAGAATATGAGGGTGATAATGATTGGAGATTCAATGGTTAGATGAACAGACAGGAGATTTTATGGTCACGAATGAAACTCCCAGCTGGTACATTGCCTCCCGGGTGCCAGGGTCAGAGATGCCTCGGATCAAGTCTATTGGGTTCTTAAGGGACAGGGTGAGCAGCCAGAAGTTGTGGTACACATCAGTAGTAATGAAAAGGGATGAGGACCTGAAAAGTGAATATAACAAATTAGATTTGAAGCTAAAAGGCAGGACAAGCAGAGTAGTAATCTCAAAATTGTTACAGGTGCCATGAGCTGGTGTGACTAGGAGCAGAGAGCAAGTGCAGCTGAACACATGGCTGCAGAGCTGGTGTAGGAGGGAGGGCTTCATATATGTGGATTTTTGGGATACCTTCTGGGGAAGGTTGGACCTGTACAAGGAGAACAGGTTACATCTGAACTGGAGGGGCAGCAATATCCTGGGCGGGAGGTTTGCTAGAGCTCTTTGGGAGGCTTTTAAAAAATTTGGTATGGGGAAGGGAACTGGAGCTACGAATCTGAGGATGGGTAGCTGGTGAACAGGCAGATACAGTGTGCAGAGAGTCTGTGAAGATGGATAGATAGTTGATAGTGCAAAGTTGCAGTCATTGTGATGGTTGAAATGTCCCTATTTTAATGCAAGAAGTGTCAGGAAACATGGTGATGAGATTAGAGCATGGATCAGTCCTTGGAGCTACGATGTTGTGGCCATTAAGGAGACATGGCTATCACAGGGACAGGACTGGTTGTTGAACATTCTGGGGTTTAGATATTTCAAGAGGAATCAGGAGAGAGGTAAAGGAGGTGGGGGAGTGACATTGCTAATCAGGGATAGTACCACAGCTGCAGAAAGGAAGGTCATCGAGGAGGGTTTGTCTACTGAGTCAGTGTCAGAAACAGGAAAGGAGCAGTCACTTTATTGGGAGTTTTCTATAGACCTTCCAATAGCAGCAGAGACATGAAGGAGCAGATAAGGAGGCAGATTTTGGAATGGCACAGAAGTAACAAGGTTACTGTCATGGGTGACTTCAACTTCCGAAATATTGATTGGAACATCCCTAGTACAAATAATTTGGATGGAGCAGGTTTTGTCAGGTGCAATCAGGAAGGGTTCCTGACTCAATATGTAGATAGGCAGTCTAGAAGGGAGGCCATATTGGATTTGGTGCTTGGCAATGAACCAGGTCAAGTGGTATATCTCTTGGTGAGAGCAACTGATTGATAGTGATACCTCCCTGACCTTTATTATAGTCATGGAGAGGGATAAGAGCAGATAGTATGAGGAAGTATTTAATTGGGGGCGGGGGAATTACAATGTTATTAAGCAGGAACTGTAGAGCATAAGTTGGGAGCAGATATTCTCAGGGAAATGTGCAACAGAAAGGTGTTAGGGGAGCACTTGCTGTGCGTTGCTGAATAGGTTTGTCCCACTGAGGGATGGTAGGAAGAAGGAACCTTGGATGACAAGAGATGTGGAACATCTGATCAAGAGGAAGAAGGAATCTCACTTAAAATTGATGAAGCAAGGATCATACAGGGCTCTAGAGGGTTACAAGCTTGCCAGGAAGGAACTGAGGAATGGACTTAAGGGAGCTAGAAGGGGGCATGAAAAAACTTTGACAGGTAGGTTTAAGGGAAACCCCAAGGCATTCTACACTTCTGTGAAGAACAAGAGGATGGCCAGAGTGAGGGTAGGGTCGATCAGTGATAGTGAGGGAACTTGTGCCTGGACTCAGAGGAGGTAGGGGAGGTCCTTAAGGAATACTTTGCTTTAGTATTCACTGTAAGAGGGACCTTGTCATTTGTGAGGACAACGTGAAACAGGCCGATGTACTCGAACAGGTTGATGTTAAGAAGAAGGATTTGTTGAAAATATTGAAAAATATAAGGATGGATAAGTTCCCTTGGTCAGATGGGATATACCCAAGGTTATTACAGGAAGCAAGGGAAGAGATTGCTGCACCTTTGGTGATGACATTTGCATCCTCACTGTCCACTGCAGTAGTACCAGATAATTGGAGAGTGTCAAATGTTATTCCCTTGTTCAAGAAAGGGAATAGAGATAACCCTGGGAATTCCAGACCAGTCAGTCTTACTGGTGGTGGGCAAATTATTGGAGAGGATTCTGAGAGACAGGATTTATGATTATTTGGAAAAGCATTGTTTAATTAGCAATAGTCAGCATGGCTTTGTGAGGGACAGTTATGCCTCACAAGCCTTATTGAATTCTTTGAGGATGTGACAAACACATTAATGAAGATAGAACAGGAGATATGGTGTATATAGATTTTAGCAAGGCATTTGATAAGGTTCCCCATAGTAGGCTTATTCCGAAAGCAAGGAGGCATGGGATACAGGCCATCTGTATAAAGAATTGGCTGGCCAATAGAAGACAGAGGGTGGTAATAGATGGAAAGTATTCAGCCTGGAGCTCGGTGACCAGGGTGGTCTGCAGGGATCTGTTCGAGGAACTCTGCTCTTTGTGATTTTTATAAATGACTTGGATGAGGGAGTGGAAGGGTGGGTTTGTAAATTTGCTGATGGCACGAAAGTTAGTAGAATGGTATGATTTGGAATGATAGATAGTGTGGAAGGCTGTTATAGATTGCAACGGGACATTGACAGGATGCAGAGCTGGGCTGAGAAGTGGCAGATTGTGTTCAACCTGTATGAAGTGGTTCATTTTGGAAGGTTAAGTTTGAATGCAGCATACATGGTTAAAGGCAGGATTCTTGGTAGTGTGGAGGAACACAAAGAACTTGGGGTCCACATAGATAGATCATTCAAAGTTGTTACCCAAGTTGATAGGGTTGTTAAGAAGATGAATGGTGTGTTAGCTTTCATTAGCAGGAAAATTGAGTTTAAGAGCCGTTATAAAGCCCTGGTTAGACCAGACTTGGAATTGCATATTCGTTCTGGTTGCCTCATTATAGAATGAATGTGGAGAAGAGATTGAGCATGCAGAAGAGATTTCCCAGGATGCTGCCTGGACTGGAGAGCATGTCTTATGAAGAAAGGCTGAGGAAGCTAAGGCTTTTTTCATTGGAGCGACGAAGGATGAAAGATTATATGATAGAGCTGACCAAGATTTTGAGAAGCACAGATAGAGTGGATAGCCAGAGACTTTTTCCCCATGATGGAAATGACTATCACAAAGGGGCATAATTTTAAGTTGATTGGAAGAAGGTTTTAGGGGAAATGTCAGAAATAGGTTCTTTATACTGAGAATGGTGGGTGAGAATGCACTGCCAGCAGTGGTAATAGAGTTAGATACATGAGATACATTTAAGCATCTCTTGGATCAGTTCATGGATGATAGTGTAATGTAGGATATGTAGGTTGGTTTGATCTTAGAGTCGGATAAAAGGTCAGCACAACTTTGAGGGCCAAAAGACCTGTACTGTTCTATATTCTATGTTCTATGTTTTAACTTCCTAAACCGTGTCCCAGGAGCCTTGTCACAAAGATTTGATGTGAAAGTTAAACAGAATAACAAATGAGGCCATGAAATGTGGGAATTCTCAAAAGTCAGGACAGCACTGATATTCTGATTGAGTCCAATGGCAACAACAAAATGGATGTGAGGCTGGTTTACTCAGTTGACTAGTTGAAGAGTGTGGTGTTGGAAAAACATCTGAGGAACAGGGGAATAAGCCCTTCATCAGAAATGAAGCTTATAGGCCAAGGGGGCTGAGAGATAAATGGTTGGGGCTGGGGAAAGGTAGCTGGGAATGCGATAGGTAGATGAAGGTGGGGGTGAAAGTGATAAGTTGGAGAGGAGAGTGGGAGCAGATAGGTGGGAAGGAAGATGGACAAGTAGAGGGTGTTCAGGAGGACGGTGCCATGTTAGAAGATTAGGACTGGTATAAGATGAGGAGAGGGGAAATGGGGAAGCTGGTGAAATCCTCATTGATCTCATGTGGTTAGAGGGTCCTGAGGCAGAAGATGAGCCGTTCATCCTCCAGGTGTCAGGTGGTTAGGGTTTGGTGTCCTTGGTGGAATGCATGTCCTTAGTGGAGTGTGTGGGGGAGTTAAAGTGTTCAGCCACAGGATGGTGGGTTAGTTAGTGTGGGTGTCCTAGAGACATTCTCTGAAATAATCCACAAGTTGCCGTCCTGTCTCCCAATGTAGGGAAGACCACAATGGGTGCAATGTGTGTGGAAGGACAGGTAAGTTTCTGTCAGATGTGGAAGGATCCTTTGGGTTAATTTTGAGGTCAAGTATCCCAAGTTTGCAAAGAGTGTGGTTTAACCTTAGAAAGTTGCCAACAAGCAGGATGAAGTAAATGGCTAGAAAAGGGAATTTGTCACTGGAAATGAAGGCATACCATTTTCATATCTCGTTAAAGGAAATTTCTGTTCATTTTTGTAAACAATGTAGGCAGGTTACAGATTGCAAAAGCAGCAATGCCCTCGCACCTCTTCGAACTAAGCTGAATCCAACACAGACTGAGCTGAAAGTTCTAAACATTTGGGTGCCATTTGTTTGTAAAATTTATAAAACCATATGCATCAAGCATTGGTTCGTAATACCAAATATTTACATTAAGATATTTTCTTGAATGCTTCAAATTCTGCTCATTTCTGAAGTGTAACTTATGTTAATATATTTTGCACTGAAAATAACTATTTGCCAACTGATTTAAATGGGTTAGCAATCAGTCTCATTGATGTTGTTTCCACTCATAATTCTCACTCCTGGTGTTTCCATGGCAACATCTCTGCTTCTCTGTTGTGATATTACATTTCAATTCAAGTGACAATAATGTCTTTCCACTCTCTGCACTTAATCAAATGCTACGTTAGTAAATTGATAACAGTGGTGAGAAATCAATTTGGATCTTTGCATAACTGATGCATTAAAACTTTGGTATTACCAGTTTAGCTACGAACTTAAGTGCAGCAATTGAACCTTTGAAGTCAGAAAATGTAATTAAAGCCATAGCTTAAATAATCGGAGTGAAAGGATTCAGCAAACATTACTAAATACTTAAGAGAAAGAGAGGGTTTTATATTTGACTCAAAAGTAAAATGTCATGAGTGCTAGAAATCTAAAGCAAAAGCAGAACATTCTGTAAGTACTCAACACTTTAGAAGTGTTTGTGAAGAACTGGAGCTAACTTGGGTTTAATGTTCCCAGCCATTGAGAACGAGGTTAAGAGGTAGGTATAGTATGGGAAACCACTGGATAGCATGTCTTTCAACCTCCTGCTGAAGTATGTGAGCAGCAGGAAAAGCAGCAGACAACCAAGCCATTCAGAGGTCAATTGACCCTTACCGGGCCAATTAAGTCTGTTGTTACCCCTCTGATCACATTTTACTAATGGTGGGTTTTTGGTAGGACATACTCAATGGGCTAGGTGAAAGTGAGGACTGCAGATGCTGGAGATTAGAATCTAGAGTGGTGTTGGAAAAGCAAGCCATTCAGGCAGCATCCAAGGAGCAGGAAAATTGACGTCTTAGGCAAAAGCCCTTCATCAGGAATGAGGCTGGGAGCCTCAGGGGTGTAATTGCACCAGCCTCCATCACTTCCTCTGACAGTTCATTCCATGCACGTACCACCCTCTATATTAAAAAGTTGCACCTTAGGTCCCTTTTACCTTGACTTTCAACCCTTGTGATCATATAAACCTCTATACGGTCAACCCTCAGCCTCTTACTCCAGGGAACATAGCCGCAAACCTATTCAGCCTCTCCCTGTAGCTCAAACCCTCCAACCCTGGCAACAGCCTTGTAAATGTTTTTTGAACCCTTTCAAGTTCCACAACATATAAGAAGGAGACCAGAATTGAACATATTATTCCAAAAGTGGCCTAACCAATGTACTGTACAGCTGCAACATGACCTTCCAACTCCTATAGTCAATGCTCAAACCAATAAAGGAAAGCATACCAAATGCCTTCTTCACTATCCTATCCACCTGCAATTTTACTTTCAAGAAAATATGAACATGCACTCCAAGGTCATTTTTCTCAGTAGCACTCCCCAGGACCTTACCATTAAGCGTATACATTCTGCCCTGATTTTCCCTTTCAAAATGTAGCACCTCACATTTATCTAGATTAAACACCACTTGCCCTCCTCAGCCCATCGGCCCATCTGATCAGGATCCCATTGTATTTAGAGGTAATCTTTTTCGCTGTCCACTACACTAGCAATTTTGGTACCAGATTTACTAACCATATCTCCTACATTCACATCCTAATCATTGAATGAAATGACAAAAAGCAGTGGATCCAGCACTGATCCTTGAGATACACTGCTGGTCACAGGCTTACAGTCCAAAAAGCAACCTCCACCACCACTCTCTGTCTCCTACCTGTGAGCCAATGTTATATCCAAATTGCTAGCTCTCCCTGTTTTCCATGTGATGTAACCTTGCTAACCAGTCTACCATGTAGAACCTTGTCAAACTCCTTACTGATGTCCCTATAGGCAACATCCACTGCTCTACCTCCAATCTAGGGTGGATAATGGAGGTGATAATTAGCATATTTATTCTGATTTTGGAAGATCTGCTAATTTGATAATATGAGAAGCTTGCAAATAAACTTGGTGATTGAGTTTCCACCTGTCCTTCAGAGATCATTAGTATCTTCTCTGTGGACCAAGTGGATTCTCAGGAGTAACTTGTTCAGTAGGCTGTTAACATCAAGGTATTTTACCAACTGTCTGTGTGGAGTTTACACATTCTCCCCGTGTCTACATGGGGTTCCTTCAAATGGTCCAGTTTCCTCCCACAGCCCAAAGATGTGTAAGTTAGGTGGATTGGCAGTGCTAAATTGCTGATTGTGTCCAGGGTGGGAAATTCAGGTTTACAGGGACAGGGTAGGGGGGGGCTGGATGGATCTGCAGGAGATGCTGTTCGGACGGTCAATATGGACTTGATGGGCTTAATGGCCTGATTTCATACTGTATGGAGTCTATGATTCTATGAACTGATACTCTTTCAGGGATCAGATTCCTGGCTTGGCGTAGAAGCCTCCCAGCCTAACATGGCAGCCCCTTGCTCATTGTTAAAGTTGCAAACAAAAAGCGTTTTTAAAAAAATCTGTAGCTGAAACTAATGTCAGTTACCATAAAGCCATCAGGCAGTTAAAGTGTTTTTCCCAGCATATTAAAACTTTTTGTAGCTTCTGATATAAAAACCTTCTTTGAAAGCTGAAGAAATATTTTGTATTGATCAAACAGCTAATGAGAGCTATCTGGTGAAGGACAATATGATTGAAATTGATGTTTTCCCGGTTTAAGGAGTGGATGACTCAGGGAAATAGACGTAGAATCTTTAAGGGCTAACACAAAATCATTGCACAAGTGCTGTACCAGACAAAACTATCAAGTGCAGTACAGACATCGCAATCAAACACATTACAGTTTATTGTCTTGGTAATTGACTTATCCTACAAGCTAAAACAATAACTTACGAGGAGAATGTTACTTTTATTGACAGGTTAGGTTGAGTATTTTGGAGGGATTCTGACCATGAGGCCCGGTGAAATTTTTTGCCATAACATACCAGACTTAACTCATTAACTACCTACCCTGTTCCTATGATGTCTCTCATGTCCAATTCTATCGCTATCTTACTATGTGCCACTCTCAGAACAACTCAGCCCTCAGCGGATATCTGCCAAATGACCAGCATCCCCTGCACCCATGCCATCTTTGAAAGGCCACTGTGCCCTGGACAAATACAGTCAGTTCTGCTATAATGCAATGTGCTTATAGCGTTTAAAGTGTTGGCAATATAATCGCATTATAGCCAACACACATTTTAAAAGCTCATGCGGTAGAAACAACATCCCCAATTCATCAACCTCATAACAGCAAATTTGCTGTTAATGAAACACACATTATAACAGCACAACCTGTATTGGCAATCTGGCGTTGCCCCTCACCAGGAATGTAATGCACAGCAGCCACAAAACCATGCTACCCATGGCACTCAGCTGGCTTAGCTGACTGTCCCTTGCACATTCAACCCTATTTTCACACCCTGGTTGCTGTTTAACCATCACACCACACAGTTTACCTATTCATAGCTACATCCTGTCTAAACACACTCTATAAGTCTGGATTAGTGGTGCTGGAAGAGCACAGCAGTTCAGGCAGCATCCATGCCTGAACTGCTGTGCTCTTCCAGCACCACTAATCCAGTATTTGGTTTCCAGCATCTGCAGTTATTGTTTTTACCTCGTTGACTTTACACTCTATAAGTCACCAATACTCTGTCCTCACTACTCACTGAAGGTTAGTATCTTGTTATTGCCCAGTATGGAAATGTCACATATAGGTAGGCCATTGGACAATTCCAATCATGACCTTTTATTACAGCTATCAAAAGAGAAAACCAACAAAGCGAATAGAAGCTGCACTTCTTTCCCACAATGAAAATCAAATGCTAGTATCGTGACTAATTCCTAGTCTACAGTCCGTGATTGCCTGCTTCACCTACCTCATTTATGGAACTGGGTGCCAATGCTCTAACTGGCTGATAGCATCCAATGCAGATGAGCTCTGTCAATGACAAAGACAGTTTCCTTTTCATGTTCCTCATTGTCCTTCTCTTCAGAAGAAGAAGACTTTTCCTGTTCTCCCAGATTCTGAGAATCTATCACATTGCCTCATTACCTGCTCTACTTATACAGCACGCCAAGATGATGTGGTATACTCTATTTGCACTGCAATGGGGGCATCCCTGCTCTAGTCCATTATCTGCTCCACCATGACCCTGGTTGAAACATAGAGAAACGTAGGATTGAATGAAAATTCTCTTATTCTAAAATATTGGATCAAAATCCTTGACTTCTTAAATTAACTTTTAAAAGTAAAAAGATGTCTGGGCTATGCTCTGGGAAAATACACAGTCGCAGCGATAGCTGCCTAAAACCATGATCAGACCGAAAATCCAATTCAAACTTCGACTTTAAAGAACAATCAACTCGGCTAACAGGACCCCAATCCAGACTGAATGGGACCTCTGCAGACACCGAACATTCAACTCTGACCAATATTCATGCCTAGAGATTCTGGACTTTCCACTTAATCAAAATACAATACATTCACACCTAAAACATCAGGAAGCCAATTGACCACAAAAGGGAACCCAGTGGCAAGCACAGATTTGGGAGTAAGATAACAGGCCTGTAATTAGTGTAATAGCAGGCTTGATCTGACCTGAGAGAGCTATCTCTGCGGCTACCACCAGGAGAAGGATCCCAGATAGCTAGCGCGCTGAGAGCAATACCCGCAGCCATCTCTGGAAGAGGGATCCCAATGGCATTCCGAAATCTACTGACCCAGGCCTGTTCCTTAACAGGGGAACCAACAGTGACTGACCACGGCCAACAGTACAGACAATATCTAAAACCTACCGGCCTGACCAACACCACAAGGCCTCAGGCACATTCTGAGGTGAAAATTGGTTCGCAAAAATCAGCGGGAAGCAAGAACCAAGTCCTCACCCAAGAGGCCCAAAATGCATCCTACTACATCAGCTGATTCAACCCAGACTGGAGACCTGTACCATCCAAACTCTTCATCAAGGCAGAAGCAGTTCTCCTGTACATCAAAATCGCAAATTCTCGTCAGTGGAGAGCTTAACTCTTGAGACACCAAAGTTTCCAAACTAGCTAGGGAGGGGTAGGTGGGTGGTTACAGTGCAGGGAACCCCAAGGCTAGGATGCTTTATAATCGTTCCTGTGATATTAAAAAAAAACCTGCTGTTTAGATCTTGTAGTGTTTAACTTGTATTCAATTTAATTGTATAATTATGCCAATTTCACTGTTTTACTGCATTTGCCTTTTATTTCTTGTATTATACTTACCTTATAGTAATTACATAAATACAGAGAGCCATTTTCCCTAAAATACCTGCCTACTGCTTTCATCATTTCACATTCCCTAAATAAGTGCAGTGTCAAAACTAGGGACCTTTGGCTGATTTGAACCACCTAAAAGTCAGCAAATTACTGATCACAAATCAGAAATTCTACAGCAATGGAACTGCACTCCACATTAGTTAAGGGGTTATACAATGGTATTATAAGTCATTTTTGCATTGCCTTTGTACCACAGTAACCATCCTTGTAAGCACCCTGGAGTCTCAAACATAACAAGTACATAAAAGTGCTCCAGGATGTAGGAGTCATAGCATTCCTAGGGTAGTGGGAACAGACCTCCAGGAAGCAACAGTAGTGATATGAGATCACATGAACACCTCCCTATTGCTGAATTCTGCATATTGTGATATGGCCCTCTTAGACCATAGTTGCCTACTTTCACCCATCAAACTGACACTGATTCCGTCCACTCTGGACATTTTCCCAGTTGTTTTCCAGCTGCATTCCGCATCTAAAGAATATCAGGAGATGCAGGGGATCCTGATTGTGGTGGACACCATTAGAACTAGGCTTTAGCTGGTCACCAGTAATAGCTCCAGAATCATCGAGTCTTCACCAATCCTTTGAAGAGCATCCCACCCAGATCCAGCCCCAGCCCTCTATTGTAACCCTGTAAACCTGCATTTCCCATGGCTAATCCACCTAGCCTGTACTTCCCTGGACACTATGGGAATTTACATGGTCAATCTACCCATTCTGCACATCTTTGGACTGTGGAAGGAAACCTTAGCGCATAAAGGAAACCCCTCCAGACATGGGAAAGACTCTAAATCCCCTCAAACTAACTCAACAGCCAACGGCAATCCCATGTGTACACCAAACACACTAAACCCCACCTTCAACTCTCCACTTAATTATGCCAATTTTAGTCTTTTATGGTCCCCTGTGGAAGCCATGATGGTCATCATTGCTAATAACAGCCTCGCCATTCCTTTAAAATCCCATGTCCTCCATTAGTTCCACCTATTCTCCCATCAACAACTTTGTCCTCATCTCAGCAAATGCATAGCTTATCCCATTCCACCCCCCCGCCCTGATTTCCAGCCCCACCCCCCCCCCAACCCACACTGGTGTTTTTTTGCCAATAATCTCTCCTGAATGATCAATGAACTGAGCCACAGCACTGCATTCGTCCAGTCTCCCTGGACTGTGGTCAGACTTATCTCCGACTGTTAGCAGCCCAAGTATATGAATTACTTTTGCTAAACCCCTTGACTAAGTCTGGGCTGCAAGCCTGGTTGCATGTCTGAGCTAAAGAGCATGTCAATATAATGGTACTGACAGCTTTTCAGACAACCTGAGTCTCAACATGATACAAATGTCACAGCATACCATGGCAAGGCAAGGTAAGGCAAGGCATGGGTGCTGTGAGATTGCCAGTATGTGCTTATTCAGCAAGCACTGAGCACTAGTTTTGTCTAGTCCATGAGCTGGGTGCCTGTACCTGTATGCAAAGTGTCACTGCTGCAGGTCTTTCAATTTTAGTTGGTGGTACTTCATACAAAGTTAGTCTGTACTTGCTAAACAACAACAAATATATTGGAGAGGTGCAATGATAGCCATAAGTGATTGGCAAGCATCAGATGCCAATATTTGTGGGTAAGGGGTGAGTGCTTCTGATGCCAGTGGATGGTGCTCTTCGATGCTTTTTGGTACTGAACAACAAGTTTAGTAACACAGGAAACTGAACATTAGTGTAGTGAACTGTGGTGTTACTAAGGCAGTTGACAAGCTTTAATTCCTTTTAATTGATAAGTCATTGTCAACTATGAAGAAACCTCACTGATTTCGGCCTTTCCCCGAAACATCAATTTTCCTGCTCCTTGGATGCTGCCTGACCTGCTGTGCTTTTCCAGCACCACTCTAATTTTGACTATCCAGCATCTGCAGTACCCACCTCCGCTACATTGCTATTCAGTCCTCTGGACCACATAACAGATGTCTGGTGAGATACTCCCATCTTTATATTTGCACCATGTCCAGTTTTACCTCCATGTTCTAATACTTCTATTCTCAAGTAGCAATTCTGTGCAAAATCCTTTTTCATTTGTGTCTAACCAGTTAAATGGTTAAAGAATATTTCTTGAAACACAGAAGATGGACATTTAACCCTTGCCCCCTTTCCAGTTCACTGAATTTGCTAACCATACGGGATCTTTTACTTTCTGCCTTGACTAGGCTGCACAAAATTGGGCAGAAGTGGTTACTGCAGTGGGTACTGCAGTGGGTACTGCAGATACTGGAGATTAGAGTCAATATGAGAGCTTTTGCGCAAAACATTGATTTTCCTGATCCTCAGATGCTGCCTGACTTGCTGTGCTTTTCCAGCACCACTCTAATCTGCGCAAAACTGGCTTTAATATTCCAAATGAAGTAAAGCTGATGATTTGTATGGATTGAACATCACTTTTCTGATCACTCAAATCATGTGAGAATTTTCATTGAATCATAGAATCCTGCAATGAAGAAAGAGGTTATTCACTCAATGAGTCTATATTGACTCTTTGAAGAGCATTCACCTAGACCCAAACCCCCATCCTACCCCTGTACCCCAGCATCACCTCCCATTGACCAAAGTAGTCTTCATTACTAGACTATAGCACTTCATTTCTAGTATCAATTTTTGCTGAACTCTATCCATCACTCAGGTTCTTTCCATCACTCAGATTCTTTGCTATAATGAGCTACCCAGATCTGCATGCAATATTCTGTTTGTAGCTCAAACAACTCCATGTATATACCCAAGATCACTGCTCTGTTTTAAATTCCACACATCTTTGTGTTCAGTTTGGAATCCCATTTGCCTTTCTGGCTTTCATCACCTGGAACTTGCTGTTACCCTCTGTAATCATGGTATTGATCTATAATTGTGTGCATTTTGATCTGCATTGGAGATATTGGGGGTTGCTTGGCTCAGTTGGTTCGATGGTTGGCTTGCAGTGCAGAGTGATGTCAATATAACATGGGCTCAATTCTTTTCTGGCTGAAATTACCATGAAGGTCCTATGTTATCAACCTCATCCTACACCTGAGCTGTAGTGATCTTTAGATTAACACAAGACCCGTCATCTCTGTCTAATTGAGTGTGCGGTCTATGGTCTGCTCGGTCTGTAGTGACTTTATCTTTACTGTAAATGTCTTTTCCTAAGCAGCAAGGATTTAGTACGCATTTATTACACATAGATCAAAATATATGGTATTGATTGAAGAAACAAGGTTCTGTGCTTCACTAATCATGATGTGGTGGCAAGGATCAGGACCTGATCATTGGCTTCAGATGGGAATGGGAAGTAGACTGCATTTCTATTACTGATCCTCCTCTTAAGATCGAGAGACTCAACTGTTAAGGTCTGGGTGCTTCTTCCAGCCTGCCCTTCAAATCATGACTGCCTCAACCTTTCCCTCACCTTCCCTTCTCTCCCATGGTATGCAGGGAGCATGAGCCAGATGACAGTGAGTATATTGGTGTCTCGAGAAGCAGCATTTCGCTCACTGAATCTCACCACATAAAGATGATAACAGAGATTTCTATAAAGAGGTAATGAATGCTACATGAGAATCTGTCATTGACCTGTATGATCTAGTATAAATTGTGACAGACAAGCTGAACATTGATCACTATGAGCCCTTACAGTTCATGTAGGTAATATGCCCATTAGCAACAGAACCAATGACAACATAGTTTCCATGTATTAACCTTGCTAGACCTTTGAAAATTTGCTATCATATCCACCTCCACCAGTTCTCCAGGCACCTACAATTCTCTGTGCAAAAATAAGACTTGCCCCTCACCTATCCTTTGAACATCCCCCTCTGACCACTAATATTAAACATTTCACCTCTGGGAAATGAATCTGACTGTCAACCCTATCAGTACTATCATAATTTATAAATTTCTATCAGGTTTTAAGGGACTTTTAGATAAGCACATAAATAAACAAGGAACAGACCATGGGCAGGCAGAAGTGATTATTTTAATTTGGTGTCATGATTGGCACAATATACTAGGCTGAAGAGCCTGTTCCTGTACTGTATTGTTCTATGCTCTATGTTCTATATGCTTATCAATTAATCAATGATTTCTAATGCATCTATGTTCAAAAAAGTGATTGAATCTGATTGTAACAGCAAAGAAATATAAATCATATCCTAATGACATCAAGTAGCAACTGGCCTAAGCCCTAGGGCTTTTTTTAAATCACATTTTCCCTTATATTTGAGGTCCCAAAATGCAACACCTCACACTTGCCCAGATTAAACTCTACCTTCTATTTTTTCAAACGTCTATATCCACTTGTATCCTGTGAAAACCTTCTACAATATCAACATCTCCACCAATCTTTGCGTCATCTGCAAATTTACTAACCCACCCACCTACATTTTTATTCAAGTCATTTTAGAACTCACAAACAGCAGAGGACCTAACACTATTGAATTCAAGAGTCGTGAGGTGATGTTGCAGCTGTACAGGACTTTGGTTAGGCCACATTTGGAGTACTGTGTGCAGTTCTGGTCGCCTCACTTTAGGAAAGATGTGGAAGCTTTGGAGAGGGTGCAGAGAAGATTTACCAGGATGTTGCCTGGAATGGAGAGTAGGTCGTACGATGATAGGTTGAGAGTTCTCGGCCTTTTCTCGTTGGAACGGCGAAGGATGAGGGGTGACTTGATAGAGGTTTATAAGATGATCAGAGGAATAGATAGAGTAGACAGTCAGAAACTTTTTCCCCGGGTACAACAGAGTGTTACAAGGGGACATAAATTTAAGGTGAAGGGTGGAAGGTATAGGGGAGATGTCAGGGGTGGGTTCTTTACCCAAAGAGTGGTGGGGGCATGGAATGCGCTGCCCGTGGGAGTGGTAGAGTCAGATTCATTGGCGACCTTTAAGCGGCATTTGGATAGGTACATGGATGGGTGCTTAATCTAGGATAGAAGTTCGGCACAACATCGTGGGCTGAAGGGCCTGTTCTGTGCTGTATTGTTCTATGTTCTATGTTCTATGTTCTACTATGGGCAATTTAGCGTAGCCAATTCACCTAACCTGCATATTTTTGGAAGAAACATTCCTATCATTCCCCGCCTCAGGCAACTGACTGTGTGGAGTTTGCACATTCTCCCCGTGCCTGCATGGGTTTCCTCTGGGTGCTCAGGTTTTCTCTCAGTCTTTGCTGCTCTAAAGAAAACAACCTTAGTTTGTCCAGCCTCTCCTTACAGCTCATACTCTCTAATTCAGGCAGCATCCTAATAAACCTCTTCTGCATCCTTTCCAAAGCCTCTACATTCTTCCTGCAATGTGGTAACCAATATTCTAAGTGTGGCCTAACCAAAGTTTTATAAAGCTGCAACATCTTTTCCTGATACTTTTACTCAATGCCCAAACCAATAAATACAAGCATGCTGTATACCTTCTTTCCCACCTATCTACTTGTGTGTCCACTTTCAGGGAGCTACAAAATCCTTCTGTACTTCAATGCTGTTAAGGATCCTGCCATTAACTGCACATTTTCGTTCTTCTCACTTTCCATTCATGAACCTTGAGTGGAGTTGTCACAACTCCTGGCCTCATCATGGACTCCTGGACTTGAGAACCTTGAGGTGAAGCCAGCACGGTCTCCCAGCCTCAGCCTGGAATCCAGCGAATCCAAAGCGACTCTCAGCACTCACAGCTTCAAAAGCCTCAAGGTGAAGTCTGGCTTGGTCTTGGAGGCTAGGGTCAGTATGGACTGGAGCCAAGGCCTGATGCGGTTGAGACTGCTGGTGACACTGGGTTGGAGGGACTGTCATTCTGAACTTTATGTTTTTTATTTTTCTAATTTATTCCTGATTTTGTTCTTTTGGACATAAGATGGTCTGAAGATCTGTAATGCTGGACTTTCTATTTCATTATCATTTTACTTTTCCTAAGAATTTGTACTTAAGGGTTTGTACCTCGATACCTTTTTACCTAAAATGGTGCTGTCAGTGGTGACTTTTCACTGCACACATATGATACAGCTGGGTGACACAGTGGCACAGTGGTTAGCACTGCTGCCTCACAGCTCCAGAGACCTGGGTTCAATTCCTGCCTCAGGCTGTTTGGAGTTTGCACATTCTCCCGTGTCTGCATGGGTTTGCTCTGGTTTCCTCCCACAGTCCAAAAATGTGCAGGTTAGGTGAATTGGCCATGCTAAATTGGCCGTAGTGTTAGGTGAAGGGGTAAATGTAGGGTAATGAGTCTGGGTGGTTTGCGCTTCGTCAAGTCGGTGTGGACTTGTTGGTCCGAAGGGCCTGTTTCCACTCTGTAAGTAATCTAATCTAAAAAAAAGCAAATTCTAATTCTGATCCTAATTCTTTTTTCTTTTTTTTCTTCTTTTTTTTTATCAATCACTCCTGTTCTTTTTTTTTATTAACCCCCACACTACCGCCTAACTGCGGTAGTGCTTATTTTTCCCCCAGCACTCATGGTGTCTGTGTGTGCGTGTGTGCAGGTGTGAGACACAGTGAGAGACACAATCTGATCCTAATTCTAACAGATATTAGGACCCTCATCATTGGTTTAATGCCTGGATTGGGCAATAACGAACCTACTTGCCAGTCAGACTGAAATTGAGAAAGATTGGATGCAGTCTGTCCACTATGGAATAGTATATTTTGTATTTCTTTTTCACCCAACCAAATGCAAGCATCCAATTTATACCCCAAAGCCTTCAAAGAAATGTAACACAAAAATGCAGAGAATAAGGTAGAAAAATCATTTCATCATGTAGTTTGTAGCCTGGTGAGTCTCTGACAATTCTTGCAAATCTTGCTGTTCAAATTTTTATGTGAACAAGAGTAAGAGCACTTCATTTACAGGATACAAGCAAAAACCAAAAGCATGTGTCTTGGAAACCTGCTGTAATCAATAGCAGTTTGTTTCTCTAATAACTGGAACAAGCAAATCACGTCTTAACTTTGTCCTTTTGAAACTGCTTTGAATTTCTCAAAACACAATTGTGAGATGACAACCACGGTAAACAAAATTATGCACGCTGTCAAAGGCAATTGCTATAGTAATAACCAGATGCCTTGATAATGTCCTGCATCTGAAAGGCTTCAAAAACAGACATATAATTAAAATCCTTCGGTTCTACAGAACCTATGGTGACACTTAATCAGCTATACCTGAGCCAGTCTGCCTTTTCTCTTGACTTCAAAGTACACGAGATGTAGTTATTTGCATAAAAAGAGCATGTTCACCATGATGAGAATGGTTTGCTGTATACATCATTTTCATGTCAGATTTGTGTATAAATATACTTAGAAATTTTGGATTAACTGTAATAATTATTTAAGTTGTGATTAAATGTTTCTTTGAATTTTTAAGCATTAATTTGAAAAAAAAATGTCCACTAAGCTGAATACATAAAATAACCCCCTCATGCAGGCAGTAATAACAGTGATCAGAGAAGTCTTGCTCTATTACGTCTGTGCTCTTACTTTGCTGCATGTGGGAAACAAGTTTAAGAATAGTCAATCCACATTGGTATAGATTAGGCTGTGGTGGTGTGGTGATAATATCACTGGGTTGGTATTCCAGAACCCCAGATTAATATTCTGGGGACACAAGTTTGAATCACATTATGGAATAATGAGATTTAAATTAGATACAATTTGGAATTAAAAACTAGCTAATATTGACCATGTTGCCATTGTCAATTGTCATAAAATATGCATTTGATTCACTTTTTCATATTTTCCACTCTGGCCTCCTCCAGTGGTCCCCAGCATTACAAATGCCAGTCTTAAGCTAATTTGATTCACTTCATGTGTCTTAAGAAACACTTGAAGCAACTGAATAGAGATGAACATTGATTATCCGAATATTAATTATCCGAATATCAGATTATCTAAAGGTCCGGATAGAAACATCATGTCAAAGTGCTGTTTCAACCATGATCGCGTATTTGTATGCAGGTTAAAAACAAATTTGGCTCACTGAAATGCTGATGAGAACAGTCCTGGACAGTCCAGGTACTGTTTCCAACTGACTGACATCCTCTCTCTCTCTCTCTCTCCTCCCACACTTACCCTGGAGCTCGACACAGGGGTATACTCTAAACCCCGCTTCCCCAGATAATCTGTAACATTTTCCTGTACAGGGCAGAGGGGGAACCTGTCAAAAGGGGTGTGTGTGTACGCGTGCGTGTGCTACTTGGAGACTTATCCCACAAAGGCAGCAGTAGTCTGACTGTTGGTGTACAGTCCCCCTGCCCCGGTTTTGGGGGGGGGGGGGGGTGGGTGGGGTGCAGTAAGGGAGCAGGAGGAGCAGACAGGTGGGGTGGGAATGGACAAGGGGTCAAGGTTGGGGGACTGGCAGAGGCGGGAGTGGACGAGATTGAGGGGTTGTGGTGGGAGCGGATGGTGTTGGGGGGTGGTCAGGGGGAAAGTTAAAGTTGGAAGAGGTTTGGTGGGGGTGGATGGGGGTTGGGGGAGCTTGGTGTGGGAGCGGACAGGATTGGGGCGGGCAGGAGTGTGAACAGGGTTTGGGGGGGGTTGGATTAGGAGGCGGATGGAGTTGGGGGTGGGGCTTGGCTATGGGCAGGTTTGGGGGGCAGGTTGGGGGTGGGGTGGGAGTGGACAGGGTTTGAGGGGCAGGGTTTGGGGGTCAACAGCGCTGGGGGGGCGGATGGAGTTTGGGTGGTGGGGTTTAGAGATGGACAGGGTTGGGGGTGGGGTTTGGGTGCGGACGGGGTTGGGGGTAAGCTGGGGCTGGGGTAGGAGAGGACGGGGTTTGGAGCCATCTGAGTTGGGGGCAGGCTGGGGGTGGGGGCTCACGTGCAGTCTGCTGCTGCCTAGTCTCCTGAACAGGGAGCAGACTTCAGAGAACCTCCAAGCCCCAGACGAAATCAATTAACCGAATAATCAATTATCCGAATGAAATAGTGCGCGTCCATCTCGTTCAGGTAATCGAGGTTCCTCTGTAGTGCAAAAGCTATGCACCATGACAACATTCCAGCAGTAGTACCAAAGACTTGTGCTCTGGATTTTGCCACTTCCCGAGGCAAACTGTTCCAGTGCAATTTCAACACAAAAATTGCCAAGTATGTTCTGTACATAAAAAGCAGGACAAATCCAACCTGGCCAATTACCGGAACATCAGCCTGCTCTCAATCATCAGTAAAGTGATGGAAGTTGTCATCAGCAATAACCTGCTCAGTTACACACAGTTTGAGTTTCGCCATGGCCACTCAGCTTCTGATATCATTAGAGCTTTGATTCAGACATGGACAAAAGAGTCGAATTCCAGAGATGAGGTCGGAGTGACAGCCTTTGATATCAAGGTCGTAGTTGACAGAGTGTGGCATTAAGATGCCCCAGCAAAACTGGAATCAATAGTTATTAGGAACAAACACTCAACTGGTTGGAACCATACCTGCATATAGGAAGTTGAGGTTGTTGAAGTCAGTCATCTTATCTCCAGTACATCTCCACAGGAGTTTGTCAGGGTAGCGTCATTGGCCCAATTATCTTCAGCTGTTTCATCAATAACCTTCCCTCCATCATTAGGTCAAAAGTGGGGATGTTTGTTGAATATTTCACTATGTTCAGCAACATTCAAAACTCCTCAGATACTGAAGCAGTCCATGTTCAAATACAACAAGATCTGGACAATATTTAGACTTGGGCTGACAAGTGGCAAATAACATTCATGCCACACAAATGCTATGCTATGGCCATCAGCAATCAGAGACAATTGTCCCTTGATATTCAATGGTTTTACCATGACTGAATCCCCTATTATCAACATCCTAGGGTTTACCATTAACCAGAAAGTGAACTGGACTCACCATATAAAGATAGTGGCTGCAAGAGAAGGTTAGATGCCAGGAATACAGTGGCATCCAGGACAAAGCAACCTGTGTGATTGGCACTACATCCACAAACATCTATTCCCTTCATCACTGACAGTCAGTAGCCCCAATACGTACCACCTACAAGATGCATTGCAGAAATTTACCCAAGATCCTCAGATAGCTCCTTCCAAACCAATGACAAATTGCATCTAGAAGGACAAGGCAGCAATTACATGAGAACACCAGCACCTTCAAATTCCCCTCCAAGTCACTCACCATCCTAACTTTGAAATATATTACTTCATTGTCACTGGGTCAAAATACTGGAATTCCCTCCCTAATGGCATTGTGGATCAACTCTCAACAAGTGACTGTAGCAGTTCAAGAAGGCAACTCACCAGCACATTCTCAAGGGCAATTAGGAATGGGCAATAAGTGTTGTCCAGACAGTGATACCCATATCCCCAAAATTAATAAAGAAATATAAATTTAGGGAAGGGAATCTACCATCTATTCCATTGTCTAGTATGTTTGTGACTCCAGACAAAAAGAAATGTGGCTGAATCTTAGATGCACTCTGAATTGACTGAGCAAGCCACTCACTTGTAACAAATCACTGTGAAACCTAAACAATGGAAAACACTGGATGGACCATCTGGCATCAACATAGGCTTGGAATTACTGCCAGAACTCTTTGAACTCTAAGTCTTCCTTATACCAAACTTGGGTGAGCCATCCCATCACGAGTCAAACAACAACCTGACATAGAGTCATAGAGTACAGAAATAGACCCTTCAGTCATTTTCACAGAACAAATCTAGTCTTTAATAGTGAAGCATGACATGGTAATGGAAATGCTTGTTTGAAGACATCTGGTGAGACCTTGGTTTACTTACTGTGTGTTTCTTTTTTTTAATAGAATCACTACAGTGTGGAAACAGGCTATTTGATCCAACAAGTCCACATTGACCTTCCAAAGACCATCCCACGACTGAATCCCATGACTGAATCCACCTACCCTATAACCCTGATTTCTCACGGCTAATCCACAAATTCCTGAGCACTGTGGGTTATTTAGCATGGTCAAACCTCCTAACTTGCGCAACTTTGTACTGTGGGAGGAAACCACAGCACTCAGCAGAAACTCACACAGACATAGGGAGAACATACAAACTTCACACAGACAGTTGCCCAGTGGTGGAATTGAACTCAGGTTCTGGCGCTGTGAGCCACTTTGCCACCTCTGTATTTATTTCTTAAGAATGATTGCATCTTGTTTGCTCCGTACAAGAAAAATACAAAAGATGGAGCAAAATAGTCCTAACATTAGGATGAGAACCGAGTGTTCTGTGAATGGACTGCATTAGACTTTTCCCTGATTCTGCTAGAAATCTGAGAACAGCCCACATCATTCAGATTCTTAAAAAAAATCCACTCATAGTTTCTTTCTCTGACACCTTTGCTTGATCAGACCCAGAGCAGATGATCATTCAGGCATTTAATGAAGTTATACAGCAATAGTTCTCAAAGTGTAGCTTGTGAATATCCTCCAACTGACCTGTGGGGTGATCCTAAAGGCAGGTCACTTATTTGCAAAGCTGTGACTGATGCTGTAACCTGTAGAACAGGTTAGGATCCACCTTACTCCCATGCTTATGAAGTCACATGGTCAAGCCAGCTTTCGACTGAGTCCTGTGATGAGGGGGTTCAATCATTGGGAACAGGCAGAATCTGTATTCACTAGGGTTTAGAAGAATCAGAAATGATATTATTACATTTATTATATATATCTATATTCTGAGGGGACTTTTTCAGATAGAAAATGATGAGAACGAGGGTAGGTCCGATCAAGGACAGTAATGGAAGACTGTGTATTGAGTCAGAAGAGATAGGAGAGGTCTTGAATGAGTACTTTTCTTCAGTATTTACAAATGAGAGGGACCGTATTGTTGAAGAGGAGAGTATGAAACAGACTGGTAAGCTAGAGGAGATACTTGTTAGGAAGAAAGATGTGTTGGGCATTTTGAAAAACTTGAGGATAGACAAGTCCCTCGGGCCTGACGGGATATATCCTAGGATTATGAAGCAAGAGAGGAACTTGCAGAGCCGTTGGCAATGATCTTTTTGTCTTCACTGTCAATGAAGACAATGAAGCCACTGGGGGTGGTACCAGGGGACTGGAGAGTGTCGAATGTTGTGCCCCTGTTCAAAAAAGGGAATAGGGATAACCCCGGGAATTACAGGCCAGTTAGTCTTACTTCAGTGGTAGGCAAAGTAATGGAAAGGGTACTGAGGGATAGGATTTATGAGTATCTGGAAAGACATTGCTTGATTAGGGACAGCCAGCACGGATTTGTGAGGGGTAGGTCGTGCCTTACAAGTCTTATTGAATTCTTTGAGGAGGTGACCAAGGATGTGGATGAGGGTAGAGCAGTGGATGTAGTGTACATGGATTTTAGTAAGGCATTTGATAAGGTTCCCCATGGTAGGCTTATGCGAAAAGTCAGGAGGCATGGGATAGAGGGAAATTTGGCCAGTCGGACAGAGAACTGGCTAACCAGTCGAAGTCAGAGAGTACTGGTAGATGGTAAATATTCAGCCTGGAGCCCAGTTACAAGTGGAGTTCCGCAGGGCTCAGTTCTGGGTCCTCTGCTGTTTGTAATGTTTATTAATGACTTGGAAGAGGGAATCAAAGGGTGGGTCAGTAAATTTGCAGATGATATGAAGATTGGTGGAGTTGTAGATAGTGAGGAGGGCTGTTGTCGGCTGCAAAGGGACTTAGATATGATGCAGAGCTGGGCTGAGGAGTGGCAGATGGAGTTCAACCCTGTCAAATGTGAGGTTGTCCATTTTGGAAGGACAAATAAGAATGCGGATTACAGGGTTAACGGGAGGGTTCTTAGTAAGGTGGAGGAGCAGAGGGATCTTGGGGTCTATGTTCATAGATCTTTGAAATTGCCACTCAGGTGGATAGAGCTTGTAAGAAGGCCTATGGTGTATTAGTGTTCATTAGCAGAGGGATTGAGTCGTGAGGTGATGTTGCAATTATACATGACCTTGGTAAGGCCACATTTGGAGTACTGTGTGCAGTTCTGGTCGCCTCATTTTAGGAAAGATGTGGAAGCTTTGGAGAGGGTGCAGAGGAGATTTACCAGGATGTTGCCTGGAATGGAGAATAGGTCGTACGAGAATAGGTTGAGAGTGCTAGGCCTTTTCTCATTGGAACGGCGAAGTATGAGGGGTGACTTGATAGAGGTTTATAAGATGATCAGTAGAATAGATAGAGTAGACAGTCAGAGACATTTTCTCCTGGTACAACAGAGTGTTACAAGGGGACATAAATTTAAGGTGAAGGGTGGAAGGTATAGGGGGATGTCAGGGGTAGGTTCTTTACCTAGAGAATGGTGGGGGCATGGAATGCGCTGCCTGTGGGAGTGGCAGAGTCAGAATCATTGGTGACCTTTAAGCGGCAATTGGATAGGTACATGGATAGGTGCTTAAGTTAGGACAAATATTCGGCACAACATTGTGGGCCGAAGGGCCTGTTCTGTGCTGTATTGTTCTATGTTCTATGTTCTGTGTTCTACAATGGAAAATTTATTTTCTTTACGGTGAAACTAGGATTTGGGAGTTTACAAATAAGAAGATGAGGAAGAACATTTTCTTGAAGACGGACATAAATCTGTGAAACTTTTTTTCTCAGGGAGCAGTGGATTATTGAATATTTTTAAAACAGTGTAGACAGATTTTTGACTAACAAGGGACTCAAAAGACATTAATGGGCAGCACGGTGGCACAGTGGTTAGCACTGCTGCCTCACAGCGCCAGAGACCCGGGATCAATTCCTGCCTCAGGAGACTGACTGTGTGGAGTTTGCACGTTCTCCCCGTGTCTGTGTGGGTTTGCTCCGGTTTTCTCCCATAGTCCAAAAATGTGCTGGTTAGGTGAATTGGCCATGCTAAATTGCCCATAGCGTTAGGTGAAGGAGAATGGGTCTGGGTGGGTTGCACTTCGGCGGGTTGTTGTGGACTTGTTGGGCCGAAGGGCCTGTTTCCACACTGTAAGTAATCTATCTATCTAAGGGTAGATGAAAAATGCAGTTGAGGCTTCACTTAGATCACATATGATTCTATAGAATTCTGAAGCAGGCTAGAGAGCTCAAATAGCTTACATCTGCTTTCAAGTTATGTATTCATATCGAACAAAGAACATAGAACACAGGAATGGGCCCTTTGGCCCATGATGTTGTGCCAAACATGATGCCAAATTAAACTAATCTCTATTCCCTCTCTTGCTCCATATCCCTCCAATCTTTGCATATTCATGTGCTTATCTAAAAATCTCTTAAATGCCCCTATCTTACTTGCCTCCACCGCCACCCCAACAGCACATTTCACTCTCTTACCACTCTTTGTGTAAAAAACTTCTCCTCATATTTCCTTTGAACTTTTTTCCTTGTTACCTTAAATGCATGCTCCCTAGTTTTAGACGTTTCAACTCTGGGAAAAAGATTCTGACTGTCAACACTATCTATGCATCTCATAAATTTACAGACTTCTATTAAGTTTCCCCTCAGCCTCTGTCTCTCCAAAGAAAACAATCAAAGTTTTTCTAGCCTCTCCTTATTGTTCGTACCATCTAATCTAGGCAGCATCCTGATAAGCTTCCTTTGCATCCTCTCAATGCTTCCACATCCTACCTGTAATGTGGCGACCAGAATTGAACACAGTACTGTAAGGCATGACCTGCCTTACACAGAGCCATGCTGACTGTCCCTAATTAGGCCATGCTTTTCCAAATGTGCATAAATCCTATCCCTAAGAATTCTCTCCAATAGCTTCCCAACCACTGAGGTGAAACTCACTGGTCTGTAGTTTCCTGGATTATCCCTATTTCCCTTCTTGGTCAGAGGAACAACATTAGCCACTTGCCAGTCCGCCGGGACCTCTTCAGCAGCTAATGAGGATGCAAAGGTCTTGGTCAAGAGTTTGGTAGAAGATTTGTAGCTCGGGTGCTCGTTGTTGAGGTTCTGTTCGCCAAGCTGGGAATTTGTCTTGCAAACGTTTTGTCCCCTGTCTAGGTGACATCGTCAGCGCTTGGGAGCCTCCTGTGAAGCGCTTCTGTGCTGTTTCCTCCGGCATTTATAGTGGCCTGTCTCTGCCGCTTCCGGTTGTCAGTTCGAGCTGTCCACTGTAGTGGCCGGTATATTGGGTCCAGGTCGATGTGTTTGTTGATAGAGTCTGTGGATGAGTGCCATGCCTCTTGGATTTCCCTGGCTGTTTGGCTTGTCCTATAATGGTAGTGTTGTCCCAGTCGAATTCATGTTGCTTGTCATCTGTGTGTGTGGCTACTAAGGATAGCTGGTCGTGTCGTTTCGTGGCTAGTTGGTGTTCGTGTATACGGATCGTTAACTGTCTTCCTGTTTGTCCGATGTAGTGTTTTCTGCAGTCCTTGCATGGGATTTTGTACACTACATTAGTTTTGCTCATGTTGGGTATCGGGTCCTTTGTTCTGGTGAGTTGTTGTCTGAGCGTGGCTGTTGGTTTGTGTGCTGTTATGAGTCCTAGTGGTCGCAGTAGTCTGGCTGTCAGTTCAGAAATGCTCCTGATGTATGGTAGTGTGGCTAGTCCTTTGGGTTGCGGCATGTCCTCGTTCCGTTGTCTCTCCCTTAGGCATCTGTTGATGAAATTGTGAGGGTATCCATTTTTGGCGAATACTTTGTATAGGTGTTCCTCTTCCTCTTTTTGTAGTTCTGGTGTGCTGCAGTGTGTTGTAGCCCTTTTGAATAGTGTCCTGATGCAACTTCGTTTGTGTGTGTTGGGGTGGTTGCTTTCATAGTTTAGGACTTGGTCTGTGTGTGTGGCTTTCCTGTAAACCTTTGTGGTGAATTCTCCATTCGGTGTTCTCTGTACCATCACGTCTAGGAATGGGAGTTGGTTGTCCTTTTCTTCCTCTCTAGTGAATCGGATTCCTGTGAGTGTGGCGTTGATGATCTGGTGTGTATTCTCTATTTCTGTGTTTTTAATTATTACAAAGGTATCATCCACGTATCTGACCCAGAGTTTGGGTTGAAGTTGTGGTAAGACTGTTTGTTCTAACCTTTGCATTACTGCTTCTGCTATGAGTCCAGAGATCGGTGAGCCCATGGGTGTTCCGTTGATTTGTTCATATATTTGGTTATTGAATGTGAAGTGTGTTGTGAGGCACAAGTCCAGTAGTTTAAGTATGCCGTTTTTGTTGATAGGTTCAACATCCTGTTGTCTGTTATGTCTGTCCAGCAGGTTGGCTATTGTTTCTTTGGCTAGTGTTTTGTCGATGGAGCTGAATAGTGCCGTTACATCGAATGAGACCATAGTTTCTTCCTTGTCTATGTGTATATTTCTGATGATGTCCAAGAATTCCTGTGTCGATTGTATAGATTGTCTGGATCCGCTGATCAGGTGTTTCAGTTTCTGCTGTAGTTCTTTGGCCAGTTTGTGTGATGGTGTCCCTGGTAGTGATACTATGGGTCTGAGTGGGATGTTTGGTTTGTGCTTTTTTCTATGGACTACCCAAAGTCTTGGTCAAGATCCCAGCAATCTCCTCTCTTGCCTCTTTCAATAACCTGGAGGTAAATGTCATCTATGATGGTATCTATCTCAGTGAATAAATCCCCAAGATATATGCACTTATGTTTTGCTGAAAGATCTAAAATATCTCTTTCAGTGTCTGCTATTTCATCTCTGCTGACCAATCCCTTAACCTCATTTCACAATTCTCTTGAGCCAGCTCAATGTTTACACTCTCTTAATTGTCTTTATTTAAGTTTAAACATTCGTTTTACATCCACCCTCTCTTGCTTTTGTAAGGCAAAGTATCTGTTCCAATGTATTTAGATGAGAGATTTTATTCCTTACAGCTCCTAAGCTGTAGGACATTCTGACCATCAGTAGATTAATACAACTATAATATTTTACAAGAAAAGTTAAAACTTACATGGTTGTTAATGAAATAATTTGATTACTTGTCTGACAAATCAACAGCCAGATTTCACCGGACAAAGAAGGAACACTCTGAAAGCTTGTGATTTCAAATAAACCTGTTAGACTATGACTTGGTGTTGTGTGACTTCTGACTTAATAAAGCAGTTTGCTCTCAAATCAATACATAGTATCTGAATGGTGACCTTCAAAGTACAGTTGAATTTTTTTTACAATTGGTAATAAGGGACAAATGCTGCTTTATAAAATATCATAATGCTTTGATTAAAATGTCTGTGACAATCATAAGCTGTGTTGCTTGAACCCTCCAGGCATGTACAATGACCATTGCTAGAAAGTTGCGATGGAATTCGTGTCAAATTCTTTTAACTATTTAAAGCATTTCCGTGGCATGCACATGACATAACTTCGTTTATTAGTGAACGTAGATAGAAATTTAGAACACTGAAATGGGCAAAGCTGCACTGATGTTTTTGCTCCACATGAACCCCCTCCCATCTTTCTTCATTAACCCTTTTCAACATATTTCTTCATTCCTTTCTCCCTCATGTACTAAAGATTCTTTACCAGTCCAGTCTTGTTGATATACTCACATATAATTAACTAGATTCTCCTTCCATTCATTGATTATCCCATATAAGTTTTTTATTCAATCCTATCTTAGGTGATATAGATTTCTCCTGATTTCCTCAATGAGGTTTATTGTGTCTATGTTATGCTTGTGATTCCTAGGTCTGGACCTGAAAAATGTTTAAGCTGATCGATATTTCACCACTGAAATCAATGGTTACTTTATTCAGCATTTTGAAGCAAACAAGACTAGAATTAATTTTACTTGGACCATATTATAGTATTTTGTTTTCCCATTATTTCTTTCCGATAAGTAAAACTAACTTTAAAAACTTCTCAGATGTATAAAGCACTTTAATACTAAATACATCAAACATCCAACTAGCAATTGTTAAAAGTTTCTCACCATTTTAAATTTTTTTCTTCATTTCTTCATTCCGACCATATACATCAAAAGCAGTCATAAAGCTATAAAAGCAAGGATGTTCCTATTCATTTTGTTTTCATTTACAAATAACCTTGAACCGCACTGTTCATCAAAAACTGTCGATGTGACAATGATCACTTCAATGTCTCGGTTCTCCCTTACCCATTTCAATGATATTATCTCCCTCTGAACTGACATCACTCTGTGTCTCGGATCCAATCCTAAATTTATAATTGAGCCTGCTGACAAGGGTGGTACTGTTTTATCTGGCATACTGACCTCTCAATTGTAGAGGCTGAACACCACCTTTCAGATATGTCCTCCTATCTCCTCCTGGGTCATGATCCCAGCGTGAAACACCAGACCATTGTATCCACTGCTGTCACTAATCTCATTTCATCTGGTGATTTCCCAACATCTGCCTCCATATTCATAGTCTCCCAACTCCATACAGCCCACTTCTACCTCCACAAACAAAACCATCCAGGCAGACCCATTGTTTCTGCCTGCTCCTGCCCCTTAGAGCTCATCTCTTCCTACTTGACATGATTTTGTTTCTCCTCTATTATAGTCCCTCCCCACCTACACCCATGACTCCTCTGATGCTCTATGTCAGTTTCAGAATTTCTAGATCCTGGGCTCCAAGTTGCTTCCTCTTTAGGAGGATGTGTAACCCCTCTACATGTCCATCTCCCATCTGGATGTCAACAGCACTGTCTGCCGCTGCTTGGAAAAGGGCCTGAACCACCTCCATCTACAACCACCCTCCTTAACCTAGCCAAGCTTGTCCTCACCCTGAATGACTTCTCTTTTAACTCTTTTCACTTTCATCAGGTCAAAGGTGAGGCTACAGGTATGCACATGGGCCCAAATTATACCTGGCTCTTTGTGAGGTATCAGAATATCAGGATGGTGAATGGCTTGGAGGAGAACTTGAAGGTAATGATGTTCCCACTTTTCTACTGCTGTCCTTCTAGATGTAAGTGGTATTGGGTTTGGAAGATGCTGTCTGAGGATCTGAGGCAAATTTCTGCATTGCATCTTGTAGATTCTACATACTGCTGTTACTGAGCATCGATGGTGCAGAGTGGATGCTTGTGATGCAGTGCCAATCAAATGGGCTGCTTTGTCCTGGATGGTGTCAAGCTTCTTGAGTGTTGTTGAGGCTGCATTCATCCAAACAAGTAGGAATATTTCATCATAATCCTGACTCATGTCTTGTAGATGGTGGACAGGCTCTGGAGAGTCATAAGGTGTGTTACTCACTGCAGTATTCCCAGGCTCTGACCGGCTCTTGCAGCCACTGTATTTATATCATGTGTTCAGTTAAGTTTCTGATCATTGATAACTCCCAGCATGTTGATAGTGGTAACACCATTAAATATCAGGGATGGTGGTTAGATTGTCTCTTACTGGTGATAGTCATAGCCTGGCATTTGTGTGGCATGAATATTAACTTCCACTTGTCAGTCCAAGTCTGGATATAGTTGCATTTGGACATGAACTACTTCACTCTCTAAGGAATCGCAAATGACGCTGAACATTGTGCAATCAAGAACATCCCCAATTCTGACCTTATGATAGAGAGAAGGCGATTGATGAAGCAGTTGAAGATGGTTGGGCCAAGGACACTACCCTGAGGACTCCTGCAGAGATGTCTGGAGCTGAGATTACCTTTTACAACCATGACCATCTTCCTATGTTATCAGGCATGCCTCCTACCAGTGGAGAGTTTACCCTGTTGGTGCCCTAGCAAAATTGTTTCCAGCTTTGCTAGGGCACCATGTTGTCCACTCAGTTGAGTGCAGCCTTATTTCAAAGACTGTCACTCATACTTCTGGAATTCAGCTTTTTTGTCCATGTTTGAAACAAGGTTGTGATGAGGTCAGGAGCTGACAGAACCCGATAACCCAAGTTATTGCTGAGCAGGTGCAGTTTGATAGACAGTTGATGACAACTTCCATCACTTTACTGATGATTGACAGTAGATTTATGGGACAGTAATTGTCCAGGTTGCACTTGTAATGCTTTTCATATACAGGACAATTTTCCACATTGTCAAGTAGATGTCAGTGTTGTAACTGAACTGGAACAGCTTGGCTAAGGGATTAGCAAGTTCAGGAGCACAAGTCTTCAGTGCTACTGCTAGAATGTTGTTAAGGCCTGTAGCCTTTGCAGTATCCACTGACTCAGCCGTCTCTCAATATCATGTGGAGTGAATCAAATTGGCTGTAGATTGGTACCCATCATGTTGGGGCCCACTGGAGGATACTGAGATCTACTCAGCACTTCTGGCTAAAGATTACTTCAGTCCTTTTTTTGCACTGGTGTGATTCGCTCTTCTATCATTGCGGATGAAGATATTTGTGAATCCTCCTCCTCCAGTGAGTTGTTTAATCATCCAACGCCATTCATGGCTGGATGTGGTAGGACTGCAGAGTTTAGATCTGATCCATTAGTTGTAGGATTGTGTGGCTCTGTCTATCACTTGCTGCTTATGTTGTTTGGCTTGCAAGTATTCCTGTTTGCTGGCTACACCAGGTTGACACCTCATCTTTACATATGCCTGGTGCTGCTCCTAACATGCTCTCCAGCACTCTCCAATGAACCTAGGTTGATCTCCTGGTTTGATGGCGATGGTTGAGTGGGGGTTACGCTGGGCCATGAAATTACAGATTATGCTGAGTACAATTCTGCTGTTGTTGATGCCCATATTGCATCATTGATGTCCAGCCTTAAGTTGCTAGATCTGTTTGAAGTCTGTTACAATAAGCACAGTGATAGTGCCACAGAACATGATGGAGGTAATTCTCAATGTGAACGCGAGACTTCGTCTGCTCAAGGACTGTGTGGTGGTTGCTCTTACTGATACTGTCATGGACAGATGCAAGTGCAGATGGTAGATTGACAAGGTTGAGATCAAATTGGTTGTTGGTAGATGGTACTCTTGTTGGTTTCCTCACCATCTGCTGCAGACCCAGTCTGGCAGTTATGCCTTTTAAGACTTGACCAGATCGATCAGTCGTACTGCGACTGAGCCACTCTTGGTGATGGACATAGAAAGCTCCCACCCAGAGTACATTTTGTGGCTTTGTCATCCTCAGTGCTTTCTCCAAATGTTGTTCAACATGGAGGAGTACTGATTCATCAGTTGAAAGAGGATGGTGCGTGGTAATCAACAGGAGGTTTCCTTGCTCATGTTTAACCTGAAGCCATGAGACTTCATGGGGTCTGGATTCAATGTTGAGAACTCCCAAAGCAACTCCTTCTGACTGTGCCACCTTTGCTGGGTCTATCCTGTCAATGAAACAGGATATTCCCAGGGATGGTGATGGTGGTGTCTGTGACATTATCTGTAAAGTATGATTCCATAAGTATGACTACATCAGGCTGTTCCTTGACAGTCTGTGAGACTGCCCTCCCAGTTTTGGCACCAGCTCCCAGATGTTAGTGAGTAGGACTTTGCAGGGTCAACAGGGTTATTTATGCCTTTGTCTTTAAGGTCGATATCTGATGATTAGTCTGGTTTCGTTTCTTTGAGACTTTTAGCAGTTGATGTAACTGAATGGCTGGCTAGGCCACTTCAGAAGGAAAATGAGAGTCAACCACATTGTTGTGGGTCTGGAGTCACAAATAGATCAGACCAGGTGAGGATGGCAGATTTCCTATTCTGAAGGACAGGAGTGAACCAGATGGATTTTTCCAACAATGGTTTCATGGTCGTCAGTAGATACTGAATTCCAGACTTTTGTTAATTGAATTCAAATTCCACCATTTGCTGTGGCTGGATTTGAACCTGGGTGCTCAGAACATTACCTGGGTCTCTGGATTGATAGTCTAGGGAGAATACCACTGGGCTATTGCATTGACAAAGTGTCAGCCTTCTTCGTCAACCAAGGCATCCCCAGCTCTGTACTTAACTAGGCTCTCAGCGAAGTCTGATCCACCTCCCATACTTCAGCCTTCACCCTCTCGCTTCCCTCCCAGATCAGTAATAGGAACTCCTTGTCCTCACCTACCATCCTCCCAAGCACCCACATCATTACTGCAATTTCCACCAGCTCCAGCAGGATGCCACCAGTAGACTCATATTCCCCTCTCGCTCTTGTCAGCCTTCTGCAGAGACTGTACCCTCCAGAACACTCTGGTCCACTCCTATTTCACTTCCAATACATGCTGCCTCACAGCACCAGGGTCCAAGGTTCAATTCCAGCCTTGGGCGACTGTCTGTGTGGAGCTTGCACAGTCTACCCATGTCTGTGTGGGTTTCCTCCGGGTACTCCGGTTTCCTCTCACAGTCCAAAAATGTGCATTGGCCATGCTAAATTGCCCGTAGTGTGAGGTGAAGGGGTAAATGTAGGGGAATGGGTCTTAGTGGGCTGCGCTTCAGCGGATCGGTGTGGACTTGTTGAGCTGAAGGGCCTGTTTCCACACTGTAGGGAATCTAATCTAATCTAATCCCAACAGCATCAAGGCACCTTCCCCTGCAATTTCAGAAAGTGCAATGCCTACCTGACTACTTTGTCCCTCCTCACCATTCAGGGTCCCAAACATGCCTTCCAGGTGAAGCAGCACTTTACCTGCACTTCATTTGAACTCATCTACTGTATTCACTACTCATAATGTGGTCTCCTCCCCACTGGGAAAATGAAGCACCGACTGTCTTTGCAGAACAACTGTATTAGAACATAGAACACAGAACAATACAGCGCAGAACAGGCCCTTTGGCCCTCGATGTTGTGCCGACCTGTGAACTATTCTCAGCTCATCCCCCGACACTATCCCAAAATCATCCAGGTGCTTAACAAAGGATTGTTTAAATCTCCCGAATGTGGCTGAGTTGACTACATTAGCAGATAGGGCATTCCACGCCCTTACCACTCTCTGCGTAAAGAACCTGCCTCTGACATCTGTCTGAAATCTATCACCCCTCAATTTGTAGTTATGCCCCCTCATACAAGCTGATGTTATCATCCTAGAAAAAAGACTTTCACTGTCTACCCTATCTAATCCTCTGATCATCTTGTATGTCTCTATCAAATCCCCTCTTAACCTTCTTCTTTCCAATGAGAACAGACCCAAATCTCTCAGCCTTTCCTCACAAGACCTTTTCTCCAGACCAGGCAATGTCCTGGTAAATCTCCTCTGCATCGTTTCCAATGCTTCCACATCCTTCCTGAAATATGGCGACCAGGCCTGTACACAATATTCCAAGTGTGGCTGCACTAGCATTTTGTATAGTTGCAGCATGATATTGTGGCTCCGGAACTCAATCCCTCTACGAATGAAACTTAACATACTGTATGCCTTCCTGTTATTCTTCCCAAAGTGCATCATCTCACACTTAGCTGCATTGAACTGTATTTGTCACCTCTCAGCCCAATTCTGCATTTTATTCAAGTCCCCCTGCAACCTGTAACATTTTCCACACTGTCCACTACCCCACCGACCTTAGTGTCATCTGCGAATTTACTAATCCATCCACCTTGGCCTGTGTTAAAGTCATTTATAAAAATAACAAACAGCAGTGGTCTCAAAACAGATCCTTGTGGCACACCACTAGTAACCAGACTCCAGGGTGAATATTTTCCATCAACCACCACTCGCTGTCTTCTTTCAGAAAGCCAGTTTCTAATCCAAACTGATAAATCACCCTCAATTCCATGCCTCTGCATTTTCTCCAATAGCCTACCATGTGGAACCTTATCAAATGCTTTACTGAAGTCCATGTATACCACATCAACTGCCCTACCCTCATCTACATGCTTGGTCATGTTCGCAAAAAACTCAATGAGGTTTGTGAGAAAGGACCTGCCCTTGACAAAACCATGTTGACTATCTGAAATCAAATTGTTTCTTGCTAGATGATTATAAATCTTATCTCTTATAATCCTTTCCAAAACCTTTCCTACAACAGAAGTAAGGCTCACTGGTCTATAATTACCTGGGTCATCTCTACTGCCCTTCTTGAACAAGGGCACAACATTTGCAATCCTCCAGTCCTCCAGTCCTCTGGTACCAAACCTGTAGACAATGGCGACGCAACTATCAAAGCCAAAGGCTCTGCTATCTCCTTCCTAGCTTCCCAGAGAATCCTCGGATAAATTCATCAGGCCGAGGGGACTTGTCTACTTTCACTCCTTCTAGAATTGATAACACCTGTTCATAACTAACCTCAAATCCTTTCTACTCTAATATCTCGTATCTCATTCTTCTCCTCAATGTTATTCTCCTTTTCCTGAGTGAAAACTGATGAGAAATGTTCATTTAGCACCCCTCCAATCTCCACAGGGTCCACACTCAACTTCCCACTTCCATCTTTGATTGGGCCTATTCCTACCCTAATCATCCTTTTATTCCTCACATACCTATAGAAAGCTTGAAGGTTCTCCTTTATTCTATTTGCTAAAGACTGCTCGTGTCCTCTCTTTGTTCTTCTTAACTCTCTCTTTAAATCCTTCCTAGCTGATCTGTAACTCTCCATTGCCTCATCTGAACCATCTTGCCTCATCAACACATAAGGCTCCTTCTTCTTCGTAACAAGAGATGCAATTTCTGTAGTAAACCACGGTTCCCTTACCTTATTACTTCCTCCTTATTACAGGGACATACCTATCAAGGACACAATATCTGTTCCTTAAACCAGCTCCACATTTCCATTGTCTGCATCCCCTGCATTTTGCTACCCCGTTCTATGCTTCCTAATTCTTGCCCAATCGCATTATAATTGCCCTTGCCCCATTGATAACTCTTGACCTGTGGCATGTACTATCCCTTTCCATCGCTAAAGTAAATGTAAATAAATTATGGTCACTCTTTCCAAAGTGCTCACTTCCAACTAAATCATACACCTGGCCTGATTCATTACCAAGCACCAGATCCAGTGTGGCCTCCCCTCTTGTCGCCCTTCAACAAACTGTGTCAGGAAACCCTCCTGTACACATTGGACAAAAACTGATCCATCCGACGTACTGGAGTTATAGCATTTCCAATATTCTATCCGCTAAAAAAATCCTGAGCTTCCAGTTGCCTGCTACTTCAACACACCACCATGTTCCCTGACCCACATGTCTGTCTCAGGTTTGCTGCCTGTTCCAGTGAAGCTCAGAGCAAGCTGGTAAAACAGGATCTCGTTTTCCACTTGAGAACTCTGCAGCCTTCTGAACTTAATATCAAATTCAACAATTTTAGGACACGAAGCCATGTCTTTATCCCATCCCTGAGACACCAGGCCTTGTCATCTCATGGGCTGCTATTACATGCACTCACTGACAGCTGCTAATAATTCCCATTAGCAGCTATTCATTCCCCCAGACATACCTTTACCTAGTCTTTTGTCTGACCAACAGCTTTTCTTCCTCTTTGGGCTCAATCTCCACCTATAGTTTATTCTCCCTGCTCCCCCATCTCATCTTCTATAATAAACACCAACCTTTTCCTAGCTACTATCAGTTCTGAAGAATGGTTGCTGGATACAAAACATTAACTCCTTCCAAGACTACAGTGGAGTAGAACAGTTCAGCTAGTGCTAATCTGTTCTGTTCATTTTTTTTCTTCTCTTTTGATTTTTTTTCTTCTTTCTTCTTGGCAATGTCCTAAACTCTCGGACTCTGTGTGGACCAGGACTTCTAGCCTCAGCATAGATCGGGCATGGCAGCCTGTCAGCCCAGCATGGCTGTCTCCTGGCCTGGCATGGAGGTCTCCAATCCTCAGTATGGGCTTCCAGCCTTGAGATAATTCCAGAGTGGTCTCCCAGCCTGAGATCCTTGGCGCAGTCTGGAGTCATACAGTCATACAGTCATAGAGTCATAGAGATATACAGCACGGAAACAGACCCTTGGATCCAAGTCATCCATGCTGACCAGATATCCCAACCCAATCTAGTTCCACCTGCCAGCATCTGGCCCATATCTCTCCAAACCCTTCCTATTGATATACCCATTGTGAGGGGCAGGTCATGCCAAACAAACCTTATTGAGCTCTTTGAGGATGTGACGAGACAATTTGACAAAGGCCAAGCAGTGGATATGGTGTATATGGGTTTCAGTAAGACCTTTGATAAAGTTCTCCAAGGTAGGTTCATTCAGAAAGGTAGGAGGTATGAGATACAGGGGAATATGGTTATCTGGATACAGAATTGGCTGGCTGAAAGAAGATAGTGAGTGGCAGTGAATGGAAAATATTCCATCTGGAGGTTGGTGACCAGTGGTGTCCCGTGGGGATCTGTTCTCGGGCCTCTGCTCTTTGTAGATTTTATAAATGACTTGGATGAAGAAGTAGAAAGGTGGGTTAGTAAGTTTGCCGATGACACAAAGGTCAGTGGTGTTGTAGGTAGTGTTGAAGGTTGTTGCAGGCTACAACAAGACATTGATAGGATGAAGAGCTGGGCTGAGAAGAGGTGGGTGGAGTTCAACCTGGATAAATGCAAAGTGATTCATTTTGGAAGGTCAAATTTGAATGCTGAATACAGGGTTAAAGGCAGGATTCTTGACAGTTTGGAGGAACAGCGGGATCTTGGGATCCATGTACATAGAACTCTCAAAGTTGCTACCCAAGGATTGTTAAGAAAGCTGATTGTTAAGAAGGTTGTTGGGTTTTCATTAACAGGAGATTGAATTTAAGAGCTGTGATGTTTTACTGCAGCTGCATAAAACCCTGATTCGACCACACTTGGAATATTGTATCCAGTTCTGGTTGCCTCATTATAGGAAGGATGTAGATCCTTTAGAGAGGGTGCAGAGGACATTTACCAGGATGCTGTGTGGACTGGAGGGCATGTCTTATGAAGCGAGATTGAGTGACCTAGGGCTTTTCACACTCAAGGAAGAGAGTTAACTCGATAGAGTTGTACAAGGCAATGAGAGGCATAGATAGAGTAGATAGCCACTTTTCCCCAGGGCAGAAATGGCTGTCATGTTGGTTCATAATTTTAATATTGATTGCAGGAAGGTACAGGAGAGATGTCAGAGGTAGGTCCTTTACGCAGAGAGTGGTAGGTGCATGGAATACACTGCTTGCAGTGGCAGTAGGATCAGAGACATTAGGGACTTTTAAGCGACTGCTGGACAAGCACATGGATGGCAGTAAGTTGAGGAGTATGTAGGTTAGGTTGATCTTAAGTTAAGATAAATGATTGATACAACATTGTGGGCCGAAGACCCTGTACTCTGCTGTATTGTTCTATATTCTATGTTCTATGTTAATACAAAATGCCAACAGTCTCACCAGCTGACCAGCTGACCATTTGAAAGCAAAATGCAAAAAAGGGAAAAAGGCTCAATGATCAGAACATGTTTATGACTTCTCATAGTCCATCAGGTTTCCTGTCAATAAAATTGAATTACTCACAACCAACTGTTGTGAGTTGTAATCAATCTGAGTCTTCAGAAGGGGTCATTGTCTAGCTTTACATGTTTTGCAAGGTTTTCAGAAATACTAATATTTGGAAACTTATCAAGTTTTCAGGAACTTTGAATGAGAACAAAAGTTTCAGGAGAGAGACTTGCAACTTTTGGGTGCCTTTTAGGATTATGACTTCGGTCTGTAATAAAGGAAACTAAGTCCAGAAGGGTTGTTAAGCGACTATTACTATAAAGAACCAAAAACAGAGTTGCTGGAAGAGCTCATCAGGTCCGGCAGATTCTGTAAAGAGAAATCAAAATTAATGTTTCAGGTCTGATGACCCTTCCTCAGAACTGATGGTAACTGGGAAAATGTCAGTTTATATGCAGAAGATAGGATGGGGGAGGGGGTGATGAGTAAATGATAGGTCGGGATAGAGCCCAAAGAGAGAGAAGAACTGGTGGACAGTCAAATGAGCAAATAATGATCTGGCTGGGAGGGTGAATAGCTGTTCATGAAGATTCTTAGTGGCTAAAAATAAATGGAGTGTAATCACAGATCATATGATAACAAGGCTTGATGTTGTGTAGTAAGGGCTGGGTTGGGGGAGTTCAGGCCCTAAAATTATTGAACTTGATTTTGAGTCCTGAGGCCTGCAGTGTCCCCAAGCATAAAATGAGGTGTTGTTCTTACAGCTTGCACTGAGCTTCACTTGAGCACTGTTCTGAAAAGCAGTCACCCAGGCTTTATTTCCCCAATATCGAGGGGATCACATTGGCAGCAGCGAATGCAGTAGGCTGGATTGTGAGAAGTGCAGGAAAAGTGCTGCTTCAACTTTGATGGTTACAGGAGTGTCGCGGGGCTGTGAGGGATGTTGGGAGTGAAGGAAGAGTAGGCAAGGGTGTCCCAGAGGGATTGATCCTTATGGAAGGTGGACAATGGAGAGAAGAGGGATGTGTGTCTGGTTGTGGCATCTCACTGGAGGTGTCAGGAATGACAGCTATGATCTTCTGGATGTAGAAGCTGGTGAGATGCAAGGTAAGGACAAGGGGAACCCTATCAATGTTGTGGCAGAGAAGAGAGGGGGTGGGGGCAGAAATGCAGGAGAGGGGTCGGACCTGGTTGAAGGCCCTGTCAACTGCAGTGCTGGGGAATCCTTGGTTGAGGCAGTTGGTGGACATTTTGGAGGCTCCCTGTTGAAGCTGACCTCATTAGAACATATGTGATGGAGAGGGAGGAACTGGGAGAATAGAATGGAGTCTTCACGGAAAACAAGGTTGCAGGATGTATAGTTTAGGTAGTTGTAGGAGTTGGTGGGCTTATAGTATTAGTGGCCAATCTATCCCCAGAAATGGAAACAGAGGTGTGGAGGAAGGAAGAGGAGGAGTCAGAGGTAGACCAGGTGAAAGTGAGGGGGAGTGGAAATTTGAAGTGAAATGGACAAGCTTTTCCAATTCTGGACTATCATGGATATATTGGAGATACAGTTGTGGGTGGGGGCTGGAATAGAACTAGAACAAGGGATGTTCTATGTACCCTGTGAAGGGAGAGGCATAACTGGGGGCCCATGCAAGTACCCATGGCCATCCCTCTGACCTGGAGAAAATGAGAGGATTTAAAAGAGAAGTCGTTGAGTTTGAGGATGAGCTCAGCCAAGTGGACAAGGATGGTTGTGGTGAGGATGGTTTATGCCTTTGCTCTAGGAAGAAGCGCAGAACCCTGAGACCGTCCTGGTAGGGATGGACATGTAAAGAGATTGCGTGTCCGTGGGAAAGAGGAGGTGGCTGTGGCTTGCTAACTGGAAATTCTAAAACTAGAGTAAAGCATCAGAGGAATCATTGATATACAGGGCAGGGAATGGACCAGGGGAGAAAAGATTGAGTCAAGATAGGAACAGATAAGTTCTGTCAGGCAAGAGCAGGTTGAAACAATAGGTCTGCTTCGGTCATCCTGTTTGTGGATTTTCAGAAGGAGGTAGAAGCCTGTGGAGAGCTGGTGGTCTATCAGCTTGGAGGCAGTGGAGTGTGGGGAGGGGGAGATAACCAGATAAGATATTTTTTCAGTTTTGATTCATTTAAAGACTCCAAAGTCTTTTCAAACTAAATTTCCAGTAATTAGGGCCCAGTATCTTCATAACTTAAAAAACCTTTGCCTTTTTTTTCATAAAGTCCCTCCAGTGTGGAAGCAGGTCTTCAGGCCCATCAGGCCCAAACTAACTCTTTGTCTCTGTTGACTATCTCCAATCAAATTGTTGCTTGCTAGATGATTATAAATCCTATCTCTTATATTCCTTTCCAAAACTTTTCCTATAACAGACGCAATGCTAACTGATCTATAATTACCTGGGTCATCTTTACTGCCTTTCTTGAACAAGGGCACAACATTTGCAATCCTCCACTCCTCTGGTACTAAACCTATGGACAATGATGACTCAAAGATCAAGGCCAAAGGCTCCGCCATCTCCTCCCTAGCTTCCCAGAGAATCCACAGATAAATCCCATTCAGCCCAGGGGCCTTGTCTACTTTCACACCTTCTAGAATTGATAACACCTCCTCCTTACTAACCGCGATCCTTTCTATTCTAATATCTCATATTTCAGTCTTCTCTGCTGCAATATTCTCCTTTTCCTGAGTGAAAACAGATGAGAAATATTCATTTAGTGCCTTGCCGCTCTCCACAGGTTCCACACACGACTTCCCACGTCTGTCTTTGACTAGCCTTTTATTCCTCACACACCTAGAGAAAGCTTTAGGGTTCACTTCTATTCTACCTGCTAAAGACTGCTCATATCCGCTCCATGCTCTTCTTAACTCTCTCTTTAAATCCTTCCTAGCTAATCTGTAACTCTCCATCACTTCATCTGAACTATCTCGTCTCAACATAAGTCTCGCTATTCGGCTGAACAAGAGATACAATTTCTTTAAGAAACCACGGTTCCCTTACCTTATCACTTCCTCCCTGCCTGACAGGGCATATAGAACATAGAACAATACAGCACAGAACAGGCCCTTCGGCCCACGATGTTGTGCCGAACTTCTAACCTAGATTAAGCACCCATCCATGTACCTATCCAAATGCCGCTTAAAGGTCGCCAATGATTCTGACTCTACCACTCCCACGGGCAGCGCATTCCATGCCCCCACTACTCTCTGGGTAAAGAACCCACCCCTGACATCTCCCCTATACCTTCCACCCTTCACCTTAAATTTATGTCCCCTTGTAACACTCTGTTGTACCCGGGGAAAAAGTTTCTGACTGTCTACTCTATCTATTCCCCTGATCATCTTATAAACCTCTATCAAGTCACCCCTCATCCTTCGCCGTTCCAACGAGAAAAGGCCGAGAACTCTCAACCGATCCTCGTACGACCTACTCTCCATTCCAGGCAACATCCTGGTAAATCTTCTCTGCACCCTCTCCAAAGCTTCCACATCTTTCCTAAAGTGAGGCGACTAGAACTGCACACAGTACTCCAACTGTGGCCTAACCAAAGTCCTGTACAGCTGCAACATCACTTCACGACTCTTGAATTCAATTCCTCTGCTAATGAACGATAATACTCCATAGGCCTTCTTACAAACTCTATCCACCTGAGTGGCAACCTTCAAAGATCTATGTACATAGACCCCAAGATCCCTCTGTTCCTCCACCTGACTAAGAACCCTACCATTAACCCTGTATTCCGCATTCTTATTTGTTCTTCCAAAATGGACAACCTCACACTTGGCAGGGTTGAACTCCATCTGCCACTCCTCAGCCCAGCTCTGCATCATATCTAAGTCCCTCTGCAGCCGACAACAGCCCTCCTCACTGTCCACAACTCCACCTATCTTCATATCATCTGCAAATTTACTGACCCACCATTCGACTCCCTCATCTAAGTCATTAATAAAAATTACAAACAGCAGAGGACCCAGAACCGAACCCTGCGGAACTCCACTTGTAACTGGGCTCCAGGCTGAATATTTACCATCTACCACCACTCTCTGCCTTCGACCGGTTAGCCAGTTTTCTATCCAATTGGCCAAATTTCCCTCTATCCCATGCCTCCTGACTTTCCGCATAAGCCTACCATGGGGAACCTTATCAAATGCCTTACAAAAATCCATGTACAGTACATCCACTGCTCTACCCTCATCCACATGCTTGGTCACCTCCTCGAAGAATTCAATAAGACTTGTAAGGCAAGACCTACCCTTCACAAATCCGTGCTGGCTGTCCCTAATCAAGCAGTGTATTTCAAGATACTCGTAAATCCTATCCCTCAGTACCCTTTCCATTACTTTGCCTATCACAGAAGTAAGACTAACTGGCCTGTAATTCCCGGGGTTATCCCTATTCCCTTTTTTGAACAGGGGCAAAACATTCGACACTCTCCAGTCCCCTGGTACCACCCCCGTTGCCAGTGAAGACGAGAAGATCATTGCCAACGGTACTGCAATTTCCTCTCTTGCTTCCCACATAATCCTAGGATATATCCCGTCAGGCCCGGGGGACTTGTCTATCCTCAAGTTGTTCAAAATGTCCAACACATCTTCCTTCCTAACAGGTATCTCTTCTAGCTTATCAGTCCGTTTCACACTCTCCTCATCAACAATACGGTCCCTCTCGTTCGTAAATACTGAAGAGAAGTACTTGTTCAAGACCTCTCCTATCTCTTCCGACTCAATACACAGTCTCCCACTACTGTCCTTGATCGGACCTACCCTTGTTCTCGTCATTCTCAGGTTTCTCACATACGCATAGAATGCCTTGGGGTTATGTTGATCCTATCCGCCAAGGATTTTTCATGCCCTCTCTTAGCTCTCCTAATCCCTTTCTTCAGGTCCCTTCTGGCTATCCTGTATCCCTCCACTGCTCTGTCTGAACCTTGTTTCCTCAACCTTATGTAAGCCTCCTTCTTCCTCTTTACTAGACATTCCACCTCCCTCGTCAACCAAGACTCCCTCACACGACCATTTCTTTCCTGCCTGATAGGTACATACATATCAAGGACACGTCGTATCTGCTCCTTGAAAAAGTTCCACATTTCCACCACATCCTTCCCTGACAGCCTATGCTCCCAACGTATGCTCCTCAAATCCTGTCTTACAGCATCGTAATTTCCCTTCCCCCAATTGTAAAATCTACCTTGTTGTGCGCAGCTATCTCTCTCCATAACCAAGGTGAAAGTCACAGAATTATGGTCACCATCACCAAAATGTACATCCACTAACAAGCCCGCTACTTGTCCTGGTTCATTACCGAGTACCAAATCCAATATGGCCTCCCCTCTGGTTGGACATTCTACATACTGCATTAGAAAAGCTTCCTGGACACACTGCACAAACACCGCCCCATCCAATCTACTTGATCTAAAGATCTGTCTGTCAGGAACACACAATATCTGTTCCTTATAACAGCTCCACATTTCGATTGTCCCCATTCCTGCATTTTGCTACCCCATTCTATGCATCCTAATTCTTGCCTAATCGCATTATAATTGCCCTTGCCCCATCGATAACTCTTGACCTGTGGCATATACCTATCCCTTTCCATCGCTAAGCTAAACGTAACTGAATTCTGGTCACTCTCACCTACAACTAACTCAGACACCTGGCCTGGTTCATTACCAAGCACTAATTCCAGTGTGGCCTCCCCTTTTGTCAGCCCTTCGACATACTGTGTCAGGAAACCATCCTATATACATTGGATAAAAACTGATCCATTGGACGTACTAGAATTCTAGCATTTCCAGTCAATGTTGGGGAAGCTAAAGTCCCCCATAATGACTACCTTGTTCCTTTCACTCCTACCTAGAATTGTTTTATTAATCCTTTCCTCCATATCCTTGGAACTTTGCGGAGGCCTATAAAAATCTCCCAGTAGTGTGACCTCTCCTTTCCTGTTTCTAACCTCATCCCATACTACCTCAGTAAACAAGTCCTCATCAAAGGTTCTTTCAACCACCATTATACTGTCCTGGACTAACAAAGCCACACCTCCCCCTCTTTTACCACCTTTCTTGATCTTAATGAAAGATCTAAACCCTGGAACCTGCAATATCCATTCCTGACCCTGCTCTATCCATGTTTCCAAAATGGCCATAACATCGAAGTCCCAGGTACCTATCCATGCTGCAAGCTCACCTACTTTATTCCGGATACTCCTGGCGTTGAAGTAGACACACTTCAAACCAGCTTGCTATCTGCCAGCACACTCCTGTGACCGTGAAATCCTGTCTATGTCCTCCTGACTCACATCTTGTTGTGCACTGGAACTACACCTCAAGTTCCCGTCCCCCTGCTGAACTAGTTTAAACCCACTTGAATAGCACCAGCAAGTTTCCCACTCAAGATAGTTGTACCTCTCTGGTTCAAGTGAAGACCGTCCTGTTTGTAGAGATCCTACCTTCCCCAGAATGAGCCCTAATATACCTCCCTCCTGCATCATACCTGCAGCTACGTATTCAGCTGATATGTCTCCCTGTTCCTCGCCTCGCTATCACGTGGAACGGGTAAAAAACCAGAGATAACAACTCTGTTTGTTCTTGCTCTCAGCTTCCACCCTTGCCTTACAACCCTATCCCTCTTTCTATCGATGTCGATGGTATCTATGTGGACAACAACTTGGGGCTGGTCAATCTTTTCTTTAAGGAGTCAAAAGACATGATTTGAGACATCATGAACCCTGGCACCTGAGAGGCAACACACCAACTGTGGGTCTCTTTCATTCCCAACAAACCTGCTATCTGACCTTCTCACTATTGAGTCCCCAATGACTAACACTCTCCTCCTTTCCCCGCTTCCCTTCTGTGGAACAGGGACAGACTCTGTGCCAGAGACCTGCACCCAATGCACGCCCCTGGTAAGCTGTCTCCCCCAACAGTATCCAAAACGGTATACTTGTTTTTCTCGGGAATGACAACAGGGGATCCCTGCACTGACCGTTTTCTCCCCCTTCTAATAGTTACCCAATTTTCTTCGTGTCTAGGAATAACTGCTTCCTTGTAACTCTTATCTATCACAGACTGCTTCCCGAATGATCCGAAGTTCATCCAGCTCCCACTCCAGTTCCCTAACACGGTCTTGGAGGAGCGAGATTTGGGTGCACTTCCTGCCCATGCACTTGGATGAGACATGAATGGCATCCCTCACCTCAAACATCATGCAGGAGGAACATTCCTCTCTCTGCACTGCCATCCCTGCTAGTCCCCTTATCAGATGACAAGTGACACAACCTTGTGTTTTCCACATCTGTAAATATGTGTTCAGTTTTTGCAATCAGTTTTGTCTTTAAATCTCCATGTAGCTGCAAATACATTGTATAGGTTGGGAACACAACATGATGTTCCAAAGATCTAAGGTGTGATTTGAGTTGCTGCAGTACTCGGTGCCCGCAATGGGGAAATCGCAGGGAATTGCAACCAACATAACAAAGCTCTGTCCTATGAACGCAGACATTGTGATTGCATCACAGACATTAGTTTAGTTGTTATCATGCACAAAATGGTCAGAGTGCCTGGGGTAAGGAGTTGGACTGCACACAGTAGGCTGATGATGCAATACTGGACTTGATGGGTTAGACATTTAGAGTATAGGTGTTGTAGGGTTCTGGCCACAATCAGTTATTTGCTGATTTTTAATCACCCCCAGATGGCTGGTAATGGACACTGGACTAATTGAAGGAATGTGAAATGAAGAAAGGAGCAGACAGGTGTTTCAGGGCAAAACAAACCTTGCATTTATTTACAATACAAAGGTCAGGTATTATACAATATATGTAAATGAAATAAACAGGGAAATTGACACGATCAACTATACAAAGAACTGTAATAGTAATAAATGCACTATTAGCTGGATTAAACACTAGTTGAAACCAAAACAACAGTTTTAACTGCAGAACCTTTAATCAGGCTTCCTACCCTTGGATTCCCAATGCACTGCCCATAAGACCATAAGACATAGGAGCAGCGATTAGGCCATTTGAGCCATAGACTCCGCTCCTACATTCAGTCATAGCTGATAGATTTTTCAATCCCATTTTCCTGCTGTCACCCTGTAACTTTGATCCTCGTGGCAATCAAGAACTTAACTATCTGTTTTAAATATGTTCAATAACCTGGGCTTCACAACCTTCTATGGCAATGAATTCCACAGATTCACCAGAAGGGCAAAAGAAGTTTCTCCTTATCTCCGTTCTAAAAGGTCTTCCCTTTACTCTCAGGCTATGCCCTCAGGTTCTCATTTCTTGTGCCAATGGAAACATCTTCCCAATGTGCACTCTGTCCAGGCCATTCAGTATTCTGAAAATTTCAATCAGACTCCCCTCATCCTTCTATACTTCATTGAGTATAGACCCAGAGTGCTCAAACGTTCCTCATATGTTTCATTCCTGAGATCATTCTCATTGATCGTCATACTCTCTGGACCCGTTCCAGGGCCAATACATCTTTCCTGAGGGGCCAAAAATTACCCACAATATTCTAAATGTGGTCTGAGCCTTATAAAGCCTCAGAAATACATCACTGCTTTTATAATCTTATCCTCCGGAGATGAATAACAACATTGCATTTGTTTCCTAACTACTGACTCAACCTGCAAGTTTACCTTAACAGAAACCTTGACTAGTACTTCCAAGTTCCATTTCACTTAAGATTTCTCAATTTTCTCCCCATTTAAAAAATAGCCCATGCCTCTATTCTTCCTACCACATTGTATTTCGTTAGCCACTTCCTTGCCCACTCTCCTAACCTATCTAATTCTTTCTGCAGTCTCCCCACCTCTTCAATACTAGTTGCACTTCCAACTATCTTTGTATCATCTGCAAACTAGGCTAGAATGCTCTCAGTTCCTTCATCCAGATCATGAATGTATAAAGTGAAAAGTTCTGGTCCCAACACCGACCATTGTGGAACACCACAAATCACTAGCTTCCAACCTGAGAAGGCACCTTCTACTCCCACTCTCTGCTTTCTGCCAGACAGCCAATCTTCTCTCCATGCTAGTAGCTGGCCTCTTACTCAGCAGCTTCCTGTGCGGCACCTTATCAAAGGCCTGTCACCATCTGCCTTCCCCTACCTGCTAGCTAGGTCAGAATTTTGGGGTCTCAGGAATTTCAGCTCACCACTGAAGAAAACATGGTTTTAAAGTGCTCCCTGTTGCTGACGTTCTTGCTATTGGTTCTCTTGGTTCAGAACAGGCCTGTGTCTGGTGGCTGTTGTTCGGGAAGCTCCGTTTGACTTCCCCCTCTTTTGTTCTGATGAGGCCCTTGGTTTGGATTTCCTGTTCTTGTTTCTCAGTTTGGCCTCTGTGGCTCTTGGTTCTGAAGCTTCTTGTTGGGGCTGGAAGCCTGTGTGGCAGCTGTTTGTGCAGAAGCTTGTTGCTTGAAAAGGCACTCTCAGGTGAAATTGGGGCTGGTAGTTATACACAATATTCTCTTTTGAAGTTAATTGGCTTTCTGATGGTTAGATACGTGTGAATGGGGTTTTGATTAAGATTGAACATTCAAAATCTCTATATTCCTCATGTTTTCTGTGCTGGGTAATCCAAAGTGTAAAAGTTTGGTTGATTGTCTTCTTTGAGATGTAAATTGGAATTCCAGGCTGAACAATGGTTTCAGACAGCTATCTCAGTTCTGTAAACTGTGTTTGTGCATTGTCCACAGAACTCATTCCAGCTTCCACTTAAAAGTTTGAAAAGTTATGAAAAGTTCAGGGTTTTATCCAGCATTTTAGGTATTGGAAAAAGTCCATGGTTTTGTCCAGTACAAAGGAACCTCAATTATCCGAACAAGATGGGCGGACAATATTTCGTTTGGCAAATTGATTATTCAGTTAATTGATTCAATGCCTTTCCTCAGGGGCTCGGAGTTTTCTGCTAAGTCTGCTCCCCATTCAGGAGACAAGGCAGCAGCACACCGCGCGCGAGCCCCCGCTCCCCTTGTCCGCCTCAGCTGCTCCCCAAACCCGTCCAACACCCGCCCCACATCCAACCCTACCCCACCTCCCCAACCACATCCAACACCGTCCCCGTCCACCCCAACCCACCCGTCCCCAACCCCATACAACACCCCCCCCACCCCCGCCTGCTCTGAACCTGCCAGATTGGACACCAACAACAAGACTGCTGCTGCCATTGGGGGTGAGTCTCCAAATAGCGCGCACGTGTGTACACACACACACCACACACACACACACACACACACACACACACACACACACACACACACACACACACACACACACACACACGTTCCACCTTTGCCCTGTACAGGACAATGTTGGAGAGATTATCTGGGGAAGGGGGTTGGTTTTAGGATACACCCCTATGCTAAACTCCAGGGAAAGTGTGGGGAGAGAGAGAGAGGGCGGGAGGTCAGTCATTTGAAGACGGTGCCTGGGCTCCCATTGGTGTCCAGGACTGTTCTCAGCAGCATTTCAGTAAGCCGAGTTCACCTTTAATCACTATAAACAAAAGACGCGATCAGTATTGGAAACACATCTTTGATGTAATATTTCCATTGGGACCTTGAGATCTTCTTCAGATAATCCAAAATTCAGATAATTGATATTTGGATAATTGAGGTTCCTCTGTATTTCAGATAGAGTCATACAGCCATAGAAATGTACATCATGGAAACAGACCCTTTGGTGCAACCTATCCATGCCAACCAGATATCCGAACCTAACCATTTGCTAGCACTTGGCCAATATCCCTCTAAATCCTTCCTATTCATCCAGATAACCTTTAAATGTTGTAACTGTACCAGCCTCCACTACTTCCTCTGGTAGCTTATTCCAGACATGCATCACCCTCTGCGTGACAACGTTGCCAGTTAGGTCCCTTTAAAATTTTTCCCCTCTCAACCTAAACCTATGCCCTCTAGTTCTGGACTCCCCTATCCCAGGGAAAGACCTTGTCTATACCCTTCATGATTTTATAAACCTTAATAAGGTCACCCCTCAGCCTCCGATGATCCGACAAAACAGCCGCAGCCTATTCAGCCTCTTGCTGTAGCTCAAACCCTCTAACTCTGGCAACATCCTTGTAAGTCTTTTCTGAACTCTTTCAAGTTTCACATCATCCTTCAAATGTGAGGGAGTCCAGAATTGCACACAAAAATTTCAAATGTGGTCTAACCAATGTCCTATGTAACTGCAACATGACCTCCCAACTCCTATATTCTGGCCAAGAAAGGAAAGCATACTAAATAGTGATGGGATTTTTGCTTGATCCTAAAGTGTGTGTCTAATGGTGTTCACCATTCAAGGATTTCACATCATACAGACTTGCATCTCTTCCTTACCCCATAATGAGGCAATTACCCTACCTAATTCAAGTGTGGTTGCAGCCATTTTCACTTCCATTGCATAATTCAGAGTTACAGCATGTACTCATCAGACATTGAGTTTCAATCTGCACCCATATGTAGCTGTCCCTTGAACCCAATAGGTTTTAGACCTGCACAAGTCCCCAACCAAACTATCTACATAATTCTGCATATATCTCTCTCTCCCCTGAACAATTGAGCAACCTGACCCTTGACTGGTGTTTGTCTAACTTATCAACTGTTCTCACAGCTACCCAGACTGGCTGCACTGGAGTCCCAAGGATGACTTTGAGCCAATCCCCCAGCTGCACAAATACAGGTCAACTCTGATTGTGAATGTATCAACAAGATGCTTGACCATATCCAAACACCCAGACTAATATTGAAGGCAGCCTTACTGTGTGGGACTTCATTACAGAAAGGTGCCTCCCTGGTTTTATTGTGGACTACTTCCCTTGGATGCAGTGATATGGCAGTTTACCTGAAGCATGTGCAGTGTGCCAATACACTGCTGACAAATTGTGCAGAGAAATACATGCAGCATCAAACTATACTTCAACATGTAGTGCCTTTGATGGATGACTGCTGACAAACATGACCAGCTGCCTGACTTTGTGTCCATGCTAGGAGTCACGTCAACACTGAACTACACTCTCACTAAAAGGACAAGTCATCAAAAGGCAAGTCAAGACAGGGATGCATTGACCATCCAGATAGACACTATGTGAGTAGATGCTAAGTGTAGTAGTGAGCAACTGGCAGTCCAATATATGAGCTGATGCCTGTTTAAATGCTTGGTTCCTCATCTTCCCTCTCCCCACCTCATCCAGATCCAACCCTCCAACTCGGCACCGCCCTGTTGAACTGTCCCACCTGTCCATCTTCCTTCCTACCTATCTGCTCCACCCTCCACTCTGACTTATCACCATGATCCTCCCCCCCCCCACCCCCACATCCACCTATTGCTTTCTGAGCTACCTTTATCTCTCAGCCTCCTTCCCCCCACAGTCCCCCACATTCCTGATGAAGGGCTTATGCCTGAAATGTCAATTCTCCGGCTCCTCAGATACTGCCTGACATGCTGTGCTTTTTCAGTGCCAGGCTTTTATACTCTGACTCCTGCATCTGCAGTCCTCACTTTCTCCTGATAAGGATGAGGTCAAGTATGTTTTTCCCTCTTGTTGGTTCCCTCACCATCTACTGCAGACCCAGTTGAACAGTTATGGCCTTTAGGACTTGACCAGCTCGAACAGTAGTACTGCTGCCTAACCACTCTTAGTGGTGGACATGGAAATCCCTGACCCAGAGTACAATTTGTGCCCTTGCCATCCTTCTTCTAAATGTTGTTCAACATTTGTGGGCGGCACGGTGGCACAGTGGTTAGCACTGCTGCCTCACAGCGCCGGAGACCCGGGTTCAATTCCCGCCTCAGGCGACTGACTGTGTGGAGTTTGCACGTTCTCCCCGTGTCTGCGTGGGTTTCCTCCGGGTGCTCCGGTTTCCTCCCACACTCCAAAAAAATGTGCCGGTCAGGTGAATTGGCTAAGCTAAATTGCCCGTAATGTTAGGTAGGGGTAGATGTAGATGTAGGGGTATGGGTGGGTTACTTGTTGGGCCGAAGGGCCTGTTTCCACACAGTAAGTAATCTAATGGAGGAGTACTGACTCATCAGCTGAGGGAGAACAGTATTTGGTAATTAGCAGTAGGTTTCCTTGCCTATGGTTAACCTAAAGCCACGAGATTTCATGAGGTCCAGAGTTAATTTTGAAGACTCCCAGTGCAACTCCCTCCCAGCTGCATACCACTGTCTGCCACCTCTGTCGGGTTTGTCTTACAGGTGGGACTGGATATATCTAGGGATGGTATTGGTAGTGTCTGGGACATGGTCTGTGAGAAAAGTTTCACAGCAGAGGTAGATAGATTCTTGATTATCAAGAGGAAAGATTATTGAAGGTATGCAGGAGCATAGAGTGGATGTTCAAATCAGATCTGCCATGATCCACCATATTTGTATGTTCATGGCCTTACAAGATTCTGCCCAGTGTTACATTTCAATGTGATTATTCTTTTCGTTTCGATGAACTTATCTGGTTTCTTTTGGGTAGGATGGACGTCTTTGGGCCTAGTCAACTCGAAGGCTTAGATTGAGCCTTGGAGTTGCTTTGAATCTTGTTGCAGTTTGGCACTCTTTGTTTGGCCTGCCTCATATTCAGGTCTGTCTGGTTTAATGTGAAGTTTTATTTTGGATGGAAAAGAATCAGAGACCTCACATCAAAGACTCTGACCACTATTGTATCTTGAATAAGCTCATTTTTCAAAGCACTTATGGGTGGCACTGTGGCTCAGTGGTTAGCACTGCTGCCACACAGCACCAGGGTCCCAGGTTCGATAACAGCCTCAGGCGACTGTCTGTGTGGAGTTTGCACATTCTCCCTGTGTCTGTGTGGGTTTCCTCTGGGTGCCCAGGTTTCTTTCTGCAGGCCAGGTGAATTGGCCATGCTAAATTGCCCGTAGTGTTAGGTGCATTAGTCACAGGGAAATGGGTCTGGGTGGGTTACTCTTTGTGGGGCCGAAGGGTCTGTTTCCACACTGTAGGGAATCTAATCTGACACACTCTATGGGTGGCATGGTGGCACAGTGGCTAGCACTGCTGCCTCACAGTGCCAGAGACCTGGGTTCAAGTCCTGCCTCAGGCAACTGTCTGTGTGGAGTTTGCAAATTTGCCCCATGTCTGCGTGGGTTTCCTCTGGTTTCCTCCCACAGTCCAAAACAAAATGTGCGGGTTAGGTGAATTGGCCATGCTAAATTGCCTGTAGCATTAGGTGTAGGGGAATGGGTGTGAGTGGGTTGCTCTTCGGATGGTCGGTGTGGACTTGTTGGGCCGAAGGGCCTGTTTCCACACTGTAAGTAATCTAATCTAATCACTGTAAACCTATGTTTTGGCCATTCTATAAAAAGGATATTAATAGAAGAGCCTGCGGTTTCCCCTCACTACTACACTTCTTGGTTGAAACAGGCTTCTTGGTTCAATAATAAAGTTCTTCATGAGACTTAAATAAGCTTTGAACAGAAACTATGTTGACTGAAAATCTACTACAGTTTCATCAGTACCTTGCCTGGACTCACAACGGGACTCACTGTCTATAAAGAAGTACTGACAGAGAGCTGTTGCTGCTTCATATGGAGAGCTGAGGTGATTCTGCATCAGTGAAAGTTCCACAACTTCCATCAATATGTTTGTGTTGGTCCTTTGACAGCATTTAAGAACTGCAGATAAGGTAGAGACTGCTCAATTGGTGTAGACATACTGCCCTTTAGAATATGTCTCATTTTAAACTCATTTCAGGTCAGTATTCAACTGACTATATTCAGGTAATCTGCTCAGAGCTTTTGCCTTTTAGTTCCACAAACTTGCTTCAAAGTTGTTTTATTTTACTTCATGTCTCCTCAAATTCTTCTGAGAATAAAACCATCTGCCTTAAAATGACGTTTCCACAGCTCCCACCATGCTTTAGCCTACATTCTTCTGTGCATCATAGAAGCTCAGGTCACACTTCTAGTTTTCTTTTAAGCAATGTTAATTCACAATTCTTAGATGATGCTAAGGCAGCAGAGTTGCATGCTGTGAGCTGCATAGTTCCATAATTATAGCAGAGTCCTATCACATGATTACTGAAGCCACATTTACATTAAAGCAGACCTCAGCGGTTCATTAACTATTATTTAACTCTAAATCTGCAACACTCTCTGCCTTCTGTTGTAGATGAATAATTCCAGTCCCAAAAGGATGCAGAACTGATGAATGATTCACTAAAAGAAGCTGGTGTTAAGGACACAAATGTGTTTCACATGACAGATTCAGAGATTTTCATGGTCTTCTCTATTTAAACCCTCTTAAAGATAAGGAAGGACAATATGTCGAATTTACTACATCCTTACCAAAGGCACTCTGTTTCCTCTTATGTAAACCGAGAGATAACAAGCAAAGTTTTAAAGGTCAGATCTCCAAAATTGAACATTAAAGATTTATTACTGTTGCGACATTATGTGACTGAATCTTGGGTAGAAGTGCACTTTTAGAGCAGGGTCCTTGGAAATTCATTTTTGTTGCATACAGTCATTTCTTTAAAAATTCATCATAGAATTGTTAGCATTTAACCTTAAACACTGATGAAGTGACCTGATAGCCCACTCTGTAATCTGCAGGCAAGATCCATATTGTCAATATGAAATATATGAATGCAGAACAACTTCATGGGAATCAATGTACCGGAGGCTAGTGACATTTCTGCAAAGTTCATAAGCAGCAAATTGTTAACATTTTGGACCAGCTGCACGAGGCAATATTTTCTTTCGAAAAACCTTATCCATGTGTTTTTCTGTCAAAAAACACTTAGAACGTTCAGAAGTCCTGGGGCCAATGTCACAGAAAGATAAATCTGAAAAGAAAGATCTCTGTGTCCCTTCACCCAGCAGCTGTCATAAAACAGCATTATGAAAAAAGAGGCAGGTTTTAATGTTTTAATCATGAAGACAAACAGTGCAAAGACTAGAAACTAACACGTATCATGACACGAGACTAATGGAGGAGATGGGGTAAGGAGAGGCAAGAACCATTTATTTCAAATTGACTGTGTTATGATGGATACACTGGTGACATTTAATCGTAATTTGCAGATGTATTATACACTGCAGCAATCAGTGTGAGATTCTGGCTATTATTGCATGACAGAAAGAAATGTACTTGCTGATCAATCCAAATTTCAAGGGCAAAAATGACAATAGCTTGAGCTGCTTCCTTAAAGAAATAAATTCTGAAATTCATGTTGGAAATCCAGATAAAGTCACAAATGCAAAAATGCTAATTTTAATTTTAGAATTTGTTTCTATACTTGACACAAAAGCCATTGTTGCATTCCATGCCCCAGGTGAACTTGGGAAAAGGAACTTTTTGTTAAGTAATTATTTGAAAGCATCTGACAAGCATTCTCTTCATTTGTTCTCAGGATGTGGAAATCACTAGCTTGGCCAACATTTATTGCCCATCTTTAGTTCACATCAAGAAGATGGCAGCAATCTGTCTTCTTGAACCTTTGTGGTCCATCCCTACTGTGGATTTTTATATCTTTCTTTTATCATGTTTCTGTTAGCTTATCAGCATGTCCAACTATATTAATCAAAGTACCTCACTCTAGCTACACAATAAACCAGTTATATTAGTTCCCATTATCTCTTTAGTTGTACATTCTACTTAATGTTATTCTAATGTCACGGTTTGATACTTATTGCTAACTCTGCTACAGTGATCTTCCATTACAGACTAACCTGTCATGATAGATATTTAGCTATTCCATCTATTACAATAGTCTCCTGTCTCAAGCTGACTCTACTAACTATTAATTAGATATTTTAATGTCATGTCCCAAATATTTATTGTCCCAATCTTGTCACAATGGTACTTAACAGAGAAACTTGCTTTGTTATTTGTGTTATTTCATCTCTCCATAATAAACTTTCAGCCTTAACCTTACTCTGCTAATTGGTGTAAGAGCATTCCACTATTCTTATCCCATCCTGCCTTCCACAGACCACAGATTGCCAGTGGTCTTCACGCTTTAACCCTTCCCATCCTTTCATTTTCTTTAGTTTCCATAGTGGCGAGTATTCAATCATTCTCCTGGTTTGCACCTTATAAATCATGGACAGGTTTTGAGGGGTTAGAAGGTAAGTTGCTTGCTGTAGGGGTTCTACCCGATGCTTTTGTAGTCATAGATTTACATGGATAGACCAGTTCAGTTTCTAGATTAGTGATGCTGGAAGAGCACAGCAATTCAGGCAGCATCCAAGGAGCAGCAAAATCAACGTTTCGGGCAAAAGCCCTTCATCAGGAATAAAGGCAGAGAGCCTGAAGCGTGGAGAGATAAGCTAGAGGAGGGTGGGGGTGGGGAGAAACTAGCATTGAGTACAATGGGTGAGTGGGGGAGGGGATGAAGGTGATAGGTCAGGGAGGAGAGGGTGGAGTGGACAGGTGGAAAAGGAGATAGGCAGGTAGGACAAGTCCAGACAAGTCATGGGGACAATGCTGAGCTGGAAGTTTAGAACTAGGGTGAGGTGGGGGAAGGGGAAATGAGGAAACTGTTGAAGTCCACATTGATGCCCTGGGGTTGAAGTGTTCCGAGGCGGAAGATGAGGCGTTCTTCCTCCAGGCGTCTGGTGGTGAGGGAGCGATGGTGAAGGAGGCCCAGGACCTCCATGTTCTCGGCAGAGTGGGAGGGGGAGTTGAAATGTTGGACCACAGGGCAGTGTGGTTGATTGGTGCGGGTGTCCCGGAGATGTTCTCTAAAGCGTTCTGCTAAGAAGTGCCCAGTCTCCCCAATGTAGAGGATACCGCATCGGGAGCAACGGATACAATAAATGATATTAATGGATGTGCAGGTAAAACTTTGATGGATGTGGAAGGCTCCTTTAGTGCCTTGGATGGAGGTGAGGGAGGAGGTGTGGGCGCAGGTTTTACAGTTCCTGCGGTGGTAGGGGAAGGTGCCAGGATGAGAGGGTGGGTTGTAGGGGGGCGTGGACTGACCAGATAGTCACGGAGGGAATGGTCTTTGCGGAAGGCGGAAAGGGGTGGGGAGGGAAATATATCCCTGGTGGTGGGGTCTGTTTGGAGGTGGCAGCAATGTCGGCGGATGATTTGGTTTATGCGAAGGTTGGTAGGGTGGAAGGTGAGCACCAGGGGCGTTCTGTGCTTGTTACAGTTAGAGGGGTGGGGTCTGAGGGCAGAGGTGCGAGATGTGGACGAGATGCGTTGGAGGGCAACTTTAAACACGTGGGAAAGGAAATTGTGGTTTCTAAAGAAGGAGGCCATCTGGTGTGTTCTGTGGTGGAACAGGTCCTCCTGGGAGCAGATACGGTGGAGGCGGAGGAATTGGGAATACGGGATAGCATTTTTGTAAGAGGTAGGGTGGGAAGAGGTGTAATCCAGGTAGCTGTGGGAGTTGGTGGGTTTGTAAAAAATGTTAGTGTCAAGTCGGTCGTCATTAATGGAGATGGAGAGGTCCAGGAAGGAGAGGGAGGTGTCAGAGATGATCCAGGTAAATTTAAGGTCAGGGTGTAATGTGTTGGTGAAGTTGATGAATTGCTCAACCTCCTCACGGGAGCACGAGGTGGCGCCAATGCAGTCATCAATGTAGCGGAAGAAGAGGTGGGGAGTGGTGCCGGTGTAATTACGGAAGATCAACTGTTCTACATAGCCAACAAAGAGACAGGCATAGCTGGGGCCCATACGTGTGCCCATGGCTACCCCTTTGGTCTGGAGGAAGTGGGAGGATTCAAAGGAGAAATTGTTAAGGGTGAGGACCAGTTTGGCCAAACGAATGAGAGTGTCAGTGGAAGGGTACTGTTGGGGACGTATGAAGAGGAAAAAATGGAGGGCTTTAAAGGTCCTGGTCATGGCGGATGGAGGTATAGAGGGATTGGATATCCATGGTGAAGATGAGGCGTTGGGGACCGGGGAAACGGAAGTCTTGGAGGAGGAGGAGGGCGCGGGTGGTGCCTCGAACGTATGTGGGGAGTTCCTGGACTAGGGGGGGATAGGACAGTGTCAAGGTAGGTAGAGATGAGTTAGATTAGATTACTGACAATGTGGAAACAGGCCCTTCAGCCCAACAAGTCTACACCAACCCGCTGAAGCGTAATCCACCCAGACCCATTCCCCTACATTTACTACGGGCAATTTAGCATGGCCAATTCACCTAACCTGCACAAATTTGGACTGTGGGAGGAAACTAGAGCACCCGGAGGAAACCCACGCAGACACGGGGAGAATGTGCAAACTCCACACAGAGAGTCGCCTGAGGCGGGAATTGAACCCGGGTCTCTGGCGCTGTGAGGCAGCAGTCCTAACCACTGTGCCACCGTGCTGCCCACTCAGTGTGGCACTCAGAGTTCAGTGGGGCAGGAGCATGCTTAGACCAATGGGTCAGCCAGCGTGCTCAGGCTTGGGAAGGAGGTAGAACCTGGCAGTGCAGGGTTCCTGGACTATGAGGTTGGAAGCTGTGGGTGGGAGATCTCCTGAGGTGATGAGGTTCTGTATGGTCTGGGAGATGATGGTTTGGTGATGGGGAGTTGGGACATGGTTGAGGGGGCAGTAGGAAGAGGTGTCCTCGAGTTGGCGTTTGGCTTCAGCGGTGTAGAGGTCAATGCGCCAGATTACCACTGCGCTCACTTTATCCGCTGGCTTGATGGTGCGGTTGGGATTGGAGCAGAGGGATTGGAGGGCTGCGCGTTGTGAGGGTGAGAGGTTGGAGTTGGGGGGGGTGGGCTAGACAGGTTGAGGCGGTTAATGTCCCGGCGGCAGTTGGAAATGAAGAGGTCGAGGGCAGGTAATAGGCCAGCACGAGGTGTCCAGGTGGATGCAGTGTGTTGGAGGTGGGCGAAGGGGTCCTCGGAAGGTGGGCAGGAATCCTGATTGTGAAAGTAAGCTCGGAGGCGAAGACGACAGAAGAATTGTTTGACATCACGGCATGTATTAAATTCATTGATGTGTGGAGGGGAATGAAGGTGAGTCCTTTGCTGAGGACTGATCGGTCATCCTCAGTGAGGGGAAGGTCTGGAGGGATGGTGAAAACTCGGCAGGGCTGGGAGCTGGGATCTGGTGTGGATGTGGAGTGGGAGTGGGGGCGGAACCTGTAACTGGAGTGGGTGTGCTGGTGGGGGGAATGGAGGTGGAGTCATGAGCAGGGGTAGTGTTCCCCTCGGGGTTCTGGGGGGTGGGGATAGTGACAGTGGTGTCCGTGGGGGGGGGCATGTCAGCAGAATGCAGGTGAGTGGCGCTGGTGGGGGCGGAAGTGGTGGTGACCACGGCAGTCGGGGTGGCGGTTGTCACTGAGCGTGTGGCATCAGCGATGATGTGAGGGGCGGAAGTGTGATGCATGAGGACTTGTGAGGGGTGGAATTGGTTATGGGAGTGACCATGATGGGGGCGGAAGTGACATCATCAATCAGCGTCGGGGTGGCAGCTGCATCAGCCGCATGGCTAATGGCGTCTGAGTAGTTTCCGAAGCCAGGAGAATCTTCTGGAATGTTTGAGGAGCGCTGGTTATGGAGGTGGGTAGATAAAAGTTTGTTGTACTTACAGTTTTTGATGTTTGAGATGGAATTGAAATACTGTTTGTTGAGAGTATGAATTCTCCTGAGGATGTAGGGCAGAGTGGGTCCTTTGCAATTCTGAGAGAGTGTGGCCCTCAGCTGAGGCAGGGCTGACTGTAGAGAGGTTAGGTGCCAGCGCATTGCTGCGAGCGTGGAGCGGAGGATCTTGAAGGAGAACCATTGCTGGTGTTTCTGAATCTGTAGTCTGTACTGTTTGTCCTGTTTGGGTGCGAACTCTGCTGGTTTAAAGGTGGTCCGGAGTCCGTGTGGGATGAGTTGGTTACAGAGGCAGGCACTGAGGAAGCAAATGTGGCTGTGGTACCGAGTTTGTTTCACTGAGGAAGCAAATGCTAGTCAATGGTATTCTCAGGATGTTGATAGTGGAGATTCAGTAATGGTAATAGTGAATATCAAAGGATGATGATTAAGTTATGTCTTGCTTGAGCTGGCGAATACATTGCACTTGTGTGGTGTGAATGTTAATTGCATCTTAACAGTCTAGTCTTGATAGTCATGTCTAGTTGCATGTAAAGATAGTCTGCTTCAGTATCTGAGGAGTTGTGAAGGGTTCTAAAACATTATATAAATGTCAGTGAATATCCGTATTTTTAATGTTATTTTGGAGCATGGAATAAGCATGGTTAAGCTTGAGACACTACTGCTCAGGAACTCCTGTAGAAATCAAATGAAGCCAAGACTGACGTCCAGCAATTACTACCGTCTTCCAATATGACAGGTATTGTGCAACCAATAGAGAGGTTACCCCTGTTTGCCATTATGTCTAGCTTTGCTGGGGCTCGTTAAAGCATAATTGCTTAATTGCTGCCTTGATGTCAATAGCAGTCACCTTCACTTCCCTTCTTGAGTTCAAACATTCTTTCCACGTTTGGACCAATAAAGTCAGAAGTGAATTGCTGATAGATGTCAGTGTTATAACTATCTTAGAACAGTTTGGTTAGGGGAACAGCTTGTACTGGAGCATAAATTTTCAGTACTATCGTGAGAGATTTGCCAAGTTCCACATTTTAACAGCATTCAGTGCCTTCAGTGACCTTTTGATAAATACGTAGAACATAGAACCTTACAGCACAGTACACTATTCCATTTTCATCCACATAGCTATCCAATGACCCTGTAAATGCTCTTAAAGTTGACGAGCCTACTGTTGTAGGCTGTGCGTTCCACGCTCCTACTACTCTCTGACATCTTTCCTATATCTATCACCATTTAATTTAAAGCTACGTCCTCTCATGCCAGCCATCACCATCCAAGGAAAAAGGCTCTCACTGTCCACCCTATCTAACCCCCGATTATGTGGTATGTCTCAATTAAGTCACCTCTCAACCTTCTCTCTAACGAAAAAAGCCTCAAGTCTGTCAGCCATTCCTCATAAGACCTTCCCTCTATACTAGGCCTAGTAAATCTCCTCTGAACCCTCTCCAAAGCTTCCACATCCTTCCTATAATGCAGTGACCAGAATTGTACGCAATACCCCAAATGCGGCTGCACCAGAGTTTTGTACAGTTGCAGCATGACCTTGTTGCCCGGAAACTCAATTCCTCTACCAATAAAGGCTAACGCACTTGATGCCTTCTTAATAAATCTATCAACCTGGGTGGTAATTTTCTATGTACATGGACACTGAGATCTCTCTGCTTATCTACACTTCCAAGAATCGTACCGTTAGCCCAGTTCTCTGCATTGCTGTTACTCCTTCCAAAGTGAATCACCTCACGCTCTTCCGCATTAAACTCCATTTGCCAACTCTCAGCCCAGCTCTGCAAATGATATATGTCCCTCTGTAACCTGCAACATCCTTTGGCACTGTCCACAACTCCATCAAACTTAGTGTCATCTGCATTTACTAACCCATTCTTCTACACCCTCAGCCAGGTCATTTATAAAAATGACAAACAGCAGTGGCCCCAGAACGGATCATTGCAGTACACCACCAGTAACTGAACTCCAAGATGAACATTTCCCCTCAACACCACCCCCTGTCTTCTTTCAGCTAGCCAACTTCTGATCCAAACCACCAAATCACCTTCAATCCCATGCGTCTATATTTGTTCAATACCTTATTAAATGCCTTACTGAAATCCATATCCACCATATCAACCGCTTTACCCTCATTCACTTGTTTTGTCACCATCTCAAAGAAAAGTTTAGAATTCATGTCTGGTGAATTAAATGGATGAAGACTGGCAGATGATCTTGGTGCATTTGAACATAGACATCTTCAGTATTTGAGGTGACACAAATGGTGCCAAACGTTATGCAATTATCAGTGAACATCCCCACTTCTGACATTATGATGGAGGGAAGGTCATTGATGAAGTGGCTGAAAATAGTTGTGCCTAGGATACTACCCTGAGGAACTCCTGCCGAGATACCACCATAGAATCCCTACAGTGTGGAAACAGACGAACCCACCCAGGCCCATTCTCCTGCCCTATATTTATCCCTGACTAATGCACCTAACATACATATCCCTGAACACTGTGGGCAGTTTAGCATGGCCAATTCACCTCACTGGCATATCTTTGGATTGTGGGAGGAAACTTGAGGACCTGGAGAAAACACACACAGAATGTGCAAACACCATGCAAACAGTTGCCTGAGGCAGGAGTTGAACCCGGGTTCCTGGCACTATGAGGCAGCAGTGCTAACCACTGAGCCACCATGCCGCTGTGTCTTGGAGCTGAGATGACTGACCTCCAACACCCATGACCATCTTCCTGGATAGAAATCGAAGTCAGCTAAGTAAATCTGTCTTCTCTCTCATGTTCCCCTGTGTTTTGCACCTCTCTCTCTCTCTCTCTCTCTCTAAGGGCTTGGTGGTCACTGAGGAAGGAGGGACAACATTTGGTTAGTCTGGATGGCGGAACGACACCAAACAGAAAGATGTCGGCTGCTGTTGAGGACTGGGATAAAACTGAGGAAAATGTCAGCGAAATGTTTCACAGACTTCAGTCAAAATCTGGCCAAAAAGTGACTTTATTTGTAAAATATCATTTTTTAAAGCAATATCCAGTGTTTGTACACATTTTCTCAATTGAATGAAATAACAACCTTGTAAACATGCTGTTTTACGTAATTGTGTTCAGTACAGCTTCTTTTGTTTACGATTATATCAGTTATCCGAACAATCAGTTATCCAAACAAAATACTCCCTGTCTGTCTCATTCAAATAATCGAGATTGCTCTGTATTTCTTAAATGGAGAATAATTGTACAATTCTGAGGTGCAAGTGGATTTAGGTGTTTTTGTGTATAAATCACAAAACATTTGTGTGCAGGTACAGCGCACAACCAAGAAGACTAACACAATGCTATCTTTTGTGATGAGAAGAATTAGACATAAAATTAAGAATGCTACGCTTCAGTCATACTGGTATTTGTGACCACTTCTTGAAAAATGAATTTGGTCTTTGCTCTCCTTAATTAAGCAAGAATTTAAAAGCATTGAAGGTGGTTCAGTGGCGGTTCATTAGAGTGATGCCTAGAATGAGAGTGTTGCCTTATGTTGTTGGGTTGGATGGTCTAGTTTGTTTCCATTGGAGTTTAGAAGAGTGATGAATGAATTGATTGATCCTGGACCATCTTGAAAAGGTGGATATGGAAAAGATGAGTCCAGACCTAGCAGTGGTCACTGTTTTAATTCAGGGAACACCCTTCTTGGATAGATATGAGGCGAATTTAGTGTCAAGAGTGTGGTGCTGGAAAAGCACAGCAGGTCAGGCAGCATCTAAGGAGCAAGAAAATTGATATTTCAGGCACAAGCCCTTCATCAGGAGCAACCAATGAGCACTGAAGGACATATTGGCACTTTATTAATAAATAAAATAGACTTATATTTTACCTCCTCAGTTCATTTCAAAACAATGGCTAAAATGCCATTCTCTTTGTGGAAGGGGCCATGTAATTTTTTTTGAGAACATGGTACCACTTCACTGGTTTAAACAAAACAAACCTAATTTTTATTGTCATTACCTTCATAACAAATCAATTGTATATGTTTCATAATTAAAAATACAAACTAAAGCAGTACTAGCAGAATCTAATGGAGATATGAATGACATAAGCTATGGTAAGATGTAAGGTAGAATTGGGGAACAAGTGTGGCGAGGTCCATCTCAACATTGAGATCAATTTGCTCCATCATTCATGATTTATATAAGAGTCATGGTGAGATCCTCACTAGGCAGCGGCAAGATGACAATCGATGAGGAATAATGTTCGTTAGATACCTTGTTAATATCGTAACACAACTCATTAATAGTCAGAATACCATTTAACCAAACTCACAAAACAAAATTAATAAGGAAACCAGAGCATGTACTTGGTCGGGGTGCAGGAGGCAGCCTTGCTAATGACTCCTCTGAGACTTCCGTTCACCTATCCTCAGAGATCAAATTTGGGGCTTTTACTGGAGATGTGCATTTCAACAATGAAAGGCTTATGGAATGTGCAAGGCAGGAGAGAAAGGAGGTGTTATGGTTACTGCTTATAAATAGCATCAGAAAATTAAGAGTGATAATGGGGTTAATAGGAGAATGGCTGTGCTGTGCAGAATGCTACTCACCTGTACTCTGGGTCATGGATGTTTTGTGCATCCCAGCAAGAATGGTCCTGGACTTCACCTCCGAACAGGAAAATGCTCTCCTCATAATAGATAAACAGCCTGGCGTTAGTACCCCTTTACTCATCCAATCTCTCTCTGCCCTTTTCTGGGCTAAGTTCTCCTGCACTTATGAAAAGAGGGTGGAAGAGTGAGATGACAATGGCTTAAGGGCCATTGCAGGCAGAAGTGAGTGTGGCACAGTTTGGCACTTGGTGTAATGTATATGGCCGAAATGGATTGAAGAGAATGGAGCACTCATATTAGCAGAGCAGAGCAGGTCATTGACATTTTTACGGCCTTTCTGGGCATTCCTCCACACCCTTGAGGAGGCACTGATCCAGGAGGTGACACCAGACTAGCCCAGCGGCATCTGAAAGTGCAGCATCCTCTCACAGTCCTGACACAAGAGGATATCTGCCCTTTTTACCATCCCATCCCCCAGGATCTCTGAAAAAAAGTTCTGAAGAAGGGTTACTGCACACGAAACATTAGCTCTGTTTTCTCTTTGCAGATACTATCAGACTTGATGAGTTTTTCCAGCAATTTCTGTTTTTGTACCAATACCTCTAGAACCCTATCAGTGAACTATCGTGCCATTTCCCATTTCTCCAAATCTTATAGACATGTCCTTCAGCAAGTAGAGTAGCCTCAGAATACCATTGCTTGTCCAGATACACTGCAGCATTACAAAGCAATGCCATTGTTTCAAAAGATTTTTGCTGAATGGCAAGGTGTTTCAGGGAGGGCAAATAGTAAGATAGGGAGAAATCAGATGTGAGAAATGGCATGGGTAGTGGGGAGTATGGTTTTGGTGTGGGGTGGAGATAGGGTAAGAATTGGTTAGGTAATTAATTAGATGAATTTGGGAAGATACATTCGGGCTTGCAGGGACAAACCTTCCAAAATCTCAACACAACTCAGACTCAGCCAAAAACACTGCAATGTGTTCTAGCATGCAAAGTTTGATTTGGTAACTAAGAAATGTTTACTTGAGAAGAAGTTGGACATTGATTGTTGGTCAATTCTATTATTCTGAAAAATGTGGTGCTGGAAAAGCGCAGCAGGTCAGGCAGCATCCAAGGAGCAAGAGAATCGGCGTTTCAGACATAAGCCCTTCTTCAGGAATGGAGAAAGTGAGGACTGCAGAAGGGCTTATGCCTGAAACATCGATTCTCCTGCTCCTTGGATGCTGCCTGACCTGCTGCGCTTTTCCAGCACCACATTTTTCAGCTCTGATCTCCAGCATCTGCAGTCCTCACTTTCTCCTAATTCTATTATTCTGTTTGAGTAGAAGAATGTATAGGATATAGAACCATAGTAGTTCGTTATTGGACAAGTGATGCAAAGTCCTGGGTTAGAGACTGGGAAACAGAAATTTAAATCACACCTAAGCAGCTAAAGAAAATAACAAAATAATCAAATTTGAATGAGTAAATGATTTTATTTTCCCATGTATTTTACAGAGAGTAAAACAGTAAAGTGTAGTGAAAAGCTTTTCCACTCTCACCACAATCCAGCGCCATTTTGAATAGTTTTAAGAGTAAGAAAAGAAAGCAAGATATAGATTAGAGCATTCATCAGTCCTTGGCTAGCTCATCAATCAATGATGCTTGTGTCACCATCCCTCCTCTACCACTTTGCTGCCAACCAATTTTGAAGTCACCACTCTTCAGGTGTTATCTTTCCCCAGTGGGCAGATTCTCCTCCACGATTGCCAGGCTGCCACCTGCACCAGACCCACCAATGCCAGAGTCACATCCCTTGCCACAGGGTGTATCTCAATTGTACCCTTCCACCATTGCTTTGCCACTGTCAGCAACAAACCCAAACAATGACAAAGTCGCTTATCTTCAGTCATCTGATGCATCCGAATATCTTTCGCTTCTGGGCTGACCTTGCTGACATCACCTCCATCGATGTAGCAGCTACCAATTCAAATGCCATGCTTCTGCCATGAGGTCTCCACTGACCTCACTCGAGTCCATACTGGAACCACTTGGGTTCATGCTGGGACCACTCGAGTCTGTGTTGGGCCCACTCCAGTCCATGCTGAGCTCACTTGAGTCTGTGTTGGGCCCACTCCAGTCCTCGCTGAGCTCACTCGAGTTTATGCTGGGCTCAGTTGTGTCTGCATTGGGATTCCTCACTGCACTGATGGTATCTGAGTTCAGGACAAGAACTAAACAAAGGGAAGGAGAAAAAATAAAACAAGAAAAGAGAAATAAAGAAAAGAAAAGCAGTCAGAGCAGATGAGTCCCAGATCAGGAGCCCAACTCCGCCACTGTCTTGATAACGTTTTCAAAAACATTCTGGCACTGCAACTAACAGATTGTTTTAATAATGCAAAATTTGTTTGAGTCCTTTAGGGAAATAAATCTGTCCTTGCCTGATTTGATCTGTGACTCCAGACACACATATTGGTATTGCTTGGAGATGCCTAGCAAACCATTTCACCAACGTAAAGATAGCTCATCAACATCTTCTCAAGGGCATTTTGAAATGGCTAATAAATGCTGGCCTTGTCAGTGTGATTCATCTCTGGTGAATGAATAAAGAAAATGAAGACTTGAAATAAATTGAATGGATCATAGGTGAGTTTGAGAGAAATGTACTTTTTGTTGTTATATTTGTGCAAGGTTGTTTAAACCTGCCCAGATATATGAAAGCTTTCACAGGAACTATTATATATTTTAAATGGTTTCTTGCTTATTTATTCTTTTATCTTACAACCTTGAAGTGATGACATCAGGAAATTAATTAAGCAAGTGCTTACTGGGAGGTTTGCCAGTTGATTTGGTGATGCTTAGCTGATATCAGGGGACTTGGCAGTGTTCTGACAGTCAGATTATTGTACAAACCCTTTCACAGAAGCACATGATGCTTACTCATACTTTCAACATTAAATGTGATGTAATTTAGACAATAAATTTACTTTTCCAAACTGGTCAGAGCCAAAACAATTTAATCGTCTAATAAATCCCACTGATGTAATATATGGTGAAATCATCCAAATTAAATCCAATTAAATAATATATTTTTGTGCTGAATTTATAAAGGCATCTTGACGTATGATATGTTTTGAAAATTATTGATGCTGTTTGTCATCATGCAATAACAATTATTTTATTTTTAAGATGTGAAAATGCCGGTGTTGGACTGGGGTGTACAAAGTTAAAAATCATACAACACCAGGTTATAGACCAACAGGTTTAATTGGAAGCACTAGCTTTCGGAGCGCTGCTCCTTCATCAAGTGGTACCTGATGAAGGAGTGGTGCTCCGAAAGCTAGTGCTTCCGATTAAACCTGTTGGGCCATAACCTAGTGTTGTGTGATTTTTAACTTTATTTTTAAGGTTATACAAACAAAGAGCTTGCTGTGGTGACAGTGAACACTGGACTTTCAGTTAATTTATAAGCTGCACTGTGAATTTACTTCTTATCCAAGGAGCTGTGTCATGTTCACTTGTCCCCTGAGCTACATAACTGTCAATCTTCCATTGTAGTCTCTTGTTGGTAACACTAATACAGTTTGTTCTCCTATAACGCGTATTTTGTCAACACAATTTAGCTGTAATGTAATTAGAAAATTGGGGAAAGATTTTTTTTTAGATTACCTACAGTGTGGAAACAGGCCCTTCGGCCCAACAAGTCCACACCGCCCCGCCGAAGCGTAACCCACCCATACCCCTACATCTACATCTACATCTACATCTACCCCTTACCTAACACTACGGGCAATTTAGCGTGGCCAATTCACCTGACCTGCATATCTTTGGACTGTGGGAGGAAACCGGAGCACCCGGAGGAAACCCACGCAGACACGGGGAGAACGTGCAAACTCCACACAGTCAGTCGCCTGAGGTGGGAATTGAACCCGGGTCTCCGGCGCTGTGAGGCAGCAGTGCTAACCACTGTGCCACCGTGCCGCCCACACAAACTCCAATTGGCTATTACACAATTCCATCTCCATCACTAGGTGTCGTGGTGCGTTGAGGACTTGACTCAAGTCAACATCACATGGTCAGTTGGTTTGCACACTGTGGTGAAGTGCTTCCTGAAAGGTAAAGTGCTGTACTCAGTAGCTTTTGGTACTGTTTTTTACAAATCTCGCTGTGATTTCCATGAATATGAAAAGACAAAGTTTTAAGAATGTCGACAGGAAACATCCAGGTGAAAAAAATCATGGATGGTGACTATAAAAGAAAGGCTATAACACTTGAAAAGAAGCTTGTTGTTATCAATCATTTTAAGTGCAATGAAAGAACATATGAAATTTTTCGTGCAACAGGAATATTGGAGTCTATGCTATGCACCATTAGAGACAATGCAGAAAGAATTAAAGCAAACTGCATTACTGGAACAAGTCTGAGTGCTAGCAAGTCTATGAGGTCACAATAAAAGGAACTTGATGAGATGGAGTAGCTTCTAAATGTTGAATGGAACATCAATCGAAAATTGATCCAGGGCCACCTTTCTCACCATTAACAGGAAGCCTTATCAATTTATGAGGAACTAAGGAAAAAAGCTGAAAATCCTGCAGATCTGCCTACCTCCAGTGCTAGTAGTGGCTGGTTTGCTGAATTTAAGAACTGCTATGCTTTCGATCCAATTCAAGAATGAACTATACGGTAAATAGAAAAACCTGGGGAAAATTAATGTACAGAGAGATCTAGGTGTTCAGGTCCATGGTACCCTAAAGGTGGCAACGCAGGCTGATAGGGTAGTCAAAAAGGCATACGGCATGAATCGAACGGGATATTGAGTACAAGAGTTGCCAGATCATGTTACAGTTGTATAGGACTTTGTTCGACCACATTTGGAATATTGTATACAGTTCTGGTTACCACATTACCAAAAGGATATGGATGCCTCTAATTCTTCTAAGCTTGACTCAATTACTATGCGTCATTTATTCAAGGTGAGAGGGGAAATGTTTAAGGGAGATATACGTGGAAAGTTCTTTACACAGAGGGTGGATGCCTGGAATGTGTTGCCAGTGGAGGTGGTAGAGGCGGGCACAATAGTGTCATTTAAGATGTAGCTAGACAGATACATGAATGGGCAGGGAGCAGAGGGATACAGATCCTTAGAAAATATGCAACAGGTTTAGAAAGAGGATCTGGATCAGCGCAGGCTTAGAAGACTGAGGGCCTGCTCCTGTGCTGTAATTTTTTTTGTTCTTTGTTTGAAACTTAAAGTTATAAGGTGAAGCTGCTCATGTAGATGAGGAAGGTGCGCTATCATTTCCTTTGGCAAAAAAAATTGATTGGGGAAGAAGGCTGTACCTTAGATCAAATCTTCAATTTGGACAAGACTGGTTTGTACTGGAAGCGAATGCCATCTAGTACCTATTGTGGAAGGATTCAAAAATGGGGCTAGAATATAAAAGTAGGTCACCTAAGCTATTCGAGAGTGAGGACAGTAAAATGTGGAGCTAAACACATTGACAAGGCAGGGTTCATCAGACCTGGTTCCAGTTAAGCAAAGAAGCACAGAAGCTAGCTAAACTAGCTTACCACAAATTGCCCCAGTTCAGCGAAACACAGGAAATTAAACCGTATTCAACCTGCGTTGGAGAAGTTTGAAGTAAGTATCTAATGCTAAGTGCCACGTACCCAATGCTGAATGTGATAACTCTATTCTGTTACCAATGTTTGAAAATCAATATTAAGGGCTCCGGCCTGAAACGCCAATTTTCCTGCTCCTCCAATGCTGCCTGATCTGCTGTGCTTTTCCAGTACCATTCTAATCTTGATTCTGATCTCCAGCATCTGCTGTCCTCACTTTCGCCTCGCTCAATATTTAGTTGGTTAACCGGTATATGATTGATGCTGACTTGTGTATAAAAATACAATTGTAAATGCCAAAAGGCAGACTCTCCTGGCAAGTACGACTATTGTCCCTTTCAGTTTGAGTTCCTTCTATTGTAATTAATAAAGGAGCTGTGTGTGTGTGTAACAAGAATACTATCATCTGCCTGAAAGTCTTCCTGCAATTTTGGAGGTCCCACCGAGATTGCTAATTCTTTGGTTTGAGACACGGGTCTGGGGAGCACACCTCGCCAGTAAATGAACCTGGCCACGCCCTGTAAAAGGTAGGGACTTCTATCATTTTCATTTGGTTATCGATGAGAAACAGAGCTGTGACCTGTGTTCTAGGACTGAGGTAAGCCAATCAGGAGTGACGATAGTACAGATTTGAATGTGTAGCTCTTTAACAGTTTGAACTCAGGGTCAAGGATCCATAGGGAATTAAAGAAGGGGGCTTTGAGATGGCCACCGGGAATTAGAAAGAGGTGTTTGAGTTCCCTATATATAATTGGATAACTTGATAAATGTAATACATGAATTAAAGGACATCCAATTTGAATTATTGTGATACATGTGTGTTTTTTTTTGGTTATAAAAAGAATGGGGAATGACATCTCTTATGAGATGCACCCTCAAAGGGGACTACCTTTGGCCGTAATGTTATGTCTATTATGGGCCTGATTCTGTAAAATCTGTTGACAAGTGGATGAAATAGATGCAGAAAACTGAGATGCCATATCCCCCAAATGGCACACTTAATTGCAATTGCTTAAAACAATTAGCAGATATCCTAGGGAAAAAGGAGAAGGAGGAAAAGAAAGAAATTGGATAGTTTGTATATCTTTATTGATTGACTAAATTAACTAAGAGAAAAGAAAACTCTGTACAGAGAAGTAGAGAACTTGAGGAGAGAAGGAAGAAAGTTGAAAACGACAATAAGGAAAAGATAAAGAAGGATTGTGATAAAATCATGGACTCTAATAAATCCAAATTTTAATATGATAATCATGAAGAGTGTCTGACTCAAGATTGGGATGAAAGGCACCAATGATATAATTTAAGACAGGCCAAGAGCAAGGACCTTTTGCCCTTCCTTCCCCAGTCTCAACTTCCCAAGTTATTCCTCCTTCACCTCCGAGTGAATCGGCAGCAACTGAAACCAGGAACTATCTGGACAAATCGGAACACAAGCAGAAACTTACTTTCTCCACTCGGTCCTAATCAAACTCCCTCCAGTGAAAAACCACACAGTAAATCACCTTAGACACTGGGTCCTAAGCAGACCGTCTGCAAAAATACATTAAACTGCAACCTACCTGCTCCACAAGGTCTGAGGGACCTTACTTAACTGTAAGCAGTCATAATCCACTCCACCAGACCACTGGAGCATTCAAATGTAAGAAACCTGTGAGGAAGTGGGGCAAGCGTGCCGGCCTGCTAGTAAGACTGAGACTATGCAGTTTCAAGATCCCCCTTCGTAGCTTACTCCTCGCAAATGTACAATCTCTGGGGAACAAGATGGACAAACTTAGATCACGGCTCAGCTTCCAGCGTGAACTGCAGGACTGCTGCTCACTCTGCTTCACAGAAACCTGGCTCAACCCATCCGTTCCCGACTGCGCACTTCAGGCTGATGGCTTTCTATCCATCGTCTGGACCATACAGCATCCTCGGGTAAGAGGGAGGGGTGGAGGGGTTTGCTTTTGAATCAACAACTTGTGGTGCATGGACATTGCAACCCGGGGAAGCCATTGCTCCCCAAACCTTGAATCCCTCACCATCAAATATCGACCCTTCTATCTACCACAAGAATTTACCGCTGCTATACTAACTGCTGTGTGCATACTGCCACAAGCAAAGGTTGAGGAAGCTCTGGATGTGCTGTATTCAACCACTAACACCCTGGAGATGGAACACCCCGAGGCCCTGTTTATTGTCACTGGCCACTTCAATCAAGCTAATTTAAGGAAGGTATCACCAAGTATCACCAGAACATTACCTGCCCTACCAGGGACCCGAACATTTTAGACCATTGCTACACCAGCATGAAAGATGCCTACAATTCCATCCCCTGCCCTCATTTGGGAACTCCGACAACAATGCCATGCTTCTTCTCCTGGCTGGCAGGCAAAACCTCAAGCAGGAGACCCCCTCATGGATATAGGTCCAGTGCTGGTTGGAGGAGGCAGAGGATCAACTCCGGTGCTGTCTGGAATTGGCTGATTGGGCCATGTTCAAACAGTCCGCAGGTACCTTGGATGAGTATGCCACCACCATCACAGTCTTTGTCAGCAAATGTGTGGAGGACTGCATGCCGAGGAAGTCAATCTGGGTGTTCCCCAACAGGAAACTCTGGATGAATCAGGAAATACAGAACATGCTAAAAAACAGGCGTGAGGCCTTCAAATAAGGAGACCCACTCAAATATAAGGAATCCAAGTATGACCTTCACAGATCCATTAAGACAGCCAAGACCAATACCAATCCAAACCAGAGTCCTAAACAGACACCCAGCGACTATGGCAAGGACTGAATGACATCACAGGCTGTTTTGACAGTACAAGATAGCAGGTAATAACATATCCCTCCCAGATCGTCTCAACGTCTTCTAACCTCGCTTTGAGCAGAAGTTCAGCGAGAGGTAACACCTATTCCAGCAAGTCCTGACAAACCTATCCCAATAGTCACTGCATCAGAGGTCAGATCAGTTTTCCTTCTTGTGAATCCAAGGAAAGCGATGCAACCAGACAGAGTACCAGGACGTACACGCAGAGCATGCGCAGATCAACTGGCAGAGGTCTTCTCGGACATCTTCAACCTCTCTCTGCAGCAGGCCACTGTCCCTGCCTGTTTCAAGAGGGCCAACATCATCCCTGTGCCGAAGAAGGCTCATGTCTCATGTCTCAATGACTACCGCACAGTGGCCCTAATGTCAGTAGTCATGAAGTGCTTTAAAAGGCTGGTCATGGCATTAATCAACTCCAGCCTCCACACGACTCTTGATCCACTCCAATTTGCCTATCAGACCAACAGATCCATGTCAGATGCCATATCACTTGCCCTTCACTCCTCCCTAGAACATCTTTACACCAAGAGCAGCTACGAAAGAATCCTACTCATTGACTACAGTTCAGCCTTCAACACTATTATCCCCTCAAGACTGATTACTAAACTTTGTGATCTCAGACTAAGCCCCACTCTCTGCAACTGGATCTTGAGTTTCCTGACCCACAGGCTACAATCAGTGATGACTGGAGACAATATTTCATCCCCACTAACACTCAACACTGGAGCCTCCCAGGGGTGCATACTCAGCCCCCAAATGTGCTCACTGTATACCCATGACTGTGTCATCAAATACCAGACTAATGCCACTTACATGTTCACTGATGACATGCCATACTCAGTCGAATCTCAGATGCAAACAAAACAGATTACAGAGGGGAGGTGGAAGACCTGGCAAAATAGAGCACTGAAAACAACCTAGCTCTCAGTGCCAGCAAAACCAAGTAACTCATTACTAACCTCCGGCGGGATGTTACTCATGCCCCCCCTACACATTAACAGCACAGAGGTGGAACGAGTGAAGAGTGTCAAGCTCCTGGGAGTGGTCATCCATAATAAGCTTTCTTGGACTCTACATATGGACACATTGGTTACAAAGACCCAACAATATCTCTTCTTCCTAAGGCAGCTGAGGAAATTTGGCATGATGGCGAATACACTTGTCAACCTTTATAGGTGAGCCATCGAGAGCATTCTGTCTTGATGTATCACCACCTGGTATGGCAACTGTACCATTCAAGATTGGAGACGGTTACAGAGAGTGGTGAACTCGGCCCAGACAATCACAAAGGCCAACCTCCCATCTGTAGAATCCATCTACCAGGCCCGCTGTCGAGGAAAGGCTGCCAGCATTCTCAAAGATCAATCCCACCCTGATAATGCTTTTCTACAGCCTCGACCATCAGGGAGAAGATACAGAAGCCTGAACATGCACCAGCCAATTTCGAAACAGTTTCTACCCGACTGTTGTTAGCATACTGAATGGACTCACAAACTCTTAACTTTTGCCTGTACCTATGTTTTTGTTTTTGCCACTGTTTACCTATTATCGACTTATCCATGTTAACTCTGTGATCTGCCTGTTTTGCTCGCAAGAAAAAGCTTTTTGCTGTGCCTTGGTACACGTGACAATAAATTCAATTCAATTCAATTCAATTCAGGGCCACCAACCGGACTCGACCATCCTGATCGGAGACAAAAGTGCCACTATTCATGTGGACAGTGATTCACTTCATAGAGCTGTTCCATGCTCATTCAGCAGTGCTGTTGCAAAACACACTGACTCCCAACCGGCGAGCAGAAGTGAACACATCTGGCAATACCTGTACGTACTTTCCCTGGTCCAGACAGACAAAGCATACAGGTCTACCCACCCTGAACATCTTCTGAGTTAAGAAGAATAGTTGGAAGCATGCCCAACTCAGAAAGAAACATTGAGATTTCCTACAAAAGTTAGAAATCTTGCGTAAATGTCATAATCTGAATTGTGGAGACATTGAATTGATGATGCATGCTTGTTTGGGCTCTAAAAAGTGGACACAGGTTAAATATAAAGCTAATTGGCCAGGGGGTCCTTGTAATGAGGAATATTTAACATGATTGTGGGAGGACTTAAAAAAAAGCTTTGAATGAGATGTTACCAAAAAGTATTGACTGTGGAAAGATTCATGGAACTATGTAAAAAACTGATGAAGGTGTTTGATTATATTGAGCAACTGTGTGTGGTTTCCAAGCGATATTCGGGTATCGCGGGCACGCCCACCCTTGTAAATACATTGTAAATGTACTTACGTACTTACACGAGCCCTTCAAGGTTAAAGTTGATCCTGCTAAACCATGGCCTTGGAGGCCCCAGTATCAATTCAGCCGAGAGGCGAAAGAAGGGATTGCTCCCATTATTACTGACCTTCTCCAACAATGTGTTATTGTTCCTACAGTTGGTCCATGTAATATATCCATCCTGCCTGTGGAGAGACCCAGCAAGGAGACCTAATGTTTTGAGAAGGACCTTCAGGCTGTGAATTCCTCTGTCATTCCTCCTTTCCCAGAGGTCCCAAACCCAACCACGATTATTCAATCCATTCCACCTGATTCAAAAGATTACACAGTTGTGGTCCTGTGTGGGGCTTTTTTTCCTATTCCAATTGATTAGGACTTTCAAAACCTTTTCATCTTCACCTATCAAGGCAAGCAATACACTTGGCCCCGACTTCCCCAGGGTGATACCGAGAGTCCCAACTTGTCCTGAATGAGGACCTCAGCAATATCTGTTTTACTTGCGGCTCTACCCTTATCCAATATGTAAATAATCTCTTCCCTGCCTCTCCTGACTGCCAGTCTTCTGAAACGGATGGCCTCATATTCCTGGTATTGTTGGCCAACAAGGGTCATAAAGCATCTAAAGAAAAGCTACAAGTAGGGCAGCACAGTGGCACAGTGATTAGCATTGCTGCCTCACAGCGGCAGGGACCTGGGTTCAATTCCCACCTCGGGCAACTGTCTGTGTGGAATTTGTGCATTCTCCCCTTGTCTTCGTGGGTTTCCTCCAGGTGCTTTGGTTTCCTCCCACAGTCTAAAGATGTGCAGGTTAGGTGAAATGGCCATGCTAAATTGCCCCTAGTGTTAGGTGAAGGGGTAAATGTAGGGTTGCTCTTTGGAGGGTTGGTGTGGACTTGTTGGGCTGAAGGGCCTGTTTCCACACTGTAAGTAATCTAAAACTCTGTCAAACCACTGTTGGTCACGTATTAGATGGAAACAATCGACTGCTGTCCTGTCAGTGCATCAAAGTCATTCTCAAGATTCCCCAACCTGCCGCAAAGAGAGACCTACTCCACTTTTTTGGGAATGTCAGGTTACTGCCGCCAGTGGATCCCTGGTTATGCTGAGCTTAGCCATCCTCTACATAACTTGTCTGGCCCTTCTGCTGCAGACTGACTAGTATGGACTTTGGCTGCTGAATCAGTCTTTGAATGCCTTAAGTCCACACTCACCAGCGCCCCTGCCTTGGGTTTACATGAAGACCTTCCATTTGTTTGCCTCTGAGTCAAAAGGCCTTTATCAGGTGGACCTGACTCAGTTACATGGCAATAGATAACACCCTGTTGACTATTATAGCACCCAGTTAGATTGAGTCACCAGGGCAGTGGCCACGGTGTATCATGCGGGCAAAGGGGAGATGAATAGTATTGTACAGCAATCCTGGTACTCACCAGGCTTCACAACTATAGCTAAAAGGAAAAGTGCTAGATGTAAAGAATGTCAAACATTTAAAGACTCCCAGTGTTAAGCCTACTTCACAGCCCCAACTTTTGTGCATCTGCAAGTGGACTTTATTCAAATGCCTAAATGTATAGGTTTTAATTATGTATTAGTTACTTGAGATGTATTGTCCAGAAGAATGGAAGGTGATCCTCCTCGAAAGCATGATGCCAAAACAGTAGCCAAAAGTTTGCTCCAAGACTTTGCATCCCATTTCGGAATGCCAGAACAAATATCAAGTGGCAATGAATCGCATTTTACAGGACAAGTAGTTAAGGACAAGTAGTTAAGGTCTACAGCATAAACATCATCTGTCATGCCCATATCATCCCCTGTCAACGGAAGTGGTGGAAAGGCACAACTGAATATTAAAGTACAAAATTGCAAAATTATGTGCTGAAATAAGCCTCAAATAGCCCGAAGTGCTGCCTTTTGAGCTCATTTAATGAGATCAAGTCCTAACAGAGTAACATGTCTGTCCCCTCATGAAATAGTAATGGATAGATCAATGAGACTTCCAGTAAATGCTCCCCTTACTACTAGGTAAGTGGACATCCATAGCATGGATGAAATTTAGTTACATTACTGCATAGGGTTAATTAAATCTTTTTAAAGTTTTCCACTCACCGGTCATTGAAGCCCAACAAGAACCCACGTATTTGTGAAGTCATTATGCTGAAAGAGCTATTTGGACGCTCAGTGGGACGGGCCCTTCCAAGTCCTGTTAGTGAAGATAGAAGGAAAGCCTGTGCGAATCCACACAACACATGTTAAACCGACACCGAACCTGATCCCTGAAGACCAGACAGGATGAAGAGTTCATAGGCACTGTCAAACCTTCACTGTATTTTGTGGCCTAAGAATCCATTATGATGCTGATCTTATTTTGGTGGCTTACAATTATATTAACTCCCCTTGCTGGGGAGTCACTGATTGTACTCGGGGCTTGTTATGAATATTCTTTCATACATGTCGTATGTTTGTGTAGGATTGGCACATACCTCCTGCTGAGTTTGCTCATACATTCCCATACATTCAAGGGGTGGCCTCTTAGGCCCACTCCTTTCACTGTATCTAAAGTGGTGGTATGGGTCACTCGCTAGAATGACACTCTGATGACTGGGATTCGCATAGTCGCCACATCTTCTGCAAGGAGAGGGTTATAATGGATAGACGTTAATGATGCCCGAACTAAGTGGAAATCAGCACGGTGTAACTTTTCTGCTTTTAAAAGTTTATCGATTGCGGTTTGATACCACCCATATACCACCATTTGTTATCATCACATCAAATGTAGCAAAAACAACAGGCCCTATTTGCTTCGCTAGATCTGAGCTTCGAGGTTCATTTGCAGGACAGAGCCATTGCAACCAATATTTCAATGTTACACCTGATGCTTGGCCACTATGCAAACTTAATTTCATCAACCTCACAACAGTGGAAATCTTTAACCATGTCTAGTTTCCTGACTATATAACTAGGTTTGTCCCACACAATGGCACATATTTTGTTTGTGGACACAAAGCATTTGCCTAGTTGCCTCCCACATATACAGGCTCCTCATCTTTTGGCTTTGTGGCTCCATTTATGCATCACGTTTATGACCTCTCTGAAGTCCACTCCAAAGTACACTAATGAGCTAATACAGAAAGTGAACAATTCTTTGCTATTTTAGAACTCTGTGGGAAGCTAGAGAAGAGATTGCTCAGCCTCTTGCTGAGATATTTGTATCATCGATAGTCACAGGTGAGGTGCCGGAAGACTAGAGGTTGGCTAACTTGGTGCCACTGTTTAAGAAGGATAGTAAGGACAAGCCAGGGAACTGTAGACCAGTGAGCCTGACCTCAGTGGTGGGCAAGTTGTTGGAGGGAATCCTGAGGGACAGGATATACATGTATTTGGAAAGGCAAGCACTGATTAGGGATAGTCAACATGGCTTTGTGCGTGGGAAATCATGTCTCACAAACTTGATTGAGTTTTTTGAGGAAGTAGCAAAGAGGATTGATGAGGGCAGAGTGGTAGATGTGATCTATATGGACTTCAGTAAGGCGTTCGACAAGGTACCCCATGGGAGACTGATTAGCAAGGTTAGATCTCATGGAATACAGGGAGAACTAAACATTTGGATACAAAACTGGCTCAAAGGTAGAAGACAGAGGGTGGTGGTGGAGGGTTTTTCAGACTGGAGGCCTGTGACCAGTGGAGTGCCACAAGGATCGATGCTGGGTCCTCTACTTTTTGTCATGTACATAAATGATTTGGATGCGAGCAAAAGTAAGTTTGCAGATGACACCAAAATTGAAGGTGCAGTGGACAGCAAAGAGGGTCACCTCAGATTACAACAGGATCTGGACCAGATGGGTCAATGGGCTGAGAAGTGGCAGATGGCATTTAATTCAGATAAATGTGAGGTGAAGCATTTTGAGAAAGAAAATCTTAGCAGGACTTATACACTTAATGGTAAGGTCCTAGGGAGTGTTGCTGAACAAAGAGACCTTGGAGTGCAGGTTCATAGCTCCTTGAAAGTGGAGTTGCAGGTAGAGAGGATAGTAAAGAAGGTGTTTGCTATGCTTTCCTTTATTAGTCAGAGTATTGAGTACAGGAGTTGGGAGGTCATGTTGCGGCTGTACAGGACATTGGTTAGGCCACTGTTGGAATATTGCGTGCAATTCTGGTCTCCTTCCTATTGGAAGCATGTTGTGAAACTTGAAAGGGTTCAGAAAATATTTACAAGGATGTTGCCAGGGTTGGAGGATTTGAGCTATAGGGAGAGGTTGAACAGGCTGGGACTGTTTTCCCTGGAGAGTCGGAGGCTGAGGGGTGACCTTATAGAGGTTTACAAAATTATCAGGGGCATGTAAAGGGAAAATAGATAAAGTTTTTCCCTGGGGTCGGGGAGTCCAGAACTAGAGAAGGGAAATTTATAAAAGAGAGCTAAGGGGCTACTTTTTCTCACAGAGGATGGTACATGTATGGAATGAGCTGCCAGAGGAAGTGGTGGAGGCCAATACAATTACATTTAAGAGGCATTTGGATAGGTATATGAATAGGAAGGGTTTGGAGGGATATGGGTTGGGTGCTGGCAGGTGGGACTAGATTGTGTTGGGATATGTAATCTGCATGGATGGGTTGGTCTGAAGGGTCTGTTTCCATTCTGTCCATCTCTATGACTCTATGACTCTATTCCCTTCATACAGTACTGCCAAGCTAGCCAGGGAATCCATTAACATGTCAGTTACCCAAGAACAGATAGCTAATGACACCTTTCAATCTCTTGATAAGATTATTGCAGAGATGATTGCCTAATGGGCTACTTCGATGTAGAATCGCACAGCTTTGGACTGGATCTTGGCTGAGAAATGTGGCACTTGTGCCCTCATAGGTTCAGGAATGTTGCACCTACATCCCTGATAACTCTGAGGAAATCAGTAACTTGACCAACCATATCCAAAAAGAAATGGGTAAGTTAAAAAAAAAACTGTGATGGCTTGGGACCCTTTCGTTGGTGAAGCAGCTGTTTTCGAAATTGGGAAACCTCAATTGCTAAGTGGTGCATAGTTGTGTGGAAGGGACTACATCCAGCGCCATGGTCCAACAGGTGACCATGCCAGAGGATAAGGTTGTAAAATTCCAAAGACTGGCTCAGATAGAGTTCGAGGGTTGTCCTTTCAGGATAAAAAGGGAGAAGTGTGGAAGGATTCAAAAACAGGGCTAAAATTTCACTGCTGCTCCCTCACCACCAGACTCCTGGAGGAAGAACGCCTCATCTTCCGCTTCGGAACACTTCAACCCCAGGGCATCAATGTGGACTTCAACAGTTTGCTCATTTCCCCTTCCCCCAACTCACCCTAGTTCCAAACTTCCAGCTCAGGACTGTTCCCATGACTTGTCCGGACTTGTCCTACCTGCCTATCTCCTTTTCCACCTATCCACTCCACCCTCTCCTCCCTGACCTATCACCTTCATCCCCTCCCCCACTCACCTATTGTACTCTATGTTACTTTCTCCCCCACCCTCCTCAAGCTTATCTCTCCACGCTTCAGGCTCACTGCCTTTATTCCTGATGAAGGGCTTATGCCCGAAACGTCGATTTCGCTGCTCCTTGGATGCTGCCTGAACTGCTGTGCTCTTCCAGCACCACTGATCCAGAATCTGGTTTCCAGCATCTGCACTCATTGTTTTTACCTCTAAAATTTTAAAGTAGGTCACCCAAGCTATTTGAGACTGACGACAGTAAAATGTGCAGCTAATCACATAATCAAGGTAGGGTTAATCAGACTTGGTTCCACATAAACAAAGAAATGTGAAGCCAAGCACTTAAGCAAGCTAAGCTAGCTTACCACAATTTGTCCCAATTCAGCGAGACAACAGGGCACTAAACCACATTCAACCTGTGCTGCAGAAGTTTGAGGTAAATGATCTAATGTTAAGTGTCATGTACCCAAAGCTCAATGTGATAAGTCTATTATGTTCTCAAAGCTTGAAAATCAATTTGTAATTAGTCAATAAGAAGAAACCGATATATGATTGACACTGACTTGTGTATAAAAATGTGATTGCAACTGCTGAAAGGCAGACTCTTCAGGCAAGGGTGACTGTTGTCTCTTTAAGGTTGATTCTGTTGCATTGGAAATAATAAAGGCGCAATGTAACAAGAATGCTACTGTTAGTCTGAAAGTCTTTCTACACTGCATTTCTAAGAATGAAGCACAAGCTCCAGGTCTTAAGGTTGTATGACTGTGTTGCTGGGTGCCAATGCTAGTGGCAACTTAAAGCTAATGCCTGTGCTGGTGTACCACTCTGCCAATCTGCAAGCCGTGAAAAATTACCTTCAGTCCACTCTAGGTGTTTACTTCAGGTCAAGCAAATGATGTTGGATAACAGGGCAATTTTTTTTTAACCTTATTGATGTTTTTAAAGATGTTTTTAGAAATTATTGTAGGAGAAAAGTTTTGAATTTCAAGATTCTCCTCATTCTGGACAATGCACTAAGACATTCTCCCACCATTAATGAGCTTTCTGAAGTGCTATTTCTACCTCCAAACACAACTTCTCATTTAACTGATGGCTCAGGGTGAAATAGCAGCATTTAAAGTTTATTATTTAAGACACAAGTTCAAGATGCTGAAAGGGATAATGGGTACAGTGTTCTTCCATTTTGGAAGAAGAATGCTATTGACATCATTGTGGAGGCCTGGGGTGATGGACTGCTTGTATGCAGTTTGGCAGAAGCTTCTCCCAGATTTTCTTCATGATTTTCAAGCTGTTAAACCATCAAAGGAGCTTCCAGCAATGAGAGAATATTGTGTCGCTCTTGCATAGCAAATGGGATTTGAAGAAGTGGAGACTGAAGATGTCGGGGAGCTGTGCGAGTCCCATTGTGAAGACCTCTTTACAGCTAAAACAACTTATTGCTGGGGGGGATGTTGAAGCTGGAGATGAGGACGGTTAAGTCCAGGGTGCAGCACCACAGGAGTTTTCCACTTCTGTTTTGTCTTCTATCCTGAGGGAAGTTGGAAATAGTTGCAGTTCTTAGAAGACAATGACTACAATGCAGAACGCAGCAGGAGAGCTGTTCATGGCATAAAGTCTCATTTGGCACCCTATGAAAGCTTCTTCACGAAAGGAGAAACATGGCAAAGGAGCAAAAACTAGATTTTTTTTCAGCTAAGCCCAGGAACTACAGCCAACCACCTCATGAACGTAATAATGATGACTTTCAGCCCCTGTCTTAATGGCGTACTGTAACTCAGCAAACTCAGAAACCCTTCAAATTACCTTCAAGTTTTTCAGGTAAAGTGTTAAATTCATTTGTTATTACTTCATTAAAATACATGATTTTAATATTTAGTTAGACTGTGCTATCATTTATGTTAGGCTAAGTACCATTTTTCTTTCAATTTTAACTGATATTTTTGTTGGTCTATCCCAACCCTAATTTTCTCATAGGATCCATTACTTCTATTGCCCAATTTTCATGAGAAAATTATTGTGTTATAGAAGAACAGACCATATGAAGACTTGGGACTGATGTTCTATATTCTCCCTCTGTTCCCTTAGCATGGGTTTGCATCCAAATCTGAGCTGACCTGAATGCTGCTGAAACCAAATTAATTTCTTGCCTGCTAAGTTCAGTGAGTAGCAGGTGTGAATGTACTAAATTAAAGGCAAAGTATTGCCAATGCTGGAAACTTAACCTTCAAAGACAATGTGTTGGAGAAACTCACCATGTCTGGTACTATCTATGGAAAGAGAAGCAGAGTTTCAATTCCAATATGACTCTTCTTCCAAGAGTCTGTTTCTCTCTGCACAGATGCTTCCACACTTGCTGTGTTTCTCCACTTCTTTTCAGTTCTATTTTAGGTATCAATGTATTCTGTGAATAGTGGTCCTTACCCAGATTTAGTACACTGAGTTTCAGAGATAGTGGAGAAGAAGTTAGGCTGCCTGCTTTCTACTGGAAACATTGACTTGTGGCAATCATATAAAGAAGATTTAAATATGCCTGGGTGCTAATATGGCACAATGCCTTTATCATGTCAGGCCCTCCAGTCCTCAGGAGAGCCAGATACTGGCTCCCAAAGTCTTCCCAGATCATAGGGTAGTGAGGTTAACAATCTGTCACCACTGCAGCGAGTGATGATAGAGGAGCATAAGGGAAAGCAAATTTCAGAAGATGATTAAACAGTCCACATTGTTAACCACACACATCATTTCAATGGTACAAGCTTCTGTAGCCCTTAACATCATGTATCATGTATAACGGGGAACATAGAAATGGCAGAGTCACTAAATCAATATTTTGCTTCTGTTTTCACTGTGAAGGACACTTGTAGTAACCCAATAGGAGCAGATCATACAGTGGTTATAGAAAGGGAGGAACTTAGAATAATCTTTGCGATTAGGGAAAATTTACTGAGTAAACTATTGGGATTGAAGACAGACAAGTTCTTAGAGTCTGATGATCTACATTTTAGGGTCTGAAAGGAAGTGGCAGAAGAGATGTTGAGTCCATTGTTTATAATATAGCAAACTTTGTTTTAAACTGGTGTGACTTTGTTATGAACCGGCAGTCTTGATAAACTGGCAAAAAAAAGATATACCTCAAATATCATGAAGCTTACTGTATTATTCTGTCCAATTATTAGAGTTTATTTTAATTTATTTACCTCAGTCTAACTTTACTTGCTCAATTGAATGGTTACATGAAATATCAATAGTTGATTCAATTTCAAGTTAATTTCTCCTCAAATACCGCAATCCACTGTGATGTCCAAGTAGTCATTTGAGTGTGAGTGAGAAGGCTCCCTGCTTCATTAAAGCAAATTGTCAGTATTATTTTAGTGAATTATGCTGTAAATAAAGTGTAGCAGTGATCTGTATACCCATGCATTATATGTCTATTACTTAGTGTGTGTTTTTATATTGATTATGTGGACCATTTGATTAGATTAGATTTCCTATAGTATTGACAAAGGCCCTTCGGCCCAACAAGTCCACACCAACCCTCCTAAGACTAACCCACCTCGACCCAATTCCCCCCCAGACTAATGCACCTAACACTATGGGCAATTTAACATGGCCAATTCACCTCACCTGCATGTCTGTGGACTGTGGGAGGGCACTGAAGCACCTGGAGGAAACACACAGATAGTCGCCAGACAGACACAAGGTGGGAATTGAACCCGGGTCCCTGGCACTGTGAGGTAGCAGTGCTAACCACTGAACCACCGTGGTTTATAAAATGTTTGCTGTATTCCAAAATTCCCTAGATGTTTGAAAGGTTCCAGTCGATTGCAAAAATGATGACATAACATCCTTAATAGAATAGGGAAAGAAGCAGAACATAGGAAACTACAGACTAGTTAGTTTAACTGCTTTCATTGGGAAATTGTTAGAATCATAACAACAGGATATTTGGAAAGTTAAAATGCAATTCATCAGACAAATCATGATTTTGTGAAGTGTAAATCATGTTTGACTAAATTGCGAGAGTTCATTGAAGATATAACAAAGAATTTGGGCAATGGGAATCCTGTAAATCTGGTATATCTGGACTTCCAGAAGGCATTTAAAAATTGTGCTATGGTTAGTCCTTAATCCTAGCTATTTACAGTCTATATTAATGACTTTCATGCAAGGATAGAAAGTACTACACCCAAATTTGCAGATGACTTTAAAATAGGTGGGAAAGTAAGTTGCAATGAAGAGATAAGAAGTTTACAAATGGATATGGATACATTAGCTAAATTTGGAGCATAAAGTTTAACATGAACATAGAACAAACATAGAACATAGAACAATACAGCACAGAACAGGCCCTTCGGCCCACAATGTTGTGCCGAACTTCTATCCTAGCTTAAGCACCCATCCATGTACCTATCCAAATGCCGCTTAAAGGTTGCCAATGATTCTGACTCTACCACTCCCACGGGCAGCGCATTCCATGCCCCCACCACTCTCTGGGTAAAGAACCCACCCCTGACATCTCCCCTATACCTTCCACCCTTCACCTTAAATTTATGTCCCCTTGTAACACTCTGTTGTACCCGGGGAAAAAGTTTCTGACTGTCTACTCTATCTATTCCTCTGATCATCTTATAAACCTCTATCAAGTCATCCCTCATCCTTCGCCGTTCCAACGAGAAAAGGCCGAGAACTCTCAACCTATCCTCGTACGACCTATTGTCCATTCCAGGCAACATCCTGGTAAATCTTCTCTGCACCCTCTCCAAAGCTTCCACATCTTTCCTAAAGTGAGGCGACACAGTACTCCAAATGTGGCCTAACCAAAGTCCTGTACAGCTGCAACATCACTTCACGACTCTTGAATTCAATCCCTCTGCTAATGAACGATAATACACCATAGGCCTTCTTACAAACTCTATCCACCTGAGTGGCAACTTTCAAAGATCTATGTACATAGACCCCAAGATCCCTCTGTTCCTCCACCTGACTAAGAACCCTACCATTAACCCTGTATTCCGCATTCTTATTTGTTCTTCCAAAATGAATAAATGTGAGGTTATCCATTTTGGTTGGAAGAATAGAAAGACATTTATTATCTAAATGAAGAGGGATCTGGGTGTCCTTGTGCAGAATAACAGAAAGCTGGTATGCAGACACAACAGGTAATAAGGCAAGCAAATGGAATTTTGGCATTTATTGCTAAAGGAATAGAGTACTAAAGTAAGGAAATATTGCTGCAACTGTACAAGGCATGAGTGAGTCAACACATGTTTGATTCCCTTACTGGAGAGACTGCATTGGAGACAGTTCGGACGAGGCTAATTCTCAAGAAGAGGGGTTTGTCTTATGAAGAAAGATTAAGCTGTTTAGGCCTATACTCTTTGGAATTAAAAAGAATGAGAGAAGATCTAATTGAGGTAAATAAGATACTAAAAGGGATTAACAAAGTAAATATAGAAAGGATATTTCCTCATATGGGGCAATCTAGATTGAGGGGTCATAGTTTAGGATAAGGCAAAGCAGATTTAAAACAGAGATGAGGAGAAATTGCATCTCGCAAAGGTTCATGAAACTATGGAATTCACTATCCAAAAGTGCAGTGAATACCAGGACATTCAGTAAATATAAGGAGAAGATAAATCGATTTTTAAATTGTAATGGGTTGGAAGGTTATGGAGAGTGGATAGGAAAGTGGATTGAAGGTCAAAATGAGATCAGCCATTACTGTACTGAGTAGTGAAGCAGGCTCAATGGGTTGAACTGCATACTGCTGCTTCTAGTTCTTATTTTCTTATGTCTTGGAAAGGCAGATCAATACACGCTAAAATCTAACATCAACACAGGAGCTAGCGTCAATATATAATTACTACATGTACTGAAAGGTACTAACATCGACAAATAGCACTCCATATCCGAACACTTACTTCTACTCCTACATCTTAAAATAGATGTGTTGCAGATTTTTATATGAAAGCTTTAATAAAATGGATTCACTGCATAAATTCACTCAACACGAAACCTGAATCATAAGTTTGCAGTTCTCCAAAAGCACATTTGGACTGTCTGACTATTATTTCTTTAATTATCTATAGTGTTGTATTCCTTAACCTTGGTGGCACCCTGCAGAATGCATATCTTGATTCAAATATTTTGGTTGTACAGAGAGAGCAGCTTAGATCAGAGCTTCATCACTTTGGGATTTGATATGGAACAAAAATGAAAGAGAAATTGGAAAATAAGAAGATTTCATGCTTTTTTTCCACACGCAAGATGTTAAAAATAACTTTAATCTTAAGCCTCCTTCTGAAATAGGTTAGAATGAAGTGCTATAATAATGCTGGGGGAGGGGGACAGCTGTCTTGCTAACCTGTAACTAGTTTGGACTCTCACCGACTCAAAGTAAGAATATTGCTCATTCTACCATCCATCAGGTTGTTGATTCCTTTCTCTTTCTACTTCAAAGGCCTATTGAAAGTAATATTTTTGAAACAATTGTTTATTATTCTCTTTAACATTTCTCACAAAATGTTGCACTAATCAAGAGTAGCAAAATGAAATCCAGGCCATTTACATGTTCTAGATCAGGGCAGCACGGTGGCTCAGTGGTTAGCACTGCTGCCTCACAGCACCAGGGTCTCAGATTTGATTCCAGCCTTGGGCGACTGCCTGTGTGGAGTTTGCACATTTTCCCTGTGTCTGTGTGAGTTTCATCCAGGTGCTCCGGTTTCCTCCCATAGTCCAAAGATGGGCAGGCCAGGTGAATTGGCCATGGAAAATTGCCCATAGTGTTAGGTGGGTCGGTGTGGACTGGTTGGGCTGAAGGGCCTGTTTACACAGTGTAGGGAATCTAATCTAGTCTAATCATTCTAGTTTCTAACAGTTGCTATTACAAGCAGTGTGAGATAGTGGTAAAGTTGAAAGCTGTGTTGGTAAATTAAACCAATGTTTATTTGATTGTTAATTACTCCACCTTATTTAGAATTAGTAATTCAAATTTTCATTTTAGACTTTATTTATTACTGGGAATGAAGTTTTGTAGTATCATGTTTTAATAACAATGCTCATCAATGATGCCACCTATAGCCATTTGATGAATATAAATGTTTTGCAATACAATATGGAGGTAGAATATGAACAGAGAGGGAACTTTCAGAAGCTTGACCAATTGTATTACTAAATAACAAAACCCTGTAACTATGTTGTGGTTCTGTTCGCCAAGCTGGGAATTTGTGTTGCAGACGTTTTGTCCCCTGTCTAGGTGACATCCTCAGTGCTTGGGACCCTCCTGTGAAGTGCTTCTGTGATCTTTCCTCCGGCATTTGTAGTGGTTTGAATCTGCCGCTTCCGGTTGTCAGTTTCAGCTGTCCGTTGCAGTGGTCGGTATATTGGATCCAGGTCGATGTGCTTATTGATTGAATCTGTGGATGAGTGCCATGCCTCTAGGAATTCCCTGGCTGTTCTCTGTTTGGCTTGTCCTATAATAGTAGTGTTATCCCAGTTGAATTCATGTTGCTTGTCATCTGTGTGTGCGGTTACTAAGGATAGCTGGTCGTGTCATTTCATGGCTAGTTGGTGTTCATGGATGCAGATTGTTAGCTGTCATGGTGGCACAGTAGTTAGCACTGCTGCCTCACAGCGCCAGAGACCTGGGTTCAATTCCCGCCTCAGGCGACTGACTGTGTGGAGTTTGCACGTTCTCCCCGTGTCTGCGTGGGTTTCCTCCGGGTGCTCCGGTTTCCTCCCACACTCCAAAGATGTGCAGGTCAGGTGAATTGGCCATGCTAAATTGCCCGTAGTGTTAGGTAAGGGGTAGATATAGATGTAGGGGTATGGGTGGGTTACGCTTCGGCGGGGCGGTGTGGACTTGTTGGGCCGAAGGGCCTGTTTCCACACTGTAAGTAATCTAATCTAATCTAATCTAATCTAAAGCAGGGTCTGGCTACAGTTGACTGGGAGCAGGTCCTTCCAAGGAAGTCTACAGCGGAGCAATGGGGGATATTCAAAAGGAGCTGGGGAGTATACAAGTCTAATACGTATCCTTTCAGGTGAAATACAAGAGCAATAAGTTCAGAGAATCCTGGCTGTCCAGGACAATTTAGGCTGGGTGAGGAAGACGAGAAGGAATTTTAGCAAGTCCAATAGGAGTTATTTAACCATGGTCCTAGAGGAATGCAAGAGGGTGTTTAAGCAAGAAATTAGAACAGCAAAAATTAGAAGGGCATGAGAAAGGACTTATGAAAAGGATTAAGGAGAATCCTACGATGGTTCATAAATACATTAAAGGAAAGGGGTAAACCAGAGAAATAGTAAAGTCCATTAGGGACCAAGCGGGGGAACCTGTGTGTGAAGCTATAGGATGTTGGAAGGGTGTCCATGAATAATAACTCTCTGGTCTTCACTCTGGAAAATGAATGTGCAAGCATAGAATTCAGGAAAAGGGATTGTGAGAATCTTGCACAGCTTGGCATAGGAAATGGGGAGGTATTCGAGGCTTGTTCAGAGTGAAAAACAGACAAATCCCCCAGTCCAGATTAATTGCATCCCAGGTTGTTGAGGGAGCTAAGGCAGGAAATTACAAGGGCCCTGGCATAAAACTTTATTCTTTTTTGCTTAGAATTGAAGTATGCAAGTTAGCTGCTGAGCTGGAAGATTTGTTTTCAAATGTTTCAGCACCATACTAGGTAACATCATCAGTGAGAATCTCTGGTGAAGTGCTGGTGGTATGTCCCGCCTCTCTATTGGTCTTGGTTTCTCAAGGTGGGTGATGTCATTTCTGGTTCGTTTTTTTCAAGGAAACTTTTAAAAGAGTAGAGAGGAATGAAGAAATTACAGATTGGTGAGTCACATGTCAGTGATAGCGAAACTATTGGGTAAAATTCCGAAAGAGCAAATTATATCCACCTGGAAATGCATGGGCTAATTAGGGTTACTCAGCATGGCTTTGTCAGAGGGAGGTCATGCCCAACAAATTTGCTGGAATTTTTTTTGAAATTGTGATCAAGTGTGTGGATGAAGTTAATGTAGTTTATATGAACTTTAGCAAAGCTTTTGGTAAGGTTCCATATGGGAGATTGCTTGAGAACATTAAAACGCATGGAATCGAGGGCAACTTAGCAAGATGGATCAGAAACTGGCTTAGTAACAGGACAGAAGCTGAAAATGTGTTGCTGGAAAAGCGCAGCAGGTCAGGCAGCATCCAAGGAACAGGAGAATCGACGTTTCGGGCATAAGCCCTTCTTCAGGAAACCTTCAGATTCCTGAAGAAGGGCTTATGCCCGAAACGTCGATTCTCCTGTTCCTTGGATGCTGCCTGACCTGCTGCGCTTTTCCAGCAACACATTTTCTGCTCTGATCTCCAGCATCTGCAGTCCTCACTTTCTCCTAGAAGATTTTAACCTACTGCGAATCCTCTTGCAAGGATGCCTTCCTTGAAAAAGCTCTCTTCCTCCCTCTACAAGGATTCCTGAAGAAGGGCTCATGCCCAAAATGTTGATTCTTTTGTTCCTTGGATGCTGCCTGACCTGCTGCGCTTTTCCAGCAACACATTGTCAGCTCTAGCAGTGTGCCACAAGGATCAATAGTGGGACCCTTATTCTTTGTTGAATACATAAATGATATAGATGAAAATATAGGGGGAACGTTCAGCAAATTTGCAGATGACACCAAGATTGATAGAGTGGTTAAGAGTGAGGAAGATTGCTGTAGGTTATGGGAAGACATAGATGGGTTGATCAGATGGGTAGATTAGTGACAGATGGTATTTAATCCTGATAAGTAAGAGGTGATACACTTTGGAAGAAGAAACAAGATAAGGGAATATTTAATGAATGGCATGACACTAGGAGCTAAGAGGATCAGAGGGATCTTGGGGTAATTATCCACAGATCCCTCATGTCGGCAGGGCACCTGAATAGGATAGTTGAGAAGGCACATATGGGTTACTTGCCTTGAGCAATCATGGCATAGACTGTAAGAGCAAAGAGGTAATGTTGGCATTGTATGGACCATTGGTTAAGCCACAGCTGGAGTACTGTATGCAGTTCTGGTCACCTCACTACAGGAAGGATGTGCAAGCATGAGTGGGGCTTGAGAGAAGGTTCACCAGGATGTAGCCTGCGATGGTGAAATTGAGCTTTAAGGATAGTCTTTGATTGTTTTCTTTCAGGAAGAGAAGAATAAAGAGGAGCTGATTGAGATGTATAAGATTATGAGGGGTGTGGGCAGGGTGAAGAGAGCAGCTGTTTCCCATGATTGACGGATTAATCACAAATGGGCATATTTTAGGGTAAGGGGCAGGAGACTCAGAGGTGGTCTGAGAAAAAAGCTTTTTCACTCTGGAATGCACTACCTGGGAAAGTAGTGGTGGCTGGAAATGTTAAACCTTTAAGAAAATTCGGATAAGTACTTCAAATATCATAGCATTCAAGAATGTGTGACAAGTGCAGAAAATTGAGATTAGCTTTTAGTGGTAGCTATGTCGGTACAGGCTCGATTGGCTGAAAAGCCTTTTCTGAGCTGTCTGAATTGATGATTCTATTTTTAAAGCTCAGATTAGATCCATTCAGTCTCAAAACTAAAGGGAATACAAATTAGGTCTGAATGACATGTAAGTAATGGTTAAATTCTAATGCATCTCCAAAACCTTTCCCAGCTGCTATACCCAAAATAAATACTGTACTTCATGTGTGAACTGACCAAAGTACTTGTTAAAGCACAAAGTTTTCTTGTTTATATGCTGGTTCTTATCACTACGGCTAATATTCCATTAGCTGTTTTTTCCTGAAAATTCCATTTTATAGAATCAATGTTAGCAGGTTGGTGCAATTCACTTTATACTGTGGTCACTTGTATCTTCCAGAGTGTCCATGCTGAAGACATTGTAAAGGAAGAAAGGCCTGCAGTTATATTTCCAATGTAGTATAAAAATAGGCTCAATGGTGATTGTGACTGGGTGATAGGGACACAATGTGCTGCATTTTCATCTTCAAGATGTGAAATGGGAGTTAAGAAATTTCCTGACATGGCTGTTAACCTTGGGATAAGTGGTTGCAAGGATGTGATCTTCATTGCTGGTACGTGGGTGCCAGCTGCTATTGAGCTGGCCAACTCTAAAAACAGTTTGGAGGCATAGTAAGAGCTGCAAGGTGCAGATACAGCCTTGTTGCTGTAGGATGTTGCCCTGGCAACAATTAAAACAAGTCCTTCAATCCTCATTTCTTGCACTCACTCAACTCCATGTACTCCCTAAACCCCATCCATACCATCTTATTCCTCCCCCTAACTGCTATGACCACTCATGCCCTCTCAACAAGTTATGTCCCCTCAAATAACTCCATGGTCCCTCATTACTCCCACATCAAATATCTCCCATTCACCCACACAGCGCTCCTCATGTTCTGATGTCAGGGTATGGCACTTCTATGTCTATTCACCCACAATACTCTCTAGAAGAGCAATTAATTTTTTTTTTAGATTAGATTACTTACAGTGTGGAAACAGGCCCTTCGGCCCAACAAATCCACACCGCCCCACCGAAGCGTAACCCACCCATACCCCTACATCTATAGATGCCCCTTACCTAACACTACGGGCAATTTAGCATGGCCAATTCACCTGACCTGCACATCTTTTGGAGTGTGGGAGGAAACCGGAGCACCCGGAGGAAACCCACGCAGACACGGGGAGAACGTGCAAACTCCACACAGTCAGTCGCCTGAGGCGCGAATTGAACCCGGGTCACTGGCGCTGTGAGGCAGCAGTGCTAACCACTGTGCCACCGTGCCGCCGAATTCTTTGATTCCAGTTGAACATGTGAGGAAAAGCTTGAAAAAAGCAAACAATACTTCATTGGTAATTTTTCACAATGCTAAAAAATTCCACTTATTACGCACCAATAAAAGTGCCAGTCATCCAGATCCTTTAAAGTTTCATTACATCTGAAGTCTAGACTGATAGCCCAGTGCCAAGTGCTTTGCGGTTTTGGCTATTGAAACTTTCACTACTCAGTTCATTCTTTCCATTCGGTGTTTAGTAGGTGAATTGGTATGAAAATCCCATATCTTGGCATGAAGTCCATTTGTTTTGGACTGTGATTCATGGTTTACCTCTGCACGAGGTTGCTTGGAGAGCATTCCTTGTCATGAATAATGTGAGATGGTCCTTTTGAACAAACTGTTATCTTATGCAGACTATGGTTCATGATACCTTTGAGTGACTTTCAGCCAACACTCTTTAAAATGCTGGCCCAATTCTGTGAAAAATTAGTAAGAGTGGCAATGCTTATCTTGGAGCTAGCAAGATTGGGAGTGCTGGATGTGAACTCGTGAGCCCCTAGCAGCCTGCAGTCTTGTAATCCAGAAAATTGGAATGAGATCATGAATCTTGAATTAAGAGTATTGTGGAAAGTTTGTACACGATGCTCTGTGATAATCACCAGGAGACGCAGAGAATTCCTCAAGAAGTTAAACTTTTATTTACAAATGAAAGCTGTGACCAACAGAAAAGTAATTCCTGATTGCCCCTGAGCAGTGAGAGTACCCTTGTTTATGTTTTTCTAAAAGCTATGCCCTATTCACATTACAATAGCATAACCAATTGCACTAAGTCTAATTATATCCCTTTAATCATTCTGACTCTGCTACAATTGAGTTCTGGATTGCTGCAGGACATCACGTTGTGTCACGGTCATCTTTCTTAATCTTTTATCACCTGATGAGCTGCAGTTATGCAAGGTTGACTCAAGCATGCAAACCAGACCTTACACTTACACAACATCCCACCACATAGGGGAGATTTCATGTAATGCACTCACTCTTACTTTGTAGTTATATACTCATATTTACCATAAGAGCTACCCATCATTTTAAGGGATTCCTAATTTGTTGAGTATCTACACCAAAGTAAGTGAATACATGCTATAAAAGAGACAGGTCTAGTCAGATCAATGTGGTTAACATGTTTTATCTAGTAGAAGCAAATAAGATTAATGGAAATAAAAGCAAGATGCTGCAGTTGCTGGAAATGTGAGATAAAACAGAAAACAGAAAAATCCAGCAGGTCTGGCAACACCTGTGGAGAAGCAGAGTTAAATTTGATATGACTCTTAAGAAGAAAATTTGAAGAAGTCATTTTGGACTCAAAACGTTAACCTTGGAGAGAGAACCATAGTTAATGGAGAAGTTGTTCAAGTGAAAATAAACCAGGAGGAAGAAGTCTATATGTGTACAAAGAAAAGATGTTGTTGACCAGGAATCTGACATCAAAGTAACAGTAAGCTCAGGAAAGTTAACAGATGTTGGTGCAATTAGACAAAAAAAACAGAAGAAGTACACCAAGATAAACATAAATTAATTCTTGGATCAGGTACATTTTTGAGATTTCAGACCTCATTATTATTAGTCCTGGTTTGTCCCTCTGCAAATTTATCTGCACATTTATTTATTACTATGATTGTTGTTTTACCTGCTTTTGCATTTCATTCCCTTGTAAAGAATTAGCCATTTCCTGTGTTGATGTTACATGTAGCTGCATTGTCTATGTAAATTACAAATGTTTTAATATATCATATCATGTCAGAACTTGAATTATAGTCACTGACCATGAAAACAAGTCTAGATTAGATTACTTACAGTGTGGAAACAGGCCCTTCGGCCCAACAAGTCCAAACTGACCCACCAAAGCGCAACCCACCCAGACCCATTCCCCTACACCTTACACTATGGGCAATTTAGCATGGCCAATTCACCTAACCTGCACATTTTTTTTTGGACTGTGGGAGGAAACCCACACAGACATGGGGAGAATGTGCAAAATCCACACAGTCAGTTACCTGAGGTGGGAGTTGAACCTGGGTCGCTGGCACTGTGAGGCAGCAGTGCTAACCACTGTGCCACCGTGCCACCCTTAAAGTTGTTAATCTACCTTGTTGAAGTATTCCTAGAAAACAACAATTTTTGAGGAGGGACATCATTGCGAAGTGAGTTACAACTGGAACACTATCATCATGTCCCAAAATGTGACTCGTGTCAACTATGCAGCAACTAAATATTACAGAAAACCTAAATATTCTAACAGCAGAATTGTATGCTCCCCTTCCTAACTAAAGGGACAAGCTGGTTATAAAGCTCCATTGGACAACTACATACAAAAATTAGACTAGTGAACACACTGACTTACAGCATGAGGGGGAAAAGCAAGGGCATTCTTGGTTGGATGTAAGTAAAAGTAATGACATAGCGATGGAATGGTTCAAAGGACATTTCAGAATCAAGAAAAATGTGATTCAACAAAGGGATTGGCTTCATGAAGGAAGGAAAATATCAAATAATCTGCAGAGACACTTTCAGAACTGAGTACGCAAGATAAGCAAAATGTACAGAGAAGAAAAGATCAGGGACAAACTAATTGTTGAAATACAAAATGTGAGTGAATAAATTTGACAAGGTAATTGTTTAGTATTAGAGATGATCACGATGAGAAGATGAAAAGGAAAGAGTAAGACAGCTAATGTCAGTGCTCAGAGACGGAAGCCACCATGTACACCACAAGCCACAGCAGCCAGAGATGCAATCAAGCATACTGACAACAAGGAACACAATTGCAAGTGGAAAAAAATTATAATAGCTCAAGCAGATATAATAGGTGCAGACGACTGCCACATAGCAGGCAAGAACTGACCAACCATAAATGCCAAATGCCAGAAGAGTGGGAAATCTGGACATTTTGTAGTTGTACTCCATTCAAGCAAAACAAAACAGCAAAAGAGAATGACACATGGTCTATAAAATTATTAAGATCACAGAGTGATTTGGCACAACAATTTCGATGTTTGATCTCTGCAGGAAAAAGGAGCAGAGGAAGACACTGGATTAAAGATACCTTTACTAGGAACATTATAATCAAATCCAACAAGCCAGAAACTGTCTGATATCCAATCTGATAAAATATGTTAAAAATTTTAATTTATCATTAAAGGGATATTTTACACTAGCAACACTAGCTGTTTGACCAACTATTACATTGCTCCTTATTCAGAACATTTGGTGCTCTCAGGTAGTTGTACTAGCTTTTAGCTCTTTTAAAGGTACAGTACCACTTACACATCCATAACACACCACCACAACAGACTCCATAAATACAACCCGGAAATTTCACGCTAAAAATCTTTACTCACTAATGCAACAGACCATGAAAGGACCAACACAGTACAACAAGCCATAGATGTTAGGCAGCAACAAACACAGAAAATGAAAAAAAAACTTGACCTGCACAAAAAAATAGACAAACTTACACAAAATAACAACACAGACAACACAGAAGCATGAATAAAAGCCCTTAACAGACACTGAAAATGCTGTCTTAAGTAGAGGTAAGACAACCAACTCACAGAAGAAACCCAGCAAACCATCAGTCAGACAGTTGCATTAACATTAAGCAGGAAAAAGAAAGGAAACATATTCAATAGACAAGAAAGGAAAGCACTAGAAAGACTAAAAAAAATGATAAAAGCATTGTTATTCTCCCTGCAGACAAAGGACACTTGAAAGGCATTTTAAATCAAAGAGACCACATTGAGGAAGTGAATGCATTAACTTCAAATACCAACACTTACTGAACTGAATCACAGCCCTACTCAAAAAAACTTCAGAAATGTGGAGAAGTAAATAAGACCAACTTCCAAAAAAATGGAACCAGATGGATCCGACATACCACGCTTTTACAGATTACCTAAAATTCACAAACCAGGAGGCCCCCGCAGACCATAGTCTCGCTACCTGGAACACCAACTTACAGATAGGCCAAGGAGCTGCACCAAAGACTAAAACACTTAGTAGAAGGCTCACGTCACTCCATCCACTCCACCCAAGAATTCCTGAAGACCATCAAAGACACCAAGATAGAAGAGGATGAAATAATGCCCTCCTTTGATGTAACAGCCCTGTTCACATCCATCAATATCGACCTGGCCAAGGAAACACTGACTACATTATTAGAAGAACCAAGGACTGATATACCAAACACCACCAACTTCATCAACAAGGACAGTATCATCAAGCTACTGGATCTATGCCTTACCACACATCACCTTCAACAACAAAACCTATAAACAAACCAATGGAACACCCATGGGTTCTTAGCAGAGGCAGCAATGCAGAGACTCGAATAATCAACTCTGCCAACATCCAACCCAAAGTTTGGGTCCGCTGCATGGATGACACCTTTCTCATCACTAAATGAAACAAATTAGAGGAAACCTTCAAGATCATCAATAATACCATTACTGGTATAAAATTCACTAAAGAGGAGGAAAACAACAGCAAACTACCATTCCTAGATGTTGCAGTAGAGCGAACAGCCAATGGAGAACTTCAAACCAGGGTCTACAGGAAAGTAACACATACTGACCAAATACTGAACTACAGAAGCAATCATCCCAACATCCACAAAGGAACCTTCATTAAAACATTAATTCAATGAGCCACCACACACTGTAGCACAGAGAAACTATGAAGAGCAAAGGAAAATCACCTAGACAGTGTATTCAAAATGAACACTGTCCATCGCTTTCTCAGCAACAAACCCAAACAAGCAGACAAAACATGTCCAGAAAACCTAGCTACTCTCCCCTATATCAAAGATATCTCGGAAATGACTTCAAGACTACTCAGACCTCTTGGCATCATGGTAGCCCACAAACCCACCAATACACTTAAAAGCAGCTAATGAATTTGAAAGACCCTATACAGACAACAAGCAAAACTTGGGCCAGTGACGTAACACTTGGGCCAGTGGCCTAAAGGATAGCGCGTTTGATTTTGGACCAGAAAATTGTAGGTTCGAGTCCTACCTGGTTCGAGAGTAATGCCCTTCTTTAGTGGGTGGCACGGTGGCATAGTAGTTAGCACTGCTGCCTCACAGCGCCAGAGACCCAGGTTCAATTCCTGCCTCAGGCGACTGACTGTGTGGAGGTTGCACATTCTCCCCGTGTCTGCGTGGGTTTCTGCTGGGTGCTCCGGTTTCCTCCCACAGTCCCACCTGTCCACAGTACAGGTCAGGTGAATTGGCCATGCTAAATTGCCTGTAGTGTTAGGTGAAGGGGTAAATGTAAATGTAAATGTAGAGGTATGGGTGGATTGCGCTTCAGTGGGTCGGTGTGGACTTGTTGGGCCAAAGGGCCTGTTTCCACACTGTAAGTAATCTAACCTAAAGTCATTTACAAAATACCTTGTACGAACTTAACAACACGCAGAAAACTAGCCATCACGATACATGAACATCAACTAGCCACAAAATGACATGACCTACTCTCACTAGTATCCTTACATACAGATGAGGAAGGAGACCACTTCGAGAGGAACAATACATCCATCCTAGAACAAGCCAAACAGAGACACACATGAGAATTTCGAGAAGCATGGCATTCCAACCGGAACTCTATCAACAAACACATTGACTTGGATCTCATCTACCACCCCATGAGAAAAAGAACATAACCAACCCACGAAAACTTAAAACACCTAAATAGAAAGCAGCCTACCACTAGTATTTCCTCTGGACCTCACTGATGATGTTACCTAGTTTGGTGACAAAACATCTGAAAAATACACCTTCCAGTTCAGTGAGCAAACATATGTCCAGAATATTCATAACAATAATATATGAATATTTTTGGCATTTGAATTGTTTTAAAATAGAAGCACATGGATTTTGCTTAGTCATAGAGTCAGAGAGCATGGAAACAGACACTTCAGTCCAACCTGTCCATGCTGACCAGATATCCCAACCCAATCTAGTCCCACCTGCCAGCACCCGGCCCATATCCCTCCAAACCCTTCCTATTCATATACCCATCCAAATGCCTTTTAAATGTTGCAATTGTACCAACCTTCACCACTTCCTCTGGCAGCTCATTCCATACACGTACCACCCTCTGTGTGAAAAAGTTGTTCCTTAGGTCTCTTTTATATCTTCCCCCTCTCACCCTAAACCTATGCCCTCTAATTCTGGACTTCCCCACCCCAGGGAAAAGACTTTGTCTATTTATCCTATCCATGCCCCTCATGATTTTGTAAACCTCTATAAGGTCTCCCCTCAACCTCCGGTGTTCCAGGGAGGACAGCCCCAGCCTATTCAGCCTCTCCCTATAGCTCAAATTCTCCAACCCTGGCAACATCCCTGTAAATCTTTTCTGAACCCTTTCAAGTTTCATAACATCTTTCTGATAGGAAGGAGACCAGAACTGCATGCAATTTTCCAACAATGGCCTAGCCAATGTTCTGTACAGCCACAACATGACCTTCCAACTCCTGTACTCAATACTCTAACCAATAAAGGAAAGCATACTAAACGCCTTCTTCGCTATCATCTCTATCTGAGACTCCACTTTCAAGGAGCTATGAACCTGCACCCCAAGGTCTCTTGGTTCAGCCACACTCCCTAGGACTCCCATTAAGTGTATAAGTCCTGCTAAGATTTGCTTTCCCAAAATGAAGCACCTCACATTAAACTCCATCTGCCACTTCTCAGCCCATTGGCCCATCTGGTCAAGATCCTGTTGTAACCTGAGGTAACCCACTTCGCTGTCCACTACACCTCCAATTTTGGTGTCATCTGCAAACTTACTAACTGTACCTCTTATGCTCGCATCCAAATCTTTTATGTAAATGACAAAAAGTAGAGGACCCAGCGCCGATCCTTGTGGCACTCCACTGGTCACAGGCCTCCAGTCTGAAAAACAACCCTGCACCACCATCCTCTATCTTCTACCTTTGAGCCAGTTCTGTATCCAAATGACTAGTTCTCCCTGTATTCTGTGAGATCTAACCTTGCTAACCAGTCTCCCACTGGGAACCTTGTCACCATTGACAGTCTTATTTTTAAAAGAGTTAGAAACTTATTTTATGACCCGAATGCCTTATTTGTAAGTAGGCATGTGACTTCAGTCAAGTGCCTGGTAGACCTTTGTGTGACTGGATGAAAAGTTTATGCTGTGGAGTTAATGACAGACAGGGTAATTAAATAAACTATCTGTTCTGTTTTTTGTTTTAGAACAGAATAATCAAATTAGAATAGAATTAATCCTTTGCAGGATTCCCTCAATAGCTAGAATGTCCTTCCTCAGACTAAGAAACAAAAACTGCACACAATGCGCAAGATGTGACCTCACCAAGACCCTGGAAAACTGCAACAAGACATTCTTACTCTGAGACTTAAATTCCCTTGCTATGAATGACAGCATGCCATTAGCTTTCCTCACTGACTGCTCCATCTGTGTACCAACCTTCAGCAACTGCTCCACCATAGCACTTCGGTCTCATTATACCTCAACCTTTCCTGACTGCCACCATTCAGATGATAATCTGTCTTCCTGTTTTTGTGACCAAAATGAATAACCTCATATTTGTCCATCTTATATTGCATTTGTCGAGTCTTTTCCCACTCTGCCACCAGTTTAGTATCATCTATAAATTTGGAGTTATGGCATTCAATTCCTTCATCCAAATCATTAGTGTGTATTGTGAACAGCTGAGGTCCCAACACTGAACCCTGCAGCACACCACTGACCACTGCCTGCCACTCTGAAAAGTGCATGTTTATTCCAACTCTCAGCTTCCTATCTCCTAACCAGTTCTCTATCCAAGTCAATACATTATCTCCTATACCATGAGTGTTAATTTTCCTTACTAATCTCTTGTGTGGAACCTTGTCAAAAGTCTTTTGAAGATCCAGATACACATCTACTGATTCACCATTGTCTACTCTCCTGATCACATCCTCAAAGAAATTCCAGAAAATATGTCAAGTAAGATTTCCCTTTAGTGGATCCGTACTGTTTAGGGCCAATTATGTTGCCTCTTTCGAAATACTTAGTTATTACATCCTTAATGATTGACTCCAGCATTTTCCAGCCACCAATGTCAGGCTAAATGACCTATAGTTCCTCATTTTCTCTTTCACCTTTTTAAAGTGTGGAGTTACATTATCTGGACCTCTAGTCCATTGGAACTCTTCCAGAATCTACGAAATACTAGAAAATGATAATTAATGCATCTGCTATTTCTCGGGCCACTTTCTTAAGTACTTTGGAATGCAGAGCATCAGACCCTGGGGAGATATTAGGTTTTAATCCCATTAATTTCCCTAATACCATTTCATGACTAATAAGGATTTTCTTCAGTTCCTCATTCATGCTTGAGCCCATGTTTCATAGCATTTCCTGAAGGCTATTTGTGTCTTCCTTAGTGAAGACAGGTCCAAAGTATTTGTTCAATTTGTCTGCCATCTCTTTATTGGCCATTATGAATTCACCTGATTCTATCTGCAAGGGACCTACGTTTGTCTTCATCCTTCTTTTTCTCTTCACATGTGTACAGAAGCTTTTGCAGGCAATTTTTACGTTTTCTGCAAGCTTACTTTCATATTCTATTTTCCCTTTCAGAATTAAACCCTTTATCCTCCTCTACTGAATTTTAAACTTCTCCCAGTCTACAGGTTTGCTGTTTTTTCTGGACAGTTTATATGCCTCCTCTTTGCTTTAATACCGAGACACATAAATAGAAAAGCAAGTAGTGAGAATACAAAAGGGCAGCAAAAGATGATAAAAACGTTACTTTATGGGCAAAAAATTGTCAGATTGGGCATAATGTGGAAAAATGTGAGATTGTTTTGGCAGGAAGACTAGAAAAGGAGAATATTGTTTAAAGAAAGAAAGACAGCAGGATGCTGTGGTATAGAGATCAGGGTGTCCTAAAACAGGAATCACACAATGTTACTGGAATAATAAGTGATTAGGAAGGCAAATGGAATGTTAAACTTTTTTTTTAAGGGAGATGGAGAAAAATGCCAGGACAACTTCCGATAACTGTGTAGTTCATTGGTGAGACTACAGCTTTGTAAGGTTTGGTCTCCTCATCGAGGGAGAGATATACTTGCTTTTGAAGCAACAGCTTTGAATGTACTCAAGTGAATCAAGGTTTTCAGAATTACATAAGAAGCACAGATCAAACATTTGGGATTATTAAGATTAAAGAAAGGAAAACACAAAAGGAAAATGTGCATTTTGCAATTCCAAAAATAGTGCAATTTGGACAATCTGCTAGAGGTGGATGCTAAAAATAACTGTGTTGTTCTAAACCTTAAGTTCTCAAAGACATAAAATTTGAGATAGCTTGATGTGTACTTGCTAAAACTTAACACAAGATAGGTACTAAAATGGCTGAAAATCTTTGATGAAATTTTCAGCATTTGGACACAAGAAAGAGAAATTCATACTTCAAGTCATCACACAGTGAGATGTGCGCACTTAGGCATATATCCGAGAAGTATGGTGTATAACTTACATGGCAAATTTAAATATGTCAAAAACTACTCCACACTGGTTGAGGGAATTTAAACAGTCATGGAGTCTCTATAAGGAAAAATCAATTTGTTAGCAGGTAAAAGGACGCATGGAAAATGGGAAGCCTTCAAAAATGAGGTAATATGCTCCAGTTAGAGTGAAAGGCAAGGCTAGTAGATGTGGGGAATACTGGATGACTAGAGAAATTGAGGTTTTGGCTAAGAATAAGAAGGAAGTATAGATCAGGCACATATAGCAGAGATTGTGTGAATTCCCAAAAGAGCATAAAAGCAGTTGGAGGATACATAAGAGGGAAATCAAGAGGGCAAAAAGGGTAAGGGGAACTCAAAGGGAGTTTACAAATAAATTAAGGATGAAAGTGTAACTAAGGAAAGAATAGGACCCCTTAAAGATAAGCAAGTCCACCTATGTATAGAACTGCAGGAGATTGTAGAGATACGAAATGAATATTTTGCATCAGTGTTCACTGTGGAGAAGGATATGGAAGATAGAGAATGTGGGGAAATATATAGTGACATCTTGAAAATTATTCAGAGGAGGAAGTGCTCAGTATCTTAAAATGCATAAAAGTGGATAAACACCTGATCGCGTGTATCCTAGAACTCTGTGGGAAGCTAGGGAAGTGATTGTTGGGCCCCTTTCTGAGACATTTGCATCATCAATAGCCAAAGCGAGGTACCAGAAGGTACTGGAGGTTGGCTAACTTTGTTACTTAAGTAAGGTGGTAAGCAAAAGCTAGGGAATTATAGACTGTTGAGCCTGACATCGGTGGTGGGCATACTGATGGAAGGGATCATGAGGGATGGGATGGCAATGTATTTGGAAAAGCAAGGACTGATTAGGGATTGTCAACATGGCTTTGTGCATGGGAAATAGTGTCTCATTAACTTGATTGCGATTTTTAAAGAAATGACAAAGGGGATTGATGAGGGCAGAGCATTGGGCATGATCTACATCGACTTCAATAAGGCGTTCAATACGTTTCCTCGTGGTAGACTGGTTAGCAAGGTTAGATCCCATGGTTAGAGAGAACTAGCTATTTGGATAGCGTGGCACAATGGCTCAGTGGCTGGCACTGTTGCCTCACAGCACCAGGGACCCGGGTTTGATTCCAGCCTCGGGTGACTGTCTGTGTGGAGTTTGTACATTCTCCACTTGTCTGCATGGGATTTTTCCAGGTGCTCTGGTTTCCTCCCATAATCCACAGATGTGCAGGTTAAGTGAATTGGCTATGCTAAATCATCAGTAGTGTCCAGGATTAGTTAGTGGGATGGGTTACTCTTTGGAGGGTTGGTGTGGATTTGTTGGGTGAATGGCCTGTGTCCACACTGTTGGGATTCTATGAACTGGTGCAAAGATAGAAGGCAGAGGGTGGTGGTGGAGCGTTGGCTTTCAGGCAGGAGGTCTGTGACCAGCAGTGTGCCACAAGGATCAGTACCAGGTCCACTGCTTTTCATCATTTATATAAACGATTAGGATGTGAACATGAGGTATGATTAGTAAGTTTGCAAATGACACCAAAGTTGGAGGTATAGTGGACAGTGAAGAAGTTACCTCAGAGTACAACAGGATCATGATCAGATGGGCCAATGGGTCAAGGAGTAGCAGATGGAGTTTAAGTTAGATAAATGCAGGATGCTGCATTTTGGAAAGACAAATCAAGGCAGGGCTTATACACTTAAAAGGTAATGTCCTGGGTAGTGTTGCTGAACAAAAAGCTATTGCAGTGCAAGTTCATAGTTCCTTGAAAGTGGAGTCATGGGTAGATAGTGAAGAAGGCGTTTGGTATGCTTGCTTTTATTGGTCAGGGCATTGAGTTGCGAGGTCATGTTGCAGCTGTACAGGATGTTGGTTAGGCCAGTTTCGAATATTACGTGCAATTCTAGTCTCCCTGCTTTAGAAAGAATGTTGTGAAACTTGAAAGGGTTCAGAAAAGATTTACAAAGATGTTGCCAGGGTTGAAGGATTTGAACTATAAGGAGAGGCTGAACAGGCTGGGTCTACATTCCCTGGAGTATCAGAGGCTGAGGAGTGACCTTATAGAGGTTTATAAAATGATGAGGGGCATGGATATGGTAAATAGACAAGGTCTTTTCCCTGGGGTGGGAGAGTCCAAAACTAGAAGGTACTGGTTTATGTTTACAGGATAAAGATGTAAAAGGGACACCTTTTTAATGCAGAGGGTGCTGCGTGTATGGAATGAGATGTCAGAGGAGTGGTGGAGGCTGGTAGAATTACAACATTTAAAAAGACATCAGGATGGTTATATGAAAGGGAAAGAGTTTAGAGGGATATGGGCCAAATGCTGGCAAATGGGACTAGTTTTATTTTGGATATATTTCTGGCATGGACAAGTTGGACTGACAAGTCTACTTCCCCCATGCTATATATCTCTGAGATTCTATGACTCTAACTGGACAATGAATAGCTATATATTTGGGGTGTTCTAATTGCTCAGTGGTTAGCGCTGCTGTATCACAGTGCCAGGGACCCCAGTTTGATTCCAGCCTTGGGTGGCTGTGTGAAGTTTACACATGCTTCCTGTGTCTGTGGGTTTCCATTGGGTGCTCTGGTTTCCTCCCGCAATCCAAAGTTGTGCAAGTTAAGTAAATTGGCCATTTTAATTGTCCTGTAGTGCCCAGGGATGTGCACGTTAGGTGGATTAGCTATGGTAAATACAGAGTTATGGGGATATTGTGAAGATTGGGTCTGGGTTAAATGCTATATGAAGGGTTGGCATCGATTCAATGAGTCGAATGGCCTCTTTCCACACTGTAGGGATTCTAAATGGGAGTCCAAATTGAGTTAGCCATAGCTAAAGAAGGGTTAGATCACATTTTATAAGAACAGCATCATTAGCCATCTAATGTATATTCTTTTCTTGATGCCATCTTCTTCTGCTCTTCAAGTCAGTAATAAACGTTTTCAAACCAGACATCTTTTATCTCAGCATATGAAATTCTTTTGGCCACTATTTCAAATAATTAAACTAATTCCCCCATTAAAATGACAGACAAGAAACAAAATTATTTCTGAAAAAAATATAAATCTTTGCTAGTAAAGATACCTTTTTGTTCCAAGTAAGGAAAGTTCCAACTTCGCTTTATCCCCCATCGAGCAGGGCACTCTTTGCTATAGCATGATACTTAAACTTCTTGTTAGGTTTCCAATCTTTGTAAAGAAAAGGCAATGAAATATTATTTCAATGATCTGGAACATTTGCTGATTGTGCTTGACTGTAGAACAGCAAGGTGGATTCTCTCATCCCTGCTTCTTGACCTTGCACTTGGCTCTGGAAAAAAAAATTATGGCATTGCAGCCCAGTGAAGCTGCTGCTATTTTTAGCAGAACAGATAAGATTTGTTAGATGACATTTAATGATGGTATTTGTCCAGTGATGCGAGGAAAACAAATGGTACCAATGTGTGGAGGCTCTGGGACCCTCATGAAGCTTAGAATATATCAGGATTGTGTAAAAGACATCATTGTGCTCTTTCTTTCTACCATGGCCAAGCCACTTTAAAAGAATTATATCTTTAAAGATGGCTTTTTCAAATTTTTGGTGTTAGATTAACTAAACTTTAAAAGTGGAATTTGAGTTTTGAGGAAAAATTACATTGCAGTTGTATTTATGCTTGAACTAATTTTGATTTTCGCTTTCTAACATATTATTATCCTGGAAAGATGTAGCACTGTAGCAGGCCATTCTGCCCATTATGGCTGTACTCATTATTTTCATTTTCTTTCTTTTTCTGAATCTCCTGTTTTTTTCCCCCTGTACTGCCACTGCACAGTGGTAGTGCTTACATTTTCCCAACATCACTCATGATGTGTGGGCACAGGCAGTGACTCAATCAAAAGACACTATGTGCAAAGAACTTCAGGGCGGCACGGTGGCACAGTGGTTAGCACTGCTGCCTCACAGCGCCAGAGACCCGGGTTCAATTCCCGCCTCGGCCAACTGTCTGTGTGGAGTTTGCACATTCTGCATGGGTTTCCTCCGGGTGCTCCGGTTTCCTCCCACAGTCCAAAAATGTGCAGGTCAGGTGAATTGGCCATAGTGTTAAGTGTAGGGGTAAATGGGTCTGGGTGGGTTGATCTTCGGAGGGTCGGTGTGGACTTGTTGGGCTGAAGGGCCTGTTTCCACACTGTAAGTAATCTAATCTTTTCACATTTCCACCTCCAGGAAAATACCCATGTGGCCAGTGAATCAGTAACAAGCAAAGCCTGATAAGGGTAATGCTTACTTGAAGAAAGTGAGGGGGAAAGTGGAGATTAAGTCAACAGAGAAGTTGAGGGCTAAATAAATGACTGTCCACATCCCCACCCCACCACCCCCCCACCACCACCCCCACTAAAGGGTGCCCACCTCTCCCTAAAAGCATCAAGCATTAGTGGACACCATATGCTTCCTCTCCAAGGACACCCAGGCTCAAACATAACCACAGAAGAGAGATAGGCAATTAACAGAATTGAGAGTTTAGATTAGAGTGATGCTGGAAAACAGAAATGGCCCCCTTCATGGCCCAATGCTTGGACCTATTGATAACCAGCCTGGTCAGGTTCAGGAGCAGACCTATGAGGAAATCCTCCAACCTGTCACACCCCTCCACAGCAGATGCCCAAAGATCAGGAGCGTGGGGCTGCAGTGCAATGAAAAAGATAATAACAGGTTTTTCAGGTAAGTAAAAAGTGTAGCCCAAATACCCACAACCATGGTCCAGAGACCACACAGCACCACAAAATAAACAGTTGGACTGGGAGTCGAATAGCCATGACAATCTGTGTATTTTTTGGGGCACTATTGCTTACAACAGCCTCCGAACCAGAACCCAGAGGAAAAAGGGAGGACTCCCATGCAGAGAGCCTTCCACTGATGTTCCCCGCCACCAGGCGGGAAGTGGGCATGCCAAGGTGTATCCAGGTGGTGCATAAAAGAGAACAGTTGGATGGTGTGCAGCAGCAGTCTACAGAAGTCGCTGTTTTGTTTCCCTGAATGACACAAACCTGGAGGCAGCTCTGTGTTGGTTCTTTGATGATGCTGTATAATTAATCCAATTTAATTGCCTTTTCCAGTTGGCCTTGCATATTTTCTTCCTTCAAATACTTAAGGTTCTGCAGTGACAATGCAAACCAGCACAATGTTATGACAAAATTCTGCAGAATTGCCCTGTTCTTCAAAATTAAGCCGAACTTATGTATGCATTTCAGGAGCCACTCATCAATTTCTGCCTCTGCAGTGAGACTGTCACTAAATTGGGAAAAATCACAATGGATAAATCTCTGTCTCCTCTGCAGTTACTTATAATTCATACTTCTGAGATTGTATGAAGATGACCTGTACTTTCTCCATCTCCATCCAGGTTCCATACAGGAGGTTAGTCAAGGACTTAGCAAAGGTGCCAGTAAAAAGGTTTTAATTACAAAGTTGACTTTAGAGTGAGAAGAATACTCCATGTTGTAAGATGGTTTCGTGTATAAAGTGCCATCAGTCATTTGGATATTCATGCCCCAGTAACTTGAATAAGAGAAAGGTTCCTTTTGAGGACGTATTTCTGGTCCTCAGTCTAAGTTGGTTGGATGCTCAGCAATCCCCTTGCTGATAGTTTGCAGTTTTATTGAATTCTACTGCAAACAAACGTAGTGGGAAGGGAAGGATTGAGTCTTTCCAAGTTTCATTATAAATCCAGTTAAGGTGGTTTAAAAGAAATACAAATTCTGCAAAGAGTTTCTGGTCAGGGTGCAATAGGCAATGTGGGTGCAAATTTTAAAAAGTTTAATCTTTCCTCAAGTTTCCATTCCAACTTGCTTTTTATTAGTAGTCATAAAGATTGGGCACAAACTGACACAATCAGACAATGGAACATAAATTTTTGAAAGATTTTATCAGGTATTAGTTAATTCATAGTATCATGATAATAAAAGCAGGAATATGCTATTTGGCCCATCCAGCCTGCTCCTCCATTTATTAAGATCATGGCTGATCTCTCCATCATCCCAGCTCCTCCCACCTCCAATATCCTTATAACCCTTTAATCATCCAACTGTGCCTTCAATATATTTAATGAAGTTGCCTCTACTGCTTCCTTGAACAGAGAATTTCATAGATTTGCTACTCTCTAAGAAAAGCAGTTCCTCCTCATCTCTGTCATAAATCTACTCTCCCTAATCTTAAAACTATGTCCCTAGTCTTAGTCTCACCTATCAACAGAAACAACTTGCCCGCTTCCATTCTACTTATAATTTTATATGCTTCTATAAGATCCCCTCTCTATCCCCTCTTATCTCTTCCATAATTGTATTTGTTTCTATAAGATATCCTCTCTTTTTCTAAGTTCTAGTGAGTATAGTCATAGGCGGTTCAACCTCTCCTCATAGGGCAACCACCTCATCTCTAGAATCAACCTCGTGAACCTCCTCTGTAGTGCCTCAGGCTAATATATCCATCCTCAAGTGAGGAGACCAGAACTGAGCACAATGCTCCAGGTGCAACCTCACCAACACCTTCTACAATGCAGCAGAACCTTCCTGCTCTTAAATTCAATCCCTCCAGCAATGACAGCCAATATTCCATTTACCTTCCTGATTACCTGTTGCGCCTACAAATCAATATGTTAAGCGTTTCATGTACCAGCATTCCTAAGTCCCTCTGCTAAAATCTTTCACCATTTAAATAATACTCTGATCTACTATTTTTACTTCCATTCACCAACATTGTATTCCATCTGCCAGACTTTTGCCCACTCACTTAACCTATCTAAATCTCTCTGCAGACCCTCCACAACCTCTGCACAGTTTATCTTGCCAATCAATTTAGTGTCATCAGCAAACTTGGATATGTTACACTTGGTCTCCTCTTCCAAATTATTTATATATATATCATGAAGATTTGTGGGTCCAACACCGACCCCTGCAACACCCCGCTCCAACCACAGAAACACCTATCTATCCCAATTCTCTGCTTTCTATTGGTTAGCCATTTCCTGCAACTCCATGCATTTTTAACTGATGGATGAGTCTTTGATGTGGCACCTTATCAAACACCTTCTGGAAATCCAAGTATACAACATCTACTGTTCCCCTCCATCCACTGCATTTGTTACATCCTGAAAGAACTCCAATAAGTTTGTCAAACAAGACATTCTCTTCCTGAACCTGCTTGATGGAGCCCTTTCCATTCAGATGTCTCACTATTTCTTCTTTAATGATAGCCTCAAGCATTTTCCTCAAGTTGTTAAGCTAATTGACCTATATTTACCTGTCTTTCTCCTACACCCTTTCTTAAACAGTGGCATGACATTCACTGTCTTCCAGCTTGTCAGAACTAGCCCAGAGTCCAGTGAATTTTGATAAATTACCAATAATTTACCAATAATCAAGAATTCCTGATGAAGGGCTTCTGCTCAAAACATCGACTCTCCTGTTCCTCGGATGATGTGGGTGCTGGTATAGGATGCGGTGAAGAAACGTGAAGTGCAAAAACTTTATTCTATTCCACCACCAAGAACAATGTAAACACAACTGAGTGGCCAGTGACAAAGCAGTGCCCTTCTCATCAAACAACAGTGCCTAAGTGAATGAAAAAGTGAAGGGAAGGGTCAGGATTAAATCAAAGTAGAACTGGAGGGAGAAATAAAACACTTCCCTCCCTACAGTGCCCATCTATTTCTGAACAGCTCAAGGGCATTGGACACCATGTGCTCCTTCTCTAGGGACACCTGGGCATGAACATAATAACGGAAGAGGGACAGGCAATCGGCCCTAATTACCCCCTCCATGGCCCGCTGCCTGGACCTGTTTAAGGCCAAGCCCAAGGAGAAGACCCATGAGGAGATCCTCTGGGGCACCCTCCCACCTCCTCACCGGGTGACCAAAAATCAGGAGCATGGGGGGAAGACACCCATGTGGCTAATGAACCAGTGACAAGCAAAGCCCAGCGTGAGCAATGCTTATATAAAAAAAACTGAAAGGAAGGCTTGGGATTGAATCAAAATTGAATTGGAGGGGGAAATAAAGCACTCCACTCCCCATGGTGCCCACCTCTCCCTAAAGAGTCAAGTGTATTGTTAGACACTTGTTGCTCCATCTCCAGAGACTTGCGGGCCTGAACATAACCGCAGAAGAGACTAAGAGCCAAGAGTAGAAGCAAAACCACGAGGAGATCCACTGTTCTACCCACTCCCTTCTGTACCAGGTGCACAAAGACCAGGAGCATGGGACTGAAGTGCAACCAAAGATATAAAAGAAAATCTTTAAGAAAACTAAAAAGGAAGTGTAGATGCACACACCCAACATATACATGGTCCATGGACTCCACAGCACCACAAAACAAATAGTTGAATTTCCTGATTAATACTTTTTTCTTTATTGAACAGTACAAAAATAGGAACAGTCAACACTAAATAGCAGTTTCCAATAAACAGTAATTTACAGTTGAAAGGGGTAGCAAGACCAAACCCCAAACCCTACCGTGCAACCAATTCACAGGGAAATGCAGATGAACCTCATATCCCACCTTAACCTACCTCTTCTGATTTTAATTTTCTTTTCCTATGAATAAATAAAGACAAAAGCCCACAATAACATTGACTTTGGCCTGCTGACTCAAGAGCCAGTTCCCCGCAAACAAATAAAACCAAAAACTGAAACCCACAGTAACACGCTGGCTCTGGCCAGCCAGCTCGGAGGTCAGTCACCTGAACTGAGGAAATCTAATCTCCTGTATTTTTTTCTTTATCTACCACCCACCGCAACCATTCTCCCCAACGCATCCTCCACCTACATCAAATTACTGTCATATAGCAATAGTACTTACATTCCTCACCACTCATATTTGCGTGCGTGTAGGTGCAAGACACACCAAATGAAAATAACTTTATCAACATTCTACCACCAGAAAAGACAACCGTGAGACCAATGAACCAGTGCTAAGCAAAGCCTACAGCGAGCAATGCTAATCTGAAAAAGGTGAAGGGGATACAAGGGACTAAATCAAAACAGATTTGGAGGGAAAAATAAAATACTTCACTCCCTACAGTGCCCACCTCTGCCTAAAGAGGTTAAGAGTAGTGGTAGACACTGTGTGCTCCTTCAAAGCCTGAACATAACTGTGGAAGAGGGGCAGGCAACTGGCCATAATGACCCCCTACACTTCTGCTCCTGGACCTGGTAATGGACAGCATGGCCAGGCCCAGGGGCAGACCCACTAGGAGATTGTTTGTCCTGCCCTCCCCCCTCTGACTGGGTGCTCAAAGATCATGGGGCTGAAGTGCTACCAAAAACAAAGAAGAAGATCCTTAAGAGAACTAAAAAAGGAATGCCCACAACCCATATATACATGGCCCATGAACTCTACAGTGCCACAAAACAAACAGTGGAATCTCCTGATCATATTCTTTTTTTATTTATTAAACTGTACAAAAATAACAACGGTCAACAATATGCAGCAGTTTACAATAAACAGCAATTTATAGGGGAAAGGGGCAACATGACCAAACACCAATCCCCACCTTACAACTAATTCACAGGGAAATGCGGGTGAATCCCAAATCCCACCTTAACATATCACTTCTGGTTTTTGTTTGTTTTTATTTTCTTTTTCTTTGTATTATATTTACTTCCCATACTTATGACCAAACAGGTAGACGAGAGTAAACCGGTTGATGTGGTGTATATGGATAAGGTTCGATAAGGTTCCCTACAGTAGACTATTATACAAAATGGAGGAATGGGATTGTGGGAGACATAGCAGTTTGGATCAGTAATTGGCTTGCTGAAAGAAAACGGAGGGTTGTAGTTGATGGAACATGTTCATCTTGGTGTCCAGTTAATATGGGCGTACCGCAAGGGTCAGTGTTGGGTCCACTGCTGTTTGTCATTTTTATAAATGACCTGGATGAGGGCTTAGAAGGGTAGGTTAGTAAATTTGCGGACGACACTAAGGTCGGTGGAGTTGTGGATAGTGACGAAGGATGTAGTAGGTTGCAGAGAGACATAGATAGGATGCAGAGCTGGGCTGAGAGGTGGCAAATGGAGTTTAATGTGGACAAATGTGAGGTGATACACTTTGGATGGAGTAAACGGAATGCAAAGTACTGGGCTAATGGTAAGATTCTTGGGAGTGAGATGAGCAGAGAGATCTCGGGGTCCATGTACACAGATCCCTGAAAGTTGCCACCCAGATTGACAGGTTTGCTTAGAAGGCATACAGTGTTTTGGCCTTTATTAATAGAGGGATTGAATTCCGGAACCAGGAGGTTATGCTGCAACTGTACAAAGCTCTGATATGGCCACACTTGGAGTATTGTGTGCAGTTATGGTCACCGCATTATAAGAAGGATGTGGAAGCTTTGGAAAGGGTGCAGAGGAGATTTACTAGGATGCTGCCTGGTATGGAAGGAATGTCTTATGAGGAAAGGCTGAGGGCCTTGAGGCTGTTTTCGTTAGAGAGAAGAAGGTTGAGAGGTGATTTAATAGAAGATACAAGATGATCAGAGGGTTAGATAGGGTGGACAGGGAGAGCCTTTTTCCAAGTATGGGCTCGGCAAACACAAGGGGACACAACTTTAAAGTGAGGGGAGATAGGTATAAGACAGGTGTCAGAGGTAGTTTCTTTACTCAGAGAGTAGTAAGGGTATGGAATGCTTTGCCTACAATGGTAGTAGATTCGTAAAGTTTAAGTGCATTTAAGTTGTAATTGGACAGGCATATGGACGTACATGGAATAGTGTAGGTGGGATGAGCTTCAGATGAGTATGACAGAGCGGCGCACAATCGAGGGCCAAAGGGCTTGTACTTTTCTGTAATGTTTTATGTTCTCTGTTCTATATATGTCATACAGAGATAGTGCTTATATTCCAGCAACCCCTCTCCTAGTTATATATTTTTTTCTTTGAATAATTTATTATTACTCCACCATCAGGAAAAATCACCCATGTGGCCAAGGAAGCAGTGACAAGCAAAGCCCAGAGCAAGCAAAGTTTATGTGAAAAAGGTGAAAGGGAGGGTAGGAACTAAACCAAAATAGAATTGCAGGAAGAAATAAAGCACTCCACTCCCAGGGTGCCCACCACTCCTTAAAGTGATAAAGAGTGCTGATAGACACAGTGTGCTCCATCTCATGCGATGCCCGGGCCCAAACATACCTGTGGAAGAGGCGAAGGCAGTCAGGCCTAATGACGCCCTCCACAATCCACGACCTAGTCCTGTTAATGTCCAGCCTGACCAGGCCCAGGAGCAGACCCACGAAGAGAGCCTCTGACCTATCTGTTCCCCTCAGCACCTGCTGCCCAAAGATCAGGGAAATAGGGCTGAAGAGCAACCAATAACATAAAAGAGCATCCTTAAAAAACTAAAAAGGGAGTCTAAATTCCCACATCCCATATACACATGGGCCATGGACTCCACAGAGTCACATTCAAAGATTCCTGGGTTTTTTTGCACATAGAATGCTTTACTTTATATGTCCAGTGCTGTTTGAAATGATGGGTTTGATCGGAGTCTGAACTTCATGGGTAGAAGATGGAACAGGGATTGTGACTGCACTGTCACCTTGAACTAAATGCTTAGTCTCTTTAGCAGAAGTGCCAGCCCTGCTCCCAGGCAGCAGTCTCGATGTCTACAAGTCATCACTTCAAAGCAGAGGCTGAGCTCCAGGTAACTGAAGCCATCTCCATGCACAAACCTAATTCCAGCTCCTCTCCCAAATTCAGAAGTTATCTACAAAGTACTGTAAATCAGGACTGTCCAGGGCTACTTGTCTGTGTTCACAGCAGCTTGAAGACATGAAAAGGTGATGTATTTTACAGATTAAAGGCAGTGTATTGGCTTTACTAACCTCAATAACTGGAATGTAAGCAGGGCTGAGGACCTCGGTGACATATCTTGTACTGCCCCTTTCCAGTGTAAGATTATGTTTTTTGGCCTGGACTCCCCTATCTATTCCTAACCATTTACTTGTCTGTCATGTTAATGCTGTCTGTGAGGAGCGGTGGTAGTTATGTCACTGGGTAGCTAGCGTGGAAATTAAATCAACTCGACTCAACTGTTAGCAAGAGCAAAGAAAAGAGCTTTATTCAGATTCTGCAGAATCAACCCAATTCATTTGACCAGATGTCCCATGTAAAGGGCACTTGAGCACAATTCAGATACTCTTCTTATACCATTCTTATCACACTCTCAAGGGCAAAGACTGGGAAAACTTAAGCTGTTATTTTCTCATCTCCTGGTCGTGGATATAACTGTTCTTATGCTTTCCTTAGCTTTTGCTGAATTCGACTGTAGCAAGGTCAAGTTGAATGTTTACAAAGTTCAAAGACAAGCTGTCTTCTGGCTGCAGAACTCAGCACTCAGCACAGCATTAAATTCAGATTTCACAGTAAATGTTAAATTTGTTAATTTTCCATTACAGTAGCTAATCCAGCTGCTCAGGTAAATGTCCTGGGGCCAAGGTTTAAAGTCAAGATGACAGTGGTGCTGGAAAAGCACAGCAGGTCTGGCAGCATCCAAAGTGCAGGAAAATTGACGTTTTTGACACAATGAAGAACAACAAGCTTTGTTTATATTCCACCACCAGGAAGAAAAGAAACACCCAAGTGGCCAGTGACAAGCAGTGCCCTTGACATCAAAGGACAATGCTGTGTGATCGAAGATTATGTTTTTTTAACAGGATGTCTGACACTCCTGTTCTTTTTTTTTGACACAATCAAGAGGCGAGTCCTTGCACACACTGGTCCAGCTCCCTCAGAGCCAGCTCTTAGAGAGAACAGAACCTCTGGCACTCCTGTTTATATTTTTTAATTACCCCCACACAACCGCCTAACTGCAGTAGCACTTATTTTTTCCCCAGCACCCATGTTGTGTGTGTGCAGGTGTGAGACACAGTGAAAGACACAATGTGTATGAATCTTTATTCAGTTTCCACCACCAGGAAGCAAAGAAACACCCGAGTGGCCAGTGACAAGCAGTGCCCTTCACATCAAAGGGCAATGCTGTGTGATCAAACAGTGAAGGGGAGGGCAGGGATTAAATCAAAATAGAGTTGGAGGGAGAAATAATGCACTCCACTGCCTGCGGCACCCACCTCTCCCTGAACAACTCCAGGGTGTCGGTGGACACTGCGTGCTCCTTCTCCAGAGACACCCGGCCTCTAAGATTATGGTTTATATCTGTCAGCCAGTGTTTCTGATTTACCATGTTAACAACACCAATCAGCAATCTGATACTCAATGAGATCCTCCTAGCCCTTGTTCACTAGAAACCCATAAACATTTGACTCAATAACAAATTATTACCACTGAGCCAATTTTTAGAGGAGATGTATTTATATATTCTTTACTTAATAATTTACTCCTTAATTTAATCAGGTTTGTCACTTTGAGGGTCAGATGTGACAGATTTACTAAGCATACAGTAATTAAACAATAATGCTCCTGATCTTTGGGCATCTGGTGCCGAGACAGGACAAAGGATCTCCTCGTGGATCTGCTCCTGGGCCTGGCCATGCTGGCCATAAACAGGTCCAGGCAGCGAGCCATGCAAATAACCTTTATGGCCAATTGCCTGCCCCTCTTCTGTAGCTATGTTTGCACCCGTGTGTCCCTGGAGAAGGAGCACACGATGTTCACTAATTCTCTCGGGGTCTTTAGGAAGCGAAAGTCAATGAGTGGCATGGAGTGCTTTATTTGCCCCTCCAATTCTATTTTGATTTAATCCTTACCCTCCCCTTCACTTTTTTGTTTGTGTAGGCATTGCCCTTAAGAATGGGGCTCTGTTTACCACAGGCCACTTGGGTAGTTTTACTTTCTGGTGGTGGAATATTAATAAAGTTTTCTATACTTGATGTTTTTTCACTGTGTCCTACACACACACAACATGGGTGCTGATTAAAATAGACACTACTGCTGTTTGGCAGTAGTGTGGATGCTTTTTTAAAAAAATATATATATAACCAGCAGAGTCAACTGCAAATGCTGTGGCACTGTGGAGTTCATGGACCATGTATATGTTGGGTGCAAGTGTTTGCACCCCTTTTTTGGTCACCTGAAGAACTTTCTTCTCTGCTTCTGGTTGCAATTCACTTCCATGTTTCTGGTCTTTGGGTACCTGATGTGGAGGGGATCAGGGAGGTCAGAGGATCTCCTCATGGGTCTGCTCCTGGACCTGACCAGGCTGGCCATTAACAAGTCCAGGCAGTGGGCTGGCCAGGGGGTTGTTATGGCCGATTGCCTGCCCATCTTCTGCAGTTATGTTCGGGCCTGGGTGTCCCCAGAGAAGGAGCATGTGGTGTCTACCAATCTTCTTGATACCTTTACAGAGAAGTGGACACCGCGGGGAATGGAGTGCTTTATTTCCCCCTCCAATTCTATATTGATTTAGTCCCTACCCTCCCTTTCACTTTTTTACATAAGCATTGCTCGCTCTGTGGTTTGCTTGTCAATGGTTCATTGGCCACATGGGTGTCTAGAGAATATGAGGCCGGAAAAGAAAATATAACCAGGAGATTTAAATAACCTCGATTGAGAGGACTAATTCTCAGCTGGCTGGTCGCACAGTCAGTGTAAACTGCTGTTCTTTTTATTGAGAACTTATTCCTGAGCTTGCTGGGCCACAGCCAGTGTGAACTGTTTTTTTTGGTGAGCTGATTTTTGTGCAGTCAGTGCACTCTGGAGGATTGGTGACTGGAGGATGACTTGGCGAAGGCACCCTGCCTACCTACTGCTGGTTCGTGGACTGTGCCTTCACAAGTAAGATTGACCATCAATCTGTGGTCTGTGCTTCCTGGATGTGTCTGTGCCTCCATGAGTGTAATCTGCCATTATGAGTGGACTTCACCTGTGTGTGTACTTGGTTTCGTGTGTGGATTTAATTTCTAGTGTCGATTTGGCCCCCGGGAGTAGATTCTCCCTGTCTGTGTGGACTCTGCCTTTGGACATGGAAGCTGCCTTTGGGTGTAGACTTTTGTTCCTGTGTTTGGGCTCTGTAATTGTCTGTGGACTTTGTCACTGTGTGTGATTCTGTTACTGTCAGTGGAATTTGTTCTTTGTGTGTGTTTCTGTGTGTGTGTGTCATATTTTTGTGTGTTCTTATATAAAATAGGCTCAACCAATGGCCAGTTTGTCAATAGTTGGAAGACAGATGTCCAGCCTGGGAAAAAGTGAGCCAGGGAGGGACAGTTTGTTTGCGAGGCAGCAAGGTGCCAGAAGATGCATGCGATAACCAGAGGTTGGATGGTGCAGGGGTCTAGATGGAAGGCAGGATACGGTGCACGGACCAGCCGGGGACCATTTGGCTGATGGCTAGCTCGGGGGGGAAAGTGGGTTGGGCATGCCCAGTTAGTAGGCAGGGTGGCCAAGTGCCAGAGGATGTGTAGGGCAGTTGGGGTTTGGAAGGTGTTGGGAGCTGGATGGCTCTTAGCCAGTCCACGTAACAGAAGACAGGCTACTGGCTAGTTGGTGCATGGAGCAGCTTGGGATGTAAGGTCAGAAGGGTGGCTGAGAGCCAAATCTGTGTGTTGTGTATTTTTTTTTACTGTTTTTGCTGTTTCAGTTGATATATGTCTTATGGACTGTTTTGTATTTAACCTGATTCAGGTGATGTGCTCTAATGTGAGGTGTTTGTTGCATACGGTGGGCCTTTGCCTACTGTTTAATGTTTTATCTTTGGGGAATGTTATGTTTCCTTTCATGTGAAAGGAAAAGTGACCTTTGTGACAATTTTGTTCGGTTTGATGTACTGTTACTGCTTAAAATGAGATTTGGGGCATCCTATGCTGATGTCCTTGATTCTCTATTGTACTGTAATTGCTTACATGTCTTGTATCTTTATGTAAACTTAAATTTAAAAAAAAACAAGAAATTTAGAATCACCTCATTGAGGGGACTGACTCCAAGTACACTGACACAGTGTACTGTGCACAAGTCAATAAAGGGTGATTTGGTAACAGGATACAGTTATTTCAAAGCGGAGTGATATTGACTCCTGGTTCAACAACATCCTAATTATAAAACCTCTTCCTCATTTTCAACTACCTGTGTGATCTTACCCATTCTAAAGTTTGTAATCTCCTCCAATCTCCTGAAACCTCAGAGCTTAACTAATTCTGACCTCTTGACCATCCTCTGATTTTAAAGTGGCCTTATATTTTGGCTGCCGAAGTTCTCACTTCTAGAATTCCCTCCTCTAAGCCTCTACAATTCTCTGCTTCATTTTCTTCCTTTAAGATATTCTTTAAAGTCTATGCCTTTGATTCGTCTTTTAGTTTTCTTTTTGAATATCTCTCCAGTGTCAAATTTTGCTCAATAATATTCCTGTGAAATGCTTTGTGATATTTTATTATGCTAAAGGTGATATTTATGTTTATATACACATATATACAAGCTTTTGCTGTTGTAGATAGATTCTGTAAATGGTTTCAGTTCACAGATTCACATGACAGATTTCAAGTTACATTTACTGCCTCCTTTTAAAGTTGGATTGAAGTCACTTTTTAAGAGGAATTACAGATGAACCAGATACAGTTGGCTTCAGTGTCAGAGAATGCATCCTGTGAAGTATCAGGATGCTATGCTTCCTCAGGAAAATAAATGTTGTGCCTTCAACAATGACATCTCCCATCTCTTAGTTCTATATCCAGAGTTGATGGTAACATTTTGTTCTGTAATAAAAATGACAGAATGTTGGGTACACCAGGTTAAATAATGATAAGCCCGTGTTCGACTTCACATTCAATCTGTCCTGTTCTCTTATGTCTCTTATTTTGGTAGATTATTTTGGTTCAAGCATCCCTTCAACATGTAATTGGAGCTGATTTTCATTCATTAATGAAAGAAAGAGTTACATTTATTTGACACCTTTCATTAACCTGCTCATGAAGTCTGAAAGTACTTTACAAAAAACAAATTACTTTTGAAGTATGGTTTCCTGTCTGAATGTAACTGTATTCCATATACAGCTGCGACAGTGGCCAGATAATCCTTGTTTTAGTGATGTTTATTGAGGGTAATTATTCATGAGGAGAGTAAAGAGAATGCTCTGACTCTATTCTGAAGTAGTATCAAGGGATCTTTTATATGTACGTCAGCACAAAAACATCTAATATGCAAAATAGCAGACCCAGCATTCACCATTTCCTTGGCAATGCACTGGAATGTCAGCATAGAATCTTGTGCTCAAAAGTCTGAAATGGAATTCAAATCCACAGTCTTCTCAGATCAGACTCTAGAATACTACCAACAGAAAGAGTGTTGCTGAGTCTGCAATAGGATATTGCCAAACAGCAGTAATTCTTATTTCTCCCCAGCACCTATGTGATGTGCGTGTCGGTTGAAGAAACAATGAGTGCAGAAAATTTTATTCACATTCCACCACCAGTTTGCTGTTTTGAAAACTGTAGGGGTGATGGATTCTCAGGTGAATGTAGCATGAACAGCCAAATTTCTGGTAATGAGACTGGGTCAAATGCAATGCGGGTTACGTGAGGTTCCAAGAAATCGATTGTGATAGAGGACTGTCTGGTCAGAGGCATAGACAGATGTTTCTATGGCCAGCAGTGAAAAATCAGATTGGTATGTTGCCTCCCTGGTGCCAGGATCAAGGTTAACTCAGATAGGGTGCAGAATGTTCTCAAGAGGGAAAGGGCACAGCAGGAGGTCATTGTACACATTGAACCAACAACATAGAAAAGTAAAAGGATGAGATTCTGAAAGGAGAATATAGAGAGTTAGGCAGGAATTTAAAAAAGGAGGTCCTTGAGAGTAACAATATCTGGATTACTCACAGTGCTACGAGCAAGTGATGATAGAGCAGTTGAATTCATGGCTGAGGAGCTGGTGTATGGGAGAAGGATTCACATTTTTAGATCATTAAAATCTCTTCTGGGATGGGAGTGATCTGTACAAGAGGATGGATTACACCTGAATTGGAAAGGGTCTAATATACTGGCAGGGAGATTTGCTAGAGCTTATCGGGAGGATTTGAAGGTTGGGGGAGGTGGAACCCTGGGATATAATGAGGAAAGAGATCAATCTGAGACTGGTACAGTTGAGAAAAGAAGCGAATCAAATGGTCAGAGCAGGCAGGGACAAAGCAGAGAACAAGATAGAACTGATAAATTAACTGCAATGCAAGAGGCTGAACAGGGAAGGCAGATGAACTTAGGGCATGGTTAGGAACATGGGGCTGGGATCTCATAGCAATTATAGAAATGTGGCTCAGGATGGGACAGGACTGGCAGCTTAATGTTCCAGGATACAATGCAATAGGAAGGACAGAAAGGGAGGCAAGAGAGGAGGGGAAGTGGCGTTTTTGATAAGGGATAGCATTGCAGCATTGCATTACAGGAGGATATTCCTGGAAATACATCCAGGGAAGTTATTTGGGTGGAACTGAGAAATAAGAAAGGGATGATCATCTTATTGGGATTGAATTATCCATCCCCTAACAGTCAGCAAGAAATTGAGAAACAAATTTGGAAGGAGATTTCAGTTATTTGTAAGAATAATAGTGGTTATGGTAGGGGATTTTAACTTTCCAAACATAGACTGGGACTGCCATAGTATTAAGGGTTTAGATGGAGAGGAATTTGTTAAGTGTGTACAAGACAATTTTCTGATTCAGTATGTGGATGTAGCTACTAGAGAAGGTGCAAAACCTGACATACTCTTGGGAAATAAGGCAGGGCAGGTGACTGAGGTGCCAGTGGGGGAGCACTTTGGGGCCAGCGACCATAATTCTATTTGTTTTAAAATCGTGATGGAAAAGGGACAGACCAATACAAAAGTTAAAGTTCGAAATTGGAGGAAGGCTAATTTTGATGGTATCAGGCAAGAACTTTCAAAAGTTGATTGGGAGCAGATGTTCGCAGGTGAAGGGGCAGCTAGAAAATGGGAAGTCTTCATAAATGAAGTGACGAGAGTCCAGAGACAGTATATTCCTGTTAGGGTGAAAGGAAAGGCTGGTAAGTGTAGGGAATACTGGATGGCGAGAGAAATTGAGAGTTTGGTTAAGAAAAAGAAGGAAGCTATAACAGGTATAGACAGCAGAGATCGAGTGAATCCTTAGAAAGTAGCAGGAGTATATACATAAGAGGGAAATCAGAAGTGCAAAAAGAGGACATTTGACAGCTTTGGTAAATAAGGTTAAGGAGAATCCAAAGAGTTTTTACAAATACATTAAGGACAAAAGGGCAACTCGTGAGAGAATAGGGCCCCTCAAAGATCAGCAAGGTAGCCTTTGTGTGGAGCCACAGAAAATGGGGGCGATACTAAACCAGTATTTTGCATCAGTGTTTATTGTGGGAAAGGAATGGAAGACATAGATTGTGGGTAAATAGATGGCGACATTTTAAAAAAAAATGTCCATATTACAGAGAAGGAGGTGCTGGATGTCTTGAAACGCATAAAAGTGGACAAATCCTCAGGACCTGATCAGGTGTACCCTAGAACTCTGGGGGCAGCTGGAGAAGTGATTGCTGGGCCTCGTGCTGAGATATTTGTATCATCAATAGTCACAGGTGAGATGCCAGAAGATTGGAGGTTGGCTAACATGGTTCCACTACTTAAGAAAGGTGGTAAGAACAAGCCAGGGAACAATAGACTGGTGAGCCTGACGTCGGTGGTGGCAAGTAGTTGGAGGGAATCCTGAGGGACAGAATGTACATGTATTTAGAAAGGCAAACACTGATTGGGATAGCCAGCATGGTTTTGTACATTGGAAATCATGTCTCACAAACTTGATTGAGTTTTTTGAAGAAGTAACAAAGAGGATTGATGAGGGCAGAGCAGTAGAAGTGATCTCCATGGAGTTCAGTAAGGTATTTGCCAATGCTCCTCATGGGAGACTGGTTAACAAGGTTAGATTTCATTGAATACAGAGAGAACTAACCATTTGGATACAGAACTGGCTCAAAGGTAGAAGGCAGAGGGTGATGGTGGAGGGTTGTTTTTCAGACTGGATGCCTGTGACCATTGGAGTGCCACAAAGATCAGTGCTGGGTCCTCTACTTTTCATCATTTATGTAAATGATTTGGATGTGAGCTTAAGAGGTAAGTTTGCAGATAACACCAAAATTGGAGGTGTAGTGGACAGTGAAGAAGGTTACCTCGGATTACAATGGGATCTTGACCAGATGGGTCAATGGGCTGCGGAGTGGCAGATGGAGTTTAATTTAGATAAATGCAAGGTGCGGCATTTGAGAAAGCAAATCTTAGCAGGATATATACACTTAATGGTAAGGTCCTGGACAGTGTTGCTGAACAAAGAGACCTTGGACTGCAGGTTCATAGCTCCTTGGAAGTACAGTTGCAGATAGATAGGATAGTGAAGAAGGCATTTGGTATGCTTTCCTTTATTGGTCAGATTATTAAGTACAGGATGTTGTGAAACTTTAAAGGGTTCAGAAAAGATTCACAAGGATGTTACCAGGGTTGGAGAATTTGAGCTATAGGGAGAGGTTGAATAGGCTGGGGTTGTTTTCCCTGGACCATCGGAGACTGATCGGTGATCTTATCGAGGTTTAGAAAATAATGGGTGGCATAGATAGGATAAATTCTTTTCCCTGGGGTGTGGGAATCCAGAAATAGAGGGCATAGGTTTAGGATGAGAGGGGAAAGAAAGAAGAGACCTATGGGGCAACGGTTTCACACAAAGAATGGTGTGTGTGTGGAATTGCTGCCAGAGGGAGTGCTGGAGGCTTGTACAATTGCAACATTTAAAAGGCATCTGGATGGGTACATGAATAGGAAGGGTTTGGAGGGATACGGGCCAGGTTCTTGCAGGTGGGACTAGATTGGGTTGGGATATCTGGTCGTCATGGACAAATTGGACCGAAGGGTCTGTTTCCATGCTGTACATCTCTATGAATCTATAACCAGGAAGAAAGAACACCCAAGTGGCCAGTGACACATAGTGTCCTTCTCTTTCTGGGTAATGCCTATGTGATCAAAAAAGTGAAGTGGAGGGATTAAATCAAAATTGAATCGGAGAGGGAAATAAAACATTCCATGCTCCACGTGCCCACCTCTGTTATTTGGTCATTTAGATCATTGTTGTTTAGGAAACCTTTTGTCTGCCCTCATGTCTGCCCAGCAAAGATGTTACTGACTGCATTTCAAATCTATTTCACTGAATGTGATGTGCTTTGACATGGAAACAAAGAAAATAGTAGCAGGGGTAGACCATTTGCCTGTTCAAACCTGCTTCACCATTCAATATGATCGTGTTTTATCACTCAGTTCAGTAAACAGTACCCATTTTCTCGCAATAGTCTTTGATCCCTTTATAGCTAAGAATTATATCTAACTTCGTTTTTAAAACTTGCAATGTTTTCGCCTCAATTGTTTTCTGTGGCATAGAATTCCACAGACTCATCAATCTCTGGTGGAAAAACCTTCTTCAAGTCTTCAAATGGGCGGCACGGTGGCACAGTGGTTAGCACTGCTGCCTCACAGCGCCAGAGACCCAGGTTCAATCCCCATCTCAGGCGACTGTCTGTGTGGAGTTTGCACATTCTCCCTGTGTCTGCGTGGATTTCCTCCGGGTGTTCTGGTTTCCTCCCACAGTCCAAAAATGTGCAGGTTAGGTGAATTGACCTAAATTGCTCGTAGTGTTAGGTGCAGGGGTAAATGTAGGGGGGTGGGTCTGGTTGGCGGCGGGTCGGCGTGGACTTGTTGGGCTGAAGGGCCTGTTTCCACCCTGTAGGTAATCTAATCATCTATAACCTTAAACTATGACCCCTGGTTCTGGATGTCCAGTCATTGAAAACATCCTTCCTATATTTACCCTATCTCATCCTGCCAGAACTTTCTAAGTTTCTAAGAGATCGTCCCTCATTCTTCTAAACTCCACTAATCATAATCCTAACAGATCCAGTGTCTCTTCAAACTCAGTCCAGCCATTCCAGGAATCAGTCTGGTAAACTTTTGGTACACTTCCTTCATAGGCCGAATATCTTTCCTTTGGTAAGGAGACCAAAACTGCACACAATAATCCAGGTGTGATCTCACCAAAATATCACGATTGAGACAATAATCTTTTTTCACGCTTTTGCTACCAAAGTGGATAAACTCACATTTATCTATATTGTACTTAACCTGGTGTGCATTTGTCTACTCATGCAATCTGTCCAAATTACACTGTATTTGTGCATCTTCCTCAGAGTTCATCCTCCCACCCAGCTTTGTGTCATCTGCCAACTTAGAGATATTAAATTCAATTCCCTCATCTTAATCATCAGTATATGTTATAAATCCATATAATAACCCACTAGTCACTGCATGCCAGACTAAAAATGATCCATCCTACTGTTGGTTTGCTATCTACCAATCAGTACACTACCCTCAATAGAGTTTTACAAATTAATATCTTGTATAGGACCTTATCAAAAACCTTCTGAACCCACAATTATTGGCTATTCCTCATCAACTCTATCAGTTATACCCTTAGAGAATTCCAGTAGATTTATAATCATAGAGTCATACAGCATAGAAATAGACACCTCAGCCCAACTCATCCGTGCCGACCAGGTTTCCTAAAATGAACTATACCACTTTTGCCTATTTTGGACCATGTCCCTCTAAACCTTTCCTATGCATGTATCTGTCCAAATTACTTTTAAATGTTATAATTGTCCTCACCTCCACCATTTTCTCTGGCAGCTTGTTCCATAAACTCTGTGAAAAGCTGTCCTTACCTCCCCTTTAAATATTTCCTCTCTTACCTTAAACCTATGCCCTCTAATTTTAGACTTTCAAACCTATTCATCTTATCTACATTCCTCATGATTTTATAAACCTCTATAAGGTTACCCCTCAGCCTCCTATGTTCCAGAGAAAAATGTTCCAGGCTATCCAGCCTCTCCTTATAACTTAAAACTTCTTGGCAACACCCTTGTAATTTTTTTTTGCCCCCTTTCCAGTTTAATAACATCCTCCCTCTGCCAAGACAAGAAGAATTTTATGCAATACTCCATAGGTGGCCTTACCAATGTCTTCTACAGCTGTAGCATGATGTTCCAACTCTTGTACTAAATGATCTCAGCGATGAAAGGAGAATGCTTGCTGATGATGACCCGTGATACCACTTTCAAGGAGCTGTATATCTTGTTTGACACCACTCTCCACTGCTTTGCTATCAACTGTGTAAGTCCTGCCTTGATTTGTCTTATCAAAATGCAATACTATGCATTTATCGGCATTAAACTTTATTTGCCATTCCTTGGGTCACAACCCTGTTGATCAAGATCCCATTGTGCTTTTAGATAATCTTCTTCACTGTCTACTATAACACCAATTTGGTTGATGTCAACTGCAAGCTTACTAACCATGCCTCCTATATTCTTTCCAAATCATTTATATAAATGACAAACCCAGCCAATTCTTGCAGCACTGGTGACAGGTCTCCAGTCTGAACAACAGCGCTGTACCACCATCCTCTGTCTCATACTGCCAAGCCAAGTTTGTATGCAACTGGCTAGCTCTCTCCAGATCCCATGTGATTTAACCTTATTAATCAGTCTATCATGCAGAACCTTGTCGAAGGCCTTGTTAAAGCCCATGTCAACAACATATACCACTCTGCTTTCATCTATCATCTTGGTCACCTCTTTAGAAAATTCGATCAAATTTGTGAAACATAACTTCCCACAAACAAAGCCATGTCAAACTATCCCTAATCAGTCCTTGTCTTTCCAAAGGCATGTAGATCCTGTTTCTCAGAATCCCATCAAGCAAGATTAGATTACTTACAGTGTGGAAACAGGCCCTTCGGCCCAACAAGTCCACACCGCCCCGCCGAAGCGCAACCCACCCATAACCCTACATCTACCCCTTACCTAACACTACGGGCAATTTAGCATGGCCAATTCACCTGACCTGCACATCTTTGGAGTGTGGCAGGAAACCAGAGCACCCAGAGGAAACCCACGCAGACACGGGGAGAATGTGCAAACTCCACACAGAGAGTCGCCTGAGGCGGGAATTGAACCCGGGTCTCTGGCGCTGTGAGGCAGCAGTGCTAACCACTGTGCCACCATGCGCCCACAACTTACAGTTAAAATCATAGAATACCTGCAATATGGAAGAAGACCAATCTGTCCATCGGGTCTACACTGACCCTGCAAAAAGCAGCTCATCCAGGCACACCCCAAATGTTATTCCCTCATTTGATATAGACAAGCAACCTTCATAGTATTGTTACAAAATGTTATGAAGTACACATATAATTTTATTTTTATGTACAGACAATTATTTTTTGATAGAAAAGGCTCAATTTAATGTTTTCTACTGTCTATCTCGTCTTCCTTCAGCTTAAACATTTCTATTATAAGTTCCCTAAATGTTAGTTTTCCTTTTTGAAATAAGGATTCATGAATGCATTTTGTGTTAGACCAGACCAGACTTCCTCAAAATATTTAAGATGATAGCCTGGACCGTAACCTTTTCTTATTTTAAAGGCAAATGTAAAATGCTGCGCTCCAGATGCAATTCGACTGGTCAAACTACTCGATGTTAAGGAAAATACAATATATCTAAACACTGTCATTAAAATACAGCAAAAGAAAGATGGATTTATAATAATTTAATTATATTGGAAAACTTAACAGCATAATAGAGACAGTAACTATTATTAAGTGACTGTTCCAGTATAATAACATCCCATAAACACACCCTTTTGCAAAAAAGCCAAGTCAGAAAAAGATTTTGTCTCACATACAATGCAGCAGACTAGGAAGAGAACTCCTAGCTTTTGGCTATAATCGAGAGAGAGCAAATAGATTCCACTTCTTTAAGCCCACAATAGCAACTGCTGAAAGCTAACTGAAAATCATTGATTTATGAGAGCTTGATCAAATCTACTCAGGCTGCTTCTACTGTTTCACATTTTTTAAAAAACCCAAGGCCTCACAAGTTGTTTATCTTCTCAGAGACTGCTCAATACCTGTCTCCCAAGTTCTCTCCAAAAGAATCCAAGACAAAACACACCTCTTAAAGCAATAGCATCATTACATTTACATGAGACTATTTGTTTGAGGAAAGCATCACAGCTGAGGACCAGCTAGTCTGCACCAGCATTTGTTTATGTGAGAGACACGAGATAGTCCATGTTTGATTTTTATTCTCTCATCTTGGGGATATTGGGAAAATAGTCTCACCTTTACTAGTAACAGAGTTGAGATTAATTAACTCAGCACGTTTTGAGTATCAAACATATGAACTCTTTGTTATAATTTTTTCATAACTGTTTTTCACCTGGATATGTAATGACTTAGTCACAAGAAGAGCTCCAAGCTTCCTTTTATCTTCAGAATGCATTTTGTGCTCTGTGTGATGTTTTGAACCCTCATTTAGAACCCTCATATTGATTGTTTTCATTGCTAATTGGACATGCAAACAATGATGGACACACAATCCATTCAGCCTGTATCATGCAGCTGACATGCCTTGCTCACCACAATGCATACTCTCTGCACTCTGAAAAAAAACATATTATAACTTGGCAAAGATGAAATTTGAGAAAAAAAAGTGAAGTTTAAGAAAATACATCTGGAAAGTTCCTTTCTCAGACTTGAATGTTCAAAATTCGTCCAGGAGACCATTTTGGAAGTAATGAATGTTGCATTAATGTGTGGGGTGATCACAGTACTAACATAAAATGCCCTTTACATGAATTATCAGGAGAACAATTTGAGGAACTTCATAGCATCCGCATCAGATGAATGAACAAAAATTGGAAGTACATGCATCAGAAGAAGTAAAGCTGTTATTTAGCTTTGTTGGTTGAAGACGGAGTGTTTGGTAGAGATTGCCTCGAATTTATCTGGACTAAACAGAAGATTGCATGCCTGGAATGAAATCCAATTAAGATGATTGATGACTTCCAAGTCTCATCTAAGTTGAGATTTAGTAAGCTCGGACAATTATTTACACTTATTTTTGGGATTGTAGGCCCAGCAGAGTATCCTCCAGAGTCTTTTTTTTCATTTAATCTAAAACGTCCACCTAAACAATCTCTTCCATTAGTATTCTTGGAAATTCTAGTGATCTAGTAATAGAACTATGTTGCTATAGAGTGCAATGCTTGATCTCCAGAAATCAGTACTTAGAAAATTAAAATAACCATCTTGGGAGAAAAAAAGGAGATAAGTAATACTGATTGAATGTCGAAGACCGTAGCAGGTATCAGTCTTTTATTGGTCTTCTCATGTTATTTTTGCAACAAGAAATGCTCAATGAGCTTTTAAAAATAAACATAAAAAACAGATTATAGATATTTTAATCAGCTTCTTCTGACATGCTATGGACCTCTGACACCTCTGGAGCAGGTAGAACTTCAATTCATACCTTATAGCCCAGAGGTATGGATGCTGCCACTCTGCTCATTAGCCTGGGTCTCTATAGACTGATAATGAAATGAAAGTCACTGAGTTAGCAATGTAGAGAACCAAATGATATTGTCGATATTTTGCACCATTCTTTGAGTGAAATCTTGGGCTATGCTAAGTAACAGGAAGCAATGTTCGCTGGGGAACTTAATTGCACAAAAGGCCAAAATATAGTTTTCTTCTTTTGCAGTAGCAGCGGGAGTGGTGAAAACAAGGACCGGGGGCTGCTGGGAAAGTAAATTCCTCCCTTAAAATCTTATCTTCTGAATAGGTGGAGAACATGCTGAGCAGGAGCGGACACGGGACTGCTGAGTAAGTGAGGTAATATATTTGGTAGTTGCTTTACCCAAAACATAACTTAGCTAGTGTGTCCCCCATCCTCCTCCTCTTACCAAAAAAGTTCTGTCTGCCAACTTGGTACGGCTACTAGTTTTTTCAATAGTCTTGTTGGAGATTCAGAAAAGTGGGAGTGGATGTTATGGCAGTTGTATGCTCTTCTTGTAGGATGTAGAAGGTAACGATCACCACTACTGTCCCCATTGACTTCATCTACAGGAAATGCACCCAACTCCAACTCCTCAGAAACTGTGTGAGGGAACTGGAGCTGGAGCTGGATGAACTTTGGATCATTCGGGAGGCAGAGGAGGTAATAGAAGGGAATTACAGGGAGGTAGTCTCACCTCAGGAACAGGAAAAGATAGAGGGTTTACAGTCAGGGGACAGAAAGTGAACAGGCACACAGTGCAGAGATCCCCTGTGGCCATTCCCCTCAATAATAAGTATACCGTTTTAGATTCTGATGGAGGGGGCAACCTACCAGGAGAAAGCCATAGTGGCCAGGTCTCTGGCACTGAGCCTGGCTTTGTGGCTCAGAAGGGAAAGGGGGAGGATAGAAAAGTGCCAGTGGTAGGACACTCAATAGTTAGAGGAATGAACAGGAGGTTCTGTGATTGCGAACAGGACTCCAGAAAGGTATGTTGTCTCCCAGGTGTGAGGATCCGGGATGTCTCTGATCGAGTCTATAAGATTCTGAAGGGGAGGGTGAGCAGCCAGAAGTCGTAGTGCACATTGACACCAATGATATAGCTAGGAAAAGGGATGAGGATGTAAAAAGTGATTTCAGGGAGTTAGGTTGGAAGCTAAAAAGCAGGACAAGCACAGTAGTAATCTCAGGATTACTACTGGTGCCATATGCTAGTGAGCCGAGGAACAGGGAGCGAGTGCAGCTAAACACGTGGCGACAGGATTGGTGCAGGAGATTAAGCTTTAGATACATAGATCATTGGGATACCTTCTGGGGAAGGTTGGACCTGTACTAAAGGACAGGTTGCAATTAAACTGGAGGGGCAACAATGTCCTGGATGGGAGATTTGCTAGAGCACTTTGGGAGGGCTTAACCTAGTTTCTCAGGGGAGGGGGTAGTTGTTGAATGGGCAGAAATAGATTGTAAAGACTCTATCAGGAAAGATACACAGTTGATAGGGCAAAGGGATGGGTTAAAGTATGTCTTTTTCAAGTAATGTCAGGAATAAGAGTGATGAATTTAGAGCATGGATCAGTACTTGGAATTCCAATGTTGTGGCCATAACTGAGATATGGATTTCACAGGGGCAGGAATGGTTGCTAGATGTTCCAGGGTTTAGATCTTTTAAAAAGAACAGGGAGGGAGGTAAAAGAGGAGGGGGAGTAGCATTGTTAATTAGAGAGTGCATTACAGCTGCAGAAAAGCAGGTTATTGAGCAGGGTTTGTCTACTGAGTCAGTATGGGTGGAAGTGAGTAACAGGAACGGAGCAGTCACTTTTCTAGGTGTTTTCTATAGACCCCCCAAAAGCAGCAGGGAGATGGAAGAACAGATTGGACAGAAGATCTTGGAAAAATGCTGATGTAACAGAGTTGTTGTTATGGGTGACTTCAAATCCCCAATATTTATTGGAACCTCCTCAGTGCAGATGGTAAGGATGGAGCTGATTTTATCAGATGTGTTCAGGACTGATTTGTTACTCAATATGCAGTGAGGCCTCTGGCGATGATCTTTGCACCCTCACTCTCCACAGGAGTAGTACTGGATGATTGGAGGGAAGCAAATGTTGTTGCTCTGTTCAAGAAAGGGAATAGGGAAATCCCTAGGAATTATAGACCATTTAGTCTTACACCTGTGATAAGCAAGGTGTTGGAAGGGATTCTGAGAGATAGGATTTATGACTATTTGGAAAAACATCATTTGGAGATGCCGGTGTTGGACTGGGGTGTACAAAGTTAAAAATCACACGACACCAGGTTATAGTCCAACAGGTTTAATTGGAATCACACTAGCTTTCGGAGCGACACTCCTCCAGTGACAATCACCTGATGAAGGAGTGTCCCTACTTCCAATTAAACCTGTTGGACTATAACCTGGTGTTGTGTGATTTTTAACTTTGGAAAAACATAGCTTGATTAAAGATAGTCAGCATGGCTTTGTGAGGGTAAGATCATGCCTCACAAGCCTTATTAAGCTCTTTGAGGATGTGACGAGACAAGTTGACAAAGGTCGAGCAGTGGATGTGGTGGATTTGGATTTCAGTAAAGCATTTGATAAGGTTACCTATGGTTGGCTCATTCAGAAAGTTAGGAGATATGGGATATAGGGAAATTTGGCTGTCTGGATACAGAATTGGCTGACTGAAAGAAGACAGTGAGTGGTAGTGGATGGAAAGTATTTTGCCTGGAGGTCGGTGGCCAGTGGTATCCCACAGGCAACTGTTCTTGGGCCTCTGCTCTTTGTAGTTTTTATAAATGACTTGAAAAAGTGGAAGGATTGGTTAGTAAGTTTGCCAATGACACAAAGACTGGTGGTGTTGTAGATAGTGTCGAAGGATATTGCAGGCTACAAGAAGACATTGACATGATGCAGACCTGAGCTAAGTGGCAGATGGAGCTCAACCTGGATAAATGTGAAGTGATTCATTTTGGAAGGTCAAATTTGAATGCTGAATATGTGTTAAAAGACAGGATTCTTGGTATTGTGGAGGAACAATGGTATCTTGGAGTCCACAAGCACAGATCCCTGCAACTTGCCACGCATGTCGATCAGGTTGTTAAGAAAGTGTATGGTGTCTGGGCTTTCATTATCAAGGGGATTGGGGTTAAGAGCCACAAGGTTTTCCTGCAACTCTATAAAACCCTGGTTAGACTGCACTTGGAATATTGTGTCCAGTTCTGGTTGCCACATTATAGGAAGGATGTAGATGCTCTCGAGAGTGTGTTGAGAAGATTTACCAGCATTCTTCTTGGATTGGAGGGCTTGTCTTATGAAGAAAGATTGAGTGAGCTTGGGCTTTTCACACTGGAGAGAAGAAGGAAGAGAGGTGACTTGATGGAGGTGTACAAGGTAATGAGAGGCATAGACAGAGTACACAGCTAGAATCCTTTCCTGGGGGCAGAAATGCCTGTCATGAGGGGCCTTAATTTTAAGGTATTTAGAGGAAGGTATAGGGAGATGTCAGAGATTGTTTTTTTACAGAGAGTGGTGGGTTTGTGGAATGCACTTCCAGTGGTGTTAGTAGAGTCAGAGACTTAGGGACATTTGAGCAACTGCTGGACAAGCGCATGAACGGCAGTAAATTGAGGGGTTTGTAGGTTAGGTTGACCTTAGATTAAGATAAATGCTCAGCACAACAACATGAGCCGAAAAGGTTGTACTGTTCTATATTCTATGTTCTGGTAGAATGAACTTCTGTAATTACATTCTCAGAACTTACAGGGCGGATTGAGCTTCCTGGCAGCAAGCACTGGGAAACCCTTTTGCATCACTTCACATCTCTTGCGTTAATTTTAAAGGAAATGTTTGCCAGAATTAAATTCTCCTTTTAAATGAAGTTGTCTACAAGTAAGCAAATTGAACCTTCTGACTCCTAACAACTGACAACAGGTGAAATACTTAACTTGTTGAATTTTGGAATAACTTTATCATTTTTGAGATGCGTCTGTACTATGCCATGATTGAATTTGTGCAGATGTAATTTAATTTGCTTGGAGCATGGAAGATGACTGAGTGAGTAAAGGGGGGATTGTAACACTCAGTTCAAAGAGGCTGGAGAAGGGAATTAGTCTTTCTGCGTAAGGGAGGACGCCTAATCAAGAGGTGGTTCAAGGGATAGAGTGTTTTGGTGCTGACATTTACTTTAAGAATCTGAGTGATACTCCTGGCTTGCAAGGGATATGTACCTGTCACAGTGCCCTTCAAATATGGTAACAGGACATTCTACCTTTCAATGTAAATTCATGACAGTTGACTCCTGCCTACCATACTACACAAGTCTTTGTGATTCTGGTGTCAACGTATGTAATGTGCCAAGAACACCTCTTAAATGCAGTCAAAAATCAGATGAGATATACCTATCTGCCAGTGAGCAAATGTGACACTCCCATGCCAACTGTTGAAGATTGCATTATGGACGGTCCTGTCATGAGCTTGGTTACAGACCATTGACATAATAATATTAGTAATTAGATTACTTACAATGTGGAAACAGGCCCTTCGGCCCAACAAGTCCACACCAACCCACAAACCACCCCCCTACACCTAACACTGTGGGCAATTTAGCATGGCCAATCCACATAACTTGCACACTTTTGGATTGTGGGAGAAGCCAGAGCAAACCCACAGGAGAATGCGCAAACTCCACACAGAGAGCTGCCTGAGGTGGGAATTGAACCCAGGTCTCTTGCACCGTGAGGCAGCAGTGCAAACCACTGTACCACCTTGCTGCCCAATAGTATAATAACAATATTCAGGGCTGGAACATGAGCCAACTATCATACAGAACACAATTACATGGTAAATCAGAATGTTATCTGTGAAACTGCTTTGTCTATGTTACGAACTTTCATTGTAAAGTGCTTGATAACACATACTGAACATAACTGACACTGTTGTAATAGGTTCATCGTTTAGCATTCAAGATCAAATGTACTCAACAATTGTAGATAATGATGTGTTATGCTCTATTTGTATTGATTGTTCAGAGTCACTTTTGGCTCAGGCAGCTAAAACCTGACCTCTCTTTGATAATTAGGAAAAAATGAAGACTACAGATACTGGAGTCAGAGTTGCAAAGGGTGTCACTGGACAAGCACAGCAGATCAGGTAGTATCTAAGGAGAATCGATGTCTCGGGCATAAGCCCTTTTCATTTGTTTGTAGAATTAGCTCTTCTTTCATATCAGTCCAGTTTGACGATAGGCTTCACATTTCTTTGATAAGCTGGTATCGGTATGAAATGTATATTTTACTGTCAGCTTATTGCTTGTTTCATCATAACTGGAACCTATTGCTAATGTCGCAGGAAAGTTAATAAATTGATAACCTATTTGTATAAATTTAGTTTGAATTGGAAGTACATTTTTATATGTTTTATTATTTTGCTTTAGGCTTTTGTAGAGATATGTGTATCTATTGTATCTATAGATTTCTTAGCATTCACAAGTAATTCATCTTGCTTATTAGGCAAATATTACTTGTGGCAAATAGGTATTTTTGAGATTTAATTAATTTCACTAATCATACACTCAATGATTAAAATATATGCATTATTTAGGTATTGTTGTTAATTTTGGTCAACCGAGAATATAAATATCCCTATTCTTGTACTTAAAACATTTTGGACTGAATTTCACCAATCTTGAGGAGTTCCATGGAGAGTTTCTCTCCACATCTTCAGCGAGTTCTCATGTAATTCTCTGATACTCACCTTATTTTATGTTCGCACTCCTGTGACAAAGCACTGACAGCACCATGTGCTTACCAGCAGCAGCACTTGTTATTTCAAGAAACTTCTGGCTTTTACACTGCCATTGCCATATACTAAGCCATGCATAAGGTAAACTGCTGCGAGTCAGGAACACCACTTCATAGTACATAGTTGGAGGAAAATGTAAAAGAGAAGTTTCTGTGGGCACATATATGGTACAAGTGATACTCATTGAAAATGCAAGGTCATATTTTTTTTAGATTAGATTACTTAGAGTGTGGAAACAGGCCCTTCGGCCCAACAAGTCCACACCGCCCCGCCGAAGCGCAACCCACCCATACCCCTACATCTACATCTACCCCTTACCTAACACTACGGGCAATTTAGCATGGCCAATTCACCTGACCTGCACATCTTTGGACTGTGGGAGGAAACCAGAGCACCCGGAGGAAACCCACGCAGACACGGGGAGAACGTGCAAACTCCACACAGTCAGTCGCCTGAGGCGGAAATTGAACCCAGGTCTCTGGCGCTGTGAGGCAGCAGTGCTAACCACTGTGCCACCGTGCCGCCCACACATTTGTAAATGTGTTGCTACTTTTTCAGTCTGACTCATTCCATGGTAACTAAAACTATAAGAATGAAGCTGTCTTTCATGCAAATCCATGATAAAATTCTGTCTGAAATTGTGCTAATCTTTCCTTAATGCCTAGAAAAACATAACACCTTGTAGTTGTTCAATGTGAGAGCATCACATGTTATAAAGCCTTCAAACAGTTGGTAACATTCACTCTTCTTGTTCAATAAAATTAAGATTAAAAAGTTACAATTACTTTTGGGAACAAATGAAGTTATTATCATTGAATAATGATCTCACTCAACTTACATCCATTGTCTGTGCTAATTTAGTCCTGCCTGACTATTGTGCAAAGTACCCTATCATGCTGAAGTTAATATTTCTCCTGCTCAAAATCCTCACCTTCCTTCTCAGAAGTGTTACAACACAGTAGTGAACCCTTCTGTTAATTAAACCAAACACCCAGAAAAGTTTGCCTCACCTGTTAAAATATGAGTAATAGAGAACTCACAAGTTCTACTATTTAAAGAAAATAATATCAATTTATTTTTTAACTCTAAAAGTGAACATTAAACAATTTATCACAACTCTAAGCCCCCCTTTCTCTAAACTGATTATTACCTGCCTCCAACTCTGTAATAATATGCCATTTCAGTAAGACACTGATTAAAATTACATCAATTTAATTTCAAAACCACATAGCCGCAGTCATCTTTGTTGCTTGTCTTCTTCTGGCTGAAGATCTCCCTGGGTCATCTTCGTTCTTTTTACTGTGAATATTTTCCAAATGTTAGTCAAGGATAGTATAACGGTGGCTGAGAGAACTTTTGAGAATGATTCACCTACTGAGGTAGTGTGGTGTGAGGTTAGAAACAGAAGAGGAGAGGTCACACTGCTTGGAGTCTTTTATAGGCCTCTGCAGAGTTCCAGGGAGGTGGAAGAGAGGATTAGCAAAATTATTCTGGGTAGGAGTGAAACAGGGTGGTCATTAAGGGGGACTTTAACTTTCCCAACATTGACTGGAAACGCTATAACTCTGGTATGTCTGATGGATCGGTTTTTGTCCAATGTTACAGGAGGGTTCCCTGACACAGTACGTCAAAGGGCTGAAAAGAGGGGAGGCCACACTGGATCTGGTTCTTGGTAATGAACCAGGCCAGGTGATTGATTTAGTTGTAGGTGAGCACTTTGGAGAGAGTGACCATAATTCAATTATGTTTAGTTTGGCCATGGAAAGGGATAAGTACATGCCACAGGTCAAGAGTTATCGATGGGACAAGGGCAATTATAATGCACTTAGACAAGAATTAGGATGCATAGAATGGAATAGTAAAACCAGGGATGCAGACATTGGAAATGTGGAGCTGGTTTAAGGAGCAAATATTATGTGTCCTTGATAGGTGTGTCCCTGTCAGGCAAGGAGGAAGTGGTAAGGTAAGAGAACCGTGGTTTGCAACAGAAATTGCATCTCTTGTTACGAAGAAGAAGGAGGTTATGTGTTGATGAGGCAAGATGGTTCAGATGAGGCGATGGAGAGTTACAGATCAGCTAGGAAGGATTTAAAGCGAGAGTTAAGAAGAGCAAAGAGAGGACATGAGCTGTATTTAGCGAATAGAATAAAGAAGAACCCTAAAGCTTTCTATAGGTACATGAGGAATAAAAGGATGACTAAGGTAGGAATAGGGCCAGTCAAAGATAGTAGTGGGAAGTAGAGTGTGGACCCTGTGGAGATCAGAGAGGTACTAAATGAATATTTCTCATTGGTTTTCACTCAGGAAAAGGAGAATATTGTAGAGAAGAATGAGATACGAGACATTAGACTAGAAAGGATTGAGGTTAGTTACAAACAGGTGTTATCAATTCTAGAAGGAGTGAAAGTAGACAAGTCCCCTGGGCCAGATGGAATTTATCTGAGGATTCTCTAGGAAGCTAGGGAGGAGATAGCAGAGCCTTTGGCTTTGATATTTGAGTCATCATTGTCTACAGGTTTAATACCAGAGGACTGGAGGATTGCAAATGTTGTGCCCTTGTTCAAGAAGGGCATTAGAGATGACCCAGGTAATTATAGACCAGTGAGCCTTACTTCTGTTGTAGGAAAGGTTTTGGAAAGGATTATAAGAGATAGATTTATAATCATCTAGCAAGAAACAATTTGATTTCAAATAGTCAACATGGTTTTGTCAAGGGCAGGTCGTGTCTCACAAACCTCATTGAGTTTTTTTGAGAAGGTGACCAAGCATGTAGATGAGGGTAGGGCAGTTAACATGGTATACATGGACTTCAGTAAAGCCTTTGATAAAGTTCCACATGGTAGGCTAATGGAGAAAATGCAGAGGCATGGAATTGAGGGTAATTTATCAGTTTGGATTAGAAATTGGCTTTCTGAAAGAAGGCAGCGAGTGGTGGTTGATGGAAAATATTCAGCCTGGAGTCCGGTTACTAGTGTTGTGGCATAAGGATCTGTTTTGAGACCACTGCTGTTCGTCATTTTTATAAATGACTTAGACACATGCATAGCTGGATGGATTAGTAAATTTGCAGATGACACTAAAGTCGGTGGAATAGTGGACATTTTGGAAGAATATTACAGGTTGGATAAACTGCAGAATTGGGCTGAGAGGTGGCAGAGTACTGGGTCAATGGAAAGATTTTTGGCAGTGTGGATGTGCAGAGGGATCTTGGAGTCCGTGCACATAAATCCCTGAAAGTTGTCACGTGGATAGTGCTGTTAAGAAGGCATGCAGTGTGTTAGGTTTCATTGGTTGAGGGATTGAGTTCCAGAGTCGCAATATCATGCTGCAAATATACAAAATGCTGGTGCAGCCAAACTTGGAATATTGTCTACAGTTCTCGTCCCCATATTTCAGGATGGATGTGAAAGCATTGGAAAAGGTGCAGAGGAGATTTTCCAGGATGTTGCCTGGTCTGGAAGGAAGGTTTTATGAGGAAAGGACGAGAGACTTGGATCTGTTCTAATTGGAAAGAAGAAGTCTGAGAGGGGATTTGATAGAGACATACAAGATGATCAGAGGATTAGATAGGGTAGACAGTGAAAGTGTCTTTCCTGGGATGATGACGTCAGCTTGTACAAGGGGACATAATTACAAATTGAGGGGAGGTAGATTTAAGACAGATGTCAGAGGCAGGTTCTTTACGCAGAGAGTGATAAGGGTGTGGAATGCCTTACTTGCCAATGTAGTCAACTCAGCCACATTAGGGAGATTTAAACAATCCTTAGATAAGCACATGGATGATTTTGGGATAATGTAGGGGGACGAGCTGAGAATAGTTCACATCGAGGGCCGAAGGGCCTGTTCCACACTGTATTGTTCTATGTTCTAACATGCACCTTTGATAGAGAGTCTTTCCTAATTTCTTGGATCTGTGTTGATGGCAGTTGCTCTGTCTGATTTTCAAAATGCCTGTTTTTGTAAAACCCCAACTTTGGATTGTCTCATTCGCTCGATGTTGGCAAAACAATAAATTCAAATTTGATTGGGGTTTAGTATCCTGGGTGTAATTTAAATTGATTGGCTAAATTTGAATTGTTGTCAAAACAGCAACCAACTCTATTTCACAGCTAAATGTTACATATTTTCAATTTTCCAGTACACTTGTACTGCTTGTAAGCTCTCAGTGCAGAACAGCATTCACTCTTTCTTAAAAGTACTGTACATGCCTTCAACTTCATAACAGATGGCTTCTATCATACTTACAGGCCTTCAGTTTCTATGATGCCCTCTTGGGTGGTTCCAGTTTTGCAGTGGGCAACATGCAAAAATTTGCAGCCCACCCTGACTAGAAAGGACTGCAAGGCAGATCCAACCATTCACCCTCATCTTCAGCAAGCTTATCATCTTACATGGTGGCTTGGGGGTCAAAAAATGAAATGCATTGCATTGGCGCACTGCCTTAGTTGCAGAACAGTGTGATCAGCCATGGTTGCTGAGGATAAGCATTGTCTCCCAGTAACCATCTGACTGTAAGACATCCAACCCTTGAAATGAAGCAGGAACATAAGAATTCTCAAGGATATAGGCATCATGGCAGTCTCTAAGGTATTCGTCCTAAACTTTTGATATGTGATTCCCCTGATCAGAAAATACGTTTAATGAATTCATTGATGAACTCTGCAGCGTTGTGATATAATCATCTCAACATGAAATGTTGACAGTCTGAACAAACTAACATCTGGGAAATCCAGGTATGTTGGCAAAATATACTGGTCAGGCTGGGGAGAATTGACCTTGTCACAGGGAAAAGAGTTGAAGTGGTGTCACCTGCCTTAAATTGAATTGGCGACAGCCTCAATGCATTCAATGTTTGAGGACACTGTAAACTTTGTTATAAATTCTGTGTCTTACACTCTTATACTCCGCAACCACCTGATGAAGGAGCAGCACTCTGAAAGCTGGTGCTACCAATTAAACCTGTTGGACTATAACCTGGTATTGTGTGATTTTTAACTTTGTACACCCCTGTGCAACAGCGGTGTCTCCAAATCATGATGTTTGAGGATGAAGAGTTCCCACACAGGTACCAAGTTGGTCCTTACAAGCAGTAGGTACATAACTTAGTACAGTGGTCCCCTTGATGGTAACCTGGATGGCATGGCCACCCACTCCTTTAGTTCAAAAGACCTGTTCCAGCAGTTGACTATTCTGTGACCGTACCCCAGGACATCCTCAGTCTGCGGCACACTGACTTGGAGGAAACTATATTGAAAGCCAAAGATTCTGGGCCTCTTCTATTTGCATATGGCAGAACCTTCAGCTGCAACATCTTCCTGTGGAGGTTGTTCAGCAGCTGCTGGGGGTTGCTACTAGTCCTGGGATTGGTCGCACATTTGTTCTTCCTCAATTTCTCTGCGCCTTTATTGTCCAGTGACCACAGCAATGATAACTCCTGCTGGAGCTGCATCCAATGAACCAGTTTTGGGAAATATCAAAAATAGAACAAATTCTTAGTAATATGAGCTGCCAGCATTCATATCACAAAGAACAATGATAACTTGGCATAGTCCTCCATTCAATGGAATTTGGAGCATTCTGACAAGTGCAGCCTTGAAATAGTGCAGCATATCCATGAGGGGAAGGATTACCTGGACACTTTGTTTCAGGAGGCAGTCACATCCGGTAGATTAAGTAATTCAAATTCAGTTAGTAATCAGGGACAACAATGACTGTAAGTGAGGCAGGTAGGGGGATTCTGAGTTCAGGAATGGAGGAGCCTCAGCAGTTGACCTTATCTAAGAGGTATGAGATTTTTGCTTCCTGTTTGAATGAGGAAAAGGGCAGTGGGCAGGATGAGCCAGCTGATCACAGCACCATGGTGCAGAAGTCCATTCAAGGTCGGGGGGGGGTGGAGAGCAAAATGACAGGTAATTGTTCTAGGGGATTCTCTTATTAGGTGGTTAGATAGTATCCTTTGTGAGCCAGATCGGGAGTCCTGCATGGTGTGTTGCCTGCCCGGTGCCAGGGTGCAGGACATCTCCGACCAGCTTGAAAGGATATTGGAACGGGATGGAGAAGATCCAGTTGTTGTGGTCCACATTGGTACAAGCAAATTGGCAAGGTTAGGAAGGAGGACCTGTTTGGGGATTATCAAGCACTAAGAAGGAAATTGATGAACAGGTCCTTGAAGGTCATAATCTCTGGAGTACTGCCCGAGCTACGTGCTGATTGGCATAGGGATAAGAAAATTAGGGAATTAAACATGTGGCTAAGAGATTGGTGTGGGAAAGAGGGATTTTATTTCATGGGACATTGGCATCAGTTTTGGAGCCGTGGGGATCTGTACCGAAGGGACGGTCTCCACCTGAATTGATCTGGAACCAGTGTTCTAGTGAAAAGGATAAATTGGGTGGTTATGAGGATTTTAAACTTGTGAGTTGGGGGAAAGGGAAAGGGAAAGCAACAGTGAGTATGGAGTCAAGTAGAAAGATAAGCCGCTGGTTAGCATGTGTGCAGGGTTTAATTCAAGGCAGACTAGGAATGAAACAAAAAGAAAGAAAATAATTTAGGACATATTACGAGAGATATTGGAAATCATGTAGATAAGAGAATTAGCATTAAGGTGCTTTACCTGAATGCTAGTAGTATTCGTAACAAAGTAGATGAATTAATGGCACAAATCATCGTGAATGATTATGACGTGGTAGGCGTCACAGAGACATGGTTACAGGGGGCTCAGGACTGGCAGTTAAACATCCAAGGAGCTACAACTTATCAAAAGACAGGGAGGTGGGCAGAGGGGATGGGGTTGCCTTATTAGTTAAGAATGAAATTAAATCTATGGCACTGAATGACATAGCGTCAGATGATATGGAGACTGTGTGAGTGGAGTTGAGGAACCATAAAGGCAAAAAAAAACATAATGGGAGTTATGTACAGACCTTCTAACAGTGGTCAGGATCAGGGGTGCAAGATGTACCAGGAAATAGACAGGGCATGTCAGAAAGGCAAGGTCACGATGATCATGGGGAACTTCAATATGCAGGTGGATTGGGTGAATAATGTTGCCAATGGATCCAAAGAAAGGGAATTCATGGAATGCTTATCCAGATGGCTTTTTGCAACAGCTTGTGATGGAACCCACAAGGGAGCAGGCTATTCTGGACTTAGTGCTATGTAATGAGCCAGACTTTACAAAAGATCTTAAAGTAAGGGAACACTTCAGAGGTAGCAATCATAATATGGTAGAGTTTAGTCTGCAGTTTGAAAGAGAGAAGGTAAAATCAGATGTAATGGTGTTACAGTTAAATAAAGGAAATTACAGGGGCATACAAGAGGAACTGACGAAGATCGACTGGAAGCAAAGCCTAACAGGGAAGACAGTAGAGCAACGATGGCAGGGGTTTCTAGGTGTATAGAGACACAGTATAGAGGTTCATCCCAAAGAAAAGAAAGATTATCCGGGGGGTGGGATTATACAACCATGGCTGACAAACGAAGTCAGGAAAAGTATCAAAGATAAAGAGAGAGCTGATAAAATGGCCAAGAGCACTGGCAAATCAAGAGATTGGGAAGACTACAAAAACAAACTAAGGATAGCAAAGAGAGAATTAAGGCAGGAGATGATCAAATATGAAGGTAGGCTATCCAGTACAATTAAAAATGTTTCTTTCAATACATCAGAAACAAACAAGAGGCAAAACTCAACACTGGGCCACTCCAAACTGATGCAGGAAGGCTGGGAATTAAGGAAATAGCTAAAGAACTTAATAAATATTTGACATCACTCTTCACAGTGGAAGACATGAGTAATATCCCAAGGGGGTAAATTTAGAATCGAAATGAGGAGACATTTCATCAGTCAAAGAGTGGTGGGCCTGTGGAATTCATTGCCACGGAGCGCAGTGGAAGCCATGACATTAAATGTCTTCAAGGCAGAGATTAATAAGTTTTTGATCTCACAAGGAATTAAGGGCTACGGGGAGAGTGCGGGTAAATGGAGTTGAAATCCCCATCAGCCATGCTTAAATGGCAGAATGGACTTGATGAGCCAAATGGCGTTACTTCCACTCCTCTGTCTTATGACCTTATGGTCTTATACCTACACATGGACCTTCAACATAGGGACCACATGCTAATGCTGTACAAATACATTCGGAGATTGTAAATGCAGAAGGATTATTGTAACCTTGTCCATCCATGCAACATCACCTCGGAAAGGCAGTATTGCTTACAAAAACATGTTGTTTGAAGATGACACTTTAGATATCACCTATAATTATTTCTACTTCACAGAGATGACTTTGATTAATTTTTAATGGTCAAGATTCCTTATGACCAGGATTTGTATTTGACATGATTTGTCGCTGCATATGCTTCATATACACAATAACATAATTCCAGATGTCTTCAACCTATGCTGTGTTAATGTCTGATTAATGCAATTGCCCCTTGATAGGCATCACATCATTCACAAGAAGAGCTTGCATCCTCTGAAAGGAAAAGAAACACATACTCTACCTACTCTGGATATGGTTACAGTCATTTATTGTTAACAGTGAGCATTTGTGATTCAGGTGAAGAAGGATGGCAACACAGGTCATGCTTTACAGACTAGGTTGCAGACTGTCAATCCAGATGGACAATTAAACCTTCATGTTCCTTTCTTCCTTGTACTCCCTATCAAGCCCATCAATTCTGATTTTCCCTGAGTTCCTATCAAATGCTTTCACTTAAGCCTTCATCTCTCAACATTACCTTCTGGGACCTGGGCCTACAGCTCAGTTACACCAACCATCATGGTGCACTGGTACCCCTATGGAATGAACTGACAGTGAAAGTGGTTGAGGCAGGTACATTAACAACATTTAAAAGTCATTTGGACAAATAGATTGGTAGGGAATGTATTAAAGGAAACTTCCCAAGTGCAGGGAAGTTAGGTTGATGTGGATGGACATTTTGGTCAACATGGGCCAGTTTGGGCCAAGGTCCTGTCTCTATGCTGTCAGACTCTAGGACACTACATGTGAATAAGTGTAGGCTTTTAAGTGCCTTATGACAATTAGGAATGCAATATCTGCTGGCCTCATCCCATGCGTGAATAAAAAAAAGTCAGGTTTGTGGCACGATGGCAGTGTCACTATCACTGAGCCAGGTGGTATAAATTCAAATCTAATCTGCTCCAGAAGTGGGTTATGATATCTTTTAAAAGATGGATTAAATTAATTGGTTAGTTTGCTGAAAATGTAGTTCTAATGTTAGACCAGTCTGTTAGGATCTTTCAATCTGGTATAGACAGAGTGTGTCATATAATTCTAATATGTTGTGCTCTGCAGAACTGGATCCGACAATGAGGAGACATGATGAATGCTGACAAACTGGGATAGTGGAAGTCGTCTTGTGAAGAGGAGGATGAAGACACTGAGTAGAAGGAGCATCAGCTTTACATGATAAAACGCAGCTGCTTCCGACACTACATGCCAGACAATCAGTTCCAGTCAGTGAGAACTGCTTGCAGTAATCATTCATTGTCTACAAATATCGTTGTGTTCGTGTGGCAAGAAGCAAATGTAACTGATGTTTGTTTGAGTTTTATTCACTTTTGATGCTTGCAAATAAAAATGAATGTTTTGAGGCCTTCCTATATATAATGATCCCACATTGAACTATGATAAGTTGCTGGACTATAAAGAGCATTGAGGTAAGACAGTAGTAAGTTGTAAATTGGAATGTGGCTGGAGACAGATAAGGTCTGTGCTGAAAATGTGTTGCTGGAAAAGCGCAGCAGGTCAGGCAGCATCCAAGGAGCAGGAGAATCGAAGTTTCGGGCATGAGCCCTTCTTCAGGAATTCCTGAAGAAGGGCTCATGCCCAAAACGTCGATTCTCCTGCTCCTTGGATGCTGCCTGACCTGCTGCGCTTTTCCAGCAACACATTTTCAGCTCTGATCTCCAGCATCTGCAGTCCTCACTTTCTCCCAGATAAGGTCTGTGGTCTGAAGCCAATGATAGTATAAGAATGTACAGTTGTATGTGCAAGGTTATGTTAGCCATGCTGTGAGAAACATTTGTAAATGGTTGCTGTTTCACAATATATTTATAGGCTAGCCCATGTAATGATTGGGCCTAAATTATAAATAGATTAAAGTTATTGTAAGGGAGTAATTTTACTGATGGGTTCAGTGAGATTATAAATTGCAAGAAGCAGAGTTCAATAGATTATAATTACATCTGCTTCCTAATACACTTACTGCACTAAAATCACTCAAGTGTATATGTTCCTTGTTAGAAAATAAGCTTGGGTGATTTTATTTGATTTTGTTTCATCTTGGTTATCATTGGGAACACAGACTGCCAATGTGTTTCATGGTTCCACACACTGAGGCTAAATGCTTACTGATAATATGCATAAGGCTTAAGTTTCTGAGGAGTAGCAATCTCATGCGTTTTTCCGAAAGGAGAGAACTCTGCATTTTTGACAGGAGATTGTGATCATGGTTCCTTCAGGAATTCAGAGCCACACTTGGGTGGAAACAGGGTGCTGAGTGAGTAGAATGCCAAGTGGGAGGGGATGTGGGTGAGAATGGGTAGGATATCAGGAGAGTAGGGTGCCAGATGATAGGATACAATTGGAAAAGTGCCAGGTTGCCAGGGAGGTAAGGTGCCACTGGGTATAAATGCTTAGTGGCACAGAAGCAAAGTGGCAAGAGGGCCAGGCAAGTGTTTAGGGTAGTTAAAGATGGGTGGGAAAAATCACGTCTGGCAGACCTGGGACAAAGTAAATGTCAGTCCGTTGATGTCTTGTTAGGAAAGATATGGTTAGGGTCCCGGGCAGTGGAGCTGTTGAGGCAGATTGGGTCCAGAGGTGGGGAAAACGGGAGTCAGGGTCCTGGTAGTAATGGAGACAAACATGGCAGATTCATCCAGAAGATTAAAAGCTTTGGATGCACAGTGACTTGGCTGCATGGATTCAGAATAGGTTTACTCATAGAAGGCAAATGGTAATTAGATTAGATTACTTACAGTGTGGAAACAGGCCCTTCGACCCAACAAGTCCACACCGATACACTGAAGCGCAACCAACCCAGACCCATCCTCCTAACACTACAGGCAACTTAGCATGGCCAATTCACCTAACCTGCACATCTTTGGACTGTGGGAGTAAAACTAGAGCACCTGGAGAAAGCCTACACAGATACGGGGAGAATGTGCAAACTCCACACAATCAGTCGCCTGAGGCGGGAATTGAACCCAGGTCTCTGGCGCTGTGAGGTAACAGTGCTAACTACTGAGCCACCGTACCACTCACATGGTGGTGAACTGATAAACAATGAGTTGAGCATTGTATCCTGTTCTTGTGGATAAGACCATAAGACAAAGGAGCTGAAATTAGGTCACTCAGCCCATCAAGTCTGCTCCACAAGTAATTTATGAGTGGTAAGTTTCTCAACCCCATTCCCCTCCTTTCTTCCTGTAACCCTTGGTCTCCTTGACAATAAAGAACCTGTCTATCTCCGTCTTAAATATACTCAATGACCTGGACTCCACAGACTTCTGTGGCAGTGAATTCCATAGATTCACCACTCTCTGACTAAAGAACTTTCTCCTTTTCTCCATTCTAAAAGGTCTTCCCTTTATTCTAAGGCTGTTCCTTTATCTTCCTAAGAGAACAGCCTGAGAATAAAGGGAAAGTCTTTCCTAACATCTACTTTGTCCAGGCCATCCAGTATTCTATAAGTTTCAATTAATTTCCCCCTCAACTTTCTAATCTCCACTGAATACAGACCGAGAATCCTCAAACATTCCTCTTACGTTCAGCTTTTCATTCTTGGGACTATTCTCGTGAACTTTCTCTGAACACTCTCTGGGGTGAGTATATCCTTCCTGAGATATGAGGCCCAAAACTGCACACAGTACTCCAAATGTGGTCTGACCAGACTTTTATAGAGCCTCCGAAGTACGTCCTCTCAAAATAAATTCCAAAATTACATTTGCCTTCCTAATTACGGAGTCAATCTGCAAGTTTACCTTGAGAGAATCCTAGATTAGAACTCACAAATTTCTTTGCATTTCAGACTTCTCCCCATTTAGAAAATAGTCCATGCTTCCATTCTTCTTACCAAAGTACATGACCTCACATTTTCCCATGTTGTACTCCATCTGCCAATTCTTTGCCCACTTTCACTGATTGAACTGTTCAATCTTTTTGATGTAGTTGACTACTTCAACAGTCATTCTTGGTAATGTTCAATCTCTCCGCACACAAGGACATTTTCTTGGCATAGATAGTACACAATCTTGGTTGCTCAGGATCACACAGGTGGATGGTTCCTTCTTGTGCACCAGTGCTGGCAATGGTAAGTCCACACAGCAGGGCAAGTTCGATCTTGATTCTAGTAGTCAGTGCTAAAGCAAGGGTTAGGATATCTGAAACAGAAGGAGAATTACTATTCGAAAGAGACATCTTTATCTTAGTAGCCTGGTTCCGGTTCCTCTCTTAGTTCCCTTTCATTCATCTCCACCATCTCGATCATTTCCATCATCTCCCCACTTTGGAGGGGTTTGTGCGATGATCTTGCAATGATGGAGGTGGACCCAGGCAAGGCATCCAGCGACCTTGGCAGCAATTGGGCTGGTGAGGAGGATCGGGAAGGGTCCTTTCCAACGAGCTTGGAGGCCATGGAGTGTTAATATAAACCATTTCCCCTTGCCCATGTGTATACAAAATACACATAATCATTTAAAATAGGCAGCAGCAAGGAAGGAACACAAAGTTGTCCAATAGGGGTCATGCACATTCTGGTTTGAGTATCGAGGGGATACCTTATTTGAGGCCATAGTTTGTGCTTTTCAGCAGGGGCATCACCCATGATTTCTGTATCTTACATACCCGTCCTTCTACTGTGCCTAAGCAGGTTTTGCTGGGGGATCCGATGGGACCAGACATTTGGGGTGTAAGACTGCCTGCTTAGCAGCTGCATCCACTTGCCCACTACTTTAGAAACAGTCTCAGTTTCCTCAGCATGAGCCAAGCATCTTGATAATTGCCAGATTAGATTAGATTAGATTCCCTACAGTGTGGAAACAGACCCTTCGGCCCAACAAGTCCACACCGACCCTCCGAAGAGCAACCCACCCAGACCCATTCCCCTACATTTACCCCTGACTAATGCACCTAATACTACGGGCAATTTAGCACGGCCAATTCACCTGACCTGCACATCTTCCGACTGTGGGAGGAAACTGGAGCACCCAGAGGAAACCCACGCAGACAAGGGGAGAATGTGTAAACACCACACAGACAGCTGCCTGAGGTGGGAATTGAACCCGGGTCCCTGGCACTGTGAGGCAGCTGTGCTAACCACTGTGCCACCCAAAAAATATGGAACGCTTCACGAATTTGCGTGACTTTAATTGGACAAAACAGCATTACTATAATGCTGCAGCTTGGGGGTTAAATCTTCAATGTTCCCACAAGGCTCCATAATCATAGATCATATTAAAAGCACAATGAAGAGTCAATGTACATTAACAGTTTTTCTTTTTGCTAGGACGAAAGCATGTCAATTCTCCACATCAGCTCCAAGGTAACATTAAATACACATTACTCCCCAGTGGCCACATTTCAAAAATTAAAGCAAGGGCCAGCCATTTGTCCCTAGGAGATTTTGCAGTCTTGTTCCCAGTCTCAAAGGTGAAATTCTGGGGCCTGTTTGACCTGTTTTCGGGGTCCCCTTGGGGAAAGGTTGCGCAGCAGTGGTGGGCACCTGAGGTAGGTTCCGCCCCCCCAGTGGGCAACCTGGTTTCAATCAATCTTATCAGGGCTGGCATATGGCATTTGGGATTGCAAGGGTGCTGGACATAATTAGTTTTACTTGTAACTTGCATTGTGCCTCAGTCCGGTTCTGACCATCTAATAGAAAACCACCGCTCACCTCATTTGCGACTGGAAATTCCTGGACTGGTTTGTATTGTTGGTCTGGATCACGTCAATGATTCCAGGTGGAAAACATTGCAAAAGCATAGGGTTAAACAAAGGTAATTGAGTTTCTTGATTATTGTTCAATTGTATATCACTTCCGTCAGACAGATAGCCACATATTTCAGTCTTGTAACACGAGCCATTCGTATTCAGGCTATTCCCAGAATTTTACTGCACTTAAATTTGTTTCATGCTTGGACATATTGAGCAAATTGGACTGGTTTGGTCTTGCAGTCAGGGGCATGCTTCATTAACATAACTCTAGTTCCCGGGATGGGACCTGGTTTAGGATGGCGCAGGCTACTCAACCCTTTGATGTCGGCTATGAAGACTGGATGCTTCTTTTTCAAAAGAAGGAAAGATTTGTAGTAAGTGGGTGGTTTGCTGGGGGCAATCGGGAGATGTTAGGGGCTCTGTGGATATCTAGGGACAAAATCCCCATCCTCAGAAAAGGTTGGTAAGCCAGACATAAGCTCGGGATTCCTAGTAGAATCTAAGTTCTCTATTTTATGTACTGTTGCTTTGATCCTGTTTGTAAATTCCTCCATACATTCTCGTATGTCCCTTTTATTTTTCATATATCCATTCACAGTCACCTCCCAGCTTTTGGGAGTTCCATCTGCTATACATAAGTCTATCCCCCAATCACATGCAGATTTTCTTCAACTGGTCAGTAAGGTAGCTTTCCATTCTTTAGTTAACAATGAATTAATGCAGCCATGCTTCAAATTAATCATCAGGCAATGAGACAGGTCACTGACAATGTGTAAGGGAATAAAACCAAACGATCCTGCCAATTAATTTTGATTTTGTGATTCGGGCTAATATAGTTGACTATTAAAAATAATAAATGAAATAATCATTATCTGTAATTCAAAGGTGGAAAGTGAACAAGTGACGAAGACATTTTAAAACTTATTAATATAAATTGGAAATTCCTTCATTCAATATTTAATATTTAAAATGCAAAATGTATACAGTTTCCAACTTTGAAATCCACCACAATTATTGGTTTTAGTCCCTTAATTTAAATCCAAGTTTAGGTTCCTTAATTGGTCCTGACCAGTCATTACTCATTTACAATGCTATAGATCGTGAAATGGCTGCAGTTACCTTAAAAGTTTTTGTCTACTCAGATGACAAAAAAAACTTCTAATGCATGAATAATGGCTGAATCCAAAGACACAGATATTAACCATAGGATATTAATTTTGTTACATGATTTATCACAGCGTAATGTTGAATTAAACTTCAATCGTCATTGAAGGAGGGGACTCACTCAATAAAGCTGCTACTGGCACATCATAATCACCAATGAAACACAGCAGACTTAAAATTAAGTGGAAACAAATGAGTCTGAAACAAAAAAAAGGTTATAATGTTGTCTTCCTCTGTATTAAACTGATCTGATATTGAATAAGGTTAGCTTTCATGTAAGGACAAAAGGTTAGTTAGAAACTGACAGTCGGGCAGTCATGACCTGTAAGAAGAATGGGGTTAATATTTCAATATTTCATTTCATAATCACTGATGAATCCTTAACCTTAAAAGAAATCATGTTAATTTTCCAAAATGCAAATCAGATTCAAAATGGGGGCAGCACAGTGGCTCAGTGGTTAGCACTGCTGTCTCACAGCACCAGGGTCCAGGTTCGATTCCAGCCTCGGGTGACTCTCTGTGTGGAGTTTGCACATTCTTCCCGTGTCTGCATGGGTTTCCTCTGGGTACTCCGGTTTTCTCCCACAGTCCAAAGATGTGCAGGTCAGGTGAATTAGCCATGCTAAATTGCCCATAGTGCTAGCTGCATCATTCAGAGGGGAATGGGTCTCGGTGGGTTACTCTTCGGAGGGTCGGTGTGTACTGGTTGGGCCGAAGGGCTTGTTTCCATACTGTAGGGAATCTAATCTAATCTAATCCAAAACAGTCCCGGATCTCGAGCTCCAGGGAACAAAACACAAACATTGAATCACCAACAAACAAATGTGCATCCAAACTGAATCACAAAGGGTTAAACTTTCTACAAGCTGTGGGGCTTTCTCTGTCTCTCTCTCTCACACACACACACACCCTGTCTTACTCTCTCTCTCTCTCTGTCTCCTTTCTCTCACACACATGAACATTTTTCAACCTTCTTTATAGCTCAGTTTTTAGCTTTTGTTTATCCTTTCTTGTAAGGGTAATGAGGCCCTTACATTCCAGAACAGTCAGCGTTAGGGAGTTTAGTCACATAAATCCTGGCTGGGATATATAACAAACCAAATGTGCAAAATCTAAATACCTCTCAAGCCGTTCAATTTGCAATTCTAACAATATAAGGAAACTCAAAAAGGGATCATGCTGTAAGGTTGAGTGAAATAGGAGTTGATGGGAAGGGTGAGGGCAGTAACAAATTAAAAATACTATACATGAATGCACGAAGCATTAGAAATAAGATGGATGAGCTTGAGGCTCTTTTGGAAATTGGCAGATATGATATTGTGGGGATAACTGAGATGTGGCTTCAAGTGGACAGGGCCTGGGAAATGAATATTCAAGGCTACATGTGCTATCGTAAGGACAGACTGACGGGCAGAGGGGGTGGGGTGGCCATGTTGGTAAGGGATGATATTCAGTCCCTTGCACGGGGGGACCTAGAATCAGGGGAATGTAGAGTCAGTATGGATAGAGCTGAGAAATTCTAAAGGTAAAAAGACCCTCTTGGGAGTTATCTACAGGCCCCCAAACAGTAGTCTGGATGTCGGATGTAAGTTGAATCAGGACCTGAAATTGGCCTGTCGCGAAGATGTTACTACAGTTGTTATGGGGGATTTCAACATGCAGGTAGACTGGAAGAATCAGGATGGTATTGGACCTCAAGAAAGAGTCTTTGTGGAGTGCCTCTGAAATGGATTCTTAGAACAGCTGATGCTGGAGCCTACCAGGGAGAAGGCAAATCTGGATGTGGTCTTGTGCAACGAACCAGAATTGATCAGGGACCTCGAAGTAAAGGAGCCATTGGGAAGTAGTGACCATAATACAGTAAGCTTCAATCTACAATTTGAGAGGGAGAGGGTACAATTGGAAGTGACAATATTTCTGTTGAATAAAGGGAACTATGGAGCTATGAGGGAGGAGCTGGCCAAAGTTCAATGGTGCAATACCTTAGCAGGGATGACAGTGGAGGAACAATGGGAGATATTTTTGTGTATAATGCAGAAGGTGCAGGATCAGAGTTCATTCCAAAAAGGAAGAAAGATCCTAGGAGGAGGCATGGTTGGCCGTGGCTGATGAGGGAAGTTTAGAAACATATAAAGTTAAAAGAGAAAAAGTATAACATAGCAAACATAAGTGGGAAAACGGAGGACTAGGAAGCTTTTAAAGAACAACAGTGGATTACTAAGAAGGAAATACGAAGATAAACTGGCCAAAAATATAAAGGAGGATAGTAAAAGCTTTTTTAGGTATGCGAAAGGCAAAAAAATGGTTAAGACTAAAATTGGGCCCTTGAAGGCAGCAACAGGGGAATATATTATGGGGAACAAAGAAATGGCAGAAGAATTGAATTGGTACTTCAAATCTGTGTTCACTGGGGAAGACACAAGCAATCTCCCTGAGGTAACAGTGGCTGAAGGACCTGAACTGAAGGGAATTTATATTTCCCAGGAATTGGTGTTAGAGAGACTGTTAGGTCTGAAGGTTGATAAGCCTCCGGGGCCTGATGGTCTACATCCCAGGGTACTGAAGGAGGTGGCTCGAAAAATCGTGGATGCATTGGTGATTATTTTCCAGAGTTCGATAGATTCGGGATCAGTTCCTGCGGATTGGAGGGTGGCTAATGTTGTACCACTTTTTGAGAAAGGTGGGAGAGAGAAAGCAAGAAATTATAGACCAGTTAGTCTGACCTCAGTGGTGGGAAAGGTGCTGGAGTCTATTATAAAGGATGAAATTACAACACATCTGGATAGTAGTAACTGGATAGGTCAGAGTCAGCATGGATTTACGAAGGGGAAATCATGCTTGCCTAATCTTCTGGAATTGTTTGAGGATGTAATTCTGAAGATGGACAAGGGAGATCCAGTAGATGTAGTGTACCTAGACTTTCAGAAAGCTTTTGATAAAGTCCCACATAGGAGGTTAGTGAGCAAAATTAGGGCGCATGGTATTGGGGGCAAAGTACTAACTTGGATTGAAAGTTGGTTGGCTGACAGGAAACAAAGAGTAGTGATAAACGGCTCCATTTCGGAATGGCAGGCAGTGACTAGTGGGGTACCTCAGGGATCAGTGCTGAGACCGTAGCTTTTTACAATATATATCATTGATATAGAAGATGGTATTAGTAATAACATTAGCAAATTTGCTGATGATACTAAGTTGGGTGGCAGGGTGAAATGTGAAGAGGATGTTAGGAGATTACACGGTGACTTGGATAGGTTAGGTGAGTGGTCAGATGCAGTTTAATGTGGACAAATGTTATGGTTATCCACTTTGGTGGCAAGAACAGGAAGGTAGATTACTACCTAAATGGAATCAATTTAGGTAAAGGGGCAGTACAAAGAGATCTGGGTACACCAGTCAATGAGGGTAAGCATGCAGGTACAGCAGGTAGTGAAGAAGGCTAATAGCATGCTGGCCTTCATAACAAGAGAGATTGAGTATAGAAGCAAAAAGGTTATTCTGCAGCTGTGAGACCACACCTGGAGTACTGTGTGCAGTTCTGGTCACCAAACTTGAGGAAAGACATTCTGGCTATTGAGGGAGGGCAGTGTAGGTTCACAAGGTCAATTCCTGGAATGGTGGGACTACCTTACGCTGAAAGACTGGAGCGACTGGGCTTGTATACCCTTGAGTTTAGAAGACTGAGAGGGGATCTGATTGAGACATATAAAATTATTAAAGGATTGGACACTCTGGAGGCAGGAAACATGTTTCCACTGCTGGGTGAGTGCCGAACCAGATGTCACAGCTTAAAAATACGGGGTAGACCATTTAGGACAGAGATGAGGAGAAACGTCTTCACCCAGAGAGTGGTGGCTGTGTGGAATGCTCTGTCCCAGAGGGCAGTGGAGGCCCAGTCTTTGGATTCATTTAAGAAAGTGTTGGATAGAGCTCTCAAGGATAGTGGAATCAAGGGTAATGGAGGTAAGGCAGGAACAGGATACTGATTAAGGATGATCAGCCATGATCATATTGAATGGTGGTGCAGGCTCAAAGGGCAGAATGGCCCTATTGTCTATTTCTATTTACAAGATAACTTTTCTTTTGTGCCTCTGCATTCGCCCACAACTTGGGGAAATACAACAGAGTCTTTAATAGTTACCTAATGTGTCCTGTATGCCAAATTCATTGAAGTCTGGACATCCTGAAGCAAGCAACTATAATTTCAGTAGATTTGTGCTAGCCAATTAAAACTAATGTTGGGCACTCAAGTGCATCAGGGGCATCTTGAAGCATGAAGCGGATTTCAGCGTGGGTCCAGGGCTTATCAAGTGGTGTTTCAATTGTCATAACCCTGGGGCGAGCAAATTCTCTATTGCTAATTTTTTAAATCTTAAGATGCTTTCAGCAGAACTTTCTGTCCGGACACTAGGACCCTGTTGAGTACGCACACTAGTTTCCTGTGGTTGAGTAGCAAGAATTGTATCAGCATTTCTAACAGTAATTTTGTCCTTAGCCAGCTTTCTTATTTTTTTTAAACATGACAAAGGCAACAAACGCCCTCCATATTTCATAAACAAAGAACAAACACCAAAACAAGTAGAAAAAAAAGTGTCAAGCCAAGCCGAACAGATATAATAGAAATAAACTCGACATAAAACTTGCACTACTGGATTAGTGGTGCTGGAAGAGCACAGCAGTTCAGGCAGCATCCAACGAGCAGCGAAATCAATGTTTCGGGCAAAAGCCCTTCATCAGGAACCTGCCTGAACTGCTGTGCTCTTCCAGCACCACTAATCCAGTATTTGATTTTCAGCATCTGCAGTCATTGTTTTTACCTTATAAAACTTGCACTAATCAATAGCCTGACAATGAGCAACGAGACTAATGATTTCTGCAGAACATTCCTGACATTCTTAAACCCTGACAGTTTCGTTCTAATATATCGCGATACTTCTTTATTTCACAGAACAATTTAACTATCAATTTAAACAATGCCAATCCAACTGAATCTTATTGCTCTATCTCTTTTTCTCAGAGCACCCCACCAGATCCCATTTATCTCCTTTTCTTATTTTACCAAGACTGATCCTTTACAGTCTGGACTGAGATGGAAGACAGCGAGGGGTCAGGTCAACCATTACTTGAATGAGACGAAAACCAGACGAATATGAAAAAAAAACTCACGTCTGCGTGGCCGATTCCTCAACTCTCAACAGTGAACGACCCAAGGCTCTTACACCATTGTCCACAATCCGTCCATGTCATATCTGAGTCACAGCACCATATGAAGATCTAGACCCCTCCCCAAAGAGATCGGTCAAAATAATCACTCGGATTGTGGTCTATTTCAGCAAGGTTCACCAGTTTATTACAACGTCGGGCACAGGTTAGTCCAGCAACACAGAGGTTAACAGCTACTGTGTTCCTTGGAGAAAACTGTGCAATTGAATTTGAACAAGCCATTTTTATATGTTTCTTAAGAGACAGTACAACCCTAATTACAAGGCAAACCAATAAAATGTGATAAGGTGACTTATTGGACAGCAGGTTAATTCATTGATATTTCCTTGGAAACAGTATTGTCTTACGCATATTATGTCTCACACTTGCAAGTTCAAGGTTAGTCAGGGTGGTCAGTTAATTTTTTTTAGATTCGATTCCCTACAGTGTGGAAACAGGCCCTTCGGCCCAACCAGTCCACACCGACCCTCCAAAGTGTAACCCACCCAGATCCATTTCACTCTAACCAATGCACCTAACACTACGGGCAATTTAGCATGGCCAATTCACCTGACCTGCACATCTTTGGACTGTGGGAGGAAACCAGAGCACCTGGAAGAATCCCACTCAGACAATGTGCAATCTCCACAGAGACAGTCACCTGAGGCCGGAATCGAACCTGGGACTTCCCTTAATGTCTTATGATTCATTTTATGAAGACTTAATTGTCTGCTTTATCTTTTCATTTAGCCAGCTCAGCAAAGCAGGAATGCAGCTTTCAACTATTTTAGCACAGTATTAATGCTGAATCTATTTTGTAATGTTATTTTATATTGAAAAGTCATTTTGTGGTTAATAAAAGCCCACATAGATTTGTTGCTCCTGACAACAGCCTAAATCCAGATTTTAGATCCTCACTCAAACTGTGATTTACACATGATAAACAACCAGCCCAGAAAGTTTGGTATGTTGATAGATGCTTAGTGTTGAGGAAGCAGTCTTTGCCAGGTAGAAGACCAGAAAAAATAATCGAACACGTCAGCCACCCTGAGAAGGAAAACAACGAACACGAAGTGTGATTACCTCAAACAAACTGCTAACTCACTGTCATCTTGAGCTACTAAGATCAACACCCACTTTGTGCCATGTGTTAGCCTGTCTTCTGAGATGGCAAAACATTCCAACGTGTCTTAGGTTTCATTTAGCTTGTGCAGTATGTTGAACCTGTTGAATCTAATAAACTACTGACTGAATTACTTTTAAATAATTTAATGTTTCTAACTCTAGTTAGATAACTCAAACTCAACTGAAAATCTTACTGAATTAGTGTTAAAACGGAATCTTTAAGATGGAGATTTCTACCAGATTAAATGCTAGACTTCAGCCAATTTGATCTATTTCACATGAGATCAGGCAACAGCTGAATAGATGAGGTAAAAACAGTGAACCTGAACAAATTCCTGCTATGGTGCCTTAGACATTTGTTCTAAAACAAACACAGCTTTTGCCTGGTTGTTCAAAGTAGCTACAACAAAGGAAGTCATAGAAAATTTCCTCAGTATGTTGCATCCAACCAGCCAAATACTGTCCCATCTATCGACTGTCTATCATCAGGAAGGTGATATTGTCAGTTCTATCAAGCAGCACTTACTCACCAATAGCCTGTTCAGTGATGCTCATTATGGATTCTGTCAGGACAGCTTTGTATCTCATGGAGCCTTGATCCAGCTTTAGACAAATTAGAGTCATAGAAAGAGTCATAGAGATGTACCACATGGAAACAGACCCTTCAGTCCAACCTGTCCATGCCGACCAGATATCCCAACCCAATCTAGTCCCACCTGCCAGCACCGGGCCCATATCCCTCCAAACCCTTCCTATTCATATACCCATCCAAATGCCTCTTACATGTTACAATTGTACCAGCCTCCACCACATCTTCTGGCAGCTCATTCCATACATGTACCACCCTCTGCATGAAAAAGTTGTCCCTTAGGTCTCTTTTATACCTTTCCCCTCTCACCCTAAACCTATGCCCTCTAGTTTTGGACTCCCTGACCCCAGAGAAAAGACTTTGTCTATTTATCCTATCTATGCCCCTCATAATTTTGTAAACCTCTATAAGTTCACCCCTCAGCCTCCGACGCTCCAGGGAAAAAAGCCCCACCTTTTATCCACCTTTAACTGTTTCAAGACATCCAGCATTTCCTCCTCTGTAATCTGGACATTTCCATCTATTTCCCTACAGTCTATATCTTCCATATCCTTTTCCACAGTAAATACTGATGCAAAATATTAATTTAGTATCTCCCCCATTTTCTGTGGCTCCACACAAAGGCCACCTTGCTGATCTTTGAAGGGCCCTATTCTCTCCCTCGTTATCCTTTTGTCCTTAATATATTTGTAAAAGCCCTTTAGATTTTCCTTAATTCTATTTGCCAAAGCTATCTTATGTCCCCTTTTTGCCCTCCTGATTTTCCTCTTAAGTATACTCCTACTTCCTTTATACTCTTCTAAGGATTCACTCGATCTATCCTGCCTATACATGACATATGCTTCCTTCTTTTTCTTAACCAAACCCTCAATTTCTTTAGAATCCAGCATTCCCTATACCTATCAGCCTTCCTTTTCACCCTGACATTCTTGTTATCTCATTTCTGAAGGCTTCCCATTTTCCAGTTGTCCTTTTACCTGTGAACATCTGCCTCCAATCAACTTTTGAAAGTTCTTGCCTAATACCGTCAAAATTTGCCTTTCTCCAATTTAGAACTTCAACTTTTAGATCTGGTCTATCCTTTTCCATCATTATTTTAAAACAAATAGAATTATGGTCGCTGACCCCAAAGTGCTACCTCACTGACACCTCAGTCACCTGCCCTGCCTTATTTCCCAAGAGTAAGTCAAGTTTTGCACCTTCTCTAGTAGGTACATCCAAATACTGAATCAGAAAATTGTCTTGTACACACTTAAGAAATTCCTCTCCATCTAAACCTTTAACACTATGGCAGTCCCAGTCGATGTTTGGAAAGTTAAAATCCCCTACCATAACTGCCTATTATTCTTACAGATAGCTGAGATCTCCTTACAAATTTGTTTCTCAATTTCCCTCTGACTATTTGGGGTCTATAATACAATCTCAATAAGATGATCATCCCTTTCTTATTTCTCAGTTCCACCCAAATAACTTCCCTGGATGTATTTCCTGGAATATCCTCCCTCAGCACAGCTGTAATGCTATCCCTTATCAAAAATGCCACTCCCCCTCTTCTCTTGCCTCCCTTTCTATCCTTCCTGTAGCATTTGTATCCTGGAACATTAAGCTGCCAGCCCTGCCCATCCCTGAGCCATGTCTTTGTAATTGCTATGATATCCCAGTCCCATGTTCCTAATCATGCCCTGAGTTCATCTGCCTTCCCTGTTAGGTCCCTTGCATTGAAATAAATGCAGTTTAATTTATTAGTCCTACCTTGTCCCAGCCTGCCCTGACTGTTTGACTCACTTCTGTTCTCAACTATTCCAATCTCAGATCAATCCCTTTCCTCACTATCTCCCTGGGTCCCACTCCCCCACCTTACTAGTCTAAATCCTCCCAAGCAGTTCGAGCAAATTTCCCTGCCAGTAAATTAGTCCCCTTCCAATTTAGTTGCAATTCGTCCTTCTTGTACAGGTCACTTCTACCCCAAAAGAGATTCCAATGATCCAAAAATGTGAATCCTTCTCCCATACACCAGTTCCTCAGCCATTCATTCATCTGCTCTGTCCTCCTATTCCTGCCCTCACTAGCTCATAGCACTGGGAGTAATCCAGATATTACTACCCTTGAGGACCTCCTTTTTAAATTTCTGCCTAACTCTCTGTAATCTCCCTTCAAAATCTCAACCTTTTCCCTTCCTATATCATTGGTTCCAATGTGGACAATGAACTCTTGCTGGCCTCTCTCCCCCGTGAGAACATTCTGTACCCTCTCTGAGACATCCTTGATCCTGGCACCAGGAAAGCAACACACCATTCTGATTTTTATCTGCTGGCCACAGAAATGTCTGTCTGTACCTCAGACTATAGAATCCCCTAACACAATTGATCTCTTGGAAGCCACATATCTCTCGTTGCATTAGAGCCAGTCTCAATACCAGAAAGTTGGCTGTTCATGCTACATTCCCCTGAGAATCCATCACCCCCTTCATTTTCCAAAACAGCATACCTGTTGGAAATGGGTATATCCACAAAAGACTCCTGCCCTAGGTGCCTACCTCTCTTACCCTTCCTGGAGTTAACCCATCTATGAGACTGTATCTGAGACTTTCCCCCCTTCCTATGACTACCATCCATCGTATCCTGTTGCTGTTGCAAGTTCCTCAACGTTTCTATCTGTCTCTCCAACCGATCCACTCGATCTGATAAGATTCGCATCCAACAGCATTTATGGCAGGTATAATCCGCAGTAACCCTTAAACTCTCTTTAAACTCCCACATCTGACAAGAAGTACATATCACTGTAAAGGCCATTTTTGTTCCTTCACAATCTACAGACCCAGAAAATAACACCGTCTTATTCCTCTACAAAACACTGCACCAGGCTAAATTAATAGCTATGGCTTATATTTTAAGCTTAATCATAAGACGTACCTCCAAAAAAATATATAATCAAGGAAGAACCCACTGTACTCAAGAGCTTTTCTCTTGGACAGATTTCAAACAACAATTAACTTATCTGATTCTGTGTTGTGAACTTCGCCCAAACTGGTTCCTCCAAGATTAGTTGTGAATTTCACTTTGTTAATTTTCCCAGATGTACTCCAATGTCCAGCGACACATGAATTTAAAAACAGCAAAGGCGGTAACTGTGCAGGTTCTCTCTCTCTCTCTCTCTCTCTCTCTCCTGCACTGTCCTCACCATGTGCTTCCTTTGTCTGTTCTTCTCCCTTTTAAAACTGCTGTTGTTTTGACTTTTTTTTTCCAAAGTTCCAAAACAGTATATAAAACAGTAATTGCTGCTCCTGGAATTCAAGGAAATCACCTCCAGCACCTAAATTACCTCAAAAAAAGGAAAAGCTGTACAGCCAGAAATTTTTTCCCGTCCTCCATCTTGGATTACCCAGAATCCGCATTGCTGAGATAACCTGCACAAATATTAGATTACATACAGTGTGGAAACAGGCCATTTGGCCCAACATGCCCACATCAACCCTCCGAAGAGTAACCTACCCAGACCCACTCCCCTCCCCTATATTTACCCCGACTAATGCATCTAACACTATGGGCAATTTAGCTTAGCCAATTCACCTAACCAGCACATGTTTGGATTGTGGGAGGAAACCAGAGCACTCTGAGAAAATCCAAGCAGACACGGGGAGAATGTGCAAACTCCATACAGTCGCCAAAGGTGGGAATCAAACCTAGGTCCCTGGTTCTGTGAGGCAGCAGTGCTAACTATTGAGCCACCGTGCTGCCTAAATATCTTGAAAATATATTGCAAAAGCACATCTGAAATAACGATACTTGAAAAACTCAGGTTGCTCTATTTATACATTTAGTAAAGTGAATAATGATATATGGTAATTTTTTAATTTAGTTGACATTGAGCATTTTTTGATATATTGTTGACAATTTGTTCCCAACTCATATATTTTCACTGGACATTTGTTTCAGAAATATGTTCTCTAGTTATAGCAGTAATCAAAAATGCCACAACCCCCTCCTTCTATCCTTCTTATAACATTTCAAACCTGGACATCCCTCAGCCAAGTTTCTGTAATGGCTATGACATCCCAATCCTGAAGAAGGGCTTATGCCCGAAATGTCGATTCTCCTGCTCCTTGGATGCTGCCTGACCTGCTGCGCTTTTCCAGCAACACATTTTCAGCTCTGATCTCCAGCATCTACAGTCCTCACTTTCTCCTATGACATCCCAATGCCCTGCTCCAAAGTGTCACCTGAGTTCATCAGCATTACATGTAAGACCCCTTACACTGAAATACATGCAATTTAATTCTTCAGAGCTAATTTATACTCTGACATGCTCTTATTTGTCCTTTCTAAATAACTTGTTCTATTCAGATTCAAAATCCTCATCATATGATAGAAAGATTGGTGGGGTGTTGCAGATATCGAGGAGGATTGTCAGGATTATTTTTTGTCATTTTCTCGGTGGGAATGGGAGGAGCGATAGTGAAGTCCAGAGGCCCACCGGAAAGATAAATGTATCGTATATAAACTTACCCCAGGGGTTCAGCAGTCTTCATTTTATCAGCAGCAGTTGAAATGGGAGTAGTGACAGCGAGGACCAGAGGCCCAACGAGAAGGTAAATTTAAAGCATATAAACTTACTTTGTGAATAGGTGGAGCACACGCTGAGTAGGAGCAGATACGGGACTGCTGGATAAGTGAGGCTTTATATTTGGACGGTTGCTTTACCTGAAACACTACTCAGGTAGTATTTCCCATCTGTCCTCTTCCTCTAATCAAAAAAAAGGTTCTGTATGCTGGATTGGTAAGTAGACTAATTTCTTTTTCAGTAGTTTTCTGTTGTCTCGCTGGGAATTTAGAATAGTGGGACTGGAGGTTAGGGCATTTGAATGTTCCTCCTGTAGAATGTGGGAGGTAAGGGATACCAGATGTGTCCCTACTGATTGCATATGTGGGAAGTGCACCCAACTCCAGCTCCTCGAAAACCTTGAACTGGAACTGGAGCTGGATGAACTTCGGATCATTTGGGAGGCAGAGAGGGTTATTGAGAGGAGATACAGGGAGGTAGTCACACTTCAGGTAAAATAAGGTAGATGGGTTATTGTCAGGGGTTGGAAAGGCAGGCAGTGCAGGGATCCCCTGTGGTCGTTCCCCTCAACAAGTATATCGTTTTGGATACTGTTGGAGGGTGGGGGGAGGGGGTAAGCAATGAGGCACAGGTCTCTTGCCCAGAATCTGTCCCTGTTGCTCAAAAGGGAAGGGGGAAGAGGAGCAGTAACGTAAGTCATTACAGACTCCATTGTCAGGGGGACAGATAGGAGGTTTTGTGGGAATGAGAGAGACTCACAGTTGATGTGTTGCCTCCCAGGTGCCAGGGATCGTGATGAAGATGAAGATTTAAGGCAGACATTCAGGGAGTTGGATGGAAGATTAGAGCTAGGAGAAGGAAAAAGTGAGGACTGCAGATGCTGGAGATTAGAGCTGACAATGTGTTGCTGGAAAAACGCAGCAGGTCAGGCAGCATCCAAGGAGCAGGAGAATCGACGTTTTGGGCATGAGCATTTTGGGCACGTTTCCTGAAGAAGGGCTCATGCCCTTCTCCTTGGAGGACAATTCTCCTGCTCCTTGGATGCTGCCTGACCTGCTGCGCTTTTCCAGCAACACATTTTCAGCTCTAGAGCTAGGAGAAACAGAGTTGTTATCTGTGGTTTGTTGCCCATGCCACATTCTGGTGAGGCAGGGAATAGGGAGACAGATGAGTTGAACAGGGATGGTGCAGAAGGGTGGGTTTTGGATTCCTGGATAATTGGGACTCTTTCTGGGGTAGGTGGGACCTCTACAAACAGAATTTTTTCACCTGAACCAGAGAGGTACCTATATCCTGAGGGGGGAATATTTGCTGATGCTCTCCAAGTGGGTTTAAACTAATTCAGAAGTATGGGAACCCGTACCGGCAGGCAAGAAGTTGGTTTGAAGTGTGTCAATTTCAAACCAGGAGCAATCCAGAATAAGGTGGCTGAACTTGCGGATGGGTTGGTACCTGGGGTTTCAATTTTGTGGCCATTTCAGAGACATGGGTAGATCAGGGACAGGAATGGTTGTTGCAGGTTCTGGCGTTTAGATGTTTCAGTAAGAACAGAGAAGATGGTAAAAGGCAGGGGTGTGGGGTGTGGTGGATGTTGAGACATTGTTAGTCAAGGACAGTATTACGGGTGCAGAAAGGACATTTGAGGAATTGTCTACTGAGGTAGTATGGGCTGAGGTTAGGAACAGGAAAGGAGAGGTCACCCTGTTGGGAGTTTTCTCTTGACCTCTGAAAAGTTCCAGAGATGTAGTGGATCACCCTCAACAGGAGCGAGAGTAACAGGGTAACTGTTTATGGGGGCTTTAACTTGCCAAATATTGACTGGGAATACTATAGTTCAAGTAATTTAGATGGTCAGTTTTTGTCCAATGTGTGCAGGAATGTTTCCTGACACTTTATATAGTTAGGCCAACAAGGGGCAAGACCACATTAGATTTGGTACTGGGTAATGAACCCTGCCAAATGTTAGATTTGGAGGTAGGTGAGCACATTGGCGGTAGTGACCACAATTCGATTCTATTTACTTTAGCGCTGGGAAGGGGTAGGATAGGGATATACTGCAGGGCAAGAATTATCGCGCGGGGAAAGGCAATTACAATGCGATTAGGCAAGATTTAGAATGTATAGGATGGGGATGGCCACAACTGAAATATGGAGCTTATTCAAGGAACAGCTACTGTGGGTCTTTGATAAGTATGTACCTCTGTGGCAGGGAAGTAGTTGTCAAACATGGGAGCTGTGGTTTACTAAGGAAGTTGAATCTCTTGGCAAGAGGAAGAAGAAGGCTTATGTGAGGATGAGATGTGATGGCTCAGTTCTGGTGTTAAGAGTTACAGGTTAACCAGGAAAGACCTAAAGAAAGAGTTAAGAAGAGCCAGCAGGGGACATAAGAAGTTGATGGCAAATAGGATCAAGGAAAACCCTAAAGCTTTCTATAGGTATATCAGGAATAAAAGAATGACTAGAGGAACATTAAGGCCAATCAAGGACAGGAGTGGAAAGTTGCGTGTAAATTCAGATGAGATAGGGGAAGTGCAAAATTAATATTTTTCATCAGTATTCACACGAGAATAAGACAATGTTGGCGAGGAGAATGTTGAGATTCAGGCCACTAGACTAGATGGGATCGAGATTCACAAGGAGGAGGTATTAGCAATTCTGGAAAACGTAAAAATAGATAAGTCCCCTGGGCAGGATGGTAATTATTCCAGGATTCTCTGGGAAGCCAGGGACGAGATTACTGAGCCTTTCGCTATGATCTTTATGTCACCATTGTCCACAGGAATAGTGCCAGAAGATTGGAGGATGGCAAATGTGTTCCTTTGTTCAAGAAGGGGAGTAGATTTAACTCTGGTAACTACTAGCCAGTGAGCCTTACTTCGGTTGTGGGTAAAGAGATAGGATTTATAATCATCTAGAAAGGAATAAATTGATTAGGGATAGTCAACACGGTTTTGTGAAGGGTAGGTTGTGCCGCACAAACTTTATTGAGTTCTTTGAAAAGGTGTCCAAATAGGTGGATGAGGGTAAAGTAGTTGATGTGGTGTATATGGATTTCAGTAAGGCATTTGATAAGGCTTCCCATGGTGTCTATTGCACAAAATATGGAGGCATGGGATTGAAGATGATTTTGTGGCTTGGATCAGAAATTGGCTCGCTGAAAGAGGACAGAGAGTAGTGGTTGATGGGAAATGTTCATCCTGGAGTTCAGATACTAGTAGTGTACTGCAAGAATCTGTTTTGGGGCCACTGCTGTTTGTCATTTTTTAAAAATGACCTGCAAGAGGGTGTAGAAGGATGGGTTAGTAAATTTACAGATGACTCTAAGATCGGTAGAGTTGTGGATAGTGCAGAAGGATGTTATAAATTAGAGAGTGACATAGATAAGCTGCAGAGCTGGGCTGAGAGGTGGCAAATGGAGTTTAATATGGAAAAGTGTGAGGTGATTCACTTTGGAAGGGCAAAGAGGAATGCAGAGTACTGGGCTAATGGTAAGATTCTTGGTAGCGCCAATGAGGGATCTCAGTGACCATGTACATAGATCCCTGAAAGTTGCCACCCAGGGTGATGGGGTTTTTAGTGAGTTGTACAGTGTGTTAGCTTTTATTGGTAGTGGGATTGAGTCTTGGAACCAGGAGGTCATGCTGTAGCTGTACAAAACTCTAGTGCAGCTGCACTTAGAGTACTGCGTACAGTTCTGGCCACTGCATTATTGGAAGGATGTGGAAGCTTTGGAAAGGGTTCAGAGGAGATTTACTGGGATATTGCCTGTTATAGAGGGAAAGTCTGATGAGGAAAGACTGAGGGACTTGTGGATGTTTTCATTAGAGAGAAGAAGTTTGAGAGGTGACTTAATTGAGACATGTAAGATAATCAGAGGGATAGATAGGGTGGACAGTGAGAGACATTTTCCTCGGAATCAGAGGGACAGATAGGGTGGACAGTGAGAGACATTTTCCTCGGATGGTGATGGCTAGCACAAGGGGGCACAGCTTTCAATTGAGGGTGATAGATATAGGACAGATGGCAGAGGTAGTTTCTTTACTCAGAGAGGAGTAGGGTTGTAGAATGCATTGCCTCCAATAGTAGTATACTCGCCAACATTATGGGTATTTAAATTGCCTTTGGATATAATAGGGATGAAAACAAAATAATGTGGATTAGATGGTCCTCGTGCAACATCGAGGGCCAAAGGACGTGTACTGCGCTATTATGTTCTATGATACAGCAGGATATCAATCAGTTGGAGACATGGGCAGAAAATTGGCAGATGGAGTTTAATCCAAACAAACATGCATTTTAGCATGTTAAGTAAAGATGAAAATTATACAGTGAATGGCAGGACACTTAAGAGTACTGATATGCATGGGGATCTGGGAGTGCAGGCCCACAGATCACTGAATGCAGTCATGCAGACAGATATAGTAGCAAAAAAGGCCTATGGCATGCTGCTTTCATTGGAAGGGGCATTGTTTATATGGATAGAGAAATTATGCTGGAGTTTTATAGAAAGTAATGCGGCTACACTTGGAATATTGCATACAGTTATGGTCATCACTCTATCAGAAGGATGTAAGTGCTTTTCAGAGAGTACAGGAAAGACTTTACAGGATGTTGCTGAATATGTGAGACTTTAGCTATGATGAAAGGTTGAACAGACTAAGTTTATTTTCATTGGAATGCAGGAGGTCGAGAGCTGACCTGATAGAAGTTTAAAAGATTGTGAATGGCAAGAATAGAGTGGGAAAGTATGAGTCTTTTTTCCTAGGGTGGAGGGGTTAATTACTCGGGACTCAGGTTCAAGGTACAGTGGAGTGTGGGGCAGGAATTGAAAAGAGATGTTTGAGACAAAATTTTCACACAAAAGGTGGTGACTGCCTGGAAGTCTTTGCCAGAGGAGGTCAAGGAAGCAGGCAAAAGTGCAGCATTCAAGAAGGGCATGGAGGAACACATGAACAGGAAGGGAACAGAGGGATACGGATCTTGTAAGTGAATACAGTTTTAGTATGGAAGAGCAAAATGTGTCAGTGCAGGCTTGGAAAACCTGTACTGTATTGTTCTTTGTTTGTTCTATTTATCTTTTGATGTACTGTGCAATACCTCCACCCCCACTCTCTAATAGTTTATGGTTTCTCTTCATAATCTTCCTGTTATGATATTGGTCCCTTCTCTTTACAGGTGAAACTCATCCTTTTTGAACATGATTTGGAGAAGCTAGTGTTAGACTGGGGTATACAAAGTTAAAAAACCCACAATGCCAGGTTATCGTCCAACAGGTTTATTTGGTAGCGCTAGCAGCGGTCCAAAAACCAGAAGACCAGAAGAGAGTGGAGCAGAAATTAGGCCATTCAGCCCATCAAGTCTGCTCTGCCAGTCAATCATGGCTGTTAAGTTTCTCAAACCCATTCTCCAGCTTTCTCCCTGCAACCCTTGATCCCCTTGGTACTCAAGAACCTATTTCCCTCATTCTTAAATATACTCAATGACTTGGCCTCCACAGCCTTCTGTGGTAATGAATTCCATAGATTCACCACTCATTCCCTCATTTGAAATTTGGGAGTAAACCAGAAATAACTACTTTTGAGGTACTGTTTTTTTAATTTTCAACCTAACTTCTTATTTTTACTTTGTAAAGCTTTAATCAAGCAGAGTCTCAGCATGACTCCACAAAGGGGAATCATGCCTGACAAATTTATTGGACTTCTTTAAGGATGTAACGAATAGGATAGGTAAAGGGGAAGCAGTGAATGTAATCTATTTGGATTTTCAAAAGGTATTGATCAGGTAGTATACTTTGGCTACCTAATAAGGCAAGAGCCCATTATATTGAATGTAGTATATGAACATCGATAGAGGATTGGCTAACTGATAGAATACACACTTTGTGTAATGAAGGCATTGTTGGCATGGCAATTTGCAACTAGAGGAGTGCCACAGGGATCAATGATGGGGCCACAATTATTTACCACATAGATTAATTAAATGGATGAAGAAAGTGAATGATCTATAGCCAAGTTTGCATATGAAACAATCATAGGTGGAAAGGCAAGTGCTGATAATGACACAAACAGTCTGCAGAAAGAATAGGCAGGTTAAGTAGGTAGGCAAAACTTGGCAGATGGAAGAGAATGTGGGAAAATGTGAGATAATGCAGCTCAACACGGAAGAATAGAGGCACTGAAGATTATTTAAATGGATACAAACTGCAGAAAGCACACAAGATTTGGGAGTTCTCATGCATAAATCACAAAAAGCTAGCATCAGCATTGCAGATAACAGGGAAGGCAAATATAAAGTTAGCCTTTATTTCAAATGGGTCAAATATAAAAATATGGAAGAGAAGAAATGCTCAAACTATACAAAATGCAAATCAGACCAGAGAGGGAATCTGAACACTTTTGCCCTCATTATTTAAGGAAAGATATATTAGCATTACAAGTAGTCTAGAGAAGGTTTCCTAGATTGATCATGGATATGGAGAGACTGTCTTAGGGAGAATGGTTGAATAGGTTAGGCCTGTACTCTTTAGAGTTTCGAACAATATGAGGCAACCTTATTGAAACATATAAGATGCTAGGAGTAGAATGCAAAAAGCCAAGGGTAGATGCAGAAAAGGTGCTTTCCTTGGTGGGAGGGTCTAGGAGCAGAGGGTGTAAATTTAAAGTGAAGGGTCACCCATTTAGAACAGCGATGAGGAGGCATTTCTTCCCTCAGAGGCAACTGTGGAATTCGTTACTGCAAAGGATAGTTGAGGCTGGGCCCTTAAGTTTTAAAAGTAAATTTTAAAAGATTTAGAATCTTACTTCAGGAGTTCGGTGTTTTTCACATTTGTTTTGGCTGCAGTTGGAGTGGGAGGAGCAACAGAGAGGACCAGAGGCCCAATGGGAAGGTATATTTTAAAAGATATAAAAGGTTTACCTTGTGCATTAGGCAGAGTGCACACTGAGCAGGAGCAAAGACAGGACTGCTGTGTAAGTGAGGCTTTATACTTGGGTGGTTGCTTTCCCCAAAACACTACTCCATGAGTGTCTCCCTCCGTCCTCCTCTTCTAACCAAAAGCAAAAGGTTCTGGGCACCAATTGGTGAGGTGATTGGTTCCTTTTTTTTAGTTTTTCAATAGACATTGGGAATTTAGAATAGTGGGGATGGACATTAGGACAATTGAATGTTCCTCCTGCAGAATGTGGGAGGTAAGGGTCACTAGAAGTGTCCCTGCTGACTGCACCTGTGTGAAGTGGACCCAATGCCAGCTTCTTGAAAACCACATTAAGGAACTGGAACTAGAGCTGGATGAACTTCAGATCATTCGTGAGGTGGAGGGGGTTATTGAAAGGAGTTACAGGGAGGTACTCACACCTCAGGTAAAAGAAGAAGGTGGGTTACCGTCAGAGGATGGAAACGGAACTGGCAGGCAGTGCAGGGATCCCCTGTGGCTGTTCCCCTCAACAACAAGTATACCATTTTGGATACCATTGGGGGGATGACATACTTCGGGTAAACAATGGAGCACAGGTCTCTGGCAAAGAGTCTATCCCTGTTGCTCAGAAGGGAAGGGGGAAGAGGAGCAGAGCATTAGTCACTGGGGATTCCACAGTTAGGGGGACAGATAGGAGGTCTGTGGGAATGAGAGAGACTCACATTTTATTTCGGGATCTTTGCGAGGGAGGGGGAGCAGCCCCAAGTCATGGTCCACATAGGCACCAAAGACATAGGTAGGAAGAGAGATGAGGATTTAAGGCAGAAATTCAGGGAGCTTGGGTGGAAGCTTAGAACTAGAGCAAACAGAGTTGTTATCTCTGGTTTGTTGCCCATGCCATGTACTAGCCAGGCAAGGAACAGGGAGAGAGAGGAGTTGAACACATTGCTATGGGGCTGGTACAGGAGGGAGGGTTTTAGATTCCTGGATAATTGGGGCTTTTTCTGGGGTAGATGGGACCTCTACAAGCAGGGTGGTCTTCACCTGAACTAGAGAGGCACCAATATCCTGTGGAGGGAAATTTGCTAATGCAATTTGGGTGTGTCTAAATTAATTCAGCAGTGGGATGGGAACCAAAATTGTAGGTTGAGTATACAGGAGGTTGAGAGTAATAAAGTCAGAACTAAGATTTCAAGATCGCAAGAAGGCACCGCCAGGCAAGACATTGGTTTGAAATGTGTCTACTTCCATGCCAGGAACATTCGGAATAAGGTGGGTGAAAATGCAGCATGGGTTGGTACCTGGGATTTCGATGCTGTGGCCATTTCAGAGACATGGGTAGATCAGGGACAGGATTTTTATTGCAGGTTCCAGAATTTAGATGTTTCAATAAGAACAGAGAAAATGGTATAAGAGAAGTTGGTGTGGCACTGTTAGTCTCGGACAGTATTACGGTTGCTGAATGAATGGTTGAGGACTCCCCTACTGAGGTTAGAAACAGGAAAGGAGAGGTTACTCTGTTGAGAGTTTTCTATAGTTCCAGAGATGTGGAGAATAGGATAGCAAAGACGATCCTCGATAGGTGCGAGAGTGACAGGGTAGTTGTTATGGACTTTAACTTTCCAAATATTGACTGGTAATACTATAGATGGTCAGTTTTTGTCCAATGTGCACAGGAGGGTTTCTTGACACAGTATGTAGACAAGCCAAACAGGGGCAAGGCCACATTAAATTTGGTACCGGGTAATGAATCTGGCCAGGTGTTAGATTTGGCAGTAGGTGAGCACTTTGGTGATAGTGACCACAATTTGGTTATGTTTAATAATGGAAAGGGATAGGCATATACCGCAGGGCAAGAATTTATAGTGGGGGGGGCAATTATGATGCGCTTAGGCAAGATTTATGATGCATAGGATGGGGAAGGAAACTGCAGAGGATGGGCACAATTGAAATATGGAGCTTATTCAAGTACCAGCTACTGGGGGTCCTGGATAACTATGTACCTGTCTGACAGGGAAGATGTTGTCAAGCGCAAGAGCTGTGGTTTACGAAGGAAGCTGAATCACTTTTCAAGAGGAAGCAGAAGGTTTACATTAGGATAAGATGTGATGGCTCAATTAGGGCGCTTGAGAGTTGCAAGTTGCAGGAAATACCTAAAGAGAGATCTAAGAAGACCCAGGAGGGGTCATGAGAAATCATTGGCGGATGGGGTCAAGGAAAACCCAGGCTTTCTATAGGTATATCAGGAATAAAAGATTGTGTAGAATAAGGTTAGGGCCAATCAAGCATAGTAGTGGGAAGTTGTGTGTGGAGTCAGAAGAGATAGGGGAAGTGCCAAATGGATACTTTTCATTGGTATTCACATCAGAAAAAGACAATGTGGTCGAGGAGAATAATGTGATGCAGGTTACTAGACTAGATGGAATTGAGTTGCAGAAGGAGAAGATAATAGCAATTCTGGAAAGTTTAAAATAGATACGTCCCCTGGGCCATATGGGATTTATCCTAGGATTCTCTGGGAAGCCAGGAAAGAGATTGCCAAGCCTTTGGCTTTGATATTTATGTCATCATTGTCTACAAGAATAATGCCAGAAGACTGGAGGATAGCAAATGTTGTTCCTTTCTTCCAGAATGGGAGTACAGACAATCCTGGAAATTATTGACCTATGAGCCTTACTTCGGTTGTGGGTAAAGTGTTGGAAAGGGTAATATGAGATAGGATTTATAATCATCTAGAGAGGAATAAGTTGATTAGAGATAGTCAACACAGTTTTGTGAAGGGTAGGTCGTGCCTCACAAACTTTATTGAGTTCTTTGAGAAGGTGACTAAACAGGTGGATGTGGGTAAAGTGGTTGACGTGGTGCATATGGATTTTTGTGAGGCGTTTGATAAGATTCCCCACGGTAGGCCATTGCACACAATGCGGAGGCATGGGACTGATGGTGATTTAGGGGTTTGGATCAGAAATTGGTCAGCTGAAAGAAGACAGAGGGTGGTGGTTGATGGGAAATATTCATCTTAGAGTTCAGTTACTAGTGGGGTACCACATGGATCTGTTTTGGGTCCACTGTTGTTTGTCATTTGCATAAATGACCTGGATGAGGGCACAGAAGGATGGGTTAGTAAATTTGCGGATGACAATAAAGTCGGTCGAGTTTTGGATAGTGACAAAGAATGTTGTAGTTTACGAAGAGACATAGATAAGCTGCAGAGCTGGGCTGAGAGGTAGCAAATGGAGTTTAGTGTGGAAAAGTGTGAGGCTATTCAGTTTGGAAGGAGTAACAGTAATGCAGAGTACTGGGCTAATGGTAAGGTTCTTGTTAAAAAATGAGCAGAGAGATCTTGGTATCCATGTACATAGAGCCTTGAAAGTTGCCACCCAGACTGATAGGGTTGTTAAGAAGGCACACAGTGTATTAGCTTTTATTGGTCGAGGGATTAAAGTTTTATGGTTAGAGGTCCATGACTAATCGTATTCTGCAAGGATTCGTATCAGACTTCTGTTGTTTGTGATATATATAAATGACTTGGATGAAGATGTAGGCAGGTGGATTAGCAGGTTTGCAGGCAACACAAAAATTGGTGGAGTTGCAGATGTTGTAGAAGGTTGTCAAAGGATATAGCATGATATAGATCTGTTACAGATATGGCTGGGAAAATGGCAAATCTGGGCAAGTGTCAGTTGTTGCACTTTGGAAGATGAAATGTTCAGGAAAAGTATACAGTTAATGGCAGGATCTGAACAGCATTGATGTACAGAGGGCCCTTGGACTTCAAATCCATAGCCCAACCTATCAGCATCACTCCACCTTCATCAACCTTGGAAGGCGATAGCCTTCCAAGCTACGTTCCCCCTAGCCCCATCCCCCTCTTATTTATTTTTCAGCCCCCTTGGGCCCATCCACATTCCCGATGAAGGGCTTATGCCCAAAATGTTAACTCTCCTGATCCTTCAGATGCTGCCTGACCTGCTGTGCTTTTCCAGCAACAAACGTTTTGACTCACTCATGTAGATAGTGTAGTAAAGAGGGCATGTGGCATGTCTTTGGTGTTTGGGGAATTGAGTACGAGAGTCAGCTTAAAAGACTTTGGTCAGGCCACACTTAAAGTATTCAATTCTGATTGCCACATTACAGGAAGGATTTGGAAGTTCTGGAGAGGGTGCACAAGAGGTTTACCAGGATTAGAAGGCATGAACAATAGGAAGAGGCTAGAAAAACTTCAGTTGTTTTCTGTTGAGTGATGGAGACTGAGGAGAGATTTGATCGAAGTCTATAAAATTATGAAAAGCATAGCTAGGGTTGCTGGTCAGAATCGTTTTCCCAGAGTTGAAATGTCTAAAAGTAGGGACATACATTTGAGGTGAGAGGGAGAAAGTTGAAAGGAGATGTGAGGGACAAGTGTTTTACACAGAGTAGTAGGAATCTGGAATGCATTGCCAGAGGTGGTAGTGGAGGCAGATATGGTAGGGTAATTTAAGAGACTTTTTAGATAAGCACACAAATACATAGGCAATGAAGAACATAGAACATACAACATAGAACATTACAGCGCAGTACAGGCCCTTCGGCCCTCGAAGTTGCACCGCCCTGTCATATTAATCTGAAGCCCATCCCACCTACACTATTCTATGAATGTCCATTTGCCTGTCCAATGACGACTTAAATGCACTTAAACTTGGCAAATCTACTACCGTTGCAGGCAAAGCATTCCATACCCTTACTACTTTTTGAGTAAAGAAACTACCTCTGACATCTGTCTTAACCTATCTCCCCTTACTTTAAAGTTGTGTCCCCTCGTGTTTGCTGTCCCCATACTTGGAAAACGTCCACTCTGATTATCTTGTCTGTCTCTATTAAGTCACCTCTCAACCTTCTTCTCTCTAACGAGAACAACCTCAAGGCCCTCAGACTTTCCTCGTAAGACATTCCTTCCATACCAGGCAACATCCTAGTAAATCTCCTCTGCACCCTTTCCAAAGCTTCCACATCCTTCTTATAATGTGGTGACCAGAACTGTACACAATACTCCAAGTGTGGCTGGACCAGCATAGCCTCCTGGTTCCGGAACTCAATCCCTCTATTAATAAAGGCCAAAACACTGTATGCCTTCTTAACAACCCTGTCAATCCGGGTGGCAACTTTCAGGGATCTGTGTACATGGACACCGAGATCTCTCTGCTCATCTGCACTCCCAAGAATCTTACTATTAGCCCAGTACTTTGCATTCCGTTTACTCCGTTCAAAGTGTATCACCTCACACTTGTCCACAGTAAACTCCATTTGCCATCTCTGAGCTCAGCTCTGCATCCTATCTGTGTCTCTCTGCAACCTACTACATCCTTCATCACTATCCACAACTCCACCGACCTTAGTATCGTCCGTAAATTTATTAACCCACCCTTCTAAGCCCTCATCCAGGTCATTTATAAAAATGATGAACAGCAGTGGACCCAACACTGACCCTTGCAGTATGCCGCTAGTAACTGGACACCAAGATGAACATGTTCCATCAACTACAACCCTCTGTATCTTTCAGCAAGCCAATTACTGATTCAAACTGCTATGTCTCCCACAATCCCATTCCTCCGCATTTTGTATAATAGCCTACTGTGGGGAACCTTATCGAATGCCTTGCTGAAATCCATATACACCACATCAACTGGTTTACTCTCATCTACTTGTTTGGTCACTTTGTCAAAAACTCAATAAGATTTGTTCAGCATGACCTACCCTTCACAAAACAATGCTGACTGTTCCTGATCAGATTATTCTTTTCTAGATGATTATAAATCCTACCTCTTATAACCTTTTTCAACACTTTACCAACAACTGAAGTGAGACTCACTGGTCTGTAATTACCAGGGTTGTCTCTACTACCCTTTTTGAACAAGGGAATCACATTTGCTATCCTCCAGTTCTCAGGCACTATTCTTGTAGACAATGATGATTTGAAGATCATTGCCAAGAGATATGGACCAAGGGCAGACAAAAGTGATCAGTTTAATTTGGCATCATGTTCAGCACAACATCATGGGTTTAACAACCAGTACCTGAGCACTACAGTTCTAAGTTTTATGTTCTAAATGAAAATGGCAAACGTAACTATGTCGACCATGCAAAGTGATCATTGCTGGCATGTGGAGACCAGTGCCAACATTAGGACAGCTATCCCACAAATTAGTCAAGCAACAGCTTGACATTGTCATACTCATGGAAACATGTCTTCCCAGTAATTAGATTAGATTAGTTACAGTGTAGAAACAGGCCCTTCGGCCCCACAAGTCCACACCAATCCACCGAAGCGCAAGCCACCCAGACCCCATTCTCCTACATTTACCCCTGCACCTAACACTACTGGCAATTTAGCATGGCCAATTCACCTAACCTACACATTTTTGGACTGTGGGAGGAAACCGGAGCACCGGGAGGAAACCCACGGTAAGAATGTGCAAACTCCACACAGTCAGTTGCCTGAGGTGGGAATTGAACCCGGGTCTCTGGCGCTGTGGAGCAGCAGTGCTAACCACTGTGTCACCGTGCCACTCAATGTCTTAGCCACCACCATCACCTTCATATGCACTGTCCCACCATTCCTGGGTATGCACTGTCCAACTTGTGGGCCTGTGATAGACAGTCAGGAGGAAGTTGCCTTTGGAGTCCTCAACATTGACTCCGAGCACCATGAAGTCTTGTGCATCTTGTCAAACAATGGACAAGGGAACCTCCTGCTGATTTTCATATACCATCCTCCCTTAGCTGATGACTCTCTGCTTTTCCATGTTGGTCAAAAGTTGTGATACGGAGGTGCCAGTGTTGAACTGGGTTGGACAAGGTCAAAAATTATATGACACCAGGTTATAGTCCAACAGGTTTATTTAAAAACACTAGCTTTTGGGGTGTTGCTCCTTCATCAGCTGTACTAAGAGAGGAAGCATCAGACACACAATGTATAAGTAAAAGTTCGAAGGGTCATGCAACTGATGAGAATGCTTTGAACAATCCTAAAATGGCTGACTCCCTCCCGTTAAAGTTTTAATCAGTTAGAAAGGAGATGCAGGTTTGACAGATTAAATGGAAATCCCAGAATTTCTTTCAAGTCATTGCTCTGAGATAATTAAAGGTTTTATCAGTATACACAAGAGGTGACATCTCAGAACTCCCAATGCATCTTTGCTTTGAAGTCTTGTTTCGAATCTGTCTGTGTTTTAACCTGGAGTCAGACTAGTTTTGTTTCCAAAGCAGAAATTGATAAAATTCCACACTGACTCTTTCTATAAATTGTGTGCTTTTTGAACAAAATATCTGCAAATACAAATCTGCAAATACAAATTCACCCAAATGCTTTCTTTATAGGATCTTTTCATTATGCTTATGTTAAATAATGAATATGTGTGGACAGTTAATATAACTCTTGGCAGATAACTGAAGGTTAAAAGAATGGAGGGAAACAAAAATGTTTACATATATCCGCAGACAGTGAAAGTAACTTCAGTTGATCAAAGACAGAATGATTTAAGTCAATGGACAGGATCTCAAAAGTCATAAAACACCATACCAAGTGAAGGAATGCTATTGAAAATTCTAATGTTTGATACCCAAACATGGAAGACTCATTCAAAAACTAATAATGTAAACATAGTTTTCTTTCAAGTATTATCAAAATCCAACAATTGAAAATGCCATCTACTTTCTGATACTTATAGAATAAACTATAAAGATATATAGCTTTTCATTAAATTTTATAGTTGCCTTTGGCATTGAATTTATGTATACTGGCTAAAACAGAGTAAGTGTGTCAATGTCCTATTAATAGTTGATTTATCTCTATCAAAGATTTACAGCTTGTCAACATGTAACTATGCACATTGACCTTCCCCATGGCTATTCAACAAGACCACCATCTGCTCATCTGAGCCTCCTGAAAACCATTAAGCCATGAAAACTCTGATAAAGTTATAGTTGCAATCGTATCCACACAGATATTGTGAAGGGCATAAGAACAGAAAATGCTCAGAGCCAAAAAGACTCAGTCGACCATGTAACAATTTTGGAGAGAGAAAGTTGTTGAACAGAGGGAAGGCAGGAACGGGTGGGGTAAAATCACAGCATCACCAAAAATAGAAATATGACTAGAGAGTTAAAGCTCCAGAAAGTTACATTAGTTTGGGATTCTGCCATGACTATTTCTTGATTTAATCCAGGTGGGTTTGCAGATAAGCAGGAAGCCCACTGAAAGTTGGAGATAGTAAGAATTGCAGATGCTGGAGTGTCCAAGTGGATAGAGTTGAGCTGGAAAAAGCTCAATAGGTCAAGCAGCATCAATGGAGGAAGGAAGTCAATGTTTCAGGTCAGAACCTTTCATCAGGACTGATGAAATGTTCTGATCTGAAATGTCAACTCCCCTTCTCTTCTGATGCTGCTTGACCTGCTGTGCTATTTCCAGCTCAACTATTTATCCACTCCAACCCGCTGAAAGTGTCAAGTGAAGAGTTATTGTTTAAAAACAAGCAGCTAAATTTGAATTTAATCTTATATTCATTCTTTAACAGAGCATGGAGAGCTTAGCTGACTTGGTTACAACTCTCCAGGGTCACCAAAATAAAAGCATAGCAAGGAGAGAATTTTGAAGTGAAAATGACATGCTGGAAAGTATTTGAGGAGTGAATTCATAAATCCTTGGCTCACCCAGCATGAAAGGCTTGTGCTTATACAATTTGTTCTGAGAACCTATTTGTAAAGTCCACGTTACTAAGGGTGATAAAGGTAACGGCAATTGATAACTGCATTGCAACAGGACTTGAGTTCAGAATTAGGGATGACTTACTGCTCTTATACAAGGCCTTGGTGAAACTACATGCAACTTTGGTCACTCTACCTGAGGAAGGATATACCTTCGGAAGGATTCACCTATGGATGCCCATAGAGGGAATGCAGGGGAGATTTACTAGACTGATGCCAGATTTGGAGGACTGCCACATGAGGAGAGATTAGTTCGAATGGACCTTTGTTCATTATGGCTCAGAAAGATTAGAGCAGCTCTGATTCAAATACATAAACGTCTAATAGGGCTTTACAGACTTGCTGCAAGGAGAATGTTTTCCATGGTTGGGGTACCTAGCACCAAAGGACATAATCTGAGAATATGAGGCAGGCCATTAAGACTAAGATGAGGAAAATAATTCTTCACTCAAAGGGCAATATACTTGTGGAATTCTGCACAACAGAAGACTTTGGAGGCTATGTCTTTGAATATTGTGATGATGCTACTCCTTTAAACAGTAATATTGTCCTTGTTCTTTTCAAGACGGATTATAAAGGCAGTGGTGACAGATGTCGTGTACTTCAACAATCAGAGGATGTCTTTCGGTTTTTTTAAACAGTTGTACAATTGTAGACGGTGCGGTCACTACTCCCAGTTTGGGTTTTTTCTAGTTTGGTTTAGTTTTTGCAAGGAGTCAAAAAAACAGCTGTGGACCAGGAGATGCAGCTACAGTGAAAAGAGGTTCCATGCTATGACAGATGTTTCTTGCCTGAACTTTCTCTCTGAAACCTCTCCTGCCTGTAAGAACCTGTGTTCAAATTTACTTTTTGCTGAAGAGTGTGTTGATCAGATGTTGTAAGGATTGGAACAGCACTTTTGTTAGCAGAAAACAATCACATCATCCATGTACAGGAAGGCTTTGACCTGCAAGCCTCCGCTGTTGGAATACTCAATCTTCTGAGGCTAACGTCCTTCCTGATGGACTCAGCAAAAGGCTCTAGACACCACACAAAAAAGGCAGGAAATATTGGGCAGCCCTGCCTGCCTCTGTATCTGATCAGGTAACGCTCTGATTCCAACCTGTTAATTGAGGCTGCTCTAACAATGTTGAGGTGCAGATTCCTTCCCCAAAGCCCATTTTGGAGAGCACATGTATGCAATAGCCTATCAACGACCTTCTCATGGTCCAGGCTGATGAGGCAGGCATAGACCCCCTGTCCTGCATGTAGGTGGTCATATCCCTAAGGAATGCAACACTTTCAGAGATCATCCTGCTTGGGAGAGCACAGGTTTGCTCATGGTGGATCAGCAATCCCAGAGCAGACCTGACCCAGTTAGGTTTTATACATTAGACATTAGTTTGTAGCCTGCATTCAGCAATTAGATTGGTTGACAATTTCTAATTTCTTCTGTCTTCCCCTCCCGCTTGTAGATGAGGATGATGATATCTTTTCTCATGGATTCGCACATTTTAGATGTTACAACAGTGAAGCATACTATCATACATGTCCAAGAGGTGCTGCCAATCAAGTCACAACTTGGCCGGTAAGCCATTGCTTCCTGGAGGTTTGTTCTTCTATCAGGACTCAAAGGTGTTCATCAGCTAATCTAGAAATAACAGCTGGTCCAGTCTCTCCTGTGTGCTGTCCTCCAGGGCCTCCAAGATAAAGGACGGAATGATTGGGAGGTTACACTATCTGTGGGCTTCTGGTCAAACAGACTGGTAGAAAATAATTTGCTGATCTTCACTATGTCAGACTGAGATAACATTACTGACCCATTTTCTTTCTTCAAGCTGCTGAGCGTGAAGCTGTCATTGTGCACCTTCTGGAAGAAGTGTGAGCATGTGTCATTCTGCTGCATGGTACAACCCTTGGACTGGAAGATTAACTTGGAAGCCTCTGAGGCAAAGAGTGAGGCTTGCTGGCTCTTCACCTCCTGGAGATTCTCTGTGGCATTGAATCACATGACATGTAGCAGGAGTAGGTTCTGCATAGTTTCCTGGAATTTGGACAGTTTCCCCACCTCTCTCTCATCTTCTGAACACCTTTGAGGATAAAAAACAGTTTAATGTTCAAGCAAGGAGTGTTGGCCTGCTTTGTTGTACTCTGGTGTATTTGGGGTAAGAACAAAGCCAGCAAAGTCCAGTTCTAAGTCTGAAAGTCCCTCTGATAGAGCAACTGTCATATACATGTCCTGATTCAGCATATTGCTGCTGCCAGTTGCCCAGAGCTGTGATACGTGGTTCCTGATATAGCTGTAGGTTGAGCTGCACAGGGCCCCTCTGGAAGTCAGGTATTTCTGGGTTGGTTTGGTCCTGTCCTTCTTCTTTTTGGTGTTTACCTCTTTTTTTGGGCCATCCCTCTGCATGTCTTTTTGTCAGAGGAGCTGCTGTAGTAGCCATCATTCAGCTGTCTTTTTCTATTTTGCTGTGGGGCTTTGGGGGCCTGACATGTTTTTCTTTTCTGGTTGTTTCTTGCCAGTATCCATTCTCTCACCTCCTTTGTTTCGTCTTCCTCCATTGACTACATCTGTTTAGGTGAAGTTTGGGTCAGTTGTTATGCCTCCAAGCAGGATATCTTTTCCTCCTCTCCAGCTTGTGCTTCCTTCTATCAGTTTTCTTGCTGGCGGGTAGCATCTTATTGACCTTTGGGGGTCCACAGCTCGCGTTGCCACTTCTGGCCCTCTGAACACTCTCTCCACACCCTCCAGATCTTGGGCAGCTTCCCCACACAAGTTGCAGTTCTTAGACTCCTTGCAGAGTTTAGTCAGGTGTTCTTCCTGTTTTCAGTTCCGGCTGAGGCTCACCTTTTATTTTGCTGCCATGTCCCCTGCCCTCCTGTAGGTTCAGCACACTCTAGGTTGCCCCACTTATATCATGTAGCCTCAACTCCCCCTTCAATCACAAAACTGGAAGGTGGGTGGAGGATGTTCCCACTAATATCTAACTTCAGATCCACCTTGACCTGCCGCTTGCTGGTCCAAACTCCAAAAAGGTTCACAATGTTGGTGCTGCATCTTTCCCAGGAAGATCAAGACAGCTGCTGCTGGGATGTGGGGGTTGAACATATGAATTGTAACAATCCAGTTTCTCTGTGCAGGGAGAACAAACAATGATGCCATAGACAGGATGGACATGGGACCCTCACCTCCTTTCTCCTCAAATAATTTCAGTAGATATTCATATTTCTTCATGCTCCTGAAAGTCACATTGAAGTAGCCCCTGCTGGGAAAATCCTGTAGGCTGAAAATATCTGCTGTTTAGAACCCACAGCAATCCAGGAGGACTCTCTTTACCGGCGATCCTTCCTCCACCTTATTCACCTGACTGTTTTGCAGACTCATGGCCTGGGGTGTGGGCTCTAGCAGAGGCTATAGCACTAGTTGGCTGGTCAGTCACTGATTTTGTTGGAGGAAAACTGAAAGCAGTACAAACTAAAGGAAACAGAATTTCTATATGGATGTGTAGGTGTGCAGATTATTAAAGGTGACAGGACAGGTGGAGAGAGCAGTACATAAGAAAATGTCCCTTGCTTTATTATGAGGCGCACAGGTTAGAAGACCAAAGAGGTAATGTTGAACTTGTATACTTGTCAGACCTCAGCTGGAGTATTGTGTACATTTTGCCACATTATAGAAAAGATGCATTGACATTGGATGGAGTGCAAAGTGATATTCACAAATTGTTCTAAGTATGATAAACCTCAGTGAAGAGAATATATAGAAGAAGTTGAGATTGTTGTCTCCAGAGAGAAGAGGCTAATAAGAAACCTGACTGCGTTTTCAAACTCATGAGCAGGCTAGACAGAGTAGATAGGGTGAAACAGTTTAAAATTGTTAAAGAAACAAGAACAAGAGAACATGCATTTAAAGTGATGTGCAAAAAAATAGCTTTAATGATGTGAGAAGACCTTTTCCACGCAGCAAATAATTAGGGGTAGAAATGCATTACTCAGAAATGTAGAGAAGACAGGTAAATGAGGCATTCACAAAGCTATTGGATTAGATTATCTACAGTGTGGAAACAGAACCTTCGGCCCAACAAGTCCACACCGACCCTCCGAAGAGTAACCCACCCAGACCCATTTCCCTCTGACTGATGCAACTAACACTACGGACAATTTAGCATGGCCAATTCACCTGACCTGCACATCGTTGGACTGTGGGGGGAAAGCAGAGCAAACCTACGTAGACAGGGGAGAATGTGCAAACTCCACAGGAATTGATCCTGGGACCCTGGTGCTGTGAAGCAGCAGTGCTAACCACTGAGCCACCGTGCCCTAAATGGTTTTATTTGAGCAGAAATGGGGTGCAGGTAAATGATTAAAAAGTGGGAGATTGCGCAAGACTAGAGGACTAGATAATAAAACCAGTGCAGGCACAATAGACCACAATAGGTTCCTGCTGAACCATGATAAATTTGTAATTCTGTGAAGTGGTCCAACCAGATCAGGTGATGGATAGTGAATCAATCTGTCATTGACACTTAACCTTGCATCCTTTGAACTTTGAGGACAGTCATAGAACATAGAACATAGAACAATACAGCACAGAACAGGCCCTTTGGCCCACGATGTTGTGCCAAACATTTGTCCTAGCTTAAGCACCTATCCGCGTACCTATCCAATTGCCGCTTAAAGGCCACCAATGATTCTGACTCTGCCACTCCCACAGGCAGCGCATTCCATGTCCCCACCACTCTCTGGGTAAAGAACCTACCCCTGACATCCCCCCTATACCTTCCACCCTTCACCTTAAATTTATGTCCCCTTGTAGCACTCTGTTGTACCCGGGGGAAAAGTCTCTGATTGTCTACTTATCTAATCCCCTGATCATCTTATAAACCTCTATCAAGTCACCCCTCATCATTCACCGTTCCAATGAGAAAAGGCCTAGCACTCTCAACCTATCCTCGTATGACCTATTCTCCATTCCAGGCAACATTCTGGTAAATCTCCTCTGCACCCTCTCCAAAGCTTCCACATCTTTCCTAAAATGAGGTGACCAGAACTGCACACAGTACTCCAAATGTGGCCTTACCAAGGTCCTGGACAGCTGCAACATCACCTCACAACTCTTGAATTCAATCCCTCTGCTAATGAACGCTAATACACCATAGGCCTTCTTACAAGCTTTATCCACCTGAGTGGCAACTTTCAAAGAGCTATGAACATAGACCCCAAGATCCCTCTGCTCCTCCACCTAACTAAGATCCCTACCGTTAACCCTGTATTCTGCATTCTTATTTGTTCTTCCAAAATGGACAACCTCACACTTGACAGGGTTGAACTCCATCTGCCAATCCTCAGCTCAGCTCTGCATCATATCTAAGTCCCTTTGCAGCTGACAACAGCCCTCCTCACTATCCACAACTCCACCAATCTTTATATTGCATGATATATCAACCAGAATAAGAGGGAGATGTGGTCTTATTGGGGGACAATTATATCAAGGATGGAGCTGAGATATGATTCAGCATATCAGTAAAGTAGAGAAATGTCACTGGGCAAGTGAATTCAAAAGCTAGATAATCCAGAATTTGAAACTGTGCTTGTAAATGACTTGGAAGGAAAGTTTTCTTCTAGCCCTGGGGTGGACTCAGAAAGAAGTATAATTGGAAGATAGGAGGACAATGTTGTCAGAGAGTGACACAAGTCATCAGATTTGGTCTTATCTGTGATGAACATAATGGGATGTACAAGATTAATTGGTTTGTATATAGAGATGCATTGATATTGGATGGCAGGATAGTCCCTTCAGAAATGAGTTGAGCTGCCTTATGCAATTTGAACACAAAGTAACATCTACAAGACCAACACATAAATAAAAAATGGCTTCTGTAATCTTTCACATAAATGTAACAAAATCAAAAGCTGTTTTTTGTTGGGGAAAAAAGTCTCTTTTGTTACTAAGTTTTTCAAAATGTTTGAAAGCAGATTAAATATCAAAAGATACAGATTATCCTGAGGCTCCTTTATCTGGAACAAAAAATGCATAAACTGGCAGTTATTTTCATTCAGTGACATAAAATGTGCTGAATGCACACACTATTGCTGTAGTCAGCCATCACAGCAGACATATAACCATAAAATAAATTGAAAATAATACAAGCTGTACTCAAAGCTCATTACTCACACACTTGGTTTGTTGAGAAGTATGTGGTATACAGCCCAATTTATCTATTTTTTCCTGTAGGTATAATAATATAATATTTCATGTTTGTCTTTTCATTGTATAAATAACCTTTTGTAAACGTGCTTTGCTTGAGATTCATCTGCAGTATTACCTGCTGAGTATACTGTAATATTTTGCTAGATTTTTTTGTTATAAAAGAATCCTGCTTTGTAAGGAGCAGTATTCTGCAACCTTTCGGCTCCACTAACGAGATGGCTTTTGAAGGGAATGAATTGAGCACAACTGTACTTTCCTTCCAAGTCATTTACAAGCACAGTTTCAAATTCTGGATTATCTAGCTTTTGAATTCACTTGCCCAGTGACATTTCTCTACTTTACTGATATACTGAATTATATTTCAACTCCATCCTTGTCCCCCAGTAAGACCACATCTCCCTCTTATTCTGGTTGCTATATCATGTCTATTCTCTACACAACTCTCGTGAGGATGCAACTCGTGACAGCAGAATTCTTATTTTCTATTTTCTTCTCTTATTCAAATGTATAAATAGAGGATCTTGGATTTGTTCCTGTTGTAAAATATATAGAGCTGTCAATTGGAGTAAGGCAAATTTTAATGGCATGAAACAAGAACTTCCGAAAAAAATGAGTAGAGTAGACTGTACGCAGTTAAAAGGGTGCCATATAATTGGGAAGCTTTAAAAAGTGTGATACCAAGAGCTCAGAGGCATTATGTTCCTCTTAGAGTGAAAGGTAAGGCTGATAGCATTAAAGAACAAAAGATGAATAAAGATATTAAGGTTTTGGTCAAGAATAATAAAAGATATATTAGAAATAGTTAACTGGATTCAAATATAATTCAACTGGACATAAACTATATTAGATATAGTTAACTGGATTCAAATGAATCTCTTGCATAGTATAGAGAGTAGGGTCATTCTTAAGATGGAAATCAGAAAGGCAAAGAGGGATATGAGATCATTTGCCTTGGCAAATAAGGTTAATGGTAACACAAAGAGATTCCCCAAGTATATTAATGGAGACAGAGCAACTGCAGAGAGAGATCACCTTTGTATTGAACATCAGGAGGTTGAAGTTATATTAAGTGAATATTTTGTGTCAGCTTTTATTGTTGAAAAGGAATGGAGACAAGAGAACTCAGGGAAATAAATATTGATGTTTTGAACACAGCTCACATTACAGAAGAGCATAAATTTCTCAATAAATTTCTGTGACCTAATCAAGTATATCCTAGGATATTCTGAAAAGTTAGCAAAGAAATTGCAGAGCCCTTAGCAGAAATATTTGTATCAACAATAGTTACCCTAGTAAGGATAAAATTTATAGCAGCAGATTTCTTATTTTCTATTATTCAAAAGTTCAAATAGATTACCTCAAACACTGTGAATGATTGGATTCTTAAAAGAGGATCTTGGGTTTGTTCCAGTTATACAATACATAGAGCTGTCAACAAGAGGAAGCACATTTGGAATGACATGTCTTATCAGAAATTCTATTTGAATGCACAGAGAATTTTTTTGAACATGTTACATTTACTGAAGTGCTTTGTGGATCTATCAATAAACTTCTGCCCACTTCAAACCTGGCACCATTCTGGAGCCAGTTAGTGACCAGTATACCACGAGTTTGTATTTCCTATCTTTTTCTTTTCCCTTTTGAAGAACATCTGTGCTTTAATTTTTGTCTAATCATCAGAATCTCTTTCTGGATTCTGCACCACTCTGCAATTTGAAGACATTGAGGTTAGAACAACACCAAGTTTCACCCAGCTCCAGTAGTAATTTTGTGTTCTTTTGTAATGAAGAATTCTGAGTGTTTGGGAGCAAACTTACATCCCACCATGTTGTGTGAAGCATAAGTACACAATTTCCCACAAAGGTACCTGGTCATCCACTGAAAGGTTTTTGTTGTATTGAATAAGATATTTCACAAGATATTTTGCTCAGTGAAACTATGTTAAATGTGGATTGCAGTCAAAGTTGCACATCTTTATAATTGCAACTTATTGCTGAACTCAATAATCAAGCAATAAGTTGCAATTATAAAGATGTGCAATGTGTACAATATGGTTCTGATACTCCTATTCTTAGAACTACTGGACTGTAGGCTCTTAAATCAGCATTGAAGATAATACTGCAGATTTTCGATGAAAGGAGATTTTGGCTGTTATACAGATTTAAACCCTGACCAGTGGAAAGTAGAATATGGTTATTGTGAAGGGCAAGCCTAGCAGGAGTAGGGAACACTGAACGACTGGAAATATTGAGGCTCTGGTTAAGAAAGTTAGATTAGATTCCCTACAGTTTGGAAACAGGCCCTTCAGCCTAACAAGTCCACACCAACCCTCTAAAGGAACGACCCACCCAGACCAATTCCTTATTTTACATTTACTAAAGCACCTAACACGATGGGCAATTTAGCATGTCCAAATTACCTGACTCACACATCTTTGGATTGTGGGAGGAAACCTGTGCCGACATGAGGAGAATGTGCAAACTCCACACAGACAGTTGCCCAAAGTAGGAATCAAACCCAGATCCTGGCGCTGTGAGGCTGCAGTGCTAACCACTGATCCACCATACCACCCCAAGGACAAATGTTAGGTATAGACAGTCGGGATCAAGTGAATCCTATGACGTATACACTTGGGGGAAATCAGGAGGGCCAAAAGGGGTCATAAGATAGTTTTGGCAGATAAAGTTTAAGGAGAATTCAAAGAAATTCTACAATATATTAAAGACAAAAGAGTAACGAGGGAGAGAATAGATCCCCTTAAAGATCAACGAGACTGTGTATATGTGGTACCATGGGAAGTGGGTAAAATCCTAAACAAATATTTTGTATCAGGATTCACTGTGGAGAAAGGGGACTTAGGGAAATAAATAATGATGTCTTGAAATGAGTCCATATTACAGAAGAGGAGATACTGGAGGTCTTAAAAAGCACAAAGGTATATAAATCCCTGTTACCTGATTGAGCGCTTAGTGGCATGGTGTAAGGAAAACAATGTCAGCAAAATGACAGAGTTGATCATTGACTTCAGGAAGTGGATTGAAGGGCACATTCCTATCTGCATCAATGATGCTAAGGTGGAGATGGACGAGAATACTAAGTTCCTGGGAGTGATTGTCACCAACAATCTGTCCTCATCCACCTATGTTGACATGGCAGTTAAGAAAGCACAACAACACTGCAACTTCCTCAGGAGACTAAAGAAATTCAATGTGTTCACAAGGAGTCTTGACAATTTTTATCAATGCATCTTAGAAAACATCCTATCATTGGGATGGCATAGTGGCTTACCACTGTTGCCTCACAGTACCAAGGACCTGGGTTCGATTCAACCCTTGGAGTCTATCTGGAGTTTGTACGTTTTTTCTTTGTTTGCGTGTGTTTCCTCCAGATTTCCTCCCAAGGTATAACGTTGTGCAGTTTTGTGAATTAGCCATGCTAAATTGCCTATAACATGAAGGCTAGACATGGTACATACAGCGTTAAAGGAATATGGTAGGGTTGGGTCTGGGTGGGATGCTCTTTGGGGGGGGCGAAATCGGTATGGGCTCAGTGGCCAAATAGCATGCTTCCACAGTGAAGGGATTCTATGAATCTATTTGGATCCGTCACAATGGTGGGTGGCACGGTGGCACAGTGGTTAGCACTGCTGCCTCACAGCGCCTGAGACCCGGGTTCAATTCCTGCCTCAGGCGAAAGAGAGTTGTGAACACAGCCTATTGCATCACATAAACCGACTTCCATTCATTAATTCCATATATACTTCCCGCTGCCTTGAGAAAGCGACCAAAGACCCCTCCCACCATGGATATTCTCTCTTCAACCTTCTTCCATTGGGCAGAAGATATAGAATTTCGAACATATTCAAGAAGAGCTTCTTCCCTCTATTTTCATACTTTTGAAAGGACCACTCAAATCTTATTGCTAACCCCTCTCCCTCTCTCTCTCTTTCTCTCTGAACCTTCTCTGCGGCAATCTGCACTTTGTTCTGTTACCTAATGCGCATTGTATTTACGATCTGCCTGTAGAGCACATAAAACTTTTTACTGTAAATGTGACAACATTAAACCAGATCAAATCAAATCAAATCAAATCAAGTCAAATTAAAAGTGTATCCCAGGACATTGTGGGAAACTAGGGAAAAAATTGTTGGGCCCCTAGCAGAGATACGTTTATAGAACATAGAACATAGTGTGGGCAAATTGTTGGAGGGAATCCTAAGGGACAGGATGTACATGTATTTGGAAAGGCAAGGACTGACTAGGGATAGTCAACATGGCTTTGTGTGTGGGAAATCATGTCTCACAAACTTGATTGAGTTTTTTGAAGAAGTAACGAAGAGGATTGATGAGGGCAAAGCGGTAGATGTGATCTATATGGACTTCAGTAAGGCGTTCAACAAGGTTCCCAAAAGGATACAGGTTAGCAAGGTTAACTCTCACGGAATACAGGGAGAACTAGCCATTTAGATACAGAACTGGCTCAGAGAAGACAGAGGGTGGTGGTGGAGGGTTGTTTTTCAAATTGGAGGCCTGTGACCAGTGGAGTGCCACAATGATCAGTGCTGAGTTTACTTCTTTTTGTCATTTATATAAATTACTTGGATGTGAGCATAAGTGGTATAATTAGTAAGTTTGCAGATGACACCAAAATTGGAGGTGTAGTGGACAGCGAAGAAGGTTACCTCCAATTACAAGGAGATCTTGATCAGCTGGGCCAATGGGCTAAGAAGTGGCAGATGGTGTTTAATTTAGATAAATGTGAGATGCTGCATTTTTGGAAAGCAAATCTTAACAGGACTTATACATTTAATGGTAAGGTCCTTGGGATTATTGCTGAACAAAGAGACCTTGGAGTGCAGGTTCATAGCTCATTGAAAATCAGGTAGATAGGATAGTGAAGAAGGCATTTGGTACGATTTCCTTTATTGGTCAGAGTATTTAGTACAGGAGTTGGGAGGTCATGTTGCGGCTGTCCAGGATATTGGTTAGACAAATGTTGGAATATTGCATGCAATTCTGGTCTCCTTCCTATCGGAAAGATGTTGTGAAACTTGAAAAGCGTCCAGAAAGGATTTACAAGGATGTTGCCAGGGTGGGAGTATTTGAGTCTTAGGGAGAGGCTGAACAGGTTGTGGCTGTTTTCCCTGGAGCATTGAATTCTGAGGGGTGACTTTATAGAGGTTTACAAAATCATGAGGGGCATGGATAGAACAAATAGACAAAGTCTTTTCCCTGGATGGGGGCAGAACTAGAGGTTTAGGGTGAGAAGGGAAAGATATAAAAGAGACCTAAGGGGCAACGTTTTCACACAGGATTGTACATGTGTGGAATGAGCTGCTAGAGGAAGTGGTGGAGGCTAGTAAAATTGCAATATTTAAGAGGCATTTGGATGGATGCAGGTGGCCTAGATTGGGTTGGGATATTTGGTCGGCATGGACAGGTTGGCACCAACTGAACTCTTATCCTGATGAGGCCAAACCTGGAGATACTCAGATTTCCTCCACCTCTCAGCAAATCAATAAACCCTCAGAGGATGCACAAGATAGATTTTTATCTATATCCTCCATTGGTTCAGTGACCTTCACTTTGAAATTAAACATAAAAGAATAATCAGATGAACACATCACAGACATGTCTCCACAACTTGATGAAAAAGAAATGGCCCAGGTCTGTTGGAGACTAGGCACCTGCTCAGTCTAGGAAGAAATTGATCCAATGGACTTGGCGTAACATAGCCTTCTGAAAGTGGATAGGCAGGCACAAGAGTGGCAGGCAGGTAGTTCTTGGCAGAGAGAGTCAGAAAGCTGGATCAAAGGATAGAGGGGTTCACCAACATTATTAGTACCATTTTGGTTCCAGCATGTATCTGAACCTCACCATGTGCATGAACACTACAGACACCTAGGTCAGACACATTCAGTGCTTGCCAGATATGAGCACAGACCTGAGCTCCATTGGTCCAGCCAGCATTAATAGCAAGGTGAAATGGGAACAAGGGACTTTGACCTCACTCCGGGTGTTCTTTCCCCTCAGGGAGACAATGTGGTGTCATGACAGAGAAGGAAGATTACATCAGATCCCCAAAAATTCTTCTCACAGGGAACATTACAAGTGCAAGGCCCTCTCTTTGCCTTAGTTGACAAAGCCGGAGGTAACCCTTGGCTGGACAGGAGACTCTCAATAGGCCTCGGCCCTTTGGAGCCAAACAGCACCAGGGAGGTGCAGGTTAGGTGGATTGGCAAATGCTAAACTTGCGCCCAGTGTTTGGGATGTGTAGGTTTGGTGCATTAGTCAGTGGTAAATATAGAATAATAGGAGAATGGGTCTGGGTGGAATACTCTTTGGAGGGTTGGTGTGGACTTGCTGGGTTGAAGGGCCTGTTTCCACACTGTAGGGATTCTATGATTCTGTGACCAGGGGGTTTCTGTCCTTGTTGTGTTGGGGTGAAGTTCAAGGGTGGAGGTGCGGGAAGTGGAGGAGATGCACTGAAGAGCAGCATCGACCACATAGGAGGGGCAATTGCTGTCTTTGAAGAAGGAGGCCATCTGGGATTTTCTGTGGTGGAATTGGTCATCCTGGGAACAGATGTGATGGAGGAGGGGAATTGGGAGTAAGAGATGGCATTTTCACAGAAGGCAGGGTGGGAGGAGGTGTAGTCCAGGTAACTGTGGGAATCTATGGGTTTCTAGTAGATGTCCATGGTTAGTCAGTTGCCAGGGATGGCGATGGAGACGTCCAGGAAGGGGTGGGAAATGTCTGAGATGATCCAGATGAATATGACATTGGGGTGAAAGACATTAGTGAAGTTGATGAACTGTTCAACCTCCTCCTGGGAGCCTGAGGTTGCGCTGATACAGGCATTGATGTAGCGGAGGAAAGCGTGGGGTATGGTGCCAGTGTGAGCTGCAGAAGATGGAGTGTTCCATGTACCCGACAAAGAGGCAGGCAAACCTGGGGCCCAGGGCTACCCCTTTGGTTTGGAGGAAGTGGGAGGATTGGAAGGAGAAGTTGTACAAACCTCCGTAGACATTGCATCATCCTCCGCTACTTTCATCACCTAAAAACAGACCCCACCACTAGGGATATATTTCCCTCCCCAACCCTAGCAGCATTCCAGAGTGACCATTCTCTCCATGACTCTCTTGTCACATCCACCTTGCACCCCCCCCACCAGTCCTCACCCACTCCCAGCATCTGCCCTTACCTCCCCCTCGCCTCTGTCCAAGGCCCCAAATGATCCTTCCACTTCCAACGGGAATTTACTTGTACCTCCACTAACATCACCTTTTATATCCATTGCACCCGATGTGGTCTCTTCTACATCAGGGAGACCGGATGCCAACTTGCAGAGAACATCTCTGGGACACTTGCACCGACCAACCCCACCGCCCTGTGGCCGAACTCTTCAACTCTCCCTCCCACTCCACCAAAGACATACAGGTCCTGGGCCTCCTCCATCGACAAATCCTAACCACTTGACACCGGGAGGAAGAACACCTCAGCTTTCGCCTGAGAACCCTGCCACCACACGGGATTAATGTGGATTTCACAAGTTATCTCATTTCCCTTCTGCCACCTTATCGCAGTCTCAAGCCTCCAACTCAGCACCGCCCTCTTGACCTGTCAATTATCTTTCCCATCTATCTGCTCCAACTATCACTTTCTCCCCCACCTTCATCTATCTATTGCATTCTCAGCTACCTTGCCCCCAACCCCACCCCCCTCCCATTCATCTCTCAGCTCCCCAGCCCACCAGTCTCATTTCTGATGAAGGGCTTTTCCGGCACCACACTATTGACTTCAATTGAACTTGGAGTACTGTGTGTAGAATTCCTGTTCTTATTGAGTCATAGAGCATACAGTCATTACAACACGCAAACAGACCATTTAGTCTAACCGTAACCATGCTGCCCACAACCCCAAACTAAACTAGTCCCACCTGCCTTCACTTGGGCTCATATCCTTCCAAACATTTATTTTTCATGTACTTATTTAAATGTTTTTTAAGTGTTGTAACTGTACCTGCATCTACTATTTCCTCTGGAAGTTCATTCCACACACAAACTACGCTCTGTGGAATAAAATTGCCCTGCATCTCTTTTTTAAGTCTTTCTCTTCTCAACCCTTAATAATAACAGGGCCACTAGAACTGAACATGAAACTCCAGAAAAGTTTTACCATGTCTGTACAATCTCCTATACTCGAAAGTCTGAACAATGAAGACAAGCATGCTAAATACCTTCTTAACCACCCTATGTGACGCAAGCATCAAACCATTATATGCCTGAACCCTTAGCTCTCTCTGTTCTACAACATTATTCAAGACCTTACTTTTGATAGTATAAGTCCTGCCCTGGATTGTTTGACCGGCATTTATCCAAATTAAACTCCCTCTGCCACTCTTCAGCCCATTTACCTGTGAAGCAACATTTCTTTGTAATCCTAGATAGGCTTCTTCACTATCCAGTGTACTCCAAAGTTTGGTGTTACCTGCATATTTATTAAATATGCTTTCTATATTCTCATCCAAATCATTGATATAAATGGAAAACAAAAGCGGAGCCAGCACCCGTCCCTGTGGAACACCACTGGTCGCAGAACTCCAGGCCTCCACTATCACTCTGTCTCCTGCCATTAAGCCAATTTTATAACAAACTGGCAAGCTCACCTTGAATCTCATGTGATTTGATTTTACAAATTAGTCTACAATGTGAAACCTTTATTAAAATCCAAGTAAACAAAGTCTACCACTCTGCACTTATCAATCTTCTTAGTTACTTCCTCAAAATCTCGATCAAATTTGAGAGATACAATTTCCTTTGCACAAAACCATGCTGACTGTCCCTCATCACACCTTGCCTTTCCAAATATATATAAATCCTATCTTTCAGAATTGCTGCCAACAACATATCCACCATTGATGTTAAACTAAAGGTTCACAGTTAGAACATAGAACATAGAACAGTACAGCACAGAACAGGCCTTCAGCCCACGATGTTGTGCCGACCACTGATCCTCATGTATGCACCCTCAAATTTCTGTGACCATATGCATGTCCAGTAGTCTCTTAAATGTCCCCAATGACCTTGCTTCCACAACTGCTGCTGGCAACACATTCCATGCTCTCACAACTCTCTGTGTAAAGAACTCGCCTCTGACATCCCCTCTATACTTTCCTCCAACCAGCTTAAAACTATGACCCCTCGTGTTAGTCATTTCTGCCCTGGGAAATAGTCTCTGGCTATCGGCTCTATCTATGCCTCTCATTATCTTGTATACCTCAATTAGGTCCCCTCTCCTCCTCCTTTTCTCCAATGAAAAAAGTCTGAGCTCAGTCAACCTCTCTTCATAAAATAAGCCCTCCAGTCCAGGCAGCATCCTGGTATAGCCTGGTTCCCAGGCTTCTCCTTACATCCTTTCTTAAACAAAGGCACAACATTAGACACTCTCAGTCATACTGAACCTCATCCATAGTTATAAATGATATAAATATTCCTGCAAGAGATCCTGCAATTTCCTCCCAACGCCCCACAACATCCTGTGATACACTAAATCAGGTCAGGGAGATTTAACCACCTTTCTGTTTTCTAAGACCTCCAGCTTTACCTCTTCTGTAATATGCACATGCTTTCAAGACATCAATATTTATTTCTCTGATTTCTCTAGCCTTCATTTCTTTCTCCACAGTAAAAACTGACATGAAATATGCATTTAATGTCTTTCCCATCTCCTGAGGTTCAACACAAAGAAGACCTCTTTAATCTTTAAGGGGCCCTACTCTCTCTCCAGTTGTTCTCTTGCTCTTAATGTACTTGTCGAATCGCGTTGTATTATCCTTAACCTTATTTGCCAAAGCTATCTTGTAACCTCTCTTTTCCTTCCTGATCTCCCTCTTATGAATGCCCCTACACACCTTACACTGTTCAAGACATCTATATGAACCCTGTTGTCTATATCTAATATACTTTTTTTTAATTCTTGACTGAAACCTCAATATCCTTATTCATCCATTATTCTCTAATCCTACCAGACTTACTCTTCACTCGCAAAAAAACACAATGACTCTGAATTCCCATTATCAGACTTTTGAAAGAATCTCACTTCTCAGGCGTTCCTTTACCGATGAATAGTCGAATCCAATCAAGTTTTGAAAGTTCTTGTCTCGAACCATTAAAGTCTGACCTATTCCAATGAAGAATTATCTCGGGAAGATATTATTGCCCAAGAAGGTCTGCAACAAATGTTAATCAAATTTGAGATGGTGGGATAGTCCTAGGATGAAAGATTTGGTAAACCAGGCCTCTATTTTAGAATGTAGAACAGTCCAGCACAGAACAGGCCCTTCAGCCCATGATGTTGTGTAGAGTTTTTAAAAAAATGACAGATGATCTCATTGAAACATACAACATATGTTAAAGGATAGATATGATAGATGCAGATAAGATGTTTCCCCTGGTTGTGGATTCTAGAACCAAGAGCCACATTTTAAAATTAAGAGGAATGACACTTAGCTAAAATGTGGAAACTTTTTGTTACTCGAAGAGCAGTATATATTTGGAATTCTCTACCCTAGAGGACTGTGGAAACTCAATATTTCAGTATGTTTAAGGTAGATTTTGATACATTTCTGATTACCGATTGTATAGGGCTGTGGGGATATTTAGGTAAAAGGAATTGAAGTGCTCAATCAATCATGGTCATATTGAATAGCAGGGCAAGCTCAATGGACTGATTGGCCTACTCCTGTTCATATATTCTATGAAGTCATGTATGTATTACCTCAACTCTAATTTGTCAAGTTACAATCACATGTTAAATTGAGTTCAGTTAGTTCCTATAGTACGTTCATCTGGAATTGTTCTTTATCTATCCAAAATCCCTTGTCTCACTGTTTGTGCAGTCTAGGCAGCATGCTTGTTTCTCTCACCCACCCCTTGTTCCTAGTCATTTACATTAGTTTTATTGTTTTCCTGCTCAGTGAAAGTTAAGGGAGACTGCACAACATCTGATGCTTCCTACCGCAATCATGACTAAGTTCCATTGCACTATGGGTGCTAGGGAAAGGATAGCTATGAGTGAGAAAATTTTACAGCATTGTGTGGCATTAAGGATGACTAGCCTCTCTGACTTCATTTTGTAACTGTAGCAAAGATGACAGTCACTAACAGGTAATAATAAAAGTGATAATATATGTATTTACAAATTTGACGATGAACTTACAATGAAGATTCACCTGTCCCAATATATGCTCTCAGAAAGCTATCTTTTTTTCTTTCCCTTCCACTCCATTACAGTGCACTATTGGGGTCCATAACTGGGCTGGAAGAAGTCAGCTCTTTATTGAAACCTGTAGACTTTAATGTTTTAGGTTGGTGACTCTCGGGATGTTGTGGCAGAAAGCTGGTGATGTGTCCTGAGCGAGTGATATGGAATTGCAAATGGCAGGAATGGTTTTTAGCTTGGGAGAATGGTGTGGGTCAGAGTCATTGAAGAAAGGTGCTACATGCAATATTATGATTGGTAGACTATGAGCCATGGTGGGAGGTGGATACAGTGGAAAAATTAAAGTGAGTATAAGGTAGCAGAAAGAAGATGATGGCGCTTATCCTTGTGGAGTGCAGAAGGTCATTAACATTTTTCCTACACTGTGGGATGTTCATCGAGACCTTTCTTGGCTGAGGTGACTATTTTAATCCAGGTTAAATACTCTAGTGGGAAGACGTCTTTTGCTTTCTCTAGCATCCCATGAACCTCCAGGTTCATGTCAGTAAATCTCGGTGCCAACTTGTTTCTGCCAGCCATCTCCAGAACAATTCTTCCCACTCTGCAAGTGTTGAAGGGCTATTGCTGGCTTGCAGCATTTGAATGGATTTAAACAATTTGGCAGTGCTCGAAATCCAGGGGATCCCTCCTGATGTGAATGCTGCTGTGAGTGATGAGTGCATGGTGGCTTGAGCATAGAGGTGTTGTGCGTGCATAATGAGGTGAATAGCAGAGAATTGCATGAGATAACTCACCAAAACTCTTAGAGAGAAATCTACCATGAGGCTTCCAAAATTGACTTTTGCCTGAGTATTAGTAGAATTCAAGCCAAAATGTTTCATAGTTACAACCCTTTACCAGAACAGATAATTTCCAAGCTTAGTTTTCATTTCATTTTTCACTATCCTCAGTATTTTTCTGAGCCACAAGCTTTGGTTTCAGCCTCCACTGCTCTCAGCCCCATTGTACAATGACTAGAATACTTGCTTGAAAATATTGGGTTGATACTCAATGAGGACACTTGTGCTTGATGGATGCAGATGTTTGCATCATCACAAAGGGTAGGTGAAAGACTTTAAACATTGTAGCAACACTTCTGGTAGAAGCTATTGCAAAGATGAAAACCACAGGTGTATTCTGGGGAAACCACCTCAACAACAGTTCTTTGGAAGTGGATATAGAATCATACATTAGGACTTGTTCTGGGACAGAATATGAACAGATGCAGATTATTAAAGTACTCGCCCTTCAGAGTACAATCTCACTAAATGCACTTTATTCTGTATTGGTTATCTTGCATAGATTTTAGTATCACCAAATTAGTATTTTGACTCTAAGTAAAATTCTTTGTTTTGTCATTTCAATCGTATAATTGTTGGAAGTCAATGGCTTAATATTGTGGACATTAAAAGACAGTTCCTTATATGATCAACAAAGGCAACAAATAGAGCTTATTTCAGTTGTGCCTTTGTATTTTGGTCAGAAGAAAGGAATAGCATCACTCATTTTGTTTCACATATAAATGTAATTCTATTGATTTACACTATGCAAAAGTTATTGATGAATCATTGGCAATGAGAGATATTGCACTGATATTGCAACCTCATCCTTTCCATAGTCAATGTTTTACCACCGAGCACATACTAATATATATTTGTTTAATAAAATGATTTGTTTCTGCTCTAGTGCAAAGGTAAGATAGCTTCCAATTTTCATTGTCCATTTTTTCCACAAATAAATGCAGTTATGTAAGGTGCGATTTAGAATTGCTTCAGTTCCTGATTCATTGCATTAAGTGACTTAAGAATCTCACATGTGACACTTAGACAATGGACATAGACATAGGATTTATTCAAGGACAGAATATTGCATTTGGAAAATATGAAAAAGGTTGGACCAGTTAAATACTGAAATTTTAGCTATCTGAAAAAAATAACTGGGTTAGAATGGAAACAATGACGTATCTGTTTTTTGGTAACTATATTTTTGCGAATCAATTATTGTTAGAATATTTTACTGCAAGATATAGGGTACGAAAACCAGTAATTGAGGCTTTTCTGCACTTTATAGAAGAGCTTTTGTGACACGAGGTTCAAGTTGGAATAATCTGTGACATTTAATAAAACCTCAACCTAAACTCTTGATATGAATTTCACAGCTGTTGTAAAATCAGTCATGTGTAGAACAATATAAATGGGACAGTGAGAAATGAAACAGTATCAAAACATGAAGGCGACAAATAACACTGCTTGAAAAATTGTGCGTAAACTGAAAATTAGTGCTATATTAGAAGTTCTCTGATGTTCGTCATCTCTTTTTTTATTTTAATCAGTTTATTTTTGTAAACTTTAAATTTGGCTCATTGTGCAACACTTTAACCATTAGTTGAAAATGTGAATATACAAACAATAACTAATTTCTTCATAGCTGTCTTCAGAAGTGCTATTACATGAGTTGTGCTAATTATTGCTGCATTTTTAGAAATAACTAAAATTAAAATGTATTGATTTTTAATTTCAAATTATAGTAGGACTTGATGGGGCTAATCCCACAAGGTGACTGTTCAGCCAATTTGAAATTAGGATGAATTTAATTTCTGAAACTCTTTCGTTTCATGGACTTCATTAGGCTAGATTTTCAAGTACTCTAGATACAATTTATTCTCTAAAAATTAGCATTTACTGTATATGTTCATTTTAACCAGTATGGAATGTGAGCTTTGAAAGCATTGCCTTATGGTTGGAGGAATGCTTGTTTAAAATTTCAGAAGAAATACGTTCAATGAAAATCTTTACCTTATTATTTAAAATGGATTAATATCCCTTTAAATTTACATTATAGAAGCATATTAAGTAATAGTATAATTTTATTTGTGAATAGAATCCAATGGGGGAGGAAACACGATAAACAATTCCTGTTCGCTAATGTTTCTTTTGAGTAACTGTTTCAAATATTTTCTAATCAACCGGTGCAGATATATTCTATGCCTCTGGAGCAGATGGCACTTGAACCAGCGATTTCTCTCTCCAAGACAGAAACAAGAGCACCCACCAAGAACTGCTTTATACTAATTTGATGGTGATGAATCACAATGCATAAACTTCCTCAATCGTTTTCACCATTACCAATACACAAACATTAAAATCCACCAATACTCATTTACATGGTGCCACATTCTAGGAACAAGACTAGCTCACATTAGTTTCATTTTAGTGTTCTTGTGTCCATACGTACACAATGCAGTTCAAAATCACTTAGTTATCAAAGAATCAATGAGTTTGATTGTGAGTTTATTCCCTTTGTTTATGCATTTTTGTTTCTGAGACCTGCAATTAACCAAAGTGCTGTCAGTTTTGAGTTCCCATCTCTCCTCCATTACATTTAGAAGGATTAAAACATTGGAGTAGCCATTTTAGCTGGTTTACCCCTATTTTATGTACTTGTGGAAGAAGAACAGTGGAGTTTACTTTTAAAATGTGCTCTGAAAATGAGATACCTTTGCTGAGTATGTCTGCAGCCCATTTTGTATTGAAACTACTTTTAAGCCAAATTTTACATGTGTTGTAGGTGGAGATATCCAGAAAATGTTCGCAGTGGAAAATCAGCACGGACATTGGTGTGACTTCTGTCACAATCTTTGTGCAAGTGTGATCTTGTAAATTCCAATCTGTTTTTCTAATGAAAGAAATATTGTTTCTCACTACTGTTGTAATGGAATAGCACAATCTCCCTTCTTGAGGCTCAGCTTCTCATTCACAGTGGTGTTCAGTGATTCTCCCATTGGAAACCTTTTTAGAAATAATTTTATAGTAATAGCTTCCTGATTGCTGGTCCTTGTACAAATATGATAGAGGATGGAGGTATGTTATTAAGTTATATGGATGTATGTATAAATTATACTTTACATCTTGATTTATCATGTCCACTCTCGTTTCACTCCCTTCCTGTCTTCCCTTAGACTTTCCTTCCATGTAAACTCAGCAACACATTTTCATAGCTATGCCTCTTTATTATTCCATATGATACAGCCTGATTGTTATCACTGTGCCAATCAATTCTTCTCAAACCTCTCTTTGTATACCGACATCCAGATTTCCTTTCATAACTCTAATTACGTTATGTTTGCCCCTGACCAATGACCTATAATTTACCAACAATGGCACTTTCGAATTCCCTCCTTTTAGCGTCATATTTCTGCAGCACTCAAACTCTTTGATTCACATCATCATCTCCATCTTTTGATGCTCTCATCCTCATGAAAAGCTTTAATGTCCCTCACATTGGTCATCCTCTTCATTACAAGCTTGAAACCCAGTTCTTTAAATCCAATAAATGCACATTTGATTGATATCACAGTCAATTGATTTAGCCATTCACTGCTAGATCTGTTGGATCATATCAAACTTACTAACAAATGTTGGATTGTTAACCAAAAATAAAGCTATATTGTAACTGGTGCACTTCCTTTTAGAAAACCAATTTATTTTGTTGTGTAATTTCCTTGACTTTTGACTGGCTCTATGAACTTTTGTTTCAGGCCTATTCAAGTAGCATGGTAAGATTCATAAGTCAGTGCTCATGAAAAAATGATTGAAGCGATGATTTCACTAGCAGTCATTAACCTCCTACATTGGTGGGTCTAGCGCAGGTAGCAGCAAAGCAATGGAGAATGGGTAGTGGCGCAAGTGTTATTGGTGAGTCAGCTCAGAGCTCAGGACTCTTTTTCAGTCATATCTTTAATCCTTTTTATTCTTAGATTATTCAATACTACATTCAGTTCTGGTCTCCCTGTTATAGGAAGGATGTTGTGAAACTTAGAAGTGTTCAGCTAAGTTTGACAAGGATGTTGCCAATGTCAGAGGGCTTGAACCTTGGGGAGAGGCTGGATAGGCTAGGGTTGCTTTCCCTGGAGCATCCGAGATTGAGAGGTGACCTTATGGAAGTTTATAAGATCATGAGGGGCATGGATAGGGTGAATAACCATAGTCCTTTCTCCAGGTTAGGGCAGTCCAAAACTAGAGGGCATTGGTGAGGTGAGAGGAGAAAAATTTAAAAGGAACCTAAGGGTCAATGTTATCACGCAGAGGATGGTACATATATGGAATGAGCTGCCAGAAGAAGTGCTGGAGGCTGGTACAATTGCAACATTTAAAAGGCATCCAGATGAGTGCATGACTAGGCAGGGTTTAGAGGGAAATGGGCCAGATGCTGGCAAATAGGAATAGATTAATTTAGAATGTCTGGTTGGCATGATGAGTTGGACCAAAGGGTCTATTTCCAGGCTGTACAGCTCTATGGCTCTATGACTTTATAAAATGGTGAGAATTGTTTTGACTATGGAAGCTTTTCACTGTATTTTACTGTATTATTCACAGTAAAATGCAAGTGACAATAAATAAATAAATACCCCTGAGGTGCTCACAGTGTTAGCAGTGGAATGATAAGTGCATCATTGAAATTTAAAATATCCTTTTACCAGGTAGCCAAGGGAATGTCGCTGTCCAGTTGGAGGTGACATAAAAACAAATACTTTCACTAATTTGAAAAATAATCATTGCATTTATCTCTCAACCTTTAGTTACTTCTTTGCCTGTAATATTCATGCTCTGCATCCTGTTGATACCCTGCTTTAGCCTAGTGACATTTTCCTTGTTGGCACCCAACGCATATTTTATTCTATTTCTGGGAATAAATACCAACACAATCTTACTTTTGAGAGCAACAGAGAATTAGGTGGAAGGAAGTACAGTGGTCCCATCAGTTGGCAGACTGTGCATCTTGAGCTTTTATAGATATTGTGGTCGACAGACTCCATTCATGCTTACTTTGTTATATGGTGCAATTGAGTTCTTTCTCATTTTAAGTAAAACTGCCTGTCTTCAACTTTGGAAGAGGATATCTTGGCTGCTCTAGTAATACATTCATCATTTCTAAGCACAAGTCAACTTACATCAAGTATTTTATTAACACTTCCAGTGCTTCCTTTCGATATAATGGCGGTGATGTGATACCGCATCTGTGGTTAACAACCCAATTATCTGTTGAAGTTCTAGGAGTTACTGTCTCAAACTCAGAGCATTAAGCTTACAATTCTTTTGCTTGATAGCTAAAATCAGGTAACATTAGCATTAACATCCTTGAGCATAACTGTTCAGTTTTCAGTGGGTTTCAACATAAAGAATAGAGTCAATTTAAAAAGGATTTTGATAGGCTTGAACATAAGACTATGTAGTATTGGAGCAGAATTAGGCTATTTGGTCCAACAGGTTTGCTCCATTATTTAGTCATGACTGATATGTTTCTTATCCTTATTCTCCTGCCTTCTTGCATAACTTTTGAAGTCCTTAGTAATCAAAAACCAACCTATCTCTGTTTTAAACACACTAAATAGCTAGATCTCCATGACCTTCTTTGGCAGTCAGTTCCACAGAGTCTAAAGATTTGTCCCTTCCCACTGAGGCTGTGCCCTCATGGCCCTGTCTGTCCTACTGTCTGTCCTAATATCTTCTTTATCTCCACTCTATCCTGGCCTCCCAGAATTCTGTAAGTTCCAGTGAAATCGCACCTCATCCTTTAAACTCTGTTGCGTACAGACCCAGAGTCTCCAAACACTCTCCATTTGACAAATCTATCACCCCCCCCACCCCCCAGAATCATCCTTCTACATGTTCTCTAGATCCACTCCAACACCAGCACTCCTTCCTTAGATTCAGGGACCAAAACAGCTATATATTTTAAACAAAGTCAGACGTAGCCTTACACCATGGGTGAGGTCCTAGAAGCCCAGAGTAGTGAATGTTGTGCCATTATTCAGGAAGGGCTGCATAGAAAAACTGGGAATTATAGCCCAAACATCTGTGGTTAGTAAGTCCCTTGAGAAAATTCTGAAGAATAAGATATACATGTATTTGGAAAGACAGGGTTTGATTAGGAGTAGTCAACATGGTTTTATGATTGGGAGTTCCTGCTGTAAAAATATGTTAGAGTTCCTTGATGAAGTGACCAGGGAGGTTGTTGAGGGCAGGGCGGTAGACATAGTCCATATGGATTTCAGTAAGGCCTATGATAAGGTTCCACATGGTAGGCTGCTCTGGAAGGGTAGATTGCATGGAGTTGGCAAATTGGAATCAAAATTGGCTCAATGGTAGAAAGCAGAAGGTAATAGTGGAAAGGATGCCTATCAGACTGTGACTAGAGGAGGCTTGTGACTAGTAGAATGCCTCAGGGGTTGGTGCTGTGCCTATTACTGTTTGTTATTGATGAGAATGTCAGAAGCATAGTTAGTAAATTTGCAGATGACACTAAAATTAGCAGTGTAGTGGACAGTGAGGGAGGTAATCAGAAATTGCAGCAGGACTTTGATCAGCAGGGGAAGTGAGCTGAGAAATACCAAATGGAATTTAACATCGTTAAGTGTGAGGTGTTGCATCTTGGAAAGTTAAATCAAGGTAGGAGTTTCATGATGAATGGTATTCTTTCCAGTTTTATAGTATCCTTCATATAGCAAAGTGACCAAAACTGAACACAATACTCCGAGTGTGGCCTCACCAATGTCCTGTACAATTCCATAACAACTTCCCAACTTCAATGCACAGTGCTCTGACTGATGAAGACCAGTGTGCCAATGTTAAAAATCACACAACACCAGGTTATAGTCCAACAGGTTTAATTGGAAGCATTAACTTTCGGTGCATCGCTCCTTCAACAGGTGCTTGTGGCCAACAGCCTTCTTCATTGCCTTGTCTACCTGTGACTTTCACTTTCAGAGAACCGTGCAACTGAACTTCAATGTCCCTCTGTTCTATTCTATTTCTTAAGGCCCTATCATTCACCATGAAACTCCTACCTTGATTTGATTTCCAGAATGCAACACCTCACACTTATCCATATTTAACTCCAGTTGTCATTTCTTGGCCCACTTCCCCAGCTGGTCAATATCCTGCTGCAATTTTTGATAACCTCCCTCACTCTCCACGATGCCACCTATTTTAGTGTCATCTACAAATTTACTAATCAGGCCTTGTACGATCTTATTTAAATCATTGATATTAATAACAAACAGCAATGGGTCCAACACCAACCTGAGGCACTCCACTAATCACAGGCCTCCAGTCCAACAAGCATCGTTCCACTATTCTGGATTAGTGGTGCTGGAAGAGCACAGCAGTTCAGGCAGCATCCAAGGAGCAGCGAAATCGACGTTTCAGGCAAAAGCCCTTCATCAGGAATAAAGGCAATGAGCCTGAAGCGTGGAGAGATAAGCTAGAGAAGGGTGGGGGTGGGGAGAAACTAGCATTGAGTACAATGGGTGAGTGGGGGAGGGGATGAAGGTGATAGGTCAGGGAGGAGAGGGTGGAGTGGATAGGTGGAAAAGGAGTAGGCAAGTAGGACAAGTCCGGACAAGTCATGTGGACAGTTACTGAGCTGGAAGTTTAGAACTAGGGTGAGGTGGGGGAAGGGGAAGTGAGGAAACTGTTGAAGTCCACATTGATGCCCTGGGGTTGAAGTGTTCCGAGGCGGAAGATGAGGCGTTCTTCCTCCAGGCGTCTGGTGGTGAGGGAGCGGCGGTGAAGGAGGCCCAGGACCTCCATGTCCTCGGCAGAGTAGGAGGGGGGGTTGAAATGTTGGGTCACAGGGCGGTGTGGTTGATTGGTGCGGGTGTCCCAGAGATGTTTCCTAAAGTGCTCTGCTAGGAGGCGCCCAGTCTCCCCAATGTTTGAGGAGACCGCATCGGGAGCAACGGATACAATAAATGATATGAGTGGATGTGCAGGTAAAACTTTGATGGATGTGGAAGGCTCCTTTAGGGCCTTGGATAGAGGTGAGGGAGGAGGTGTGGCCGCAGGTTTTACACTTCCTGCGGTGGCAGGGGAAAGTGCCAGGATGGGAGGGTGGGTTGAGGGGGGCGTGGACCTGACCAGGTAGTCACGGAGGGAACGGTCTTTGCGGAAGGCGGAAAGGGGTGGGGAGGGAAATGTATCCCTAGTGGTGGGGTCTGGTTGGAGGTAGCGGAAATGTCGGCGGATGATTTGGTTTATGCGAAGGTTGGTAGGGTGGAAGGTGAGCACCAGGGGCGTTCTGTCCTTGTTACGGTTGGAGGGTGGGGTCTGAGGGTGGAGGTGCATGATGTATACGAGATGCGTTGGAGGGCATCTTTTACCACGTGGGAAGGGAAATTGCAGTCTCTAAAGAAGGAGGCCATCTGGTGTGTTCTGTGGTGGAACTGGTCCACCTGGGAGCAGATCCGGCAGGGGCAGAGGAATTGGGAATATGGGATGGCATTTTTGCAAGAGATAGGGTGGGAAGAGGTGTAATCCAGGTAGCTGTGGGAGTCGGTGGGTTTGTAAAAAATGTCAGTGTCAAGTCGGTCGTCATTAATGGAGATGGAGAGGTCCAGGAAGGGGAGGGAGGTGTCAGAGATGATCCAGGTAAATTTAAGGTCAGGGTGGAATGTGTTGGTGAAGTTGATGAATTGCTTAACCTCCTCGCGAGAGCACGAGGTGGCGCCAATGCAGTCATCAATGTAGCGGAGGAAGAGGTGGGGAGTGGTGCCGGTGTAATTACGGAAGATCAACTGCTCTATGTAGCCAACAAAGAAACAGGCATAGCTGGGGCCCATACGTGTGCCCATGGCTACCCCTTCGGTCTGGAGGAAGTGGGAGGATTCAAAGGAGAAATTGTTAAGGGTGAGGACCAGTTCGGCTAAACGAATGAGAGTGTCGGTGGAAGGGTACTGTTGGGGATGTCTGGAGAGGAAAAAACGGAGGGCTTGGAGGCCCTGGTCATGGCGGATGGAGGTGTAGAGGGATTGGATATCCATGGTGAAGATGAGGCATTGGGGGCTGGGGAAACGGAAGTCTTGGAGGAGGTAGAGGGCGTGGGTGGTGTCTCGAACGTATGTGGGGAGTTCCTGGACTAGGGGGGATAGGACAGTGTCGAGGTAGGTAGAGATGAGTTCAGTGGGGTAGGAGCATGCTGAGACAATGGGTCGACCAGGGTGGTCAGGCTTGTGGTTCTTGGGAAGGAGGTAGAACTGGGCAGTGCAGGGTTCCCGGACTATGAGTTTGGAAGCTGTAGGTGGGAGATCTCCTGAGGTAATGAGGTTCTGAATGGTCTGGGAGATGATGGTTTAGTGATGGGGGTTGGGGTCATGGTCGAGGGGCCATTAGGAAGCGGTGACCTCGAGTTGACGTTTGGCTTCAGCGGTGTGGAGGTCAGTGCTCCAGACTACCACTGCGCCCCCTTTATCCGCTGGCTTGATGGTGAGGTTGGGATTGGAGCAGAGGGATTGGAGGGCTGCGCGTTGTGAGGGTGAGAGGTTGGAGTGGGGGAGGGAGGTAGACAGGTTGAGGCGGTTAATGTTCCGGCGGCAGTAGGAAATGAAGAGGTCGAGGCCAGCGCTGGGTGTCCAGGTGGATGCAGTGTGTTGGAGGTGGGTGAAGGGGTCCTCGGAAGGTGGGCGGGAGTCCTGATTGTGAAAGTAAGCTCGGAGATTGGAGGCGGCGGAAAAATCAACGTCACGGCATGTGTTAAATTCATTGATGTGTGGACAGAGGGGGATGAAGGTGAGTCCTTTGCTGAGGACTGATCGTTCGTCCTCAGTGAGGGGGAGGTCTGGGGGGATGGTGAAAACTTGGCAGGGCTGGGTGCTGGGATCTGGTGTGGATGTGGAGTGGGAGTGGGGGCGGAACCTGTAACTGGAGTGGGTGTGATAGTGGGGGGAATGGGGGTGGAGTCATGAGCAGGGGTAGTGTTCCCCTCGGGGTTCTGGGGGGTGGGGATAGTGACAGTGGGGTCTGTGGAGGGCATGTCAGCAGAATGCAGGTGAGTGGCGCTGGTGGGGGCGGAAGTGGTGGTGACCACGGCAGTAGGGGTGGCGGAAGTCACTGAGCATGTGGCATCAGCGATGTTGTGAAGGGCAGAAGTGATGTCGAGTGTGATGCATGAGGAATTGTGAGGGATGGAAGTGGTTGTGGAAGTGGCCATGATGGGGCGGAAGTGACATCATCAATCAGCGTGGGGGGTGGCAGCTGCATCAGCCGCATGGCTAATGGCGGAATAGATTCCGAGGCCAGGGGAATCTTCTGGTTTTTACATCGTTCCACTATTACCCTCTGCTTCCAACCATCAAGCTAATTGTGTACCCAATTCGCCAGGTCTCCCTGGATTTCACTGTTGGCTTGTAGTATAGGCCCCCAAATACTTAATGAGAATTATAGGAACAAATATGCAGATAAATTGGGGAGACTTGCAGGAGAAATAGGGTTGCCAAAGTAGGGGATTTTAATTTTTCAACATAGACCGGAGTATTAAGGGCTGAGATGGGGTGGAATTGGTTAAGTGCATTTGGTTTCCTCATGCAGTATATAGAGGGTCCTACTCGAGAAGGGGAAAAATTCTACCCATTCTTGGGAAATAAGGCAGGACAGGCAATTGAGGTGACAGTGATGGAGAACTTTGAGGCCAGTGACCAAAGTTCTATTAAGTTATAGAGAAGGTCAAAACTAGTGTACAGGTTCAAGTTCTAAATTGGGGCAAGGCGAATTTTGATGGAATTAGACAGGAGTTTGCAGGGGTTGATTGGAATAGTTTGATTGCAGACAAAGGGACCTATAGCAAATGAGAGGTTTTTAAAAGTGAGATACCTAGAGTCAACACCCTGTGAGGGTGAAGGGCAAGGTTGACAGGAATAGGGAACCCTGGATGACAAGAGGCTTTGACCAGAAAAAAAGAGGCATAGCTCAGGTACAGGCAGCTGGGATCAAGGAAATTCCTGAAGGTATACAGGGGATACATGAGTTTACTGCAGAAGAGAATCAGAAGGGTGAAAAGGGGTCATGCATTAGCCTTTAAAGAGAAGATAAGGGTGAATCCAAAGAGGTACTTTAAATATTTTAAAGGAAAAAGAATAACTTGACGGAGAATAGGGCCTCACAAGATTAGATTAGATTACTTACAGTGTGGAAACAGGCCCTTCGACCCAACAAGTCCACACTGGCCCTCTGAAGAGCAACCCACCCAGACCCATTCCCCTACATTTACCCCTTCAATTTAACATGGCCAATTCACCTAACCTGCACATTTTTGGACTGTAGGAGGAAACCAGAGCCACCTGGAGGGAACCCACACAAATATGGGGAGAATATGCAAGCTCCACACAGACAGTTGCCTGAGGCAGGAATTGAACCAGGATCTCTGGCGCCGTGAGGCAGCAGTGCTAACCACTGTGCCGCTGTGGACATGCATGTGCAGAACTACAAGAGATAAGTAAGGTTCTCAAAAAATATTTCTTCTCTGTGTTTACTGTGGAGAAAGACATGAAGACTTTGGAACTTGGGAAAGTTAGTGGTGAGATCTTGGGGACAGTCCATATCACAGAAGAGGAGGTGTTGGATGTGTTAGAATGTGTGAAGATGGATAAATCTACTGGTCCTGTCCAGATCTATCCAATAACACAGCTAGATGCTAGAAAAGAAATTGTGGGGGCCCCGGCTAATATTTTTGCACCATCGTTAGCCACAGCTGAGGTCCCAGAAGACTGGAGAGTAGTAAATGTTGTACCATTATTTAAGAAGGGCTGCGAAGAAAAGCTGGGAATTATGGACCAGCTACCCTAACATCTGTGTTATGTAAGTTACTTGAGACAATTCTGAGGGATAAGCTATACATGTATTTGGAAGGACAGGGTTTGACTAGGTGTAGTCAGTATGGTTTTGTGATTGGGAGATTATGTCGCATAAATGTGATCGTATTCTTTGATGAACTGTCCAGCAAGGTTGACGAAGGCAGGGCCATAGACATAGTCTATACGGATTTCAGTAAGGCCTTTGATAAAGTTCTACATGGTAGATGAAATAATTGATCCTTCAGTTATTTCATCTCTGACTGCTGCTGTGATACCTGCCTTAATCAAAACTGTAACTCCGCCTCCACTCTTTCCACAACCACTGACCCGCTTAAGCACCTGTACCCTGGCATATTAAGCTGTTTGTCCTGTCCCTCCCAAAGCCATAATTCTGTAATGACTGTAATATCCCAATTTCACGTATCTATCCATGACTTGAGTTCATCGGTCTTACCAGTCAGCCCTCTTGCATTGAAATAAATGCAATTTAATCCAACAGGCATTCCTTGCTCCCTGTCATGTTCCAGCCTGACCTGTCTCTTCAACTTACAATTTCAGATAACGATATCACCTTTGAGCTTTGCACTTGCCTCCCTGCTGTTGAGGATCCAACCCCCCCCCCCCAACCACCAAAACCTCACTTCCAACACTGGCAAACCCAACCGCCAAGATATTGGTTCCTCCTCCAGTTCAGGTGCATCCTCTTGAACAGGTCACTTCTGCCTCAGAGAAGATCCTCATGTTCTAAAAATCTGAATGTCTGTCCCCTGCACCAATTCTTTAGCGATGGTCATCTGCCATAAGCTCCTGTTCTTATATTCACTAGCATGTGGCACTGGAAGTAATCCCAAGATTAGTACCGACGAAGGTCCTGGGGTTTTAAATTTTTTTCCTAACTTTCTATAATCACTCCGTGGGACCTCATCCCTATTTCTCCCTAGGTCATTTGTGCCAATGAGCACAATGACTTCTGGCTGCTCACCCTTCCCCATGAGAACCTTCTGCAGCCTTCTGCCAGTCAGCCAATCTTCTATTCAAGCCTTGCCACTATGACCTTGAGCACCTCTGATGCAGCGCCTTGTCAAATATCTTCTGGAAATCCAAGTTGACCATGTTCACTGGCTCTCTATTGTCTAAATTGCTTGCTACTTCTTAAAGAATTGTAACAGATTTGTCAGGCCTGACCTTCCTTCATGAAGCCATGCTGACTCAACTCTATTTTACCCTGCATTCCCCAGAATTCCACAATCCAATCCCCACTAATGGACTCTAAAATCTTACCAATGGCTGAGATCAGGCAAATAGGCCTATATTTTCCTATCTTCTGCCTCCCTCACTTGGCCACAGCTGAGGTCCCAGAGGATTGGAGAATAGCCAATGTTCCATTGTTTAAGAAAGGTATCAGGGATAATTCTAGAAATTACAGATCTGTGAGTCTCATGTCAGTGGTAGGGAAATTATTAGAAAAGATTCTCAGGGACAAGGTTTATATGCATTTAAAAGCAAATGGACTTATTAGCGAGAGACAGCATGGTTTTGTACAGATGAAGTCATGCCTCACGAACTTAATCACGGTTTCTCAGGAGGTGACAAAGACAATTGATGAGGGAAGAGCAGTTGATGTTGTCTACTTGGACTTCAGTAAAGCCTTTGGCAAGATGCCTCATGGCAGACTGATACAGTAGGTGAGGTCACATGGTATTGAGGTGAGCTGGCAAATGGATACAGAACTGGCTTGACCATAGGAGACAGAGGGTCGTGATGGAATGATGCTTTTCGGAATGGAGAATTATGAATAGTGGTGTTCCACAGGGATCAGTGCTGGGACCTCTGCTGTTTGTGATCTACATTTGAAGGAAAACATAGCTGATCTAATTGGTAAATGTATGGATGATACAAAGTTTGGTGGTGTTGCAGTTAATGGGGAGGATTGTCAGAGAATACAGCAGAATATAGATCAATAGGAGGCATGGGTAAAAAAAATGGCGGATGAAATGTAATCTGGACAAATGTGAGGTGATGCATTCTGGAACGTCAAGTACAGGTAGAAAATTGGAAAATTGAATGGCAGAATCCTTAAGTTACTGATCGTGTGCAGTTACATTGTTGGGGCTGTATAACAGGCCTCCCAAGAGTAAGCATGAGATAGAAGAACAAATAGGTAAATAGATTATAGAAAGATGTGGAGGCAATAGGGTAGTGCTGATGGGAGATTTTAATTTTCCCAACATTGACTGGGATACACTTAGCGTCAGAGGTCTAGATGGGGTAGAATTTGTAAGAAGAGTCCAGGAGAGTTTTCTAGAGCAGTATGTCAATATTCCGATGAGGGAATGGGCCATATTGGACCTGGGACTGTGGAACAAGCCAGGACAGGTGGTAGAAGTTGTGATGGGGGATTTCTTTGGGAACAGTTAACACAATTCTGTAAATTTTAGAATACTCATAGATAAAGATAAGAGTGGTCCTAAGGGAAGAGTACTAAACTGGGCCAAGGCCAATTATATCAAAATTAGGCTAGAGCTCATAAATGTTGATTGGACGTAGCTATTTTTAGGGAAGTCCACATTTGATCTGTGAGAGGCTTTCAAAGATAGGTTAAAGATAGTGTAGGATAGGCACGTCCCGTTGAAGGCAAAGGATAGGAAGGGCAAGATTCGTGAACCATGGATGACAGGAGAAATTGTATGACTAGCCAAGAGGAAAAGGGAAGCGTACATAAGGTCTAGGCAGCTAAGAACAGAACAGTCCTTGGAGGAATATCGGAAGAGTAGGACAAGTCTTAAATGAGGAATCAAGCGGGCTAAAAGGGGTCATGAAATTGCTTTAGCAAGCAGAATTAAGGAGAATCCCAAAGCATTTTATTCTTATATAAGAAGCAAGCGGGTAACTAGAGAAAGTATTGGTCCACTAAAGGACAATGAAGGAAGATTGTGGGTTGAACCTGAGAGAATGGGTGAGATTCTGAATGTTTACTTTGCATCAGTATTCACTGAGGAGAGGAACATGATGAATCTTGAGATTAGAGATAGAAGTTTGATTAGTCTGGATCACGTTGACATAAGTAGGATAGATGTGTTGGGTAGGCTAGAGGTTATTAAGGTGGACAAATCCCCAGGACCAGATGGGATCTATCCCAGGTTGCTGAGGGATGTGAGAGAGGAAATAGCTGGGGCCCTGACAGATATCTTTGTGCCATCCTTAAATACAGGTGATGTGCTGGAGGACTGGAAGGTTGCTCATGTTGTCCCCCTATATAAGAAGGGTAGTAGGGATATTCTGGGTAACTACAGACCAGTAAGCCTGATGTCAGTGGTGGGAAAGTTGCTGGAGAGGGTACTAAGGGATAGGATCTATTTACATCTGGAAAAGAATGGGCTTATCAGTGATAGGCAACATGGTTTTGTGCAGGGAAGAACTTAATAGAGTTCTTCGAGGAAGTGACCAAGTTGATAGGTGAAGGAAGGGCTGTTGATGTCATATACATAGGTTTTAATAAGGCTTTTGATAAGGTTCTCGATGGTAGACTAATGGAGAAAGTGAAGTCACATGGTGTGCAGGGTGTTCTAGCTAGGTAGATAAAGAATTGGTTGAGCAACAGGAGACAGAGAGTAGTAGTTGAAGGGAGTTTCTCAAAATAGCGAAAGGTGACCAGTGATGTTCCAAAGGGGTCAGTGTTGGACTGTCAGAGAATACAGGAGGATATAGATAGACTGGAGAGTTGGGCAGAAAAGTGGCAGATGGTTTTCAAACCAGACAAATGTGAGGTGATGCATTTAGGCAAGACTAATTCTAGAGCGAATTATATAATGAACAGAAGAGCCTTGGGAAAAGTTGATGAGCAGAGAGATCTGGGAGTGCAGATCCATTGTACCCTGAAGGTTGCTGCACAGGTGGATAGAATGGTTAAGAAGGCATATAGTATGCTTGCCTTCATTAGACGGGATATTAAGTATAAGAGCTGCCAAGTCATGTTAACATTGTACAAGACATTGGTTCGGCTGCATTTAGAATACTGTGTACAGTTCTGGTGGCCACATTACCAAAAGGATGTGGACGCTTTGGAGAGGGTGCAGAGAAGGTTTATGAGGATGTTCCCTGGTATGGAAGGTGCTAGCTATGAGGAGAGGTTGAGTAGGTTAGGTTTATTTTCATTAGAGAAAAGGAGATTGAGGGGGGACCTGATTGAAGTTTACAAAATCATGAAGGGTATAGACAGGGTGGATAGAGACAAGCTTTTTCCCCGGGTGAAGGATTCAATAACAAGAGGTCATGCTTTCAAGGTGGAAAGTTTAAGGGGGATACACACAGCAAGTACTTCACACAGAGGTTGGTGGGCGTCCAGAATGTGTTGCCAGCAGAGGTGGTAGAGACAGGCACGGTAGATTCATTGAAGATGCGTCTAGACAAATGCATGAGTAGGTGGGGAGCAGAGGGATACAGATGCTTAGGAATTGGGTGACAGGTTTAGACAGTACATTTGGATCGGCTCAGGCTTGGAGGGCCAAAGGGCCTGTTCCTGGGCTGTAAATTGTCTTTGTTCTTTGTTCTGGCATTTTCTGCCAGATGGCAGGAGGGAGTAGGGTTTGAGTGAAGGTTGTGTGGGGTCTTCCATTATGCTCTTAGCCTTTTGGATGCAGCGTGTGGTATAAATGTCTGTAATGGAGGGAAGACAGACCCCGATGATCCTCTCAGCTGTCTTCACTATCCCTTGTAGGGTCTTAGGATCCGAGACAGTGCAATTCTCGAACCAGGTAGTGATGCAGCTGCTCAGGGTATTAACCTCAAAAGTTGGGTGTGCTGCTGAATGGGCAACTAAATTGATATTGCTCATTTTACATGAATGTCCAATGTTTAAAGTATAGCTAGTCACACCACACTCCCAACCCCACACAATTACACACACACATACAATTAGTAGAACCCTTTTCACGCGTTTATTGTCCATAATAATTTAGATTTGACTGAAGTATTGTTGTGCATCATTACCACACAGCTGCCCAGAGAAAATAATTGGATCTATTTGCCAACAAGCTGAAATAGTCAAAAAGCCAACTGATTATGTTATTGCCCATCAACTTGTCTGTCTCTCCTAACTATGATATTTGAAGTTAAGAGGTTAGAGCATGGCTGCTGGATCACCTCTGCCCTTCAGTGTTTGTCTGCCCTAGTGAAGTCCTGAGAAATGCTAGAGGGCACAAACTTTTTGATTCCTCAACCTGATAGAAAGTGACATGGTTGCTCTCGGAGATACTGAGATGGATATAACAAGAAATTCACAAGGCAAGTTCAACTGAACAACAGAAAGGTCAATCAAAACACTAAGGCAAGCCATTGATCAATGGATTTGGTGTGGCCTTCTTCTCAAATGCTTACCATTGCCAAGGAGTTCAATATTCGTTTTGCAAACAGTTTAAGAAGGATTAAATTGTCAAGTAACCCTCAGTCTATTTGAAAACCAAGCAAAAATGTCTTTTTTTGTTTAATTATCTGCATTTGTTGTCATCAAATATACACAGTAGACAAGGAATTTAACTCATTGTCATCAAACAAGTGTAAAAATGAAGAACTTCTGACTTAATTAGATATCATCAGGTGTGTTGATGCCAAGTATAGGAAATTACACAGTAAATTTTCAAAAGAATTCATTATCTTAACCTGTATGATAAGTTGAAGAACCTGTGATAAAGGATGCAGCAGGAAACAATAAGACATTAATCCCTGACCTTTCTTAATGATGCAAAAAACAACTAAGTTTTGTACTATAGAGGAACTTTGATTATCCGAAGGATATGGGCGGGGAGTATTTCATTCAGTTAATCGAATGCTGGATAATCGAATGCCAGATAACATATATTATGATCTTGCCAGACAATCCAATATTTGAAAAATCGGATGCCAGATAATCAAGGTTCCTCTGAACTTGGTGACTTACATGGCATCAAAAAGCATATTTGAGTGGCTGCATATGGTAGCATTGAGTCTGCTTTGTATGAAGTCAGCACCATTTAAAGCTAGCTTCCTTAAAGCCAGGCTGCACCCCTTTAAGATTAGATTACTTACAGTGTGGAAACAGGCCTTCAGCCCAACAAGTCCACACCAATCCCTCCGAAGAGCAACCCACCCAGACCCATTCCCCTACACCTAATACTACGGGCAATTTAGCATGACCAATTCACCTAACCTGCACATCTTTGAACTGTGGGGAGGAAACCGGAGCACCCGGAGGAAACTCCACAGAGACAGAGGCTGGAATTGAACCCGGGTCTTTGGTGCTGTGAGGCAACAGTGCTAACCACTGTGCCACCATGCCGCCTGCACGGTTAGGAAAACTGAAAAAATATATACTGGTGATAATCGCCCATTTGAAAGTGAGGGTGTTGAGAAACTGAGCAGTACAGTGATAGGTAAAGAAGAGGTGTTAAAAAAAATTAACAGCACTCCAGGTAGAGAAGGTGCAAGGTCCAGATGAGATGCAGAGTCAGTAAGTGTGGTGCTGGAAAAGCACAGCAGGCCAGACGGCACCCAAGGAGTGGAGGATCGACGTTTCGAGCATAAGCCCTTTGTCAAGAATGTTGATGAGATGCACCCTAGGTTATTCAATGTGGTAAGAGAGAAATTACAAAACCATTGGTAGAAATTTTTCAGTCCTCTTTGAGCATGGACTTATTACCAGGGAACTGAAGGATTGCAAATTTGATGCCATTGTTTAAGAAAAGTGGAAAGGATAACCTGGAGACTTCTGGGAAGACTGATAGAGTCCATAATACAAGATAAGCTAAATGTACACTTGGAAAAAAAAACATGAGACAGTCAATATGGCTTTGTCAAGAGCAGTTCATGTCTGACAAATTTAATTGGTTCCTTTGATGAGGTGACACAGGCAGTGGAAGCGGGTAGTGCTGTGGATGTTGTATATTTAGACTTTCAGAAAGCATTTAATATAGTGCCACATGGCAGGTTGGTTAGCAAATTAGAAATGTTTGGGATTGTTGGGTCCTTGGCAGCATGGATTAGCAGTTGGCTGAATGATAGAAATCAGAGCATGGGTATAGATGGGCTCAGGCTGGATCCAGTTTGAAAGTTGTATACTGTAGGGATTGGTGTTGGTACTCTTGCTTTTCTGATTTATATAAATGATTTGGAGATAGACGTTGAAGGCGACATCTCTAATTTTTCAGAATATACTAAACTAGGGAGAACAATGAATTGTGATAATGATGTCAAGTGACCTCAGAGGGACACTGACAAGTTGACCAAATGGGCAGACACTATTCGGATAATTTCAATGCAAAGAAATGTGAGGTAATGCATTTTCATAGCAGAAACATGGAGAAACAATGTATATTCAATGGTACAATTTTGAGGGGAGTAGAGGAGCACAGAGAGACCTTTGGGTTCAAGTCTACAATTCACTGAAGGTAGCCAGCCAAGGTGAAACAGTTGTTAAGGAGTCTTATAGGTTTCCTTAGATTTATAAATAGAGGCATAAAGTATAAAATCAAGGAAGTGATGCTACACCTCTAACAATCATTTATCAGACCACATTTGGAGTACTGTTTTCAGTTCTTGACACCTTCTTTAAGGAAGTATGTTAAACTCCTGAAGACCATACTAAGGAGATTTACTGACAGTCCATTGCTAGAGGTGGATAAATAAAGACAACTTCCCTGAAAAAAGGAAACTCTTGGCTTTTCAGAAACACTGAAAAGACAATGGGACCAGATAGTCATTGCAATCAAAGCAAGCAGTATAGATGCAAATAGCCAGTTACAGTGTCTCAGGAAATTCAAAATTTTACATAATAATAATTTTTCAAATATTAGAATCCACCTAACAGCGCCTTACATCAATTCATCATATCCTATTCAGTCACACACATTTAATGCGTTTACATGTATCACACCATATTGATTCTGACATTTAAATTCTGACAACCACATGACTTATGTACATTGCAGCATATAGGAGCATAGAAGATAGAACAGAAGTAGGCCAAGCAACCTCTCAAACCTGCTCCACCATTCATTCAATGTGATCACGGCTGATTATTGAGCTTGATACCCTAATCCTACACTTCCCACCCTTGATCTCCTTAGCTATATATATCTTGTTCTTTGAAATGCATAATATTTTCACCTCAACCACTTACTGTGGTAATGAATTCCACAGGCACACCACGCTCTGGGTGAAGAAATGTCTTCTCATTTCAGTCGTAAAAGGTTTATCCCTTACTGTTAACCTATCACCCCTGATGCTAGACTTCCCCACCACCAGAAACCATCCTTCATGCATCTAATCGTGTTACAACACAGCAGTAAACCTTTCTACTAATTAAACCAAACACCCAGAAAAGCTCACCTTGCCACATAATCTGTTAAAGTATAAGTGACAGAGAACTCTCAAATTTCTTTGTTTAAAGAAAATAATATCAATATATTCTTTAGCTCTAAAAGTGAACATTAAACAACAATTGTTCACAACTCCTAAGACCCCCTTTCTCTTAACTGCTTGTTATCTGCCTCCAACTGTATACCAATATACTGTTCCAATAAAGCACTTATTAAAATTACATCAAAATAATTTCAAAACCATTCAGCGGCTGTCATCTTTGGTGTATTTTTTCTTTTGGTTATAGATCTCCCTGGGTTGTCTTCTTTCTTTTACTGCAAATATGTTTCGTACGAGAAGGTACCTTTGATAGAGAGTGTTTCAAATACCAGTTGCTGTGTCGATGGCAGCTTCTCTGTCTGACTTTCAAACTGCCTTTTTTATACCCCCAACACTGGATCATCTCATTGGTTTGATGTTGGAAAAAACAATAAATTCAAACTTGATTGGATTTTAGTATCTTGGGGCATAATTTGAACTGATTGGTTAAATTCCAATTGTTGTCAAAACAGCAACCAACTCAGGTATCTATTTCACAGCAAAATGTTACATATTTTCAATTTTCTAGTACTCTCTAGGACTGCTAGTTAGTCATATGACAGGTGCATGCAAGTTCTCAGTACAAAATAGCATTCACTCTCTCTTAAAGATACAGTGCATGCCTTCAACTTCATAACATCTGTCTATTCCTGTTAGAATTATAAAGGTTTATTTGGGATCTTTCCCTTTTTGTCCTAAACCCTTCTTTACAATCATAAATGACTCAATCTCTCCTCAGACAACAGTTCTACCATCCCAGGAATCAAGTTGATTAAATTTCACTACACCATCCTTCTTCAGATAAATAGAGCAAAATTGTACACAATATTCCAGGTATGGCCTAACCAATGCCTTGTTTAACTGCAGAAAAACATTCTTCACCTATACTTGAATCCTTTTGCTATGAAGGCCAGCACGAAATTTGCCATTTTTACTACCCAACTGAACTCGCATGATTACATTCAGCGATTGATGGACAAGGACATCCAGGTCTTGTTGAACATTCCTGTCTCCCAATTTAGAGTCATTGAAATATTAATTTGCCTTCCTATTTTTGCTACGAAATTGGATTGTACTGCATTTGCCATGTATTTGCCCATCATTCAGCCTGTCCAAATCACACTGCAACATTTGGGTGGCTCAGTGATTGGTACTGTTGGCTCGCAGCACTGGGAATCAGGGTTTGATTCCAGCCTTGGATGATTGGCTGTGTGGAATTTGCACATTCTCCAGTGTCTGCTTATGTTTCCACCAGGTGCTCTGGCTTCATTCCACAGTCTAAAGATGTGCACATTAGGTGGATTGGCCATGGCAAATTTCCCTGTAGTCTCCAGGGATTTTCAGACCAGTCATGGTATCAGATGGATTAGCCATGGTAAATGAAGGGTTGTAGGGATAGGAGGGTAGGTGCAGATTAAATGGGTCAAATGACCTCTGTGCACACTGTAAGAAACCTATGATTTTATCTTTGCATCTTCCTCACAGCTCATTCTTTCGCCCAGCTTTGTGTCATTTGCAAATTTTGACATATTATATTTAGTTCCATCACCTAAATAATTAACCTATATTGTGAAAAGCTGAGGTCCTATCTCAATACATTACCTAATCACATGTGCTTTAATTTTACACTTTAATTTCTCATATTGAACACTGTACTGGTACATTTTTCTTACTCTTGCAGGACAGCAAGCTCCAGACCAAAGATAGCAGCATCTAATGGATGGGGCACAGGTACAGCTGAAAGTCCTAATCATCATGGAAGAAGCAGTGCCTACCATCATTGAAGCAGATAGAAGTTGTGTGGGGAATTTCTTTGGGAACAGTGACCACAATTCTGTAAGTTTTAGAGTACTCGTAGATAAAGAAGACAGTGGCCCTAAGGGAAGAGGACTAAACTGGGCCAAGGCCAATTATATCAAAATTAGGCAGGAGCTGACAAATGTGGATTGGACACAGCTATTTGAAGGGAAGTCCATATTTGAGATGTGGGAGGCTTTCAAAGATAAGTTAACGGTAGTGCAGGATAGGTATGACCTGTTGAAGGCAAAGGATTTGTGAACCGTGGATGACAGGAGAAATTGTACGACTAGCCAAGAGGAAAGGGAAGCGTACCTAAGGTCTACGCAGCTAAGAACAGAACGGGCCCTGGAGGAATATCGGAAGAGTAGGACAAGTCTTTAACGAGGAATCAAATGGGCTAAAAGGGGTCATGAAATAGCTTTAGCGAGCAGAATTAAGGACAATCTCAAAGCATCTTATTCTTATATGAGAAACAAGCAGGTAACTAGAGAAAGGATTGGTCCACTAAAAGATAATGAAAGAAGGCTGTGTGCCGAACCTGAGAGAATGGGTGAGATTCTGAATGATTACTTTGCATCAGTGTTCACTGAGGAGAGGAACATGATGAATGTTGAAATTAGAGATAGATGTTTGGTTCGGCTGGATCACATTGGCATAAGTAGGAAGATGTGTTGGGTATGCTAGAAGTAATTAAGGTGGACAAATCCCCAGCACCGGATGGGATCTATGCCACGTTGCTGAGGGAGGCGAGAGAGGAAATTGCTGTGGCCCTGACATATATCTTTGTGGCATCCTTAAGTACAGGTGAGGTGCAGGACGACTGGAAGGTTGCTCATGTACAAGAAGGGTAATAGGGATATTCTGGGTAACTACAGACCAGTGAGCCTGATGTCGGTGGTGGGGAAGTTGCTGGAGAGGGTACTGAGAGATAGGATCTATTTATATTTATAAAAGAATGGGCTTATCAGTGATAAGCAACATGGTTTTGTGCGGGGGAGATCATGCCTTACCAGCTTAATAGAGTTCTTCGAGGAAGTGACCAAGTTGTTAGATGAAGGAAGGGCTGTTGATGTCATATACCTGGACTTTAGTAAGGAATTTGATAAGGTTCCCTATTGTAGACTAATGGAGAAAGTGAAGTCACATGGTGTGCAGGATGTTCTAGCTAAGTGGATAAAGAACTGAATGAGCAATAGGAGACAGTGAGTAGTAGTTGAAGGGAGTTTCTCGAAATGGAGAAAGGTGACCTGTGGTGTTCCACAGGGGTCAGTATCGGGGCCATTGTTGTTAGTAATATACATAAATGATCTAGAAGATGGCACTGTTAGTATGATCAGCAAGTTTGCAGATGACACTAAGATTGGTGGAGTAGCAGAAAGCATAAGGAACTGTCAGAGAATACAGGAGGATATAGATAGACTGGACAGTTGGGCGGAAAAGTGGCAGATGGTTTTCAATCCAGATAAATGTGAGGTGATGCATTTAGGCAAGTCTAATTCTAGAGCGAATTATACAACGAAAGGATGAGCCTTGGGAAAAGTTGATGGGCAGAGAGATCTGGGAGTGCAGGTCCATTATACCCTGAAGGTTGCTGCACAGGTGGATAGAGTGGTCAAGAAGGCATATAGTATGCTTGCTTTCATTGGACGGGGTATTGAATATAAGAGCTGCCAAGTCATGTTAACATTGTACAAGACATTGGTTCGGCCGCATTTAGAATACTGTGTACAGTTCTGGTGGCCACATTACCAAAAGGATGTGGACACTTTGGAGAGGGTGCAGAGAAGGTTTATGAGGATGTTCCCTGGTATGGAAGGTGTTAGCTATGAAGAGAGATTGTGTCGGTTAGGTTTATTTTCACTCAAAAAAAGGAGATTGAGGAGGGACCTGATTGAGGTTCACAAAATCATGAAGGGTATAGACAGGGTGGATAGAGACAAGCTTTTTCCCACAGTATAGGTTTCAATATTGAGAGGTCATGCTTTCAAGGTAAGAGGTGGAAAGTTTAAGGGGTATACACGTGGCAAGTACTTCACACAGAGGTTGGTGGGCATTTGGAATGCGTTGCCAGCAGAGGTGGTAGAGGCTGGCACGGTAGATTCATTGAAGATGCGTCTAGACAGATGTATGAGTAGGTGGGATGCAGAGGGATACAGATGCTTAGGAATTGGGTGACAGATTGGATTGGCTCAGGCTTGGAGGGCCGAGAGACTGTTCCTGGGCTGTAGACTTTCTTTGTTTTTAGTTCTCTTTGTTCAGCTGTGGTTGAGTTTGTGGTCAGCAGGGCTGAAAACATCAAAGATGGCAATTTGCTCATACTTAATCTGCATTTTGAAATTCCATTGCCCCCTCATCCTAAAAGCTTTTCTGATTTATGAGCTGCAGATTGTAGGTACACATACTTTAACTTTCTCTTAACACTTCTCACCTTAACCCATCTTTGTGAGTTTCTTCGTTCAGAAATTTAATAACTGTCACATAGCAAGGCAATGTTGGAAAAGCAAGCGATGGAAAATAAAGACACAATGGTTTAAAAAAGATTGCCACTCAGACTTATTGTTAAAAATCAACAGGATTCACATCAGATGGGATAGGCTCCACTTGAATCATGCTGGAACCAGAGTCCTGGTGAATTGTGTAACTGGAGTGTGGATAGGGCTTTAAACAGAATTGTGCGAGTTTTGGTTGAGCAGTTGGAGATTGCATGGGAAAATATGAAATAAGTTTAAGGAGGAGGAGGGCTCAGCATAAGTTATTAAAATTTATAGAACAAGTAATATGATGGAGAGCATAGAAAGGGTCAAGAATCTAGCTCTAGGTACAGCATATAAGGGAAAAACAATGAGAAGAGGGGCAGTCAATGCAGTACTGGGGGTATTGTACTTCAATGCATGCAGCATATGAAACAAAGTCCATGAGTTTGTAGCATAGATTGAAATTGGTAGGTGCAATGTTGTAGGTATCATGGAGATGTGGCTGCAAGAGGATTAAGGCTGGGAAGTGAGAGCATTAGTAGTCGGGGACTTACTAGTCAGGGTACGGACAGGCGTTTTTGTGGCCACAATTAAGACTCCAGGATGGTGTGTTGTCTCCTTGGTGCCAAGTCTGAAGATGCCTCTGAGCAGTTACATCAAATTTTAAGGGGAAGAGTGAGCAGCCAAAGGTTGTGGTACATATTGGTACCAACAACATAGCTAAGAAAAGGGATAGGTCCCGGAAGTTCGGCAGATTTTTTTTTACAAAGCACACTGTTGGGCGGTTCTCACCTCCAGCACTAGGTGCCATGGTGCACGGAGGGCTGGACTCTGCATTGGCATCACGAGATCAGTCAGCTCGTGTGCTTTTTCATGAGGAGTTTTGTGAAAGGTATTGTGAAATGTTTTTGCTAGTGGACTTGGAAAAGCATCATGAAAATATCTCTACAGTCTGAGGACAAGACGCTGGGAACAATTTGTTAATTTTAAACACTTAAAGAGTTGAGATAAGAGTGAAATTTCACTGGCATTGACCAACAATAAAAGGGCAGTGTTGAGAAGCAGTTGGAAACTTAGCATTGTTGTTTATATTAACAGTTTTTTTTTCTCTTATTTAAAAAATACATTTAGATGTTAAATAATATCTCCAGATTCATAAGAATCTGTTTCAGTGACTAGTCACTGTGGTAACCAACTGCAAAAAAATACCAGAACAGGGGCTTGGACATGGTCAGTCAGCTGCTCAGGGTGATCAGAGTCAGGAAACTCTGCACATAGTGGATAGCTGAGAGAAAGGTAGATGATACTGTTACTTTTGGTGCATGTGTGGAGAGATATCCTGAGTAGACTGTGCAGAAGAGATTCAGGGTTAGTCAGGGTCAAATGTTAGCGAGGATGAGAGTGAGTGGGGAAGATTGTGCAGGAAATATTAGGTACAGCAACAGAGATAGAGTGAGTGTAAAGTATCAACAACAAAATGGTGGCACTTTCACTGGCAGCGTGAGAAGGTCATTGATCATCTTCCTATATATTGTGCATTCGATTTGGTTAGAATAGATTACTTACAGTGTGGAAAAAGGCCCTTCGGCCCAACAAGTCCACACCGCCCCACCGAAGCGCAACCCACCCATACCCCTACATCTATATCTACCCCTTATCTAACACTACAGGCAATTTAGCATGGCCAGTTCACCTGACCTGCACATCTTTGGAGTGTGGGAGGAAACCGGAGCACCCGGAGGAAACCCACGCAGACATGGGGACTACGTGCAAACTCCACACAGTCAGTCGCCTGAGGTGGGAATTGAACCCGGCTCTCTGGCGCTGTGAGGCAGCAGTGCTAACCACTGTGCCACCGTGCTGCCGTGCCGCCCCATTCCTTCAGATGGTTGAGACTGCACTGGCTTGGATGGTGATCCTGGTCCAGGTCGGTGTTGGTCCAGTAGAATGGCATCCTCTGTTAGCCTGGGAGAAAAGGACATCCTGCCTCTGCATCACCTCATCTCCACCAGCAACATCACCATGTTCCTGCCCACAAAGACAAGCATCAATTTTCCATTGTCTGCTATGACCAGGGCTAATTTCAGGAACCATACAGGGCAGTTCTTGACTGGGTGCACAATATCTTTTTAAATTTGTTGCTGCATCATGGATGTTGGGCAATTCTGGGATATCCAAGAATTAGTGAGTTGTTTTAGAAATGGCACATGGTATGATGATGCCAGAATATGTGAGAGGGGCACCAAAGGGTGGGATAGGTAATTAATTAGGGGTGTTTTGTAAAATAACATGAAAGATGTCTTCAAGCATCATGGTGTGAAACCCTTTGAGAAACTTGACAAAACTGACAAAAGCGAAAGAAATTAAGGTTCAGCCCTTGATCTATCAAGGCAGGTTTCATTCTGGATCTGGCTTTTACAGTGTTACCATTGGATGAGATCAGAAGACTCACCAGAATGTGACGCAGCCAGAAGGTATTGATGGCAATTGAGAGTACTCAGCTGAAGATTCTGATGAATTGCACTATACAGAACGATACAGCAGTTCTATTATCAGGTCAACATTTACTGAGACTATGCTATCGTTTGTGTTAGGCTAACCACTATTTTTGATTGTTCGTCCCAGCCCTGTTTTTTCCATTGGTCCCATTATATTTTTGCATGATTTTCTTCAACACGGCATCGCACGGCAATTACAATGATACAGGAAACAATAGAATTGAAATAGTAGAGGATTTTAACTTTCCTAATATCTGATGGGACTGCAATGGGCTTGGATGGAGAGAAATTTGTTCAATGTGTTCAGGAAGAATTCCTCATGGAGGAGATAGATGGCCTTACTGGAGAAGGACAAACCTTGACCTCCTCTTGGAAAATAAGGCAAGGCAAATGACTGAAGTGTTAGTGGAGGAGCACTTTGAGACCAATGACCATATTCTATCAGGTTTAAAATAGCTATGGAAAAGGATAGGTGTGATCCAGAAGTTAAAGTTCTAAATTGGGGAAAAGCCAATTTTGATGGTCTTAGATAGAAATGTTCAAAAGTTTATTGGAGGAGGCTGTTTGCAGGCAAAGGGATGTCTGGTAAGTGAGAGGCTTTCAAAAGTGAGTTAATGAAGGTTCAGGCCAGCATGTTACTGTTCAAATGAAGGATAAAGCTGGCAGAAGAAGAGAGTCCTGGATCACTAGAGATATTGCAGCCCTGGTCAAGAGAAAGAAAGAGACATATAAGAAAGGCAGCTAGGATCAAGTGAAATCCTTGAGGAGCATAGAGAGTGTCAAAGCACACTTACGTCAAAAATCAGGAGAGCTAAAAGGGATACACGATGACTTTGGAAGATAAGGTAAAGGAGAATCCAAAGAAATTATGAAGTTGATGTGGCTGGAAATTTTGGAAAATATTAAGATTGGTAAGTCCCCAGGGCTACACCAGATTTATCCTCGGCTGTTCCAGGAAGTGAGAAAGGAGGTTGCTAAGCCACTGTTGAGGATATTTGCCTCCTCACTCACCACGGGAGTCGTACCGGAGGATTGGAAGAAAGCGAATGTTGTTCCTCTTTTCAAGAAGGGTAATAGGGAAATCCATGGCAATTACAGACCAGTCAGCCTTATGTCTGCAGTCAGCAAAGTTTTGGAAAGAACTCTGAGGGATAGGATTTATAACTATTTGGCAAAGCATAGTGTGATTAAAGGCAGTCAGCATCGTTTTGTATGGGGCAGGTCATGACTCACAAATCTTATAGAGTTCTTTGAGGAGGTGACAAGACAGGTCGACAAAGGTCGAGCAGTGGATGTGGTGTATATGGATTTCAGCAAGGTACTTGATAAGGTTCCTCATGGTAGGCTCATTCATAAAGTCAGGAAGTATGGGATACAGGGAGATTTGACTATCTGGATTCCGAATTGGCTGGCTGACACAAGGCAGTATTCCTGATGAAGGGCTTTTGCCCGATATATCTATTTTACTGCTCCTCAGATACTGCCTGAACTGCTGTGGCCTTCCAGCACCACTAATCCAGAATCTGGTTTCCAGCATCTGCAGTCATTGTTTTTACCTACAAGGCAGAGTGTGGTTGTAGATGGAAAGTATTCTGCCTAGAGGACAGTGTTGAGGGGGGTCCTACAGGGCTCTGTTCTTGGGCCTCGTCTCTTATTATAATTTTTAATAATAATAATAGTTTTTATAAATGACTTAGATGAAGAGGTTGAGGAGTGGGTTGGTAAATTTGCAGATGACACAAAGGTTGGAGGTGTCGTCGAAGGTATAGAGGGCTACTGCAGGCTGTAGCGCAACATAGGCAGGATGCAGAGCTGGGATGTGAAATGGCAGATGGAGTTCAACCTGGATAAATGCAAAGTGATGCATTTTGGAAGTTTGAATGCGAATGCTGAATATAGGATTCAAGAAAGGATTCTTGGCAGTGTGGAAGAACTGAGGGATCTGGGTGTGCAAGTACATAGATTCCTCAAAGTTGCCACCCAAGTGGATAAGGTTGTTAAGAAAGCATATGGTGTTTTGGCTTTCATTAACAGGGGGATCGAGTTTAAGAGCCATGAGGTTTTGCTACAGCTCTATAAGTTCCTGGTGAGACCATACTTGGAATATGGTGTCCAGTTCTGGTTGGCCTACTATAGGGAAGATACAGAGGCTTTGGAGAGGGTGCAAAGAAGGTTTACCAAGATGCTGCCTGGACTGGAAGGCTTGTCTTATGAAGAAAGGTTGAATAAGCTCGGACTTTTCTCTCGAGAGAGAGAAGGAGGAAGAGAGGAGACCTGATCAAGGTATACAAGATAATGAGTGGATTATAGCTTATAATCCTATCTCTTATAACCCTTTCCAACACTTTACCCACAACTGAAGTAAGGCTCACTGGTTTATAACTACCAGGGTTGTCTTTACTCCCCTTCTTGAACAAGGGAACAACATTTTCTCTCCTCCAGTTTTCTGGCACTATTCCTGCAGACAATGATAACATAAAGATCAAAACCAAAGGCTCGGCAATATCCCCCCTGGCTTCCTAGAGAATCCTAGGGTAAATCCTATCTGGCTCAGAGGGCTTACCTAGTTTACATTTTCCAGAATTGCTAACACCTCCTCCTTATGCACCTCAATCCCATCTCGTCTAGTAGCCTGTATCTCAGTATTGTCTTCGACCACATTGTCTTTTTCTAGTGTGAACACTGACAAAAAGTATTCATCTATAATTTTCCCTATCTCCTCTGACTCCATGCACAACTTTCTACTATTATACTTGATTGGCCCTAATCTTATCCTAGTCATTCTTTTATTCCTGATATAACGACAGAAAGACTTAACGTTTTCCTTGATCCTATCCTGGCTCCTCTTAGCTCTCTCTTTAGGTCTTTCCTGGCTAACCTGTAACTCTCAAGTGCCCCAACTGAGCCATCATTTCTCATCTCAGCATAAGCCTTCTTCTTCCTCTTGAAGAGAGATTTAACTTACTTAGTAAACCACAGCTCCTGCGCTCGACAACTTCTTCTCTGCCTGACAGGTATAGACTTATCAAGGACACCCAGTAGCTGGTCCTTGAATAAGCTCCACATTTGAATTGCGTCCATCCCCTGCAATTTCTTTCTCCATGGGTATTTAAGCGGGCATTGGATAGGTATATGGAGGATAGTGGGTTAGTGTAGGTTAGGTGGGCTTTGATCGGCGCAACATCGAGGGCCGAAGGGCCTGTACTGCACTGTATTCTTCTATGTTCTATGTTCTATGCTGAGCATGAGAATCTTGCCTAATTGCATCGTAATTGCCTTTCCCCTAGCTATAAATCTTGCCCTGTGGTATATACCTATCCCTCTCTCTTACTAAAGTAAACATAACTGAATTATGGTCACTATTACCAAAGTGCCCACCTACCTCCAAATCTAACATCTGGCCGGGTTCATTATCCAGTACCAAATTTAATGTGACCTCACCCCTTGTTAACCTGTCTACATACTGTGTCAGGAAACCCTCCTGCACACGTTAGACAAAAACTGACCCATTTAAATTACTTGAACAATAGCATTCCCAGTCAATATTTGGAAAGTTAAAAAGCCCCATCACAACTTCTTTGTCACTCTCATTCCTATCAAGCATCATCTTTGCTATCCTATCCTCTACATCTCTGGAACTATCTTGAGGCTTATAGAAAAGTCCCAACATGGTAGCCTCTAATTTCTTGTTTCTAACCTCAGCCTATAAAACCTCAGTAGACAAGTCCTCAAACATCCTTTCTGCAACCATAATACTGTCCTTGACTAACACTGCCACACCATCCCCTCTTTACCATTTTCTCTGTTCTTACTGAAATATCTAAATCCCGATACCTGCAATAACACACTCCTGTCCATGCTCTACCCATATCTCTGAAATGGCCACAACATCGAAATCCCAGATACCAACCCATGGTGCAGGTTCATCCACATTTTTCCAGATGCTCCTGGCATTGAAGGAGACACACTTCAAACCAACTTCTTGCTTGCCAGTGCCTTCTTGTGATCTTGAAATCGTAGTTCTGTTTTCACTCCTCTGATCCTCCCGCACACTTGAACAATTTCTGTTCCCATTCCCCCTGCTGAGTTAATTTAAACCCACCCGAGGAGCATTAGCAAATATCACACCCAAGATATTGGTACCCTTCCGATTCAGGTGAAGACTATCCTGTTTGTAGAGGTCCCAGAAAGAGCCCAATTACCCAGGAATCCAAAACCCTTCCTCCTACACCATGCCTGTAGCCACGCGTTCAACTCCTCTCTCTCCCTCTTCCTCACTTCGCTAGCATGTAGCACAGACAACAAACCAGAGATTAAAAAACTCTGTTTGTTTGAACTCTAAGCCTCCACCCAAGTTCCCAGAATGTTTGCTTTAAATCCCCATCTTCCTTCCTCACTCTGTCTTTGGTGCCTATGTGGACCATGACTTGGGGCTCCTCCACCACCCCTCCAGGATCCTGAAAACACAGTCAGAGACATCACAAACCCTGGCACCTGTGAAGCAACACACGAAATATGAGTCTCTCTCGTTCCCACAGAATTTCTTATCTGTTCCCCTGACTATGGAATCCCCAATGACAAAAGGTCTGCTCCTCTTCTTCCTTCTCATCTGAGCAACCAGGACAGACTCTGTGCCAGAGACCTGTACCTCATTGCTTACCCCTGGTAAGTTGACCCCCTCGATAGTATTTAAAACAGTGCAGGGTATCCCTGCACTGCCTACCGATTCCCTTTATATCTCCTGTCGGTAACTTTTCTACCTTATTTTACCTGAGGTGTGACTACCTCCTTGTAACTTTTCTCAATAATCTCCTCCACCTCCTGAATGATCCGAAGGTCATCCAGCTCCAGCTCCAGTTCCCTAATGCAGTTTTCGAGGAGTTGGAGTTGGCTGCACTTCCCACAAACGCAGTCAGCAGGGACACTAGTGGTGACCCTTACCTTTCACGTTCTGAAGGAGGAATAATCAACTGCCCAAACCTCCATGCACATTATTCTAAATTCTCAGTGAGACTACTGAAAAATTAAACAAATTTAAGAAACCAGTCTCTTACCAATTGGAGTACAGAACCTTTTTTTCAGTTAGAGATAGGTGAGATCCTAAATGAATATTTCTCATCAGTATTTACCATTGAGAAAAGCATCAATACTGGGGACTTCAGGAAATAAACAGTGATGTCTTGAAGATAGTCCACATTACAGAAAAGGGGGTGCTAGAATTCTTAAAACGCACTAAGGTATGTAAATCCCCAGGACTTGATGGAGTGTATCCCAGGACTTTGTGGGAGGGTAGGGAAGAAATTGCAAGGCCTCGAGTGAAGATATTTGTATCAATGATAGTCACAGATGAACTGATTGGAGGGTGGCCAATGTTGTACTATTTTTTAAGACAGGCTGCAGGGAAATGCCTGTGAATACAAACTGCAAAGCTTAATGTCTGTGGTGGATAAGTTGTTAGGTGGGATTCTGAGAGACAGAATCTACAGGCACTTGGAGAGATAAGGACTCATTTGGGAAAGTCAGCATGGTTTTGTGCATGGGAAATCATGCCTCACAAATTTGACTGGGTTTTTTGAAGGAAGGGGTGACCAAGAAAGTAGATGAGGGCATTGTGGTCGATGTGGAATTTAATTTAGATCACAAGGTATAACATTTTGGTGAGTCAAATGACAGTGGGGCTTAGACAATGGTAGGGCCTGGACGAGTATTACAGAATAAAGATATCTAGAGGTACAGGTTCATAGCTCCTTGAAAGTGGAGATGCAGGTAGACAGGATGGTGAAGAAGACTTTTGGCATGCTTGCCTTCATCAGCCAGAGCATTGAGTATTGGAGTTGACATGTCTTGCTGCAGTTGTACAAGACTTCTGTGAGGCCGCACTTAGAGTACTGCTTGCAGTTCTGGCTGCCCTATTATAGAAAGGATATTATTAAACTATAAAGATTGCAGAACAGATTTACAAGAATACTACCTGAACCAAAAGGTTTGAGTTATAAGGAGAGGTTGGATAGGCTGACACCTTTTTCCCTGGAGCGGGAACGAATGAGGGGTGACCTTATAGGGGTCCATAAAATCATGAGAGACAGAGATCAGGGAGATAACCAACAGCTTTTCCCCGTGGTAGAAGAGTTTAAAACTAGAGGGCATAGGTTTAAGATGAGAGGGGAGAGATACAAAAGGATCCAAAGGGGTAATTTTTTTTCACACAGAGGATACTGAGTGTCTGGAAAAGGCTGTCCGAGGTAGTGGTGGAGGTGACTACAATTTTGTCATTTAAGAAACATTTGACAGGTATACGGATGGGATAGGTATGGGGGATCTGAAACAAACGCAGGCAAATGGAAGTAGTTTAATTGTGAAAATTGAGTGCCAAGGCAAATTGGGCTGAAGGGCCTGTTTCCATGCTCTAGGCCTCTATGACTGTAAATATCCAAGGATGCATATCCTATCGAAAGGAGAGACAGATGGACAGAAAGGATGGGGTTGCCTTGTTGTGAGAAATGAAATTGAATTAATAGCAAAGAGTGTTACAGAGTTGGTGGGTGTAGGCTCTGTGCGGGTGGAGTTGAGAAACTACAAAAGAAAAAAAGACACTGATGGGAATTGAGTACAAGCCTAGCAGTAGTCAGAGTTTGGGGAAAAAATAAATCAGGAGATAGGAAAGGAATGTTACGAAGGCATAAGTACAATAATCATGCGCGCATTCAACATGCAGGTGGAATGTTTTCAAGATAGTTTTTTGAGCAGCTTTTGGTAGAGCCCACAGGGAACAGGCAATTGATGAAATGAAACAGATTTGATTGAGGAGCTTAAGGTGAAGGAACCCCAAAGGGGTAGTGACCATAACATAATAAAATTCACCTGCTATTTGAGAGGAAAAAGCTGCAATCGGATATAATGGAACTACAATTGAGAAAAACTAACTACGAAGACATGAGGGAGGAGTTAATTGGAAGGGAGTCTAGCAGGGAAAGGCAACAATGGCAGGAGGTTTTAGGGTTAATTTCTCAGTATTTTGGGAGGCACAATTAAAATTCTTACCAAGGAAGAAGAAACATACCAAGCGGTGGACCAGACAACCATGCCTGACTAAAGAAGTCAGGGTCAACCGAAAAGCAAAAGAGAAAGCATACAACATGGTGAAAATTAGTGGGGAGCCAGAGAATTGGGAAGTTCTTTAAAAACCACCAGAGGATAACGAAAACAAAAAGCAATATGGGGGGAGAAGATGAAATATGAGAACCTGGGTGGGTTGCTCTTCGGGGGTTTGGTGTGGACTTGTTGGGTCAAAGGACCTGTTTCTAAACTGTAGGGAACCTATTCTAATCTAATCTAATAATTTAGCTATCAATATAAAAAAAATTGTAAGAGTTTTGATTTAAGATGTATAAAATGTAAGAGAGAGGCAAAAATGGACATTGGACCACTGGAAAATGAGGATGGACAAGTAGTAATGGGGAACAAAGAAATAACAGAGGTACTGAATAGATATTTTGTATCAGTTTTCACAGTGCAAGATGCCGAAAGCATATCACAACTTCAAGGGAGTCAGGGAAAGAGGTGAGTGCAGAGGCCGTGACTAAGGCGAAGGTGCTGAGGAAGCTGCAAGGCTAATGGTGGATAAATCACCCAGACCAGATGGACTACACGCCAGTTTTCTGAAGAAAATAGCTGAGGAGATTGTAAAGGCATTGGTGTAAGCTTTCAGCAATCTCAAGAATCAAGGAAGAATGAAAAATGGCTAATGTAACACCCCTATTTAAGAAAGAAGGGAGGCACAAAACATGAATATATAAGCCAGTTAGCCTGACCTTGGCTGTTGGTAACATTTTAGACTCTATTATTAAGAATGAAATTAAGGAGGTCTTGGAAGTGCAGGATAAAATAGGGCTGAATCAGCACAATTTTGTCAAGATAATGCCTAACAAGTCTGTTAGAATTTTTTGAGGAGATAATGAGCAGGTTATACAAATGAGATCCAGGAAATATGACCTATTTGGATTTCCTGAACATCCTTAACAAGGTGCTATGCAAGAGGCTGCTAAATAAGATGTGTCCATGGAGATAGGGGCAAGGTATTGGCATGGTTAAGAGATTGGCTGATTAGCAGAAGGCATAGAGTAGGGATAAAGGAGTCCCCACTTCTGACCTTATGATGGAGAGAAGGTCATTGATGAATCAGCTGAAGATGATTGGGTTAAGGGCACTATCCTGAAGAACTTCTGCAGAAATGTTCTGGAGCTGAGATGCCTGACCTCCATCAACCAAGGCCATCTTCCTATCTGTAAGGCATAACTCCAACCAGCAGAGTATTTGCCTCTGATAATCATTGATGCTCATTTTGCCAGGGGTGCTTGAGACCATACTCAGTTGAATGCTGCCTTGCTGTCAGAGCTATCACTTTCAACTCACTTCTGGAATTCAATTCTTTTGTCCATGTTTGAACCCAGGCTGTAATGAACTCAGGAGTTGAGTGGCCCTGGAGAAACCTAAACTGGGCATCACTGCACAGGTTAATGTTGAACAGGGACTACTTGATAACATCATTGATGACGTCTTCCATCACTTAACTGATGATCAACTGTAGACTGGTGACGCGATAATTGGCAGGGTTGAATTTGTCCTGCTTCTTATGTACCCAGGACATACTCAGCAATTTTCCACATTGTCGGGCAGATGCCAATGTTGTGACTGGACTGGAACAGTTTGGCTAGGCGACCAGCAAGTTCTGGAGTACAAGTCTTCAGTATTATTGATAGAATGTTGTCAGAGCCCATAGCCTTTACAGTATTCAATGTCTCCAACCTTTTCTTAATCTACGGAATCTCAACAATTCAGCTGAAGGTTGATGGCCAATCTGCCTATCACACAACTATTCAAATAGTTGAGGGCCTGCATTGTTGTCAATTCAGTTAAGAATTGAAAGCGTTAACTGACATCAGCAGATATGCTCTGACCATTAGAATATGAATAAATGTTCCTGGGTGGAGCTAACCAGTATTTCACATGTCCTCTTACCAGTCTTTCAGTGATTGTTTTTAATGTTAATAGAATGTACCTAAAGTAGTAAATATGTACTTATTCTTAAATTGAACCTGACATATTACAAAAGACAATTGTATTTTAGAATATAATTAGCAGCGTCCAGAGACCTGGGTTCAATTCCCGCCTCAGGCGATTCTATGTGTGGAGTTTGCACATTCTCCACGTGTCTGCGTGGGTTTCCTCCGGGTGCTCCGGTTTCCTCCCACAATCCAAAAATGTGCAGGTCAGGTGAATTGGCCATGCTAAATTGCCCGTAGTGTTAGGTGAAAGGGTAAAGGTAGGAGAATGGGTTTGGGTGGGTTACGCTTCAGCGGGTCAGTGTGGACTTGTTGGGCTGACGGGCCTGCTTCCAAACTGTAAGTAATCTAATCAAACAATTTACAGTTCAAGAAGATTCAGATTATCAGTAACGTAGACTAATAACAGCAAGAAAGATTTATGATGGTAATACTCAAGGCATCTCAGATAGTTCCAGTGGAATCCAACATACAGTCAGCCCATGAATCAAAAGTTTGAACGAGAAGATTTACACTCAGAATTGTAGAGTCTCTAAAATGTAGAAACACACAATTCAGCTATTTATTGACTCCACACTTTCCAAAGAGTATTTCATTCAGACCTACACCTCTATTTCTGTAACCCTGAATTTCACATGGCTAATCTGCCTAGCCTGTATATTCCTGGACACTATAGGCAATTTTAGCAAGGCCAATAAATCCAACCTGCTCATCTTTGGATTCTGGGGGGAAATTGGAACACTCAAAGGAAACTCATTAATGACACAGGAAAAATGTGCAAACTCCACATAATTATCCAAAGCTGGAATTGAACTTGTATTCCTGGCACTATGAGACAGCAGTGTTAACCACAGACCCACTATGCGTCCCACTCATTGAGTACCTTTAAGATTAAATAAGAAATGTGAGAAAGACCAGGTCAGTACTATACTTTGTAATCTAGGAATCATCACTGAAAGAGCAATACCTAAACTGTACATTGATGAGAATACGGCATCACCAAACGAGCTATTCCATTCTTTTTCAATGTTTATTTCAGTGTGCAGAGAAATGTAATTGTTAAGCAGACAAAATTAACTAGAAGAAAGCAGAAACCAAAGTCATCTAATGGTGAAGGTAGCTGTTGATTCCTCCGTGAAACACATTTGTTTAAAGTGTGCACTGTGCCCGATATATTGGTAGATGCCGTGTTTTGGGGTGAGACTTCCAAGTTTTGAGCTCATCATTTCCAATATCCAGAGGGTCTCTGTCATTGAGAAAATCCAGGCCATTGTCTCAACTCAGCTGAAGATGTCAGGGATTGATTGGATAATTGGAAGATCAAAAGTGAGTTAGGGATTCAGTTTAATAATGGCCTGTGTTCAAATCTTATCATAAGATGATTATGAAATTTGTATCCAACAAAATTCTCAAACAAAAAGCCAGCCTAATGGTGACCATGTAACCACAAGTGATTGAGGTAAAATCCCATGATGTTCACTAATATTATTTAGGGATGGAAATTTGCTGAACCTACCCAATCGAACCTGCATGTGACTCCAGACTCACACTAATGAACCTGACTCTCAACAGGTCGCTAGGAAATTAAGGATGAGCAATAAATACAGGACGAGCCACCATTATCCATGTTCCATAAACAAATAATTTAAAAATCACAGGTTTTAATTCTCTAACCTTTTGTGGGTAAATATTAAGCTTAAGTCAGCCTGATTCTAACTCAGTGTTGAGGAATTTTTTGGAAGGTTCCAAATGCTAGATAATTTCCCACAGTAAATTTCACCTTTACAGGCAATTCTCAAAGAGACAATTACGTCAGGTTTTCCGCATAGCCCTGATGCCGACCTTCAGTCTCTGCTGCTACAATGTATATCAATCCATCAGAAAGTCCAAGCCAATGTTTACTAATCTCAATGTTGTCCCTTATGTATTAGTGTCTATGAATTAATGACATTAAAAATATCACCTGTCCCAGACTGAGAAAGCTCGATGCATAACGTTCATGGCTATGGTCAATTTCACAGCTTCTGGAAATAACAATCCTACCCTGCTCTGAGGCAGCAGTTCAGGCTGAAATGATTCGCAGCTTTCAGTGTGATGTATTGTTCCTCTCTGATGGTGAGTTGAAAAATTGCTTCCTCAAGATCATGGATGAATATTTTCACCTTCTGAGAGCTCTTCTGCCTCTTCTCCTCCAGCATTTTTAGGCAGCTTTGTCTTGCTCGGTGTTACCTCTGCATATTGTCTCTGACACGCTGCAAGCCAAAGGTGATAATAAGTGCAATATCCTTGTCTGGTGAGCAAGTATACTAGTAACAGCCTTGAAATGAGAACTTACGTCTTGAGCAGCTCAGCAGATTTACATATACAAATCACAGTATACATAATCAAACATTTTCATAGACTCAGTAATAGCCAGTAGAAAGCAATCAATAACTTATCTTGATGTATTTGATGATTGTTGTAAATAGCACTTATTCAAGGTGGGGACAAAAATGGAAGGTGGGGTAAGGGTGGAGTGAGTGTGTGTATTATCCTTCTTGTTATTGAAAGCATATAACTTTGCAATGGAAAAAAATCATTAGAAGTGTTATTTAGCTTGAGTATGACAGTGTGGCATTACGTCAGTGTTGCAGGGCTACTGGTATTGTGATTTGCCTACTTTACATACTTCCACTGCACATTCTACATCCTTACCAAAGTAATTCTTGGTGCAACAAGCTGCAAAAAATATGTACTTGTACCGTAGACACCATTTTGGCCTGGAAACAACATCTGTAGTGTGGAGACTGTGGGCATAATAAGACCATGTTTGGCAAAGTTATCAGAATGTTCCTGAAAACTGAATGTGCAGCCTTAGAAATAGAAGTATCTCTTCTTCCAAATGAAACTTTGTTTCAGTAGACTGAAACTCCATCATTTCAAATGTCCAGTTGAGAATTTATGTATTATCTTATCAGCAAAAGCTTTACATTAATATTGAGTTTATTACAAAACTTTCATGCTCATGAAATGGTCCAGTTGAAGTTTACCGCACATGGTATGTACTCAGTTGCTTATTGAATAGCAAAGCAGATCTCAAGATGTAATTTTTTGCAGCAAAGAATGAAGAAAAAAAGGTCTGTTGCCCTAAGCCATGTTGCACATTTAAAAAGCATCGTGGATCACTGCACTCATCTTGGAAAATGGAAAAAGCATACTTTCAATCCTAATGAATGTAACATAGGTGCTTAGAGGACTGGAAGGAAATGATCAAGTCATTCATTAAAAATTTAGATTATAGCCGACCTAGCTTTGAAATGTCATTTCAATCATTTCCAGCTTTTTGATAATGCTTTAGATGTAAATGCATCTAACATTTTACAATTTACTTCTACCTGGAGAAGCTGACTTGACTCCCTTGGTATAATTTTCTGGATTAATTTAAATTTATCATCCTGATTTCCACATAGAATATCAGTGCTGTAATTTCAGACACCCCCTTCCTTTCTTTCAGCATCATTGACTCTCTGTGGAGCTGCCCCATGCTGTAATTCGTATGCAAATTTTCACTACTTTCAGCTAAGTTTGATGTTGCATGCATTTGCTGATAAGACACATTCAGTAATCCGTTGCTCCCAGTAGGGAACCATGCTGAACTTGAAAGGCTGATAGGACTACAACACTGTTACATTGATTCTCTGATACACGCTTTCTTCAACCACTATTTCCCACTGGAAGTAGAGATTACAGGGCTTAACAAAAGAAGCAGCACTTCAAAAGCTAGTAAACCTGTTGGACTGTAACCTGGTGTTCTGTGATTTTGTCCATGGCAGTCCAATACTGGCACCTCCAATTCATCATTATCTGTTGTCTTTGTAGCTACATAGATGTTTTGCAAGATTTCATGAACTATCTCTCCTTGTTGTCTTCAACTGCATGCTTTAATCATCCACTTAAGTACATTATAGTCCACAGAACCAAAGTAGGTAAATGAAGGAAAGTGACAGATCAGCTTTGTTCAAATTAATGATAAAATGGTCCTGTAAAGCTAAGTGGTCTATTGCTGTTCACAAAAGGTGAGTGCTCTGAATTGCAGACAAACCTCCCTCTGAATGACATATATCCCTTCTGCTCAAGCCTGTACCCTTTTTCAAGAAAAATAGGAAGTAAATAATTAATTCAAGTGAAAGTACTTTCAGCCTTTCCTGTATTTCAGCCCACTGAAACAAATATGTACAGTGAAAATAAAGGTATGTCATGCTATTATAATCAATGGAAAGAGCTGTCAAAGGGAGTGGCTTTACAAGTAGTGATGGGAAATGGAAGGCATGTGCAGCAAAGTCACCATTACATGTGAAAATGCTGTGGATGCTTGAAATATGGAACAAACATCAAGGATACTGGTGAAACTCAGCATATCTGACACTATCTATAGATAGAGATTTGCAATTAACATTTTGGGTCCAGCATGACTGAAGAAGAGTAATACAGGACTCAAAACATTAACTCCATAGATGCACAGATATTGTCAGACATGCTGAGTTTCTCCTGCATTCTCAGGGCATGTGTAATAAATTCTAGTACACTTCCAGTCTCCTACTGCATTTTCATGACTTGATATTATACTGCATCAAATGGAATAAGGTTTAATTTGGAAAAGGTCCTATGGACTGTCTAGTCAGAGATGTGGCATACCGTGTCATGGGGTTAGGTAAACATTCATTTGTGTGTGTTGCAACTGCTGACCACTCACATTATTAAGGAGCTGATTTGTTTTTACTTTCCCCAAATATGTTCATTGGTACCATGACCAATGAATTCATCTAGCACGTGTATTATTGTAGCTGTGGGTGCTGCACAATGATAGTGAAGAGAAATTGAAGAAGAACAAATGTGTCAGTGAGCCCAGGTCCAGCAGAGCCCTAGTGGCTGCCCAACAGCAAGGTAGGTACAGAATGTGACGTGTCTATCTTCCTCAATGCCATTTCCACCAGATGGTGAGATGCATTGCTGCTGCTGAATATGGATATCCTGGAACACACTCATTAAAATGTGTTGCTTGCTGAAGCAGGACGTATGAAGAGGTGGTTGTACATCTTATTTCAAGGCCATCAAGGTGACAGCTGTGCTAACCTTTGTATGCTATTGTCTTCTTTCAAAGAGCCTTTTAAGGAGCCAATGGGGACTGGTGTGGGATTACACAGCTCTCAAATCACAAATCTATCAGGTTTGAGACTGATGCAATTTGTGCCAGATCAGTAAACTTTATCTGTTTTGCTCATGACCAAGATCAATCTACAGACTGGGAAGTAGACTTTACCAACATAGCTAGCTTTTGCCAGACATAGGTCACTGTACATGCTGTACAGAGGTTACATTGAGATGGTTACAGGATTAACTTCTACAGCTCTTGACACCATAACCCAAATCTGTTACAAGATGCATGTAAATGCAGCTCATTCTTCCACTAGGACCATCATGGATGTACAGATAGGACTGTTGAAGATAGGTTTCTGATTATAAGTTCAGTCTGTGAGTGCCTTGAAGTATACTACAGCCAAAAATACGCTGTTTGATGCAAGTTTTTCTGTGGTCTGCATAACTGGAGTAGGCAAAAAGTAGATGTGATGGATATACTGAAGTGCTGGGAGAGCAGCAGCGATCTTTTGAGAGGAATATGAGGATAATGAGTTAGAGAAATACCACCTTTGCCATGGCAGAATAATGTGGTGTTGGAGGCAACAAGTCTGACATTTGGTTCCAATAGATCTGAGGAGGATAAATTAATTGAATGTAAATTTGTTGTTGCTCAAAAGACAAGTGGCCTCTGTTTAGTCTAGAAAGCAAATGAAGATCTTTTGTTTGTTTTATATTCATATATTTTAGTCTTCCATAAAAATTATCATGATCAACTGTTTTGGGGATTTACAGCATATGCTGCTCCCACATTCAACATTGACAAGATGTTCAGATAACATTCTAATATAGTGTCGCACTAAGGAAAGGTAACCTCTGTAGCTTCATTTTCGTAGCTGCAGTTGCGATGGTAATTGATCAGGTAATATTGCAAAGTGTCAAGACATTGACAAATGTGATCTTCTGTTTTTAGTGAAGGATCACCTGTGTCACCTATGTGCCCTCCCTTTGCGTTTTTTTTGTTTCCCTCCCAATTCCCACTATATTGAATTTGTGTGAAGAGCTATTTGTGTCTGACATTTGACACAATGCAAATTAGCACAAATGCAGCACTATAGAGGTAGGGTGCAAACACAATGACGCAAGCAGTGGAGAATTGCATGAAATAATTCACTAGGGCTCTTGGAACGAAAACCACAGTGGAACTCCCCAAAATTGACACTTTGTTAACTTTTGGTAAGATTCTTTCAATGTTTTAAAGCAGTGGTACAAAGATTCTTAATAAGCAAAAGAATGAAAGGTTACCAGGGTAAGTGGGAATGAGAACTTAAGGCTACCATCAGATCAGCCAAGATCTTATTCACTGCTGAAGCATGTTCAAGGGGCCAGATGCCTTACTCCTTGTTTGTATAATGAGAGACTAGAAGGAGGCGAGAGGATACTCAGTCTTTGCAATGGTAAAGTTTTGCACATTTCATTTCTTACCTCAGCTCTTTACTAAAGTTATACACTTTTTTTCTGTACTGAAACTATATTCTGAGTATGTGATATACTCAAAATCACTTGCTAGCTTCTCTTAGCCACAACGTTAGAAGCAACAAAATGTCTATTTGGGTTCCAGCTGTGATGACAGGGTACTGGAGCAGAAGAAATGAAATTTGTTTCTTGGATGAAGCTTTTCAAGTTCTGCTCCAAAAGATAGAAGATGCTGTAACTCTATAATCCTAGTATCTTACTGTCACTAAGGCAGACCCTAATATCAATTACTCTGCCCACAATGATTGAGTAAAACACTGTGCTTAGGGAATGTCTGAGTCCTAGGACTGTGCAAGCACAATAAATCTCTGATGCCCTGATGCCAACCTACTGCTTAGATTAGAAACGACTGAATTTTTGATATATTTATATTTCTTCACTCAAATAATGCCAAGTTGTGAAGAAATTGTCTGTTAGCTAAGTGGTGACACCGGAGGTTAGAGTGGCACAAGCAAGAAACTTTTAAACTACTAATACAGAGGAACCTCAAATATGCGAAGGAAATGGGCAGGGAATGTTTCATTCGGTTAATCAAATGCTGGATAATCGAATGTCGGATAACATAGTTAGCCAGGAATTGGGACTTTGCGATCTTGTTCGGATAATTTAAAATTTGGTTAATCGAATGCTGGATAACCGAGGTTCCTCTGTATATCATAAAACATTTGGACTATAGAATGATACAGAACAGAAACAGACCCTTTGGTCCAACCAGTCCATGCCAAACATAATCCCAAACACCTGCCTGATCCTGGCCCATATCCCTCCTGACCTTTTCTATTCATATATCTATCCAAATGTCTTTTAAAAGTTGTAATAGTTCCTGCATCCAACACTTGTTCAGCAAGTTTATTCCACATACGAACTACCCTCTGTGTAAAATAAATTTCCCCATGTCTTTTTTAAATTTCTATCCTTTCACCTTAAAAAAAACAATTTCATGTTCTCAAAGTATACAAGCTCTGTGCTTTCTACCCATGATGAAATATTGATCAATATGTTCTCAAGGAGTAAAATGCTAATTTATCAATGTAATTTACCACCCACTAATGAAACCACAATGTTTCTGCAGTGATTGTAACATGGTCAGCTTGGCAAACCTCATAGAAACTGAAAATAGGAGCAGTTATAGGCCATTCACCCATTCAAGCCTGCACCACCATTCAATGTGATCATGGATGATTGTGCAATCCCATTCTTGTCCTCTCCCTATACCCCTTGATCCCCTCAGCTGCAAGGACCATGTCCAGCTCCCTCTTGAAATTATTTAATGAACTGGCTCCAACAGCTTCCTGTTGGAGAGAAGTCCACAGGTTCACAACCAGCCTATAATTCCCAATTTTCTCTCTTCTTGCTTTTTTATAATGTGTAGAGTTACATTAGTTACCCTCCAGCCTATTGAAACTCTTCAAGAGACTGTAGAATGCTGAAGAATGATCACCAATACATTTGCTATTTCTAGGGCCATTTCCTTAAGTACTCTGGTATGTACAGAATTAAGCCTGAGGGACTTATCGGGTTTTAATATCATCACTTTCCCAATACCATTTCCTAACTAATAAGGGTATCCTTCAGCTAATCCTTCATACTTGACCCCCATCCTCTAGTATTTCCTGAAGATTATTTATGTCCTCCTTAGTGAAGACAAGTCCAAAGTATTTGTTCAACTGGTCTTCCATCTCTTTGTTGTCCAATATGATTTAACCTGATTCTAATTGCAAAGGACCTACATTGGTCTTCACTAGTCTTTTTCCCTTCATATATCCATAGAAGCTTTTGCAGTCAGTTTTTATGTTTTCCATAAATTTAGTTTAATGTTCTATTTTTTTCTTTCTAAATTTAATCTCTTGTCCTCCTCTGCTGAGTTTTAAATTTCTCCAGAGTTTGCTTCTTTTTCTGGTAAATTTATATGACTCCACTTCGGATTTAACACTGCCTGATTTTCCTTGTTAGCTATGGTTGAGCTACCTTCCTTGTTTTACTTTTATGGCAGACAGGAATGTACAATTGTTGAAGTTCATCATTTGTTCTTTAAACATCTACCATCCATCATCAACCTCTTAAGTATCCTTGGCCAGTATTTTCCTAGCCAATGCATGCCTCATACCATCAAAGTTAGCTTTCTTTAATTTCAGATTTAATTGTGTCACTCTCCATCTTAATGAAGAATTCTAACATATTATGGTCATTCTTCCCCAAAGGGTCTCACATCATAATGTTGCTAATTAATCCTCTTGTTACAAAATAAGCAGTCTAGGATGGCTTGCTCTCTAGTTGGTTCCTTGACATATTGTTCGAGGAAACTATCCATCATACATTCAAGGTAACCCTTCTCCATTGCATTGCTATTTGTTTGATTAGTCCAATCAATATGTAGATTGAAGTCACCCATTATAACTGCTGTATGCTTATTGCATGCATCTCTAATTTCCTCATTGATACAGTCCTCAACATCACAACTATTGTTTGGTGGTCTGTACACAAATACCACTAACTTCTTTTTCCATTTGGGTATTCCACAGCTCCACCCATACTGATTCCACATCATCTCGGCTTCCTTACCATTCCACATCATCAATGGTTCTTCCTTACCATTGTGTTAATCTCTTCCTCAACCAGCAACACTACCCCACCTCCCTTTCTTTTCTGTCTGTCATTCATGAATAACCCAGGATGTTGAGTTCCTATCCTTGGTCAACCTGGAGCCAGGTCTCTATGATCCAAATTACATCCATTAATATCCATTAATATCCATTGATAACTTTTGGAACAGCTAATTCATCCACATTATTACAAATGTTCCTTGTATTGAGACACAGAGCTTTCAAACTCATTTATTTTTAACAGTTATTGCCTTTTTAAAATTATTGTGAAATGTGGCCCTTTTTGATTTTTGTCTTTGGTTTCTCTGCCTTCCACTTTCACTTTTCCCCTTACTGTACTTTGTTTGTGTTTACACTTTATTTCCCTCTGACATCCTGCATTGGTTCCCATTCCCCTGCTATATTAGTTTAAACCCTCCCCAGTAGCACTAGCAAATGCTTCCCCAGGACATTGCTTCCAGTCCTGCCCAGGTGCAGAACGTCCACCTCCACCAGATCTGGTTCCAATGTCTCAGGAATTTCATTCCCTCCCTCTTGCACCACCCCTCAAGTCACATATTCACCTTTGTTATGCTGCCATTCCTACCTTGGCTAGCACGTGGCACTGATAGCAATCCTGAGATTACTACCTTTGAGGTTCTACTTTTTAATTTAACTCCTAAGATGCTAAATACAGCTAGCAGGAAGGCATGACATTTTTAAAGTCAATATCATTGGTGTCTACATGCACCACAAGAGCTGGCTATTCACTGTCCCCCACCCCTGAATGTCCTACAGCCACTCCAAGACAACCCTGACCCTGACACGACAGAGGCAAAATACTATCAGCAGGGGAGCACTGCACTGCCTTCCTCATCATTTTCTGTCTTTTAGTCACTCAGTCCCACCCTTCCTCAGTAATTTTTATCTACGGTGTGACCAGCCTACTGAACATGCTATCCACAATTCCTTCCACATCGCAGATGTTCCAAAGTAAATCCAGCCTCAGCTCATAAGAACATAAGAACCAGGAGCAGGAGTAGGCCATCTGGCCCTTTGAGCCTGCTCCGCCATTCAATAAGATCATGGCTGATCTTTTCATGGCCTCGGCTCCACTCACCCACCCTCTCACCACAACCCTTAATGCCTTTACTGTTCAAATAATTATCTAACTTAGCTTTAAAAACATTCAATGACATAGCCTCAACTGCTTCACTAGGCAGGGAATTCCACAGATTCACAACCTTTTGGGTGAAGATGTTCCTCTTCAATTCAGTCCTAAATCTGCTCCCCCTAACTTTGAAGCTATACCCTCTTGTTCTAGTTTCACCGTCCAGTGAAAATAAGAGAGAAGAAAAGCTACTCACCAGTCACTCACCTGCTGCCTGTGACTTCACTGTTAAATTTCTTTCCACTTCTCCTTTACTCTTGTGTGGTCAGCAGCTGCAGTAGCTTCGTCCTCCTCTAACTGCCTTACCTCACTGCTGCTCACCCTCCTCAGAGAAGCCTGGTGTTCACTTAAGCCTACACTTAAATCGGCAGGAGCACTTCAACCACAAAGCATCCTTCTCAAAATGGCTGCTCTGTTATAGCTTGCCTTCCTTTTATTCACTCTTGGGCAGTGACTGATTCGACTTCTCCTTGAATCTGTTTCAGAAGCACCCTCTGTTAAGTGTCCTCGCAAGGTGTGTTGACACCAGCTCTTCTGCACTCCCCTCCTCGGTTGCAGTGATTGAGACAACACCTTTCAGAATTCTTCTCAGCGGCGTCCTCTGTTGATCTTTAAAGGGCACAATTCTTCTTAAATACCCTTTTACCCTTAATGTATTTAGAGAATCTCTTTGGATGTTCTTTAACCCAACTTGCCAAAGCCACCTTAAGTCCCCTTTTTGCCATCCTGATTTCCCTCCTTCTGCACCTGTACTCCTCCAAGGATTCACTCAATCCTAACCATCTACACCTGATGTATGCCTCCTTTTTTTCATGACCAGAGCCTCAATGTCTTCCGGCATCCAGCATTCCCTACATTACCAGCCTTGCCCTTCACACTAATTGGAACAAATTTTCTCAGAACTCGTGTTATCTTATTTTTGAAGGCCTCCCACTTTCTAACCATCTCTTTAACTACGCATAGCCTCTACCAATCAACTTTTGAAAATTCCTGCCTAATATCATTGAAATTGTCCTTATTCCAATTTCATAAGTTCATAAGATATAGGAGCAAAATTAGGCCATTTGGCCCAACGGACCTCATACCATTCATTCATGGCTAATACACTCCTCACCCCCTTTTTACTATTTTCTCTCCATATCCCTTCAATCCATTATCAATTAAAAATCTATCTAACTTCTGCTTAAATTTACTCACTGTCCCAGCCTCCACTGCACTCTGGGGTAGCAAATTCCACAGATTCACAACTCTTTGGGAAAGTAGTTTCTCCTCAATTCTGTTTTAAATTTACTACCCTTTATCCTAAGATCATGACCTCTTGTCCTAGAATGCCCCACAAGAAGAAGCATCTCCTCCACATCTATTTTATCCATACTTCTATCAATATTGAATACCTTCATTTGACCTCCCCTCATTCTTCTAAATTCCAGAGAACATTGGCCTAAACTGTTCAATCTTTCTTTATATGACAAACCCCTCATCTCTGGAATCAATCTAGTAAACATCCTCTGAACTGCCTTCAATGCCACTACATCTTTCCTCAAATAAGGGATTAAAACTGTGCACAATACTCCAGGTGTCATCTCACCAATGCAATTTAGACCTTTAACTTTTTGATTAGGTCTTTCCTTTTCCATAACTATTTTAAAACTAATGGAATTATGATCATTGGCTCCATAGTGCTCTCCCATTGACATCCTAATCACTTGCCCTGTCTTATTTCCCAAGAGAAGTTTTGCTCCTTCTGTAATAGGTACATCACATATTGGATAAGGACATTTTCTTGTTAACACTTAAATTCCACTCTGTCTAAGCCCTTAACGCTATGAAATCCCAGTCTATGTTTGGAAAGTTAAAATCCCCTACTATTACAACCTTATTTTTCTTCCAGGTATCTGAGATCTCCTGACATATTTGTTTCCCAATTTCCCACAGGCTATTGGACAGCCTATAGTACAATCCCAGTAAGGTGATCATCCCTTCTGATTTCTCAGTTCGGCCCATATAACTTCACTTCACATTCTTCCAGAATATCTCCCTAAGTATAGCCATAATGTATCCCTTAACCAAAAACAACTGCCTTTCTTGGCCTCCTTTCTTTCTTCTACAATAAGCTTCCAGTGCTGCCTCTCTCTGAACCATATTTCTGTAATACCTATGATAATCCAGTCCCATTATGCCAACCGTGCCTGCATTGACCTGCCTTACTAGTCAGGCCTCTTGAAATGAAATAAATGCAGTCTTACCTCATTCTCTGTCTTGCTCTTATCTGCCTTTAGTGTTTAATGTGACCTCTTTTCTATTCTACCAGCCTCAGACTTATCTCTTTTCTCACTAATTCATTTCTACTTGTAGCTTTGCAAATGTTTAGTATTTAGAAATTTGAGAGAGAAAATCATGTCTCATAATATGCGACTATACCTTTAAAAGTTATGCTCATGAAATAGTGACATGAGGGTGTAAATATCTCAAACGCTATTATTTAGGATAACTTGAAGCATGACACTGTTGGAAACATGCTGCTGTTTGTAACAGAATAGCTAAACACTGATGTACCTGTTAATGTAATTGTAATTGTATTTGTATTTGTTTCACACCGTGTTTTCCATGTTCATTTTCTTGCGTAACAAGGATTGACATAAGCATTGCCACATCAGGTTAAACTTTCTAACTAGAAACAAAACACACATCAAAAGACACAGCTGACAGATTGCCCTTTTACAGAATGGTTAACATTTTTTGTTTACCTTTTAAGCTGTGAAGTTTAATTGCTGTCTGCAACACTCAGGGATTTGATAAAGGTGTGAGGAGGCTCAGCAACAGTGAAGTGAGGGGAAGCCCTACCTGAGTGCCAGACCTCCTGCTCTCCATGACATCTCTATTTCCTCTTGTGCTATGAAAGGTTTTGGTTCATTCAGTAGTTTTCTCCATTATTGAATATTGAAATATTCCTGAATTCAGAGGACACTGACATTCAAGGCGTCCTTAGGTGTCCTTTCTGCTCTGGGTCACACCTCACTAGAACACCTCTATTAATATCTTCCTCCACCTCAATGGTCTCCCTTTCAGAGCCTCAAGGTTCTCAAGTTCCATATTTCTCTGGAGAGGCACGTTATGGAACATCACAATTACAGAAGCTGAAATTTGTGTATGGTGTATGACTAGGACAATGTCCATTGTGGGCAGAGTCAGTAGGAATTTGATTAGCGAAAGTATGATATCCATTTTTGATGAGTTTTTAGAAATTGAAGGAACAAGTTACAAAGTGTACTTGCAATCTGCAAATACATTTAATTTGTGAGCATTTTATCATCTGTTGTCCATTCGTGGAAAGTGAATGCCACAGAGCTGCATAACATTGGAACAGGCCCCTCAGTCCAATTCATCCGTGCCAACCAGATATCCTAAATTAATTTAGTCGCATTTGCCACCATTGGACCAATATCCCTCTAAATGTTTCCTATGTATGTACCCATCCAGATGCCTTTTAACTGTTGTAATTGTACCAATCTCTACCATGTCCTCCGGCAGCACTGTCTGTATGAAAAAGTTGCTACTTAGGTCTCTTTTAAATCTTTCCTCTTTCACCTCAAACCTATGCCCTCTAGTTTTGGATTCCACTATCCTGTGGAAAAGACTTTGGCTATTCACTCTATTCATGCCACTTATGATTTTATAGATTTCGAAGAGGTTACTGCTCAGCCTCCGGCTGACCAGGGAAAATAGCCCCAGCCTGTTCAGCCTCTCCCTATAGCTCAAAACCCTCCAACCCTGACAACATTCTTGTAAATATTTTCTGAACCCTTTTAAGTTTCACAACAGCCTTCCTATTATCAGGGAGACCAGAATTAGACACAGTATTCCAAAAGTGGACTAACCAATGTCCTGTACAGCCGCAATATTCCTATACTCAACGCACTAACCAATTAAGACAAGCATACCAAATGCCTTCTTCACTATCCTGTCTAGTTGTGACTCTACTTTGAATGTGCTTAGGATTCAAGTGTTGATCAAAGACTAATTATAGAATCCCTACACTGTGGAAGCAGGCCATTTGGCACATTGAGCGCACATCAACCCTTGAAAAAAAAAATCCCACCCAGACACCATCCCCCAGCCACATCCTTGTAAACCTGAATTTCCCATAGCTAATCCATCTAGCCTCATATCCTTGGAAACTATGGGCAATTTCGCATGACCAATCCATCTAACCTGCACACCTTTGGACTACGGGAGGAAACCCACGCACAAGTGGGGAGAATATGCAAACTCAACACAGACAGTCACCGGAGGATGGAATCAAACCCAGGTCCCTGGCACTGTGAGGCTAACCACTAAACCATTGCTATTGGTTCTTGCAAATTTGACATTGTCATATCAGTGATGGTGAAGTTAGCAGCAATGACTTGAAACAAAGTGAATGTCGGTCAAATATGACCCAGAACTTACGGAACTTTGAAGATTACAGTGCGACAAGATGAGGATCACTTGTTTTGTAAGTATTAGCATGGACTCTACTGAATGCTGCTAAGTTTCATGTTAACGTGAGTTTGGGATTGGAAGGGTTGGAGCACAGCTGGTACTCACAGTCATACAGTGCAGGAAAGACCCTTCACACCATCAAGTCTGCATTGACGTAGCTACTACTAAAGGTGAGCTAATTCAATTTCCTGCACTTGTTCCATATTTCAAAGATTATGATATTTCAATGCTCATTGAAATATTTTTAAAGGTGTAAGTTTTCTACACCCGCTCCCTTCCCAGGCAGTGCATTCCAGATTCACACCACTCTTTGAGTGAAAATGTTTTTACCCAAATCCCCTCTGAATCTCCTGCCCCTTGCCATAAAACTATGCCCCCTCATAATTGACCTCTCAATCAAAAGGAAGAGCTGCCTGTCCATACGCACCCTGTCCATACCCTTAAACATACCCTGCTCAGTTTTCTCTGCTTTAAAGAAAACAATCCCTGGCAACACCCCAGTGAATTTCCTCTGTATCTCCTTTATTTTTATCACATCCTTCCTGCAGTGAGGTGACCAGAACTGCACACAGTACTGAAGCTGTGGCCTAGCCAATGCACTGTAAACTCCAACATTACCCCCTTGCTCTTATACTCTATGCCACAACTGATGAAAAATATGCCTTTTGAACAGTCCTATTCATGTGCTGTGCTGACTTCAGAGATCTGTGATCCCTGTGTTCCCCTAAGTTACCCAGTGTCTTGTCATTCATTAAGTACTCACTTGTTTCTTTTTCCAAAATATTCTCTCATCTTGTTTCTCCTTCCATTTCCTTTTGATGTGATTTGTTTGTCATTCAGCTGGTGTAGCACTTTCACCACTTTGGAACACATGCTGAGGCTGAAACTGAACAAATTAGAGATTTGTCCCTCAATTGCAGAATTCTGTACGTCTCACTTGTGGAAAATTCTTGTGCAGCCCTTATCTGCAGCATATGCCAGCACAGTCATTTCACAGCGTTGAGAACCTACACCTCATATTCTGAACATAGGTTATTGCCAGTAAGAGTGATGTGCCCAACAATTGATGGGAGGTTGATCACTGTGACTGCCTTCCTAACAAGGTGAAGCAAGATACAGGAGGACCAGTACTGACAGCAATACAGAAACAAAGCAGATCTTCGTGGAAGCTGAGGAGCATTCAACCTGGGCAGCAGTCACAGCCACAATGCACCTCAGGATGCATCAAAGCTGTAAGAGGAGTACAGATTTTCATCCCAAATCCACTTCCTGCTGCAATGCACAAAGGATCTGTATATAGTGGTACACTCTGACGGAACTATACCAGCTGTTAGAACAGGTCCTAATGGTTATAGGAAGGGAAGGATCTGTCCTGATGATTGAGAAGCTCACAGCCATTTTGAATTTCCCTGCTATTGGCATCTTTCTGGGAGTGATGGGTGACCTGTGTGGGATCTCTCAGTCATGCCCCCAAAAATGCACCAGGACAGTGATCGATGCAATCTGTGCAAGATCACACCAATTCATTTTGTTTCCTGATGCAATGCTGCAATCTGGACAGCAGATGTGGGAACATAGATGACTTCACCCAAGTGCAGGTTGGGATTAACTACAAGGCACTGAGAGGCCAGTATCAGGTGATCAATGCAGCTGATTTCCAGAAGTGCGTGCTCACTATCCTGGCAGCTGCCATGACACCTACATACTGGAACACTCTCATGTACTTGCTTTGTTTGAAGGTCTTTACAAGACTGTTTACTGAGAGAGAAGGGCTACTTACTGGAATTAAGGATCATGACACCATTGCACAACTTCCTGATTGATGCAGAGCTCAGGTACAATGCTGTCCATGCTTCAACCAGGTCTGTGGTGGAGCAGACAATAGAACTGCTGAAGACTGCCTGAACCAGTCTGGTGATCCCTCCAGTATACTCCAGACAGAGTGTGCTCTGCACAATTGGAGTAGGCAATAAGTTGATGTGAAACATGTTGAGGAACTAGGAGAACGTGAGCAGTAATCTGAGGAGGAAAAAACATTCAAGCTGACAAAGCTGTTCTTGTCCATGACAGAGCTTAGCTCTGTCAGGCCCTACAAGTCAGACAGGACATGTATGACACAATAGATGACGCTAGGTGCAGCAAGCAATTGTGGACTACAAAATAGTCATTGGTTATCATGACAGCATTGTGGGGCCAAACTGCACTCTCTATTGCAGGAGCAAGTTACTGTAAATGCTGGAATCTGAACTAAAAACAAAAAAGCTAGAGATCACAGCAGGTCAGGCAGTATCTATGGACAGAAAGCAAACATTGATGTACGGCACAATGGCACCGTGATTAGCATTGCTGCCTCACAACGCCAGAGACCTGGGTTCAACTCCCGCCTCAGGTGACTCTCTGTGTGGAGTTTGCACCTTCCCTGCGTGGGTTTGCTCCAGTTTCCTCCAACAATGTGCACGTTAGGTAAATTGGCTAGGCTAAATTGCCTGTAGCGTTAGGTGAAGGGATAAATGTAGGGGAATGGGTCTGGGTGAGTTGTGGGTCAGTGTGGACTTGTTGGGCCGAAGGGCTTGTTTCCACACTATAAGTAATCTGATCTAATCTTTCAAGTCTTGTTTGTGTTCATTTTTGCTGAAAGTATATAATAGCTCATCCTTGGAATACTCTGATTGTTTGCCTGTCTGTGATGTTCCCCTACTGGAGAATTACAAAATGGATATTGGAGACAGGGTCTGACTCAGGGTTTTTAGATGGGGGGATGTAGGAAAGTTAGACAATGGTGTTGTCGTTAAACAGCGACAAGGATGAGAGTGCATAAAAGTGTCAGCTATGTTCCATGAGCAGTGTGGTTTTTCAGCTACTGTGCCATTACATTGCCAGCAAGGGGCATTGCCAGGTTGTCCAGGTGCACAGCAGCCTTGCAAATTTGATGTGGGTGCAAAAGATGACAGTCTTTCCTCAGGTATCTGAGTGCAACTTTCTCCGGTGACAGTGCATGGTAAAGTAGAAATGGAATCAGACATGATAGATGCTATAGGGATGTGGTAGATAGTTAATGAGCTAATACTTAGTATGACATGTCAAGACATCTCACTGGGTCTTGCAGCAAAAATCCTCCCAAAACGTGATGCAACTGAAGTTGTGCAAAAAAATTGTAAGATTCAGCCCACAAGTTCTGTTTGTCCTTCTGACCTATTTTTCCATGAAATCACATGATTAATTCTGTTCAACCCAGAATTGTCCAAACGATCCCATAGACCAGTTTATCATTGTCAGCAAATATATATATATATATATTCCATAAAGCACATTTGGTGATTTAGATTTCTTTGACCTTATTTTACTGATATTGGCAGGGAAGTGTTCCAAAGTGGAATCAACTTTATGATCAGAAATACTTTGGCTTTGTGAAACACTATTATAAGTAATTCAGGGACAAAAGTTCATATGGTTTCCCAGTACAACATGCATATCAAAAAAGTCTTTTGAGGTCATTGACGTCATGCAAAAATTCAATTAGAAGTCTTGGGACAGAGATCCATCTATAAGTATCAAAGTGGAACAAAATAATATTTACTTAGAGTGCATCTTCATTTCCATTTTGTCTGATTTACAAGAGATGGAAATCTGAAGAAGCAGGTATTTGAGAAAATGCTTTTGTCTCTCTAGGAAAAGGAGCCACAATATGAATGTAGCATTGATCATTAATTGAAAAGTATGCCACAATTTACAATTGCATCCACATAGAGCTGACAGACACAATTCTACAGTTGACAGTTAGGTTACTTTTTTGAGACAATGTTAAGACAAGTAAAATGGTTGCAGTGTTGTATTTGCACAACTCAAAAAAAAATTAAATGCAAAAATCATTAGATTATTACGTAACTGAGAAGGTTGCAGCAGTTTTTGTTTCTATCATTGAAATCACAGAGAGAAAGATAGAGTAACAGAGAGAAAGAGAGGCAGTGCGTGTGTGTGTGTATATATGTATAACAGTTTGAAAGAATGTTTTTCCTATCAGCTACCATTCCTTATCATCTGTCCAAGTTCAGAGCTGAAACTACAACATGCAAAACTAAACCTGCATTAAAGCACAGGAAATAATTTACCTCCCTCTCTCTATCTTTCTCTCTCCTTAAGAAAACAAAAACAAATGCAATCAATTTTAGAAAGAATGGTTTAAATTAACCTCAAAGCCCTTATCAGAAACTGCAGTTAAAAACAATAACAAAGTGGTCTTCTACATTGAAAATTTCTACCTTAATCCAGAAGTTAGTTGAATCTGTCATCTCCCTTTTCCAAATTAGTGCAAACCATTTTAAGAATGCCTGTGTTAAGTCATAGCTCCTTTTTTGGAGCAATTTTCATTGATAGAAAATAACCTTTTACTACCAGCTTATGATTTCTGAAAAAAATTCAGGAGCAACCAGAGGATCAGAGCAACATGCAAACCTGCTTGAGATGTGACCTGACTCACCCATCAAGGTGTGTCCAGTATTTGGTGATGTTTCACAAGAAGCCAACTTGTTCCACATTGAGCCAAAATCTGTAGGAAGTCCAATCATCCAAGTGCAACCCAATTCCATCAATGGCAACTATCAAGAGATGCTCACCTGTCATACAAGACATTTTCTGAGCCTTTCACTTTCACACAAAACTGCAACAGATTTGGAGATGCCAGTGTTGGACTAGGGTGTACAAAATTAAAAATCACATGACGCCAGGTTTAGTCCAACAGGTTTATTTGGAAGCACTAGCTTTCGGAACGCTGCTCCTTCATCAGGTGGTTGTGGAGTATAAGATTAAAAGACACAGAATTTGTAGCAAATGTTTACAGTGTGATGTAATGGAAATTATATATTGAAAAAGACCTGGATTGTTTGTTAAGTCTCTCATCTTTCAGAATGAATATGTTGGTTTCAGTTCTTTCATATGTAAATCGCAGAATTTTTTAAAGTTACATTCTGAAGTGAACTTTAACAATTGGTGTCATGTTGGCCCAGATTGAAGGTGTGACGTGACCTGTATGAGACTGTCTGTGCCACAATTTTCAGACTGATTCTAATCTAAAAAAAAATGGATTTACTGAATCTTACATGGATTCATGCAGTTTTTGAGCAGGATTAAATGAAATTCTGCAAGTACAAATTCACCCCATAAACGTGTGTGTGTGTGTGTGTGTGTGTGTGGCGGGGGGGGGGGCGCGGTGTGGAGGTAGAGGAGTATAAGTGTCTGTGAGAGAGAGAGTGTGTATATGTGAGTGTGAGTGTAAAGGGGTATAAGTCTGTGAGAGGGTGCATGTGTGCGTGAGAGTTTGGGAGTGTATGTGTGAGCGTATGAAAGAGAGCTTGTGTATGAGAAAGGGTCTGCGTGAGTGTATGAGTCTATAGGAGTGTGTGTGTGGCTGTATGAGAGTGTTTGTGTGTCTCTGTGTCTGTGTGTCTGTCTGTGAGTGTGCATCTGTCTATGTGTGTATGCCTGTGTGTGTGTGTGTGTGTGTGCGTGTGTGTGTGTGTGTGTAGTGCATTGGGATCACATGTAATGTGACATAAACCCAAGATCCCGGTTGAGGCTATCCCTGTGGGTACCGAACTTGACTCTCAGCCTCGGCTCCGCCACTTTGCATTTTTGCCTGTCCCGAAGTCAGCCTTGGAGGACGGTCATTTGAAGGTCTGAGGTCGAATGTCCTGGACCGCTGAAGTGTTCTCTGACTGAGAGGGAACACTCCTGCCTGTTGATTGTTGTGAGGTAAAAACGATGACTGCAGATGCTGAAAACCAAATACTGGATTAGTGGTGCTGGAAGAGCACAGCAGTTCAGGCAGCATCCAACGAGCAGCGAAATCGACGTTTCGGGCAAAAGCCCTTTTGCCCGAAACGTCGATTTCGCTGCTCGTTGATTGTTGTGAGGTGTCCATTCATCTGTTGCCGTAGCCTCTGTTCAGTCTCCCCAATGTACCATGCATCAGGGCATCCTTACCTGTAGCATATGAGATAGACAACATTGGCTGAGTCACATGAGTACCTTCTATGTATACAGTGGGAGGTGTCCCCACGCATAATGGTGGTATCCGGGTTCACATGCTGACATGTCTTGCAGCATCTACCATGACAAGGTTGTATAGTTGTGTCCTGAAAGTCGGGCAGTTTGCATTGAACAATGATCTGTTTGAGGTTTGGTGGTTGTTCAAAGGCGAGAAGTAGAAGCCTGGGGAAGGTCTTGGCGAGGTGTTCATTCTTATTGATGATGTGTTGTAGGTTGCGAAGAACATTGTGTAGTTTTTCGGTTCCTGGCAAGTACTGGACGATTATCCATATCCACAGACACAATTACTTTCTGACTATTTCATCAAGATCCCTTTTCTGTGACAAGTTAAAGATACATTGACTGCCATATTCAATATCAAGATTAGAATGGTGCTGGAAAAGAAGAGCAGGTCAAGCAGCATCTGAGGAGCAGGAAAATCGGCGTTTTGGGCATGAGCACTTTATCAGTTTCCTGATGAAGGGCTCCTGCCCGAAACATCGATTTTCCCTGCTCCTCGGATGCTGCCTGACCTGCTCTGCTTTTCCAGCACCATTCTAATCTTGATGCTGATCTCCAGCATCGGTAGTTCTCACTTTCACCTGCCATATTCAATATGCTTGGTGTACCTCAACAAGGAGTGTCCAACAATGGGTTGCAAAGTACTTGAGGTAGTGGTTCAAGAAATGACTACCCTGTCTACTTTGGAACTATGCCTAGTAACTAATATCAGGGATAATTGACTAGTTGATTCTTGTACTTTTCTGGCAGCTGTTCTTCAAGTGACCCTGACAGTCTCATGTACAATTTATTGCAATATTGCAAGCAGCTCTTTCATGGGCACTTCTTCCAACAGAAGTCACAGTATAGTAATCAGAAAGTGGTGGTCTAGGGAAGGATTTGGCCGATTGCCTGAATTTCTGCTTCATTCGTACTACAGTTAGGAATTGAACCTGGGACTTCCCCAGTTAGTGTAATTCAATGGATTTGCCAGCATCATCAAATAGGTCATCATCCACATAGGTCCTTTTTTTAACATTGAAAAACATACCAGGCCTTCACACATCTTTATGCTATTTGTGCTTAAGCTTGCAATTTCTACTTTCAATAACAGACATGGAGAGAAGTGGTTCCTTCCAGACGCCTTTAAGAATGACATAATGAGAATTCAGAGACAGTATGTTCCTATTATTGTAAAGGGCAAGACTCATAGGGAATGCTAGATGACCAGAGAAATTGAGTTTCTGGTCAAGAAAAAGGAGGCATATGTCAGGTATACACAGCTGGGATTGAGTGAATTCCAAAAAGAGTATAAGGGCAATAAAGTACACTTAAGAAGGAAATCAGAAGGGAAAAAAGGGGATATGAGCTAGCTTTGATAAATAGTTAAGGAGAATCCAAATAGATTCTACAAATATATTGCAAGCAAAGAGTAACCAGGGAGAGAAAAATGCTCCTTAAACATCAACATGACCATTGATTTGTGGAAACACAGGAGATGGGTGAGATAGTAATTGAACATTTTGCATCAGTATACACTGTGGAGAAGAACATGGAAGCTAAGTAGCTGGAAGAAATAAATGGTGATGTCTTGAGAAGAGTTTACATTACAGAAAAGGAAGTGCAAGAGGTTTTAAAATGCATAAAGATAGACACATCACTGGGACCCTGAACTTTGTGGCAAGTTAGGAAAGTGATTACGGGCTCCATTCTGAGATATTTGTGTCATTTATAGCCATGAGTGAAGTGACGGAAGATTGGAGGGTGGCTAATGAGGTGCCATTATTCAAGAAGGCAGTATGAAAATGCTTGGGAACTATAGACAGTTGAGCTTTACATCAGTGGGGGGTAAGTTGTTGGAAGGGATTCTGAAGGACAGGATTTGCATGCATTTGGAAAGGCAAAGACTGAATAGTATTGGTCAGTATGGCTTTGTACATGGGAAATCATGTCTCACTAACTTGGTTAATTCTTTTGAAAAGGTAATAAACAAAATTGATGAAGGCAGAGTGGTAGACATTATCTATATAGACTTCAGCAAAGTATTTATCAAGGATCCCCATGATAGATTGAGATTATAAGGGATCCAGAGGGATCTAACCAGCTGGACACAAAATTGGCTTGCAGATAGGAGACAGAGGGTTGTTTTCAGGCTGGAGGCCTGTGACAAGTGGTGTGCCACGGAATTAGTGCTAGATCCCTTTCACACTTTATATAAATTATGTGGATGTGAATGTAAAAGGATGTGAATGTAAATTTGCAGATGTCACCAAAATAGGTGGTGTATTAGACAGCGAAGAAGGTTATCTCAGAGTACAATGGGATCTTAATAAGATGGGCCAATGGACTGAGGAGTGGCAGATGGAGTTTTATTTAGATAAATGTGAGGTGGTGCAGGACTTTTAAAGTTAATGGTAGGGCCCTGTTTGTTGCCAAACAAAGAGACCTAGTGATGCAGTTGCATAGTTCCTCGAAAGTGAATTCACGGGTAGATGGGTGGTGAAGAAGGCAATGGAAAGTTTGCCATCGTTGGTCAGAATATTGAGGATAGGAATTGGGATATCATGTTGCAGCTGTATGGGACATTGAGTGATGCCATTCTAGAAATATTGCATACAATGTTGTTAAACTTGAAAAGGTTTGGAGATGATCTACAAGGATGTTGCTGGGACAAGAGAGTTTCAGCTAAAGGGAGGGGCTAAATAGGCTGAGTCTTTTTATCCCCGGAGGGTCAGAGAGTCTGAGGGTTGACCTTATAGAGGTTTATAGGGTGAATAGCCAAGATCTTTTTCCTAGGATGGAGGAGTCCAAAATTTGAGGGTGTAGATTTAAGGTGAGAAGGGAAAGATTTAAAAAGGACCTGAGGGGTAAAATTTTCATGCAGATAGTCGATTTGTGGAATAAACTGCCAAAGAAAATGGTGGATGTAGGTGCAATAATAACATTAAAATGGCATCTGGATGGGTTTATGAATAGAAGGGTTTAGAGGGAAATTAGCCAAATGTTGGCAATGTGACTAGGTCAGATTGGAGTATGTGGTCAGTGCGGATGAGTTGGACTGAAGGTTCTGTGGCCATGCTGTATGATTGTAGTAACACCTAGAATGTGGAATATAGAGCAGTCCAACACAGCAACAGGATGTTTGGCCCACTATGTCTGTGCTAACCATGATTACGTTCTAAACTATTCCTAGCTGCCTATGTATGGTCCATATCGCTCTATTCCTTGCCTGTTCATGTGCCTGTCTGATTGCATTTTAAAGATTACTATTGATCTGCTTCTACAACCTCCCACTCAGTGCATTCTGGTCACTTACCACTCTCTGTGAAAAAAAATGCCTCACTTATCTCCTTTAATTCTCCCCCCTTTCACCTTAAACCTCTGCCTCCTGGTATTTGATATGTCCACCCTCAGAAAAATACTCCAAACATCCACCCTATCCATGCCTCTCTTGGCTTTATATACTTCCATCAGGTTGCCTCTCAGCTTTCAATAGACAATAGATAGACAATAGACAATAGATGCAGGAGTAGGCCATTCTGCCCTTCGAGCCTGCACCGCCATTCAATATGATCATGGCTGATCATTCATAATCAGTATCCTGTTCCAGCCTTATCTCCATACCCCTTGACTCCACTATCTTTAAGAGATCTATCCAATTCTTTCTTAAATGAATCCAGAGACTGGGCCTCCACTGCCCTCTGGGGCAGAGCATTCCACACAGCCACCACTCTCTGGGTGAAGTAGTTTCTCCTCATCTCTGTCCTAAATGGTCTACCCCGTATTTTTAAGTTGTGTCCTCTGGTTCGGCATTCCCCCATCAACGGAAATATGTTCCCTCCTGCCAGAGTGTCCAGTTCTTTCATAATCCTATACATTTCAATCAGATCCCCTCTCAGTCTTCTAAACTCAAGGGTATACAAGCCCAGTCGCTTCAGTCTTTCCGTGTAAGGCAATCCTGCCATTCCAGGAATTGACCTCGTGAACCTACGCTGCACTCCCTCAATAGCCAGAATGTCTTTCCTCAAATTTGGAGACCAGAACTGTACACAGTACTCCAGGTGTGGACTCACCAGGGCCCTGTACAGCTGCAGAAGCACCTCTTTGCTTCTATACTCAATCCCTCTTGTTATGAAGGCCAGCATGCTATTAGCCTTCTTCACGACCTGCTGTACCTGCATGCTTGCCTTCATTGACTGGTGGACAAGAACACCCAGATCTCTCTGAACAGCCCCTTTACCTAATTTGATACCATTGAGGTAGTAATCTGCCTTCCTGTTCTTGCCACCAAAGTGGATAACCAGACATTTATCCACATTAAACTGCATCTGCCATGCATCTGCCCACTCACCTAACTTGTCCAGGTCACCCTGTAATCCCCTAACATCCTCATCACATTTCACCCTACCACCTAGCTTTGTGTCATCAGCAAATTTGCTAATGTTATTGCTGATACCATCTTCTATATCATTTACATATATTGTAAAAAGCTGCAGTCCCAGCACGGATCCCTGCGGTACCCCACTGGTCACTGCCTGCCATTCCGAAATGGAGCCGTTAATCACTACCCTTTGTTTCCTATTAGCCAACCAATTCTCTATCCAATCTAGTACTTTGCCCCCAATCCCGTGCGCCCTAATTTTACTCACTAACCTCTTGTGTGGGACTTTATCAAAAGCTTTCTGAAAGTCCAGGTACACTACATCCACTGGATCTCCCTCGTCCATCTTCCGAGTTACATCCTCAAAAAATTCAAGAAGATTAGTCAAGCATGATTTCCCCTTCATAAATCCATGCTGACTCTGTCCTATCCTGTTACTATTATCCAGATGTGCCGTAATTTCATCCTTTATAATAGACTCCAGCATCTTTCCCACCACTGAGGTCAGACTAACTGGTCTATAATTTCCTGCTTTCTCCCGCCCACCCTTCTTAAAAAGTGGCACAACATTAGCCGCCCTCCAATCCTCAGGAACTGACCCCGATTCTATTGAACTCTGGAAAATAATCACCAGCGCATCCACGATTTCCCGAGCCACCTCCTTCAGTACCCTGGGATGCAGGCCATCAGGTCCCAGAGACTTATCAACCTTCATACCTAACAGTCTCTCCAACACCAAATCCTGGCAAATAGAAATTCCCTTAAGTTCAGGTCCTTCAGCCACTGTTACCTCAGGGAGATTGCTTGTGTCTTCCCCAGTGAACACAGATCTGAAGTACCCATTTAATTCCTCTGCCATTTCTTCATTCCCAGTAATATATTCCCCTGCTTCTGTCTTCAAGGGCCCAATTTTTGTCCTAACCATTTTTTTGCCTTGGACATACCTAAAAAAGCTTTTACTATCCTCCTTTATATTCTTGGCCAGTTTACCTTCGTACCTCATTTTTTCTCTGCGTATTTCCTTCTTACTAATCCTCTGTTGTTCTTTAAAAGCTTCCCAGTCCTCCGTTTTCCCGCTTATCTTCGCTAAGTTATACTTTTTCTCTTTTAACCTTATATGTTTCTTTACTTCCCTCGTCAGCCACGGCCGCCCATGTCTCCTCCTTTTAGGAATGAACTGATCCTGCATCTTCTGCATCATACACAGAAATATCCGCCATTGTTCCTCCACGGTCTTCCCTGTTAAGGTATTGAACCATTGAACTTTGGCCAGTTGCTCCCTCATAGCTCCATATTTCCCTTTATTCAACTGAAATATTGTTACTTCAGATTGTACCCACTCCCTCTCAAATTGCAGATTGAAGCTTATTGTATTATGGTCACTACTTCCCAATGGCTCCTTCACTTCGAGTGAAAACAATCCAAGTTTGTCCAACCTCTTCTCATAGCTAATATATTTCAAGCCAGCCAACATTCCAATCCAACCCAACAATGTATCTTCTTCCTTGGGCAGCTGAGAAAATTTGGCATGACGGTGAATACACTTGCCAAATTTTATAGGTGCGCCATCGAGAGTATTCTGTCTGGATGTATCACTACCTGGTATGGAAATCAAGCCATTCAAGATCAGATTGGGTTTCAGAGAGTGGTGAACTCGGCCCAGAAAATCACAAAAGCCAACCTCCCATCTGTAGAATCCATCTACCAGGCCTGCTGTCAAGTAAAGGCCGCCAGCATTCTCAAAGATCCATCCTACCTGGCCTTGTTTTTCTACAACCTCTACCATCAGGGAGAAGGTACAGAAGCCTGAACACATGTACCAGTCGGTTTCGCAACAGTTTCTACCTTACTGTTGTTAGAATACTGAATGGACTGACAAACTCTTCACATTCACCTGTGCCTGTGTTTTTGTTTTTGCTGCTGCTTACCTATTACTTACTATCTATGTTACTTAACTATGTGGCCTGCCTGTATTGCTCGCAAGACAAAGCTTTTCACTGTGTCTCGGTACACGTGACAATAAATTCAATTCAATTCAATTCAATTCAATTCATTCTGCTAAACCTCTTTTTCACCCTCTCCAAAGCCTCCACGTCCTTCCAAGAGTATAACAACCAGAACTGCACACAATACTCCAAGTGTGGTGTAATAAAGATTTATATAGTTACAACATAACTTGCCAACTTTTATATTCAGTGCCTTAGTCGATAAAGGCAAGCATGCCATATGTCTTCTTTACTACCTAATTCACTTCTGTTCAGGCAACTATGGGCTTGCAACCAAAGGTATCTCTGTATATCAATGTTCCTAAGGTTCCTGCCATTTACTGTATCTTTCCTCTTGCATTTGACCTCCCAAAATGTGTCACCTTAAACTTATCTGAATGAAACTCCATCTGCCATATTTTGCACAGTTTTCTAATTGATTTATATTTCTGCTACATCCTTTGAAAACCTTCCCCACTATTCACAGCTTTATATCATCTGCAAAATTGCTAACCATATCACCTACAATTTCATCTGAATCATATATATATATGTAGGTCCCACCATTGATCCTTGTGTAACACCACTGGTCATAGAGCTTCAGTCAGAAAAACACCCCTCCACAACTACCTTCTGTCTTCTATGACTGTGGCAATTTCGTATCCAACTTACCGACTCACCATGGTTCTGATGTGACTTATTTTCCTGAACAGCCTAATATAAGGTGTTTGTCAAATACTTTAGTAAAGTCCATGTAGAAAACATCCACTGCCCTATCCTTGTCAGTCTCATTCATCAACATAAGACCATAAGACAAGACCATAAGATATAGGAGTGGAAGTAAGGCCATTTGGCCCATCGAGTCCACTCCACCATTTAATCATGGTTGATGGGCATTTCATCTCCATTTACCAGCCTTCTCCCCGTAGCCCTTAATTCCTTGTGACATCAAGAATTTATCAATCTCTGCCTTGAAGCCATTTAGCGTTCCGGCCTCCACTGCACTCTGCAGCAATGAATTCCACAGGCCCACCACTCTCTGACTGAAGAAATGTCTCCGCATTTCTGTTCTGAATTTACCCTGTCTAATTCTAAGGCTGTGACCACAGGTCCTAGTCTCCTCACCTAACAGAAACAATTTCTTAGTGTCCACCCTTTCCAAGCCATGTATTATCTTGTAAGTTTCTATTAGGTCTCCTCTTAACCTTCTAAACTCCAATGAATACAATCCCACGATCCTCAGCCGTTCCTCGTATGTTAGACCTGCCATTCCAGGGATCATCCATGTGAATCTCGGCTGGATATGCTCCAGTGCCAGTATGTCCCTCCTGAGGCGTGGGGCCCAAAACTGGACACAGTACTCCAAATGGGGCCTAACCAGAGCTTTATAAAGTCTCAGTAGCACAATGGTGTTTTTATATTCCAACCCTCTTGAGATAAATGACAACATTGCATTCGCTTTTTTAATTATGGATTCAACCTGCATGTTTACCTTTAGAGAATTCTCGACTAGCACTCCCAGATCCCTTTGTACTTTAGCTTTATGAATTTTCTCACCATTTAGAAAGTAGTCCATGCTTGTATTCTTTTTTCCAAAGTGCACATTTGCTCACCTTGAATTTCATCAGCCATTTCCTGGATCACTCTCCCAAACTGTCTAGATCCTTCTGCAGCCTCCCCACTTCCTCAGTACTATCTACCTGTCCACCTAACTTTGTATCATCAGCAAACTTCACTAGAATGCCCCCAGTTCCTTAATCCAGATCATTAATATATAACGTGAACAGCTGCGGCCCCAACACTGAACCCTGTGGGACACTGCTTGTCACCGGCTGCCATTCCGAAAAAGAACCTTTTATCCCAACTCTCTGCCTTCTGTCAGACAGCCAATCCTCAATCCATACCAGTTGCTCACCTCGAACACCATGGGCCATCACCTTACTCAGCAGCCTACCGTGTGGCACCTTATCAAAGGCCTTTTGGAAGTCTAGATAGACCACATCCACTGGGTTTCCCTGGTCTAACCTATTTTTCACCTCTTCAAAGAATTATAACAGGTTTGTCAGGCACGACCTCCCCTTACTAAATCCATGTTGACTTGTTCTAATCCGACCCTGCTCTTTCAAGAATTTAGAAACCTCATCCTTAACGATGGATTCTAGAATTGTACCAACAACCGAGGTTAGGCTAATTGGCCTATAATTTTCCATCTTTTATCTTGATCCTTTCTTGAACAAGGGGGTTACAACAGCGATCTTCCAATCGTCCGGGACTTTCCCTGACTCCAGTGACTTTTGAAAGATGTCAACCAACGCCTCCGCTATTTCCTCAGCCACCTCCCTCAGAACTCTAGGATGTAGCCCATCGGGGCCAGGAGATTTGTCAATTTTATGACCTTTTAGCTTTTCTAGCACTATCTCTTTTGTAATGGCAACCATACTCAACTCAGCCCCCTGACTCCCTTTAATTGTTGGGATATTACTCATGTCTTCCACTGTGAAGACTGACGCAAAGTACTTATTAAGTTCTCCAGGTATTTCCTTATCTCCCATCCCTAGCCTTCCAGCATCAGTGTGAAGTGGCCCAATGTCTACTTTTGCCTGTCATTTGTTTCTTATGTATTGAAAGAAACTTTTACTATCATTTCTAAGATTACTGGCTAGGCTACCTTCATATTTGATCCTCTCCTTCCTTATTTCTCTCTTTGATATCCTCTGTTTGTTTTTGTAGCCTTCCCAATCTTCTGATTTCCCAGTGCTCTTGGTCACTTTATAGGATCTCTCTTTTTCTTTGATACATTTCCTGACTTCCTTTGTCAGCCATGGCTGTCTAATCCCTCCCCGGATAATCTTTCTTTTCTTGGGGATGAACCTCTGTACAGTTTCCTCAGTTATACCTACAAACTCCTGCCGTTGTTACTCTACTGTCTTCCCCACTAGGCTCTGCTCCAGTTGATTTTCATCAGTTCCTCTCTCATGCTCCTGTAATTACCTTTATTAAACTGTAACACCATTACATCCGATTTTGCCTTCTCTCTTTCAAACTGCAGACTGAACTCTACCATATTACGATCGCTGCTTCCTAAGTGTTCCCTTACTTTAAGATCTTTTATAAAAGTCTGGTTCATTACATAGCACTAGGTCCAGAATAGCCTGCTCCCTTATGGGCTCCATGACAAGCTATTCCAAAAAGCCATCCTGTAAGCATTCCATGATTTCCTTTTCTTTGGATCCACTGGCTACATTATATATCCAGTCCACCTGCATATTGAAGTTCCTTATGATCACCATGACCTTGCCTTTCTGACATGCCTTTTCTATTTCCCGGTACATGTTGCGCCCCTGCTCCTGACCACTGTTAGGAGGTCTGTACATAACTCCCGTTATGGTTATTTTGCCTTTGTGGTTCCTCAATTCCACCCCCACAAACTCCACATCATCCGACCCTATGTCGTTCAGTGCCATAGATTTAATTTTGTTCTTAACTAACAAGGCCAACCCGCCCCCTCTGCCCACCTCCCTGTCTTTTCGATAAGTTGTAAATCCTTGGATGTTTAACTGCCAGTCCTGAACCCCCTGCAGCCATGTCTCTGTGATGCCTACCACATCATAATCATTCACGATGATCTGTGCCGTTAGTTCATCTACTTTGTTACGAATGCTACGAGCATTCAGGTAAAGTGCCTTAATGCTAACTTTCTTATCATTAGAGATATTGGAAGTCATAAGATGTCCTAAGTTATCCTTCCTTTTTGTTGCATTCCTAGTCTGCCTCAAGCTTAAATCCACCTGCATACATGTTATCCTCCTGCTTGTCTTTCCATTTAACTCCATACTCCCTGTCGCTTTCACTTTCCCTTCCCCCCAACTCAGAAGTTTAAAGTCCTACTGACCACCCTATTTATCCTCTTCGCTAGAACATTGGTACCTGATCGGTTCAGATGGAGACCATCCCAATGGTACAGATCCCCCCGGTTCCAAAACTGATGCCAATGCCCCATGAAGTGGAATCCCTCTTTCCCACACCAATTCCTTAGCCACGTGTTTACTTCCCTAATTTTCTTATCCCTATGCCAATTGGCACATGGCTCAGGCAGTAATCCAGAGATTATGACCTTTGAGGACCTGTACTTCAATTTCCTTCCTAGTGCTTCCTCAAAAGACTCACATTTGTAAGACAAGACTGCCGCACAAAGCCATCCTTTCCAAAATGCAAGAACCTCACCAATCTCTTCTAGCTCTCCAAATAAATTCTCTTATTTGTCCTTGAGTGGACCTATCTTTTCCCTAGTTAAACTCTTGCTGAAATATGTGTAAAATGCTTTGGAATTCTCCTCAATAATACTTGCCAAGAACATTTCATGTCCACCTGTCGCCCTCCTAATTTCTTGTGTAAGTTTTTCCCTGGTTCCTTTATACACCTGAAGAGGCTTCTCTGATTTCAATTTCCTAAACCTTACATACACTTCATTTTCCTTTTTGATTAATATCTCTTGACATTCAGGACTCCTGAATTTGGCCACCCTTATCTTTCAACTTCTTGACGATGATAAAAAATTAGAGAATTCTTTTACTCATGAAATCTGACCTTAGTCATTAATGGGATAATCAATGGGATGTGTCAAGGCCAAGTTTTATTGTACATCTATAAATGCCTTTAAATACAAATGAGTGACTTGCTAGGCCATATCAAAGGGCAGTTTTATGCCAACCAATTCATAAAATCCCTGCAGTGTGGAGGCTGGCCATTTGTCCTATTGAGTCCACACCGACCTCTCCAAAGAGCATCCCACACAGTCTCAATCACTGGAACCCTGTATTTTCCAATCCACCTAATTCGCACATCTTTGGACTGTAGCAGGAAACCAGAATACCAGAAAGAAACCCAAACAGACACGGTGGGAATGTGCAAACGCCACACAGACAGTTGCCTGAGGTGGGAATCAAACCCAGCTCCCTGGCGCTGTGAGGCAGCAGTGCTAACCATTGAGCCACCATGCCAAGTTTACTGTAGGTCTGGAGTCACAGCAGGTTTCCTTTTTTAAAGGATATTCATGAACACAGTTCTTTTTTTGCCAAATCCTGATGAGTTTATAATTAAAATTCATAGCTAACAAAGTGGAATTTAAACTTGCAACTCCAGATTATGAATACAGGCCTCTGGATTATTAATTCAGTTACATAACACATGCTACCATAGCTGTTTCCGGGTAAAGGAGTGTTATAGAACATAGAACATTACAGCTCAGCACAGGCCCTTTGGTGCTAGATGTTGCGCTGCCCTGTGAAACCAATCTGAAGCCCATCTAACCTACACTATTGCATTCTCGTCCATATGACTATTCAATAACCATTTAAATGCCAAAAAGTTGGCGAGTGTACAACCATTGCAGGCAGTGTGTTGCACGTCCATATTACTCTCTGAGTAAAGAAACTACCTCTGACATCTGTCCTATATCTATCACCCCTCAATTTGAAGCTATGCCCACTCGTGCTATCCATCAACATCCTAGGAAAAAGGCTGTCACTGTGCACTCGATATAACCCTCTGGTTATCTTATATGTCTCAATTAAGTCACATCTCAACCTTCTTCTCTATAATGAAAGCAGTCTCAAGTCCCTCACTCTTTATTCATAAGACCTTGCCTCTATACCAGGCAACATCCTAGTCAATCTCCTCTGAACCCTTTCCAAAGGTTCCACACCCTTCCTATAATGCAATGACCAGAACTGCACACAATGCTCCAAGTGTGGCTGCGCCAAAGTTTTGTACAGCTGCAGCATGACCTCACAGTCCTGAAACTTGATCCCTCTTCTAATAAAAGCTAATAAAAGTATGCCTTCTTAACAGCCCTGTCAACCTGGGTGGCAACTTTGATGGTACAAGGGCACTAAGATCTCTCTACTCAATTACACTACCAAGAATCTTACCATTAGCCCAGTACTCTGGATTCCTGTTACTCCTTCCAAAGTGAGTCACCTCACACTTTCTGCATTAAACTCTATTTGCCACCTTTTGGATGAGAGTGGTGCTGGAAACTCACAGCAGTTCAGGCAGCATCCAAGGAGCAAGAAAATTGACGTTTCGGGCAAAAGCCCTTCATCAGGAATACAGGCAGAGTGCCTGAACGGTGGAGAGATAAATGAGAGGAGAATGGGGGTGGGGAGAAAGTAGCATAGAGTACAATAGGTGAATGGAGGTGGGGATGAAGGTGATAGGTCAGAGAGGAGGGTGGGGGAAGGTAGCAAAGTGTACAATGAGTGAATAGGGGTAGGATGAAGGTGATAGGTCAGAGAGGAAGGTGGGGTAGATAGGTGGAAAGGAAGATAGGCAGGTAGGACAAGTCATGGGGACAGTGCTGAGCTAGAAGTTTGAAATTGGGGTGAGGTGGGGGAAAGGGAAATGAGGAAACTGTTGAAGTCCACATTGATGCCCTGGGGTTGAAGTGTTCCGAGGCGGAAGATGAGGTGTTCTTCCTCCAGGCGTCTGGTAGTGAGGGAGCAGCGGTGAAGGAGGCCCAGGGCCTCCATGTCCTCGGCTGAGTGGGAGGGGGAGTTGAAATGTTGGGCCACAGGAGACCGCATCGGGAGCAATGGATACAATAAATGACATTAGTGGATGTGCAGGTAAAACTTTGATGGATGTGGAAGGCTCCTTTAGGGCCTTGGATGGAGGTGAGGGAGGAGGTGTGGGCACAGGTTTTGCAATTCCTGCGGTGGCAGGGGAAAGTGCCAGGAGGGGAGGGTGGGTTGTAGGGGGGCGTGGACCTGACCAGGTAGTCACAGAGGGAATGGTCTTTGCGGAAGGCGGAAAGGAGTGGGAAGGGAAATATATCCCTGGTGGTGGGGTCCGTTTATCCACCAATATCATTTATTCTATCCGTTGCTCCCGATGTGGTCTCCTCTACATTGGGGAGACTGGACACCTCCTCGCAGAGCACTTTAGGGAACATCTCCGGGACACCCTCACCAAACAACCACACCACCCTGTGGCCCAACATTTCAACTCCCCCTCCCACTCAGCTGAGGACATGGAGGTACTGAGCCTCCTTCACCGCTGCTCCCTCATCACCTGACGCTTGGAGGAAGAATGCCTCATCTTCCAACTCAGAACACTTCAACCCCAGGGCATCAATGTGGACTTCACCAGTTTCCTCATTTCCCCTTCCACCACCTCACCCCAGTTCCAAACTTCCAGCTCAACACTGTCCCCATGATTTGTCCTACCTGCCTATCTTCCTTTCCACCTATCCACTCCACCCTCCTCTCTGACCTATCACCTTCATCCCCACTCCCATTCACCTATTGTATTCTATGCTACTTTCTCCCCACCCCAACCCTCCTCTCAGTTATCTGTCCACCCTTCAGGCACTCTGCCTGTATTCCTGATGAAGGGCTTTTGCCCGAAACATCGATTTTCCTGCTCCTCGGATGCTGGCTGATCTGCTGTGCTTTTCCAGCACCACTCTAATCCAGAATTTGGTTTCCAGCATCTGCAGTCATTGTTTTTATCTATTTGCCACCTCTCAGCCCAACTCTACCTTTGTAACCTACAACATCCTTCAGCACTATCCACACTGTACAGGCCTTAGTGTCGTCTGCAAAATTACTAACTCATCCTTCTACGCCCTCATCTGGGCTATTTATAAAAATGATGAACAGCAGTGGACCCAAAGCAGATCCTTGCAGTACACCACTAGTAACTGAACTCCAGGATGAACTTTTCCCATCAACCATCACTCTCTGTCTTCTTTCAGCTAGCCAATTTCTGATCCAAACCCTCAACCCCATGTCTCGTATTTTGTACAGTAGCCTACCATGGGGAACCTTATCAAAAGCCTTACGGAAATCCATATACACAGCATCAATAGCTTTACCCTCTATGACCTGTTTAGTCACCTTCTCAAAGAACTCAATAAGGTTTGTGGCATGACCTACTCTTCACAAAACTATTTGACTATCCCTAATCAACTTAAGCCTATTGAGATGATTATAAATCCTATCTCTTATAACCTTTGCCAATACTTTACCCACAACTCAAGTAAGGCTCATTGGTCTATTATTACTTGAGCTTGTCTCTATTCCTCTTCTTGAGCAAGGGAACACCATTTGCTATCCTCCATCTTCTGGTACTAATCCTGTAAACAATGACGGCATAAAAATCAAAGCCAAAGGCTCAGCAATCTCTTCTCAGGCTTCCCAGAGAATCTTGTGATTAATCTCATCCAGCCCACGGGATTTATCTATTTTCACACTTTCCAGAATATTTAACACCTCCTCCTTGTGAATCTCAATCCCATCTAGTCTAGTAGCCTGGTTCTCAGTACTCTCCTCAACAATATTGTCTTTTTCCAATGTGAATACTGATGAAAAGTATTCATTTAGCGCTTCCCCTATCTCCTCTGACTCCATGCGCAACTTCCCACTACTGTCGTTGATTGGTCCTAATCTTACTCTAGTCATTCTTTTATCCCTTCTACACTTAGAGAAAGCTTTAGGGTTTTCCCTGATCCTATCCACCGACAACCTTTTGTGTCCCCCCCTTGCTCAACTTAGTTCTCTCTTCAGGTCTTTCATGGATTGATTTGAGGATAAATATGAACAAAAGCAAAAATTGATGGAGAAACTCAACAGGTCTTTCAGCATCTGTGAAAAGAAAACTGAGTTAATATTTTAAAGAATGGTCACTGGATTCAAAATGATAACTCTGCTGTTCTGCATTAATGCTGCCAGACTTGCTGAATATCTCTGGCAATTTGGTTTTATTTCAGATCTTCAGCTTACAAATATAAATAATCTGCAATCACATCTGTTACATGTTGACATTGTGGGAGGTAGAGAAGTGGAACCACAATTGTAAATTTTCTGTTTATTAGTTAAACATTCCTTTTAAAAAAAGTTCAACCAGTTATTTTTCTGTAGCTGTTCCTTTGAGGTAACTATAATTTCCAATATTCTTGCTCAAAAATGTGATATGGAATGCGATATAGTATGCATGCACTTCTTTTTCTTTCAAACAGTGGCATATCTTTCATGAGCTGAAAATGTGTTGCTGGAAAAGCGCAGCAGGTCAGGCAGCATCCAAGGAACAGGAGAATCGACGTTTCGGGCATCAGCCCTTCTTCATGACCTTTGCTTGTCTGATGTTTTTGCTTTTGCTTCTGCAAGGGCAAAATCCAGGTTCCAGTTAGTTCATCATCTTTTTTGTATAATATATTTGCATATCTTGGGTGCTAATTCCCTTGAATCATTTGATTGTTTGAAATTATGCCTTAAAATACTCATCTGAACCACAAATTCGTAACTAATCACCAACAAATGTAAACATATTTAAAGATTGTTAGTTTTGCAAATAGTCTATTTCTTGTCACTACAGCTGAGCCATAATAATACTTGTACTAACTATGTTCTTTAATCTTAATAGGCCCCAGGGCAAGTTATATCAGATTGAGACTCATTCTGTTCGCACGATTTCTTGTTTCTTTAAAATACTTTGTATAAAACAGATCACTTTGACTTTAATCAAACTTGTCAGCCACTTTTGCACAGTGTGATATACCACCAAAAGTATTGGGGAAAATAGCAGGCTAATCTGGGTCAGCATAAACAACATGCACAGAAGAGGCAATTTCTATCCAAATATTATGTTAAATTTCAAAGGACAATATTTCCCGTTACCTTCAAAAATGAAAACCTATCGAGTGGGCAATATGTGTATTCATCAAATTTTATCTTCTTTGCTTGGCTGACTCTTAACCAGGTTCAGGAAAAGGTTGTTTAGCATCTCTAATAGATTTAAAATGCTTCTAGAGGAGCCTTTCAACTTCAAAATTACAAATCTATTTCAGATGCGATATTGTTCCAATCTCATTACATCTTGTAATATTTTCAAAAATTTGAAATTTTCTTCATTTATTTGCTTTCCACTAAAAGAGACTCCTTCAATTCCAACTCCAGAAACAAGATTTACATTGAGATAAATCTAGAGAAAGCGCAGTGAATCAATTTAGATGTGTTAATTGTATACTTTTCTTTCAGATGATAACCTACCTCAGTGAGTAAAGTTAATCTTTTTATTTTCAATTTGGACTACCTACAGGACATCCAGATAAACTAAGTGCAGAGTATATATTCATTTAGAGGGAAGACCAATAGAAGGGTATACATGCAATCTCCATCTGAATATTGACTTGTGTTTAGCAACAATTGGCTAATTGTCAATTCCAAGATGTTTTGTGGAGAGTTTCTCTCCGCAAGATCTCAAGAGTTTTCTCACACAAATTTACACTATTCACCTCGTTATGTCTGTACCGCTTCACTATGGCACAGCACTTGCATTATCTTGTGCTCATCAATATCAGAAGTACTCAACAAGGCTAGGATCTTCTGTGATTTCTATCATTGGCATAATGCTTACAGCCCAGGTCAGTCATTGCCATGAATAGCCCTCCATAATGTATGCAGAGGAAAGGAAATTAGAAGTTCTGAGAGTATATAAATGTTACGGCCAACCGTTTATTTGAAGAAAAAGCTCACATTCATAAATGTATTGCGAATTTATATCACCAGTCATTGGACAATCATGAAAACTGCAGCTGTAAGAATCAAGCTACATAGACTCTCTGTTCTTCGTGCCATACAATGTTTAAACATTGTTTAAGTGATTGCTACCATTTCTCTAACACCCAGTGTGGTATAGCATCCTGTCATTGTTCAGGATTGACTATGCCACAAACCCCGATCACCCTCGAATAACAGCTCAGACTGATGACGGACCAGACCCTGACTGATATCTGGTATCTGTTGTATCACCAACCATTATCCTCTATCTGTTTGCAGAACTGCAGAACTGACAATGGGCTACTCCCTGGACTGTAAGGAAACAGAACCCTGCCATTGACTGCCCCAAGCACCTCACTGACTATATTTTTGTTTATGCTTTGAACACTTTGACCAATTTATGTATTAAAAACACTTTGCAAAAGCCTGATGGTCAGTGATACAGACAAAGATTTTAGTTTGCGGTTCAACTCAATCTATTAAACAAAATAGTCCTTGTTAAAAAACAATGTGTGGGCATTTCCCAAATTGCCATGAGAATTACTCTTTATTTAGCTTTATCTGTATGAGAAAGGATATTACCTGCAACAATCCACATGATTGAACCAGGCTGTTGAAATCTCCTTCTTCTCTGATTTAGGGTTGGATCACTTCCATGAAGCTGGGCCTCGCAGGTCAGTCCAGTTCTTCTTTGGGGGCTTCTTGAGTTGCTGCATGGTTTTCTACCACAAGTCTTGCTGTGAGTCTTCCCTAAGGGGTTGGCTTCCAGATGTATGCTTTTATCCCTCATCTTCCCTGACTTTCCCGAAAGTTCTGTGGCTGTAGTCAATGAATTCATGAATGGGGTGCAAAGCACCACCTCCTCTGGCAGCTTGTTCCATACAAGTTACCACCCTCTGCATGAAAAACTTACTTGTTAGATCCGTTTTAAATCTTTCCTCTTTGACTTTAACCTATGCCCTCTGGGCTTTGGACTCCCCTACCTGAGGTAAAAGACCTTGGCTATTCACCCATTGATGCCCTTCATGAGTCAGGTCACGCCTCAACCTCCAATGTTTCAGGGAAAAAAGTCCCAGTGTATTCAGCACCTCTAGATCCTATAAATCAATACCCTCTAGTCCCAGCAACACCCTTGTAAATGCTTTCTGAACCCTTTCAAATTTAATGCCTTTCCTATCAAAGGGAGACCAGAGGTGAATGCAGTTATCTAAAAGTGGCCAGACCAATGTCCTGGACAGCCACAACATGACATCTTAACTCCTATACTCAATACTCTGACCATTAAAGGCAAGAGTGCCAAATGCCTTCTTCACCACCCTGTCTAGTGAGCCACCACTTTCACGTAACTGTGCACCTGCTCCCTAAGGTTTCTTTGTTCAGCAACACTTCCCAGGGCTTCACCTTTAACTGTATAAGTCCTGCCTTTGTTTGTCTTACCAAAATGCAACACCTCATATTTGTTTAAATTAAACTCCCTCTGCCATCCTCAGCTCATTTGTCCATCTGGTCAAAGTCTTGTTGTACTCTGACATAATCTGCTTGATTGTCATTACACCACCAATTTTGGTGCTATCTGAACATGTACTAACCATACCTCATATACTCATATCCAAATCATTTATATAAAGGATGAAAAGCATTGATCCCAGTACCAATCCTTACGGGACACCATAGGTCACAGGACCACTGTCCAAAAAGCAACCATCTACATCACTCTCTACCTCCTACTGAAATAACTGCAGTGTCCTGTATCCTATCCCTTTATTCACCTGTGCAGAGAGCATGGGTTGTGACTAGCCTAGACTGAGGAGACCTTCTGACACACCTTGTTTTGTTATTAAGAGACTCTGAATCACCTGTGTATTTTTTTCCCTGAAACCAAAAGACTTAAAATGTCATGTTTATTTTGTTTTTCTTTTCCTTTTTTGTGGCCAATCAGCTCGAAATCAGACCCTGAAGTGAGAAGATTCTGAATCTCCTGATTTTTTTTTGTCACCTGTAGTGTGTGTCTATGTGAGTGTGACACTCTTGTTTATTTTTCTTTTTTTATTTCCACCATCAGGAAAAAAGGAAACACCCAAGTGGCCAGTAACAAGCAGTGCCCTTCTTAGAGGATAATGTTGCATGATCAAACAGTGAAGAGGAGGGCAGGGATTAAATCAAAATAGAGTTGGAGGGGGAAATAATACACTCCACTCCCTGTGGTGCCCACCTCTCCCTGAACAACTCCAGGGTGTTGGTAGACACTACCTGTTCCTTCTCCAGAGACACCAAGGCTTGGACATAACCACAGAAGAGGAGAAGGCAATCGGCCATAACAACCCCCTCCTTGGCCCACTGCCTGGACCTGTTTATGGCCAGTTTGGCCAGACCCAGGGGCAGGCCCACGAGGAGGTCTTCAGATCTGCCCTCCACCTCTCAGAACCTCTGACGCTCTTGGTTTTTTTTCCTTTTTTAAAAAATTCCTCCACACTACCGCCTACCTGCTAATTTTTTCCTAACGCCCATGTTGTGTGTGTGCAGGTGTAAGATACAGTGAAAGACACAAGATGTACAAGTCCTCATTCAATTTCCACCAGGAAGAAAGGAAACACCGAAGTGGTCAATGATAGGCAGTGCCCTTCTTAGAGGGCAATGCTGCATGATCAAACAGTGAGGGGAAGGGCAGGGATTAAATCAAAATAGAGATAATACGCTCCACTCCCTACGGGTCCCACCAATCCATGAACAGCTCAAGAAGGTTGGTGGACACCACGTGCTCCTTCTCCAGAGACACCCGGGCTCTAACATTACCGCAGAAGAGGGGCAGGCAATCCGACCTCACTACCCCCTCCACGGCCCGCTGCCTGAACTTTTTTATGGCCAGACCCAGGAGCAGACCCACGAGGACGTCTTCAGACCTGCCCTCCCCCTTCCATACCAGATGCCCAAAGATTAGGAGCGTGGGACAGAAGTGCAACCAGAAACAGAGAAGAAGGTTTCTAAGAAAATCAAAAAGGGAGTGCAAGTGCCCACACCTAGTATATACATGGTCCACGGACACTAGAGCACAAAAACACAGGAGATGTTACAGAACAAATCAGAGGCGACCCAAGTTGGGACGTGAACCCACAATTCATGGTTAAGAAAGCTAGCACCTTATGCATTAGACCACTATAGCCATGATGTTCTTGTTCATTGTGTTTTACTTGGATAGTCCTTGAACTGATCCAGCTCCATCAAAGCCAGATCTCAGAGTGAGCAGAACTCTGACAGTCCTGTTTATTTATTTATTTTTTATTTTTTTTAGCCAGCACTCAGAGAGAACAAGATGTCTGATACTCCTGTTCTTTTTTTTCCCCCTTTTTACCTTTCCCCAGCATCCATGTTGTGTCTGTGCAGGTGTGAGACACAGTGAAAGACACAAGATGCACAAATCTTTATTCAGTTTCTACCACCAGGAAGAAAGGAAATACCCAAGTGGCCAGTGACAGGCAATGCCCCTCACATCAAAGGGCGACACTCCTGTTTAGTTTTTTTTCTCGTGTGAACTCCTGTTCTTTTTTCCTCTTTTTTTTTTCTTTTTGTGATCAGACACTCCTTTTTTTTCTTTTTCTTTTTTAACCCCCACACTACCGCCTAACTGTGGTAGTGCTTATTTTTTCCCCAGCACCCATGGTGTGTGTGTGTGCAGTTGTGAGACACAGTGAAAGACACAAAGTGCACAAATCTTTATTCAATTTCCACCACCAGCAAGATAGGAAAAACACCCGAGTGACCAGTGACAAGCACTGCCCTTCACATCAAGGGGCAATACTGTGTGATCAAACAGTGAAGGGGAGGGTAGGGACTAAATCAAAATAGAGTTGGAGGGGGAATGTTCTTATTCTTTTTTTTCCTTAACCCCGACACTACCGCCTAACTGCGGTAGTGCTTATTTTTTCCCCAGCACCCATGGTGTGTGTGTGTGTGTAGATGTGAGACACAGTGAAGGACACAAAGTGCACAAATCTTTATTCAATTTCCACCACCAGGAAGATATGAAAAACACCCGAGTGGCCAGTGACAAGCACTGCCCTTCAAACCACAGGGCAATGCTGTGTGAGCAAAACAGTGAAGGGGAGGGTAGGGATTAAATCAAAATAGAGTTGGAGGGGGAATGTTCTTGTTCTTTTTTTTCTTTTTTTTTTAGCACCCATGGTGTGTGTGTGTGCAGGTGTAAAACACAGTGAAGGACACAAAGTGCACGAATCTTTACTCAATTTCCACCACCAGGAAGATAGGAAAAACGCCCGAGTGGCCAGTGACAAGCACCGCCCTCCACATCAAAAGGGCAATGCTGTGTGATCAAAAACAGTGAAGGGGAGGGTAGGGATTAAATCAAAATAGAGTTGGAGGGGGAATGTTCTTGTTCATTTTTTTTTTCTCAAAAGGCAAAACACCCGAGTGGCCAGTGACAAGCACTGCCCTTAATTCCCTGTTTTTTTTTTCCTTTTTTTTTCTTTTTTTCTTTTTTTGTTTTTTTTTTAAACCCCCACACTACCGCCTAAGTGCGGTAGTGCTTATTTTTTTCCCCAGCACCCATGGTGTGTGTGTGTGCAGATGTGAGACACAGTGAAAGACACAAAGTGCACGAATCTTTACTCAATTTCCACCACCAGGAAGATAGGAAAAACGCCCGAGTGGCCAGTGACAAGCACCGCCCTCCACATCAAAAGGGCAATGCTGTGTGATCAAAAACAGTGAAGGGGAGGGTAGGGACTAAATCAAAATAGAGTTGGAGGGGGAATGTTCTTGTTCATAACTGTCAGCCAGGGCACACTCATTGGAGTTGTTAACCTGGGCCATTTAATGATCTCATTGTCAATGAGATTCACCTGGCCCTAGTTCTAATCTCTACGTCCCTCCCCCACCAAGTCTGGGAATGTAGGCCTGTCTTTTTCTTTTGGCTTCTTATGGGCGTTTTTGCCCAGGTCCGATTCCTCTGACTCAGACTTGAACATGGGCAGCGTCACCCATCTCTTCTGCATGGAGTATCTCAAGAGTTTCTTCCTCTCCTTCCGATGGTAACAGCATCGAAGCTGCATCCTTCTCAGGCTCTGAGGATTTCTTGGCTATTCTGAGGTGCTAGGTATGTTTTGCTCCTGCCTCATTTGCATGCTATCAGCTTTCAAGTAATCTTCATGTTTGTTTAGGACCACCTCATTGACCAGAACATTGTATGTCATGGGACCTGACTTTACGTTATACCCATGCTGGGGCATTTCCGTGGTTCCAGCACCAAACTTCACCCTCTGAAGTAAATGTTAGAAGAGGCATGTGGCCAGCATTGGCATTCCTGCTGCTGTTTCATCCTCTCCCCTAGCCAGGTCCAGGAATGTCAGGTTTAACTTGGTGCGGAGTGTTTTCCTATTTCTGCTGGAGCTAGCACTTTTGTTGTGTGAGGGCTGGTCTTATAATTGAACAGGAACTGGGACCCTTTGCTCTCAAGTGAAGCTGTAGGCTGTTTCTTTAAACCTGCCTTCAATATTTGGACTGCTCTTTCTGCCAGACCCTTGGACAATAGATGCTTTGAAGCTGTCGAAACATGCTGAATGTCATTCGATGTTTGGAAATACTCAAGTTCCCTACTGGTAAATGATGGCCAATTGTCTCACCAACACTTCTAGGAATCTGTATATTACAAATAATGCTCGCAGCTTTTCTATCATCACCCCCAAATTTGATGAATGAACTCTATGCATGTCCAACCACTTTGAGTGGGTGTCCACAATGACCAAGAACAGTCGACATGTAACTGAATCCAGGGTTTACCTGGCCATTGCTACAAATGTGTGGGAGCTATCAGTGTTAATTTTTGTTATTGTTGGCATTCTGGGCACCGCCCCACCAATGCAACTATGTCTGCATCCAAGCCTGGCCGCCAGACATAACTTCTTGCAAACATCAATATTTTGGAAACCCCTGGGTGACCTTGGTGAAGTCCAGCCAGTATCTGGCAGTGACTTTTACCTGGGACAATCACTCTTGCCTCCCTATAATAAGATTCCATACTCTGTGGTGATCTGGATTCACTGGGTCCAGAAGATTTCAATTCTGATTGTGGTAGCTCTTAAATTTCCCCCATTACCACAAGTCGTTTCAGTTTTGCCAGGAAAATATTGTCAAATATCATCAGCGGTGACCAGAAGGGTGTTCAGAAAATTTAAAACCAGAACAGACTCTACCATGGGAGGCACCACTGATGGAATATCTGACAGTGGGAGGTGGCTCAAGGCATTTTCATTTGCCACTTGGCCTCCTGGACACACCACTGAATTTGACCAGAAACTATGGGTGGCACAGCCTTGTCTTCTTTAAGTAGACCTACCAGGGGTTTGTGGTTCGCTACTACGACAAATTTACATCTATAAAGGTATTGGTGGAGTTCTCTCACACCAAAGATGGCCACCAAAACTTCTTTTGCTTTTGCATTCAACATCATCTAAATTCCAGGAAGCATACACTTCTGGGTGTTTCTGTTCATTGGGCCACTGGTGAGCCAACACTACCTGGATAAAAACTGGGAGGTATTGCATGTCAGCAGCATCTCTCACTTGGGATCATAATGGATCAACACCTTAGATGACAAAACTGCTTTTTCACTTCCCTAAAGGCTACTTCTTGGCTATGTGACCATTTTCAATGCTGACCGATTTTCAATAGCAGATATAAGGGTGCCAGGATGGAGGCCAGGTTACATATGAATTTCCTACAAGAATTCACCAACCCAAGGAAAGACCTAAGTTTCAGTGTTGTCACAGGAGTGAGGTCACATTGGATTGGCCTAATTTTATATTCCAACGGGTGTAACCTGGTTTTATCAACTCTGCAGCCCAAGTATGTCACTTGGAGCAACTGGACAACACATTTTTCCCTTCTGAGGCATATGTCCCCTTGCAGAAACATTTAAGCACTGTATTCAAGTTCTCTAAGTGCTTTTCATTGGTGTTCCTAGTTATTAGCATGTCATCCGATAAATAGCAAGCTATAAAACATTCTCCATCTTTCGCTGGAAAAGGGTGCAGGCTGATAATACCCCCAATGACAGTCTGGTATATTTGTACAAATCCTTGTTAGCGTTCATTGTGATACCCTTCTGGGACTCGTCTTCTAGTCGTAACTGCAGGTAGACATGGCTCATGTCTGTTTTGTGATAGACCACTTGTGTACAAGTCCTCTGTGTGAGGGATTCGGTATTTATCCAGATATGAAGAGCAGTTTACCCTTTCTTTAAAATCTCCACAAAAGAGAACCAAGCCATCGGGCTTCACAATTGATATGACCAATGCTGCTTGTTTCACAAGCTGCACTGGTTTGATGATTCCTTTGCTTTCGAGCCTCCTGATTTCTACCCTATTTTTGCCCATATAAGGGAAATGGCACTGGACAGGCCTGACAAAATTACAGAATTGTTTCCTGGTTAGCATATAAAATGGCCTTGGCTCCTTTGATAGTCCCTGAAAAACGTATGAGTATTTGATTAGGATTTTGCTCAGGCAGTCATTTTCTAATCGAAACATGTTGATCCAATAAAGGTGTTTCTTTCTGAATCAATTCTGCCCTAATAGGCTTGGGCTTGAGCCTCTTATTACAATCAGTGATAACTACACCAACAACTTCTCATAGGAGATTGGAATCGAAGTCGTACCCTTAATATGTAATGGCTCTCCGCTACACGTTCTCAGTCTGGCCAAGGTCTCGCGTGAATGTATCAATGAGACAGAAAACTCGGAAAGGGATCATGCTGTAAGATTGAGTGAAATAGGGGTTGATGGAAAGGGTGAGAGCAGTAACAAATTAAAAATACTATACATGAATGCACGAAGCATTAGACATAAGATGGATGAGCTTGAGGCTCTTTTGGAAATTGGCAGATATGATATTGTGGGGATAACTGAGACGTGGCTTCAAGTGGACAGGGCCTGGGAAATGAATATTCAAGGCTACACGTGCTATCGTAAGGACAGACTGACGGGCAGAGGGGGTGGGGTGGCCTTGTTGGTAAGGGAAGATATTCAGTCCTTTGTGCGGGGGGACCTCGAGTCAGGGGATGTAGAGTCAGTGTGGATAGAGCTGCGAAATACTAAGGGTAAAAAGACCCTCTTGGAAGTCATCTACACGTCCGCAAACAGTAGTCTGGATGTCAGATGTAAGTTGAATCAGGAGCTGAAATAGGCCTGTCGCAAAGATGTTACTACAGTTGTTATGGGGGATTTTAACATGCAGGTAGACTGGGAGAATCAGGATGGTATTGGACCTCAAGAAAGAGACTTTGTAGAGTACTTTAGAGATGGATTCTTAGAGCAGCTGGTGCTGGAGCCGACCAGGGAGAAGGCAATTCTGGATCTGGTATTGTGTAACAAACCAGAATTGGTCAGAGACTCGAAGTGAAGGAGCCATTGGGAAGTAGTGACCATAATACATTAAGCTTTAATCTGCAATTTGAGAGGGAGAGGGTACAGTCGGAAGTGACAGTACTTCTGTTGAATAAAGGGAACTATGGAGCTATGAGGGAGGAGCTGGCCAAAGTTCAATGGTGCAATACCTTAGCAGGGATGACTGTGGAGGAACAATGGCGGATATTTCTGTGTATAATGCAGACGTTGTAGGATCGGTTCATTCCTAAAACGAAGAAAGACCCCAGGAGGAGGCATGGGCGGCCGTGGCTGATGAGAGAAGTTAAGAAACATATAAAGTTAAAAGAGAAAAAGTATAACATAGCAAAGATAAGTGGGGAAACTGAAGACTGGGAAGCTTTTAAAGAGCAACAGAGAATTACTAAAAGAAGGAAATACGCAGAGGGAAAATGATGTACGAAGGTAAACTGGCCAATAATATAAAGGAGGATAGTAAAAGCTTTTTTAGGTATGTGCAAGGCAAAAAAATGGTTAGGACTAAAATTGGGCCCTTGAAGACAGAAACAGGGGAATATATTATGGGGAACAAAGAAATGGCAGAAGAATTAAATGGGTACTTCAGATCTGTGTTCACTGGGGAAGACACAAGCAATCTCCCTGAGGTAACAGTGGCTGAAGGACCTGAACTTAAGGGAATTTATATTTGCCAGGATTTGGTGTTGGAGAGACTGTTAGGTCTGAAGGTTGATAAGTCTCCGGGGCCTGATGGTCTACATCCCAGGGTACTGAAGGAGGTGGCTTGGGAAATCGTGGATGCGTTGGTGATTATTTTCCAGAGTTCGATAGATTCGGGATCAGTTCCTACTGATTGGAGGGTGGCTAATGTTGTATCACTTTTTAAGAAAGGTGGGAGAGAGAAAGCAGGAAATTATAGACCAATTAGTCTGACCTCAGTGGTGGGAAAGATGCTGGAGTCTATTATAAAGGATGAAATTATGACACATCTGGATAGTAGTAACAGAATAGGACAGATTCAGCATGGATTTATGAAGGGGAAATCATGCTTGACTAATCTTCTTGAATTTTTTGAGGATGTAACTCTGAAGATGGTCGAGGGCGATCCAGTAGATGTTGTGTACCTGGACTTTCAGAAAGCTTTTGATTAAGTCCCACACAGGAGGTTAGTGAGTAAAATTAGGGTGCATGGAATTGGGGGCAAAGTACTAGATTGGATTGAAAATTGGTTGGCTGATAGGAAACAAAGGGTAGTGATAAATGGCTCCATTTCGGAATGGCAGGCAGTGACCAGTGGGGTACCACAGGGATCCGTGCTGGGACCGCAGCTTTTTACGATATATATTAATGATATAGAAGATGGTATCAGCAATAACATTAACAAATTTGCTGATGATACAAAGCTGGGTGGCAGGGTGAAATATGATGAGGATGTTAGGAGATTACAGGGTGACCTGGACAAGTTAGGTGAGTGGGCAGATGCATGGCAGATGCAGTTTAATGTGGATAAGTGTATGGTTATCCACTTGGGTGGCAAGAACAGGAAGGCAGATTACTACCTAATTGGAATCAATTTAGGTAAAGAGGCTGTAGAGAGAGATCTGGGTGTTCTTGTACACCAGTCAATGAAAAAATCTTCGAGGAGTAAGTGAGGACTGCAGATGCTGGAGATCAGAGCTGAAAATGTGTTGCTAGAAAAGCGCAGGAGGTCAGGCATTCCTGAAGAAGGGCTTATGCCCGAAACGTTGATTCTCCTATTCCTTGGATGCTGCCTGACCTGCTGCGCTTTTCCAGCAACACATTTTCAGCACCAGTCAATGAAGGCAAGCATGCAAGTATAGCAGGTAGTGAAGAAGGCTAATAGCATGCTGGTCTTCATAACAAGAGGGATTGAGTATAGAAGCAAAGAGGTGCTTCTGCAGCTGTATAGGGCCCTGTTGAGACCACACCTGGAGTACTGTGTGCAGTTCTGGTCTCCAAATTTGAGGAAAGACATTCTGGCTATTGAGGGAATGCAGCGTAGGTTCATGAGGTCAATTCCTGGAATGGCAGGATTACCTTACACTGAAAGATTGAAGCGACTGGGCTTGTATACCCTTGAGTTTAGAAGACTGAGAGGGGATCTGATTGAGACATATAAGATTATGAAAGGATTGGACACTCTGGCAGCAGGAAACATGTTTCCACTGATGGGTGAGTGCTGAACTAGAGGACACAGCTTAAAAATACGGGGTAGACCATTTAGGACAGAGATGAGGAGAAACTTCTTCACCCAGAGAGTGGTGGCTGTGTGGAATGCTCTGCCCCAGAGGGCAGTGGAGGCCCAGTCTCTGGATTCATTTAAGAAAGAGTTGGATAGAGCTCTCAAAGATAGTGGAATCAAGGGTTATGGAGATAAGGCAGGAATAGGATACTGATTATGAATGGTCAGCCATGATCATATTGAATGGCGGTGCAGGCTCGAAGGGCTGAATGGCCTACTCCTGCACCTATTGTCTAATGAACTTAATCGTTGGAGTACAGAGCGAATCCTGTTAATGACAGGCTGTGCAATCACTGATGCAACTGCACTGGTATCGACTTCCACAACAACTTGTCAGCCCCATAATAACTGCTTTGATTCATGCCTGCATTAAGAACCAAAACAAGACAGAAGAAGAGTAATCCTGTCTGTTCTGAGTGATGTGGCAATACGCAAAAAGGAAAGACAAGACATGACATGAATGATGTAAGCATTCAGGCAGGTACAGAATAAGTGAGTGTTAAGAGAGTGAGAGAAAATCACTGAGATTCACCCTGCTCCAAGCTTTGAAATGGGTGCCTGTTCCTGCGTACAAAGTAGAAAGTGAGGACTGCAGATACTGGAAAGTCAGAGTCGAAAAGTATAGAAGAATGACTTATGCCCAAAACATCAATTCTCCTCCTCCTTGGATGTTGCTTGACCCGCTGTGCTTTTTCCATCACCACACTTTTTGACCCAACCTACAAAGTTACCCAACAACAGTATTCAAATAATGGGCATCAGTTTGGATCATAGCATTTGAAGTGAGATAGAGATGTGCCATGATGCTGTCCGATTAGTGCATATCTGATACCAATCTGCGTCAATGGAGTTTGCAGGCACTTGACAACCACAGAGTGTACCCTCAGAACTGCTGTCCAAGAATAATGCCTGGAGACCCACCAAGTACCTGCTCTGACTTTCATGATGGGAATTGGTGCTGCCTGGTTACTCTCTGCTGTATGGGAACAAAACAAATTACACAGAAATGAGATGAGGACAGATAATAATGAAATATAGATGCATGCGCGTTTGTTTGTTGCAACTCAGCAGTGAAATACTCATCTCACTTTCAAACATTGGGTGCATAAATCAGACATTATTTCCACATCAATTAATCTAATTTTTCCAATGGCACACCATTGTCCACTTTTGTTCGGGATGGGAAAATTTCAACTATTGTGTTTCAGTCTTGAAATACCATTACTATTCTATTTCCTATCTGAGCTCAATACAGATATAATTTCAACAATGTAGATGAGCAGATGTTGAATGGGTTTGAAATCTTACCGTTTATCCTTTAGGTTTATAAAGATTAAATGAAGTATAGAGAATTAAAGTTTGGCTAATGCTCAACAGCACCTTTTTTTGTCTTCCCACAATTGCAGTAAAGTCCCATATAGAAATAGAACAGTACAGCACAGTACAGGCCTTTCAGCCCTCAATGTTGTGTCAACCTTTTATTCTACTCTACGATCAAACTAACCTACATACCCTTCATTTTACTATCATCCATGTGCCTATCCAAGAGTTGCTTAAATGTCCCTACAGTATCTGACTCTATTGTCACAGCGGGCAGTGCATTCCACGCACCCACCACTATCTGTGTAAAGAACCTACCTCTGACATCTGCCCATACCTTTCTTTAATCATCTTAAAATTATGTCCCCTCGTGATAGCCATTTTCACCCTGGGAAAAAGACTCTAGCTATCCACTCTATCTGCCTCTCATCATTGTGTACGCCTCTATCAAGTCACCTCTCATCCTTCTTTGCTCCAATGAGAAAAGTTCTAGCTCCCTCAATGTTCTTCATAAGACATGCCCTCCAGTCCAAACAGCATCCTGGTAAATCTCCTTTGCACCCTCTCTGAAGCTTCCACATCCTTCCTCTAATGAGGTGACCAGAACTGAACACAATATTCCAAGTGTGGTCTAAAAAGGGCTTTATAAAGCTGCAGCATAACCTCCATTTTCAGCATATCAACTATTTGCATATTTGCTTACTCATACAAAGCATGTACACCATTGCAGGCACAATGCTTGATCACAATGTTTTTCAAGAACTGAATTAAAAAGAAATTTTGCAGGAAACATCAACAAATAATTTTAGATGTTCAAAGAATACTCATAAGAGATTGACATATGATGATGAAAAAGTGAATTTCTGGGACTTGGAAGGGTACACTTCTCCTGCAGCTCCAGTAAAGCATCTCTCATCCACTTCCATCACACTCGATCCCTCCCTTTTTATCATTGCAGGAATAAATGTCTCATAATCAGACAAGCGGGCAAATCCCATAGGCCAGGTGACAGACAAAGTTCCTTAGCACATGAATAGAGAAAATGCTTTATTTGGTTGCAGAAGAGCATGGTGCTAATTTCAGGATGGGGAGGGGTCCTCCATGACCATCCAACCCAGTGAGTTTCACTGTATTAGTGCTGCACTACTGGCCTATTCTGCCAATGCTAACTCATTCTTGCACAAGCTTTCATACCTTTTACATAATCCATTCCCTCTCTTCTTTAGGCAGACAATAACAGCTCAAAGAGAAAGGCCATCCTCCCAATCCTCATGTCCATCTCCACCTCTGAGGTAGGAATCACTCAACTGTCAGAGACCGTGCTGTCAAAGCTTTCACTTGCATCCTCTACCAACTAAGAGACTTTTATCGCAACTGGCTCACTTTCTGGAGTCACAGATTCATACAGCATGAAAACAGACTCTTTGATACAATTCATCCATCCCAATCAAATTTTCCAAACTTAATTACATTTGGCCCATACCCCTCTAAACCTTTCTGAATAAACAGCACAGAGGCTGGTTTCCCATCATGAGGTCACCCTTCATTTGCATGTGCACAGTATGGACTCTGACCAGCTAGTCCAGAACCAGTCCTGAGAGTGAGGTGACTTTTGAATCTCCTGTTTATATTTTTTTATTATTCACACTGATTCATCTCCCTCAGAGACAGCTCTCAGAGTGAACAGGATGTCTGACACTCATGTTTTTTCTCTTTACACTCCTGTTTATTTCCTTTTTCTTAATGTGAACAGAATGTCTGACAGTTTTTTCTTATATTTTCTCCAACACCCATGTTGAATGTCCTGTTTATTTACTTTTTATCTTTTTTGTTTCTTAGTGCTTATTTTTGAATCACCTGCTTTTTTTCCCCCCTGTTTTTTTAGTTTTATTGAACAGTTACAAAACAGTTCTCAAAACAGTTTACAAAAAAGTTAACATTGATAGCTGTATACAAAGAAACAGCAATTTTACAAGGGAGAGGAGCAGCAAAGCCAGGCTCCAAACCCTACCATTCAACCAGTTTACAGGGAAATGAGGACAAACCTCAAATCCCAGTTTCAAACATTACAAGATAGCAATAATGACATTTGTACATAAGACAATCCAATTACATAAAAACAGTGCATACAATACAGACACAGCAAGCCCCCATCCCTCCCACCTTCCGGCCACTAAGGCAGCCCACCCCTACGTACCTTCCGGCTCTCGGTCCACCCCATGTCCCTTCCAGTTCTCGGTCCGCCCTGACACACCTTTCAACCACCTCTAGGACAGTCCACCCCGGTACCTGCCCAGGGTGACATGAATCTCCTGTTTATTTTTTTTTCATTAATTTGTTATGAAACACCTTCAGAGCAGATTGATCTCCTGTTTTGTTTTGACACTAATCCAGCTCCCTCGGAGCCAGCTGACAGAGTGGACAGAACCTCCGACACTCCTGTTTATTTTATTTTTGTTTTATTTCTTTTTTTGCTAATTGTTTCCCGAGCACCCGTGTTGTGTCTGTGCAGGCACATGGTACATGAATCTTTATTCAAATTTCCACCACCAGGAAGAAAGGAAAACACTCAAGTGGCCAGTGACAAGCACTGCCCTTCACATCAAAAGGCAATGCTGTGTGATCAAACAGTGAAGGAGAGGGCAGGGATTAAAACAAAAGAGAGTTGGAGGGGGAAAATAATGCACTCCACTCCCTGCGGCACCCACGTCTCCCTGAACAACTCCAAGGGGTCAGTGGAGACCGCTTGCTCCTTCTCCAAGGACACCCGGGCTCTAATGTAAACACAGAAGAGGGGCAGGCAGTCAGCCCTAACGACCCCCTCTACAGCCCGGACGAGAGACAGGAAGGCGCTCGGCAGAGCAGCCAGTCGACAGAAATGGATCAGGTGGACGTTGTGGTGTATCTTCTGGCCCTGGACCGTGTAGGACTGGTCCGGGTGAATCATGTGGGCCAGCACGGAAGCCAGGTGAGAGGACAACACCCTGGTGAAGATTTTGTAGTCCGTGCTGAGGAGGGAGACCGGACGCCAGTTCTTTAAGGAACGAAGGTGACCGCCCTGCGCCAAGAAAGGGGCAGCTGTCCAGCATTGAGACAATCCCCAGGACCTGTGCATAGTTGCTCCCCAGGACGTCACAAAGAACTCCATAATCAGCCCGTCCAGCCCCAGGGTTTTGCCCCTCGAGAGCCAGTCGAGGGCACCGGTCAGCTCCTCTAAAGTGACGGGAGCGTCGAGCCTTCCGGCGTCCTCCGGGCTGAGCTGCGGCAGGTCCTCCCACAGAACTCTGCGAGCATCCTCGCTGGACGGATCCGGAGAGAACAGAGCCGTGTAATAGTTCCGGACGTGGGCCCTGATCCCCTCCGGATCCGAGACGAGGGACCCGTCGTCGGCCAGCAGCACAAGGAGCTGCTGACGGGTGCCACGCCTTTTTTCCAGCGAGTAGAAGAAGAGGGAGCCGCGGTCCAGGTCCTGGAGGAGCTAGGTCCTCAACCTCACGTACGCGCCCCGAGCCCCGACGAGCTGCAGGTCCCAGAGCGCGGCCTCCTTCTCTTCATACGCCCCGCGCAGGGCCGGGTCCATGTCAGGCCGACAGAGGCGTGACTCCAGGTCGAGCATCTCCCTCTCCAACTCCCAGATCCTGGATTTCCGCCTCTTGGTCGACCCCCTCGCGTACTCCTGACAGAAGACGCGGACGTGAGCCTTGCCCACGTCCCACCATAGCCTCAGGGAAGGGAAGCTTCCCTGCTTCCTTCTCCAGCCGGCCCAGAAACGATGAAACGAGTCCTGGAACCGCTCGTCCTCCAGCAGCAGGTTGTTAAAGTGCCAGTACGCGGAGCCGAGCCTGGCGCCGAACGGAAGGAGTTCCGCCCACACCAGGTGATGGTCCGTGCATGACACCTGCCGCGTGGAGGCCTTCGGAAAACAGGAGGCGTACACCCGCGAAACGTACAGGCGGTCGATTCTGGACGCTCCGACCCCAGGCCTCACGAAGGTGAAGGCGATGGAGTCGGGATGGAGATTCCGCCAGACGTCCACCAGGTCGAAGGACTTGACCAAGTCCCCCAAACTCTTCCCCGACGCCCAGCCAGTGCGGGCACCGCCGTGGTCCCTGCCCTCGAGGACGCAGTTAAAATCTCCCCCGAGGACAACGCACTGGTTCTCGTCGATGGAAGCGAGATGAGCGGACACTTCTTCAAAGAAGCTCGTTTGCCTCGGCCCGGCCAGGGGCGCATAGACGTTCACCAAGTGAAGCACCGCGCCCCCTAGCCGAACCGTCAGGTAAAGCAAACGGCCTGGCACTGGCTCCCTGATCCCCAAGATCTCTGGCTGAAAATGCAGGGCCAACAGGATAGCCACCCCGCCAGATCTGCGGGTGAGGTGACTCATGTAGACCCCCCCCCCGCCCCTCGCCACTCCAGGAGCCAGGTGGCTTTGTCTCCCAGGGTAGTGTGGGTTTCTTGCAGGAAGCACACCGCATACCTCCAGTCCCGAAGGGGTCTGGAATCTGTGCTGTGACTCCCTGCTGCCGTTGATGTTGAGGCTGGCTAGGTGACGGGGAAGGGGATAAGGCAGCCTCCCCGTGGGCCGGCCTCTCCATGTCGGAAGCGTTGTGCAACCACCACCAGTACAGTTATATACATTTACAGGGAGGACGAGGGAGGGGCACAGAAGTCCCTTGCCCCCACCAGGAGTGCCCCCAGGAAGTTCCTGACTTGCTTTCGCTCATTGACATCGAGCCCAGGTGCCTGGCGAGCAGCATGGGCCAACCAGTAAATTCTTTCAAAAGAGCTCCAGCAGTCGAGCGCCAGTTGGGCTCTATCCCGGCGACCCCGAGTTTCCTCGACAAATTCCCGGAGTTCCTCGAGGGGGATGAGGGGGAGATCGGCGGGGGGCACCTGGGACTCGAAAATGTCACTGCAGACAGAGTCCGCATCATCCCCGGTGTCTGCCAGCGATCCCGAACCCTCCGCCTGGAGGTCACCCTCTGTCACCGACCCCTCCCCCACAGAGAGGATTGGGGCTTGTCCAACACCACCAACTGGCCTCAAACCCCCAGCAACCCCACCCCCAGGGTCACCAGCAGTACCTTCCTCAGCGCACACCATCCTGGAAGGCCAGAGTTCACATCATCGGGCAGCGGAGTCTCAGGGTCCCACTCCTCTCCCGACACCGGGACCCCTGGCTCCTTGGCAGGGGAGGGGGAGGGGGGAAGGAGGGGAGGGGGAGGGGGGCAGAAGGGGAGGGGGAGGGGGGCAGAAGGGGAGGGGGAGGGGGGCAGAAGGGGAGGGGGAGGGGGGCAGAAGGGGAGGGGGAGGGGGGCAGAAGGGGAGGGGGAGGGGGGCAGAGGAGGGGGGCCGGGGGGCAGAGGAGGGGGGCCGGGGGGCAGAGGAGGGGGGCCGGGGGGGCAGAGGAGGGGGGCGGGGGGGGAAGGGGGGAAGAGGGGGGGGAAGGGGGGAAGAGGGGGGGGAAGGGGGGAAGAGGGGGGGGAAGGGGGGAAGAGGGGGGGGAAGGGGGGAAGAGGGGGGGGAAGGGGGGAAGAGGGGGGGGAAGGGGGGAAGAGGGGGGGGGAAGGGGGGAAGAGGGGGGGGAAGGGGGGAAGAGGGGGGGGAAGGGGGGAAGAGGGGGGGGAAGGGGGGAAGAGGGGGGGGAAGGGGGGAAGAGGGGGGGGAAGGGGGGAAGAGGGGGGGGAAGGGGGGAAGAGGGGGGGGAAGGGGGGAAGAGGGGGGGGAAGGGGGGAAGAGGGGGGGGAAGGGGGGAAGAGGGGGGGGAAGGGGGGAAGAGGGGGGGAAGGGGGGAAGAGGGGGGGGAAGGGGGGAAGAGGGGGGGAAGAGGGGGGGAAGGGGGGAAGAGGGGGGAAGGGGGGGAAGGGGGGAAGAGGGGGGAAGGGGGGGAAGAGGGGGGGGAAGGGGGGGGAAGGGGGGGGGGAAGGGGGGGAAGAGGGGGGGAGAAGGGGGGAAGAGGGGGGGAAGAGGGGGGGGAAGGGGGGGGGAAGGGGGGGAAGGGGGGGAAGAGGGGGGGAAGGGGGGGAAGGGGGGGAAGAGGGGGGGGAAGGGGGGGAAGAGGGGGGGGAAGGGGGGGAAGAGGGGGGGGAAGGGGGGAAGAGGAGGGGGGGAAGGGGGGGGGAAGGGGAGGGGGGGGAGGAGGAGAGGGGAGTGGGGGGTGGGGGGGTCATTCCCCTGGGCCAAGGCCCCCAGGAAAACAGTCTAGAAGGGAGAAGCCTCTTCCCCACACCGACGGGGGGGAATTTATGGGCCTTTCCCTCCCTGCCCGCCTTGGTGGTCATGGGGCCTCAGGCCCCCCCCCCAGCCTTTCCCAGAATACGATTGGCTGTGGGAAGACAGGGGTGCGTGGCCAGGGTGGGGAGGGTCGGCGTGTCACTTCCTGCCGTGCCCCTGATTTATCAGGTGACGACGGGTAGGGGCCTAGTTCCCTCTCTGGGGCCTGGAGGCACGGTTGCTGCAGGAGGTTGGGTAGTGGTGGTTCTCCCCAGGTTAGTGCCAGGGTGGGGTGTCGTTATTGGGATCAGGAATAGATGTGGGGTCTCTGGGGACAGTGGGGCCAGGGTCCCTGTGCTGGGGTGATGCTGGCAAAGCTGCATGGGCATTGTTGTGCGGGTGCGGGGCAGGCAATGGGGTAGGTGTTGAGGAAGGGGATAGGGTGGTCTCCCCGTGGGCCGGCCTGATGTCTCGCGTCACGTTGCGTCTTCTTCAGCGCCTTCTGGCCGGCTGGACGCTCACCCCCCTCCCTGCCGGAGGCTGGAGCATTGGAAGCCTCCGGCGCCGGGGCTTGCGGTGTTGACTTTGGGGGAGGGGGTGCGGCGGCACCACCATCAGCCATCAGCGTGTGTTGGGCAGCCTTCTGGGTGGGGCAGTTTTTCCTAATGTGCCCCACTTCGCGGCACAGGTGGCACCGCATGCTGTCCGCCGTCCAGAAGGTGCGGTAGGCCGTGCCCTTGTGTAGGAGGGTGAACGAGCCCTCGGTGACCTCCTCCCGGACCAGGCAAATAAACACCTGGCGTCGGAAGGCGTATACGTGTCGGAGGGCAGAGTCCTTAAGACCGAGCAGGAGCGGTTGGATCCCTGACCGGATCTCTCCCAAGGTGGTGAGGTCGGGAAGAAGGAGCTTGCTGGTAATGAACGGTGGGACATTGGAGATCATGACTCTCTGGGCCGTAACCTCCCAAGGATCGACGGGTAAGTGTGTCCCACCCACAGTGAGCCCCCTCTCCACGGCCAGGTGGACCGCCTGCTCGGTCCTAAGGAAAAAGACTGCCTTCCCGTATTTTCGGGCCGCAGCGACGATGGCCAGTGGGCCGACCACACTAGCTATGGCCTTGCTGCAGGCCTCGATGGTCATGTTAGGTTGGGGATAGGCCTTTACCCCCGGGCGTTTAGTCAGGTGCCTGAAGTCAGCGGCCGGGGCTGGGACAGCCGAGCCTAAGGCAGCGGCTACTCCGGCGTAGGGGCGGCTGGGTACCGCAACCTTCGGGCTCGCCATACTCTGCTGCTGGATGTTAGGCCTCAGGCAGCAGTGGTGGAGGTGGGCCTCTGGCAGCAGCAGTGGTGGAAGTTCTTGGGATGTGCCCAAGGCCAGTCACCCAAGGCGAGTCCCAGGCAGTGATGGTGGAGACTGGCCTTAGGCAACAGCAGCAATTGAAACAGGTCTCGGGCGAGTCCCAGGTAGGCCCTCGGTCGCAGCGGTGGGGGCAGACCTGTTGGGGAGGGCCCCCAAGGCAAGTCCCAGGCAGCAGCAGCAGCAGTAGTGGTGGAGGTTGTGGGGAGGGGCCCAAGGAGAGTCCCAGGCAGCGGTGGTGGAGGCAGGCCTCTGGCAAGTCCTGGGCAGTTCCTTGGTCGCAGCGGTGGTGGGGGCAGGCCTGTTGGGGAGGGTCCCCAAGGCAATTCCCAGGCAGCCCCAAAATTGAGTCCCAGGCAGCAGCAATGGAGGTGAGCCTCAGGCAACAGCAGTAGTGGTGGAGGTCCTGGGGAGGGGCCCCAAGGCAAGTCCCAGGCAGCAGCTGTGAGGCAGGCCCCAAGCAGCAACAAGGACAGTCCCCTTCAAGGATGAGAGCCCTTGCACGTGTGTACACACACAGTCTCACACTGATCCAATTCCCAAGATAGGCAAAACACCCGAGTGGCCAGTGACAAGCTGTGGCCTTCGCATCAAAGGGCAATGCTTTGTGATCAAATCTCCTTTTTTTTTTCAAAGGGCAATGTTCTCCTGATTATTTTTTTTTTCCAACCCCCCGCACTACCGCCTAACTGTGGTAGTGCTTATTTTTCCCCAGCACCCATTGTGTGTGTGTGTAGGTGTGAGAAACACCAGGTGCACGAATCTTTATTCAACAAGGGCTCCCTGATTGGCTCAAGTTAATAACCGTAATCAAGGATCTCCAAGGTCAATGAGATCCACCCGGTTCTTGTTCTAATCACTACACTTAGCTATTCATGTACCTACCTTTTAAATGACATTAGATTAGATTACTTACAATGTGGAAACAGGCCCTTCGGCCCAACAAGTCCACACCGCCCCGCCGAAGCGCAACCCACCCATACCCTTACATCTACCCCTTACCTAACACTATGGGCAATTTAGCGTGGTCAATACACTTGACCTGCACATCTTTGGAGTGTGGGAGGAAACCGGAGCACCCGGAGGAAACCCACGCAGACACGGGGAGAATGTGCAAACTCCACAGAGAGTCACCTGAGGTGGGAATTGAACCCGGGTCTCTGGCGCTGTGAGGCAGCAGTGCTAACCACTGTGCCGCCCACGGTGTAACTGTTGTAACTGTATCTGTATCTAACAATTCCTTTAGAATTCCACATATAAACTACTATCTGGCTGTATAAATTGCCCCTCAGGTCCCTTTTAAATCTTTCTCTTCTCACCTTAAAAATCTACTTCCTAATTTTGAACTTCCCTAACCTTGGGAAAAGACCTTTGCCATTTATCTTATCTATGCTCCATGATTTTATAAACCTCCATATGGTCACCCCTCAACCTCCTACATTCCATTTAAATAAGTCCCATTCCATCCAGAATCTCCTTATAACTAAAATCCTCCCAACCCAACAACATTTTGGTAATTCTTTTCTGAACCCTCTCCAATTTAGTAATACCCTTCCTGTAGCAGGGTGACCAGAATTGTACACACTACTACAAACGTGGCCTCACCACTGTCCTGTATAATCTCAACACGACATCCAAACTTCTTTACTCAGTGTTCTGAACAATGAAGCTAAATGTCATCTTAAGCATCCTGTTGTCCACCTGCAACATTACTTTCAAAGAACCATGTACCAAAACCCCTATAGGTCTCTGTTTGACAGCATTACCCTGAGCCCTACCATTAATTGTATAAGTCTTGCCCTTGTTTCTTTAACTAAAATACATTACCTTGCATTTACTGGATGTAAGTTTTCTTGCTGAGCTGGAAGGTTCATTTTCAAAGGTTTCGTCACCATACTACGCAATATCATTAGTGAGCCTCCAGTGAAGCACTGGTGTTAGTGACCCACTTTCTATTTTGTGTTTAGGTTTCCTTGTGACATTGATGTCCTTTCCTTTGCTGATGTCAGTTCCTGTGGTGATGTCACTTCCAGTTCTTTTTCTCAGAGGATGGTAAATGAGGTCCATGTCGATGTGCTTGTTGATAGAATTCCACTTGGAATGCCATGCTTCTAGAAATTTTCATTTGTGTCTCTGTTTAGATTAGATTCCCTACAGTGTGGAAACAGGTCCTTCGGCCCAACCAGTCCACACCGACCCTCTGAAGAGTAATCCACCCAGACCCATTTCACTCTAACTAATGCACCTAACACTGGGCAATTTAGCATGGCCAATTCACCTGACCTGCACATCTTTGGACTGTGGGAGGAAACCGGAGGAAACCCACTTAGACACAGGGAGAACGTGCAAACTCCACACACAGTCGCCCAAGGCCAGAATGGAACCTGTAAGGCAGCAGTGCGAACCACTGAGCCACTGTGCCACCCAGCTTGTCCTAAGATGAATGTATTGTCCCAGTCGAAGTGGTGTCCTTCCTCATCTGTATCCAATGACGCTAGTGAGAATGGGTCATGTTATCTTGGGGTTAGTTGATATTTATATATCCTAGTGGCTAGTTTCCTGCCTGTTTGTCCAATGTAGTGTTTGTTACAGTTCTTGCAAGTTATTTTGTAAATTGCACTAGTTTTGCTTGTTGTCTGTATAGGGTCTTTCAAGTTCATTAGCTGCTGTTTTAGAGGGTTGGTGGGTGTGTGGGCTACCATGATACCAAGAGGTCTGAGAAGTCTGGCACTCATTTCCAAGATGTTTTTGATGTAGGGGAGAGGGCTTTATCAGGAAGGGCTCTTGCTCTTGCCCAAAACATTGATTCTCCTATTCTTCGGATGCTGCCTGAACTGCTGTGCTGTTCCAATACTGCACTTTTGACTGTTTACTTACTTAGTGTGGAAACAAGTCCACACCGACCCACCGAAGTGCAACCCACCCAGACCCGTTCCCCTACATTTACCCCTTCACCTAACATTATGGCCAATTCACCTAACCTACGCATTTTTTGGACTGTGGGAGGAAACCGGAGCACCCGGAGGAAACCCATGCAGGCACGGGAGAATGAGAGTCAGTTGCCTGAGGCGGGAAATGAACCCGAGTCTCTGGCGCTATGAGGCAGCAGTGCTCAATGTATTCATTAAGTACCGATTCTTTTTGCATACATTGTATTGGTGATTTTCCTCTGCTCGTCATAGTTCCTTGGTGCTGCAGCATGTGGTGGTTTGTTGAAATAGTTTTCTAATGCAACTTCATTTGTGGGTGTTGGGATGATTGCTTCTGTAGTTCAGTATTTGATCTGTATGTGTTGTTTTCATGTAGACATTGGTTGAAGTTCCCCATTGGTTGTTCACTCCACTGTGACATCAAGGGATGGCAGTTTGTTGTTGTTTTCTTCCCCTTTATTGAATTATTTTGTTTCTCAAGTAGGTACATTCAAATAAAGAAAATCTTCTTTGACACATATAACAAATTTTTCACTATCCTCACCTTTAACAGTATGGCAGGGCCAGTTTATGTTTGGAAAGTTAAAATTCTCTCCTCTTACAACCCTATTAGTTTTACATATACTGAGATCTCTCCACATATTTCCTCTTTGGTTTTATGCTGACTATTGGAAAGCCTATAGTACAATCCCATCAAGGTGATCATCTGCTTCTTATTTCGGAGTTCCAACCATTCAGCTTCACTGGATAATCCCTCAGAAATTCCCTCAGTGCAGCAATAATGTTTCCCTAATCAAAAACACCATTCCCCCTCCAATCTTGTCTCCTTTCCATCTTTCCTATTAGGTGCTGGAGGTGATTTCCTCGAATTTCAGGAGCAGCAATTACTATTTTATATGCTGTTGTATTGTTTTGGAACTTTGGGAAAAAAGTCAAAACAAAGTTTGGGCGGCACGGTGGCACAGTGGTCAGCACTGCTGCCTCACAGCGCCAGAGATCCGGGTTCAATTCCCACCTCAGGTGACAAACTGTGTGGAGTTTGCACGTTCTCCCCGTGTCTCCGTGGGTTTCCTCCGGGTGCTCCGGTTTCCTCCCACAGTCCAAAGATGTGCAGGTCAGGTGAATTGGCCATGCTAAATTGCCCCTAGTGTTAGGTAAGGGGTAAATGTAGGGGTATGGGTGGGTTGCGCTTCGGCGGGGCGGTGTGGACTTGTTGGGCCGAAGGGCCTGTTTCCACACTGTAAGTAATCTAATCTAAAAAGAGCAATTTTAAAAGGGAGAAGTACAGATAAAGGGAGCGTCAGTGTGAGAGAGAGAGAGAGAGAGAGAGAGAGAGAGAGAGAGAAAAAACAAAATTGACACTGCCTTTGCTGTTTGAAGTCATGTATCGCTGGACATTGGAGTGCATCTGGGAAAATTAACAAACAGTGAAATTCACAACTAATCTTGCAGGAACTGTTGGGCGAAGTTCACAGCACAGAATCAGATAAGTTAATTGTTGTTTTATATGTGGTCTAAAGAAAGTCTGCAGTAGTGAGTAGAGTGGGTTCTTTCTTGATTGTTTTTGGAAATATATCTCTTGATTAAAATTAAAATATAAGCCATACCTATTAATTTAACCTGGGGCAGTGTTTGTAGAAGAATAAAACGGTATTATTTTCTGGGTCTGTAGATTGTGAAGGAGCACAAATGGCCTTTAGTAGAATGATATGTACTTGTCAGATGTGGGAGTTTAAAGAGAGTTTAAGGGTTACTGCGGATTATATCTGCCATAAATGCTGTTGGTTGTGAATCTTATTAGATCGAATGGATCAGTTGGAGAAACAGTTAGAAGCGATGAGGAATTTGCAAAAGCAACAGTATGTGGTGGATGGCAATTATAGGAAGGGGGGAAAGTCTCAGATACAGTCACAAAGATGGGTTAACTCCAGGAACGGTAGAGGGAGGTAGCTAATGCAGGAGTCTTTTGTGGATATACCCATTTCAAACAAGTATCCTGTTTTGGAATATGTAGGGGGTGATGGATTCCCAGGGGAATGCAGCACAAACAGCCAAGTTTTAGGAATTGAGACTGGCTGTAATGCAATGAGGGCTACGTCAGGTTCCAAGAGATCAATTGTGTTAGGGGATTCTCTAGTCTAAGTTACAGACAGATGTTTCTGTGGCCAGCAGCGAAAAAGCAGAATGGTGTGTTGTTTCCCTGGTGCCAGGATCAAGGATGTCTCCGAAAGGATGCAGAATGTTCTCATGGGGGAGAGGGACCAGTAAGAGGTCATTGTCCACATTGGAACCAACGATATAGGAAGGGAAAAGGTTGAGATTCTGAAGGGAGATTACAGAGAGTTAGGCAGAAATTTTAAAAGGAGGTCCTCAAGGGTAGTAATATCTGGATTACTCCCAGTGCTATGAGCTAGTGAGGGCAGGAATAGGAGAATAGAGCAGATGAATGCATGGCTGAGGAGCTGGTGTATGGGAGAATCTCTTTTGTGGTAGAAGTGACCTGTACAAGAAAGATGGATTGCACTTAAATTTGAGGGGGACTAATATACTGGCCAGGAAATATGCTAGAGCTGCTTGGGAAGATTTTAAACTAGTAAGGTGGGGGGGGGGGGACCTAGGGAGAGAGTGAGGAAAGAGATCAATCTGAGACTGGTACAGTTGAGAACAGAAGCGAGTCAAACAGGGCAGGCAGGACAAGGTAGGACTAATAAAATCAACTGCATTTATTTCAATGCAAGAGGTCTAACAGTGAAGGCAGATGAACTCAGGGCATGGTTAGGAACATGGGACTGGGATATCACAGCAATTACAGAAACATGACTCAGGGATGGACAGGACTGGCAGCTTAATGTTCCAGGATACAGATGCTACAGGAAGGTTAGAAAGGGAGGCAAGAGAGGAGGGGGGGTGGCCTTTTTGATAAGGGATAGCATTAGAGCTGTGCTTAGATTAGATTAGATTACTTACAGTGTGGAAACAGGCCCTTCGGCCCAACAAGTCCACACCGCCCGGCCGAAGCGCAACCCACCCATACCCCTACATCTACCCCTTACCTACACTACGGGCAATTTAGGATAGCCAATTCACCTGACCTGCACATCTTTGGACTGTGGGAGGAAACCGGAGCACCCGGAGGAAACCCACGCAGACACTGGGAGAATGTGCAAACTCCACACAGTCAGTCGCCTGAGGCGGGAATTGAACCCGGGTCTCTGGCGCTGTGAGGCAGCAGTGCTAACCACTGTGCCACCATGCCGCTTAGGGAGGATATTCCTGGAAATACATCCAGGGAAGTTATTTGGGTGGAACTGAGAAATAAGAAAGGGATGATCACCTTATTGAGATTGTATGATAGAACCCTGAATATAGGAAAATTGAGAAACAAACTTGTAAGGAGATCCCAGCTATCTATGAGAATAATAGGGTGGTTACGGTAGGGGATTTTAACTTTGCAAATATAAAAATGGGACTGCCATAGTGTTAAGGATTTAGATGGAGAGGAATTTGTTAAGTGTGTACAAGAAACTTTTCTGATTCAGTATGTGGATGTACCTACTAGACAAGGTGCAAAACTTGACCTACTCTTGGGAAATAAGGCAGGGCAGGTGACTGAGTTGTCAGTGGGGGAGCACTTTGGGGCCATCGACCATAATTCTACTAGATGTAAAATAGTGATGGAAAAAGATAGACCAGATCTAAAAGTTGAAGTTCTAAATTGGAGAAAGGCCAATTTTGACAGTATTGGGCAAGATCTTTTGAAAGTTGATTGGAGGCAGACGTGCACAGGTAAAGGGACAGCTGGAAAATGGGAAGTCTTCAGAAATGGGAATACAAGAATCCAGAGAAAGTATATTCCTGTTAGGGTGAAAGGAAAGGCTGGTAGGTATATGGAATGTTGAATGACTAAAGAAATTGAGGCTTTGGTTAAGAAAAAGAAGAAAGGATATGTACGGTATAGACAGGATAGATTGAGTGAATCCTTAGATGAGTATAAAGAAAGTATAATTAAGAGGGAAATCAGGAGAACAAGGGGACATGAGATAGCTTCGACAAATAGAATTAAGGAGAATCTAAAGGGTTTTTACAAATATATTAAGGACAAAAGGGTAACAAGGAAGAGAATAGGGCCCCTCAAAGACCAGCAAGGCGGCCTTTGTGTAGAGCTGCAGAAAATGGGGGAGATACTAAATGAGTATTTTGCATCGGTATTTACTGTGGAAAAGGATATGGAAGATATAGACTGTAGGGAAATAGATGGTGACATCTTGCATAATTTCCATATTACAGAGGAGGAAGTGCTAGATGTCTTGAAATGCGTAAAGATGGATAAATCCCCAGGACCTGATCAGGTGGCATGGTGGCACAGTGGTTAGCACTGCTGCCTCTCAGCGCCAGAGATCCAGATTCAGTTCCCGCCTCAGGCAACTGTTGGTGTGGAGTTTGCACATTCTCCCCATGTCTGCATGGGTTTCCTCCGGGTGCTCTGGTTTCCTCCCACAGTCACAAAGATGTGCAGGTTAGGTGAATTGGCCATACTAAATTGCCTGTAGTGTTAGGTGAAGGGATAAATTAGGGGAATTGGTCTGGGTGGGTTGCTCTTCGGAGGGTTGGTGTGGACTTGTTGGCCGAAGGGCCTGTTTCCACACTGTAAGTAATCTAAGATGTACCCGAGAAATCTGTTGGAAGCTAGAGAAGTGATTGCATCATCAATAGTCACAGGTGAAGTGCCAGAAGACTGGAGGTTGGCTAACGTGGCGCCACTGTTTAGGAAAGGCGGTAAAGACAAGCCAGGAAACGATAGACCAGTGAGCCTCTCCTCGATGGTGGGCAAGGTATTGGAGGGAATCCTGACGGACAGGATGTACATGTATTTGGAAAGGCAAGGACTGATTAGGGATAGTCAACATGGCTTTGTGCGTTGGAAATCATGTTTTGCAAACTTGATTGAGTTTTTTGAAAAAGTAACAAAGAGGATTGATGAGGGCAGAGCGATAGATGTGATCGACATGGACTTCAATAAGGCGTTCGACAAGGGTCCCCATGGTTAGCAAGGTTAGATCTCTCAGATTACAGGGAGAACTAGCCACTTACATACAGAACTGGCTCAAAAGTAGAAGACAGAGGGTAGTGGTGAAGGGTTGTTTTAAGACTGGAGGCCTGTGACCAGTGGAATGCCGCAATGATCAGTGCTGTGTCCTCTACTTTTTGTCATTTACATAAATGATTTGGATGTGAGCATAAGAGGTATAGTTAGTAAGTTTGTAGATGATACCAAAATTGGAGGTGTAGTGGACAGTGAAGAGGTTTACCTCAGATTGCAATAGGATCTTGACCAGATGGGCCAATGGGCTGAGAAGAGGCAGATGGACTTTAATTCTGATAAATGTGAGGTGCTGCATTTTGGGAAACAAATCTTAGCAGGACTTATACACTTAATGGCAAGGTCCTAGGGAGTGTTGCTGAACAAAGAGACCTTGGAGTGCAGGTTCATAGCTCCTTGAAAGTGGAGTTGCAGGTAGATAGGATAGTGAAGAAGGCACTTGGTATGCTTTCCTTTATTGGTCAGAGTATTGAGTAAAGGAGTTGGGAGGTCATGTTGCGGCTGTACAGGACCACTGTATAGCCACTGTTGGAATATTGCATACAATTTTGGTTTACTTCCTATCGGAAAGATGTTATGAAACTTGAAAGGGTTCAGAAAAGATTTACAAGGGTGTTGCCAGGGTTGAAGGATTTGAGCTGTAGGGAGAGGCTGAACAGGCTGGTGCTGTTTACCCTGGAGCGTTGGAGGCTGAGGGGTGACCTTAGAGGTTTACAAAATTGAGAGGCATGGATAGAGTAAAAAGACAGTCTTTTCCCTGGGGTTGAGGAGTCCAGAACTAAAGGGCATAGGTTTAGGGTGAGAGGGGAAAGATATAAAAGAGAACTAAGAGGCAATTTTTTTCACACAGGGTGGTCCGAGTATGGAATGAGCTGCCAGAGCAAGTGGTCAAGGTTGGTGTAATTGCAACATTTAAGAGGCATTTGGATGGGTATATGAAAAAGAAGGGTTTGGAGGGATATGGGCCATGTACTGGCACATGGGACTAGATTGGGTTGGGATATCTGAATTGGACTGAAGGGTCTGTTTCCATGCTGTACATCTCTATGACTCTATGACTCATCTAAATCCTGGAATATTGAGCTGCTAAACGTGCCCAGGCCATATTTCTTCAATAGCTATGCTACCTCAGTCCTATGTTTCCATGCATGCCCTGAATTCATCTGCTTACCTGTAAGACCCCTTGCACTGAAATAAACGCAATTTAATTCATCAAAGTTACCTCATTCTTTAACTTGATTTTGCCTGCCATTTCTCATTAACTTGTTCTCTTTAACATCAGAACTATCCTCATTGTCTTTCTATTTTTGCTACTACTTCGGATTCCCCACTCCAAGATCTCCACCAGTTTAAAGACTCCCAAAAGAACTAACAAATTTCCCTGCCAGGATATTGGGTCCCCTCCAGTTCAGGTGAAATCTATCCCTTTTGAGCAGGTCTCTTCTGCCCCAGGAAAGACCCCATAGATCCAAACTCTGAATCTTTGCCCACGGCACCATCTCCCCACCCATTGATTTTTCTGTCCTGTCTTCCTATTCTGACTCTCACTCTGACCAAATCAAAGCCACCTGCCAACTGAAGGAAGAACACCTCAGTTTCTACTTCAGACTCCTACAACCACAAGGCATCAATATTGATTTCACCAGTTTCCACATCTCCCCACCCTCCTCCTCATCCCAGATCCAATCCTCCAACTCTGCACCGCCCTCTTGACCAGACCTACCTGTCCATCTTCCTTCCCACCTACCCACTCTAACTTCCACATCGACTTATCACAATCACCTTCCACCTTCATCCACCTATTGCCGTCCCACCTACCTTGCACCCAGCTCCTCCTCCACCCTCGTATTTATCTCTCAGCAGCCCCCCCCCCCCCCCCCCCGGCCCTTCTCCCAACACATTCCTGATGAAGGGCTTATGCCCAATATGTCAATTATCCCACTTCCTGGGTGCCTCTCGACCTGCTATTCTTTTTCCAGCAACACACTTTTCGACTCTGATTCTCCAGCATCTTCAGTTGTCACTTTCTCCTACTTTGACTCTGGATTAGACTCAGGAGCACAGTCTACTGAATATATCATTGAGACTTCACTACAACTGGTTTAGGAAGGACTGCTCCAGTCTCTGTCACTCAGAGGACTGTTAAAGACTAGGCAGCTCCTCAGCCCCAGGCAGAAGATAATCCTATGTTCATAGCTATGTAAGCCTTTGTCAAAATGCACAATAAATAAGGGATGGAGGAGACCACCTATGTTGTTAGTGCAGTTCTAGGCTTGCTTAGGTTGGTTGCCACTGTAGCCGGGTTGGCAATCCTCATGGACAGTTGAGCCCAGAACATTCAATGCCTGCTGGCTATGTTCATGCATCTGCACTCCATCTTTCTGGTCATACATCGGTGACAAAGCAAGAGGGAATAAGAGAGGAAGATATAGTAAGGGTCTTTAGGTGGCAAGGATTGACACATAGTTGTAAATAATCATATAATCCTAAAGTTTTTGTACTAGTGTCTTTTTCACTGTTGAAGTTGAAACTGTAGCCTTTTGAAAAATAAGCAGTCTCTTCAGTCATCTCAATAATGAAAGAAATTGTAATGATCAAGCTTTGGTCATCATTCACAAACAACTAAGTCCTTGACTACGGATGGCTTCAGATGTCAGGGATCTTTAAATTGTAACATTATTGACTGTAATTAAGGTGTTGCATTTTAATGTGGACAATGCTAATGCTGCAAGCAATATGTGATGATTATTCAAAAGCGTGCCTAACCCAAATTATTTAACCTTATGGGTGAAAACATGGAATTTGGTACATGTCTAGAGGCAAAATTTCATTTTTTTCTATCAGCTTTACAAGGGAGAGTCCTATCATGCAAGTCTGAAACGTATACAATACGAAGTTTACACATCTATTCCCCATCATAACGCTTTGGCATACAGAAAGAAACTGCACAAAACACTGCCTTTCTCAGGTTGAATACTGCCCTACAGGTTGCTCAAGCATTTCATGACAATTTATCAGTCGACACAAACTCTGAAACAATAAAGGTTAATCAATGATGGAATTGTCAATAGGAAATACCTTAGGAATGCTCCAAACCTGCAGCCAATCATGAAACTCTTCACTGCTGAACATTTGAAGTCTTCAGAGATAACTAACCTTATTACCAAGTAATGTTAATGCACTGTCCCACTGACTGCTGGGTTCTCCCTTTTTGAAGAATAGGGCCTGTAAAATGTATACTTTGCAGTGGGATCACTTGAAAATACCAAATGTACAGTCATATGGAAAATAAAACATTTATTCAGAAGCAAACAAGTTGGAGGACTGTTATTTCAAGGTTTCAATAATATTCTCAATAAAGGAAAAATGCTGCAAAAGGCATACTGGACTCTAAACATTAACTCTACAGATGCTGTCAGACATGTTGTGTTTCTCCAATATACTGTGTTTGTTTCAATTATGCTCTGTTTGCCTTTATCTGCTCAACAATGTATATCTTTAACAAGATCTCTTTGATGTGTCTCCCTATCATTGTTGTCTTCCTCAAGCTGAAAGGATTGCTGTCAATTCCCTATTTTGTCTGTATCCAGAGCACACTTACTCCCTACCTTTTCTAACTCCAAGTGTAGCACTTCAACTGACAAAGGGAGCAGTGCTTGTGATTTCAAATAAATCTGTTGGATTATAACCTGTGTCATGTGACTTCTGATTTTATCCATGCCAGTCCAACATCGGCAACTCCACATCACCTTCTGGCTCCAGTTGTGAAGGACACAGTCTGGCACAATGGTGCAGGATACCCTTTCTTGGTAAGAGTACAAAAACTACCAGAGTCATCCAGGCATTAAAACTTTATCTTGAAGAAGTCTATTCTACTACGACATTCTGTGTCAGTCTGAGCGTTTCATAAAAAAAAGTCAAGATCTATGACTGGGGGCAGGACAGCCTTGTTTCCCAGAAGCCATACTGCATACCTTGAGGACTTTGGAAGGAGGTGGGGGTTTATGAGTTTTCCTGTATGTTTGATTCATGGAAACTGAGTATCCTGTGAAAAACCCCAAAATCTAACTTTGATCAGTTGGAAAATGATGGAATATGCAAAATGACCTGGCATTTTGTGGATGCATAGGATGGGCTAAAATCAATGACATTCAACAGCTGCATGACCTCAAATAATTCCTGTGATGGGTGACTCACATGCCTGAAGATGGTGCAATCAACTTGTTTTTCTGTACTTTTTGGTTCATTATACTGTATATGAGGAAGAGTTTCATTCTGAGTTATTGGATTTCCCCTTGGACCAGGATTGCAAACGGTGCCAGGAATGAATGAACCTCTAGACTGCCATTGATTGAGGAGTCCCGAACAGGCAGAAGGGCATGAGACTTATTGCTTTCTTTTTCCTTTCTTTTTCATTTTTTATTTACTTAATAAATGTTCATATTTAATAAAACATATGCTGTTGAGTCTTCTCTTAACTACGTTTAACAGAATCTGAAGAACTGTTTGGATGCAGTTAGTGATCCAAGACATTTTTGGCAGAGTCAGTAGGTTTTGGGAAAGTGTTGAAGAGAAAGGTCAAGCAAGCTAATGTTCCGAAGACCTTCCATATTCCAAGATGGAATGCAGAGAACTCTGGATTTGGATCTGTCAGCACAAATTAGGACTCCCAATAAAATGGGAAATGGTTATGACTGGAAAAAGAGGCTGCCATACACAAATGCTCAGAACCAAGGACAGTGTACCGCAAATGAGATGGATACTGTTAACATCTTTGCGTTCTACATGTAGAGAATTAGAGCACAAAGCTAAAAACAGGAGCTTAAGGCCATATTGAAAGTGGTAGAAAAGCATAACATCACCATGACATATTCAGTTAAGATTGTGCAGGAAAGATTCACGAAGGTGGAGGAGAAAGCGAACCAAATAATATGCCATCTGGCAATGATACGACAGAGAAAGAAAGCAAAATGTCACAATTGGAAAGCTGACTCAGTCAAAGTATGCATGTTATTAACCTCACAATGGGATGCCTACCATTGGGATGGAGACATTTGATATTCGTCTGATTCAGAGTATTAGCAGCTGTGGTCCTAGCACTCGATAAGAGAGTCAGTGTCTGAACATCTATATTGTCTGGTGGGTGATGGCCAATGGGTTGGCTGTATTGATGCCAACCTGGTAGTCACATGACTGGAAAATTGCTGGAAAGCACCTGTGGGGAACAGAATTATGGGAACTAATGTAAGCAAAGGCACAGCGCATAAAAATTACTGTGTACCATGTTGATGCCCATATGAAGGATGGTTTGGAATCTGCTGATCACAACAATACTGTAGACGTAATAGTAAAAGCCAAAAGAGTTGAAGATACATCCGAAGATATCCTACTGAAAAACAAGCTCATGAAAATTCAGACATTGAGGGTATCATGGCCCTGTGCAATGGGCCAGAGATTGAGGTTTGCACTTGCCCACTGATCTGATGAAAGTGGCAGGTGCGAAATATGTTAAACAGTAAAACACGTATCACTGCCGAAAAAGCCAATCGCACAAATCAAATGAGGAGATCAGCCTACTCAAATTTGGCAGATAGTCTATGTTGCCCATTATCGTTACAACAATGATATCAACATCTGTTAACCATGGTGGACACTTACTCTGGGCTAAAGTTGGCTTTCCCGACAACCACAGCAAATCAGAGTAACACTGTTAAGAGCCTAGAGCAGTTGATATCCTACAACAGTGAACCATCAGAAATACCATCAGATAATGGCTCACACTTTCTAAGTCAGCAGAAGTAACAATGGGCTGCAGACAATTGGATACATTGGATGTTCTACATTCCTTATTACCCTCAAGCAGCTGGCCTTGTAGAATGAATGAATGGGTTATGAATTATTGACTCCTAATCATACGTTGCAGGGGTGGCTCAAAGTGCTACCACTGGCATTGCATAATCTGATTAGTTGGCCTCTGAAAGGAGGGACACCCAAGAGTAGAATGTTTAAAGGAGGTGGCAAGTTACATCCTCCTAGTAAACCTACATCATCCAGTGACCTTTTGTGCAGGTGGAAAAGTCCACCCAGAACATTCACCTAAGCCTGGTGAGGTATTTGCCCATGGACAGGGTGATACCCATTGGATATAGAAGTACCACTATGTATAGTAGGAGGGAAATTAATGAAAAGAGAGTGCGTTTTTAAAGATTGTAAACTGATGAGATATGATTTCTTCACAGAACCTTTCCCCAATTGTCAACCTGACTCAGTTGGAACAATTTCTCCTGAAAATACAAGTATTACTCAAGAATTAGTAACAGATGGATGAAATGTACATCCGCTGGCTAACCTCCTGCTTTGTATGTGTACAAAAAAAACCTTCAGATTCTCCTTAATCCTGTTTGCTAATGACTTTTCATGACCCCTTTTAGTCCTTCTAATTCCTCATTTATGTTCTTTACTACTTTCATTATAAGCTTCAAGGGCTTTGTCATTTCCCATTCTCTTAGATTTGCTTCCTTCATCTTTCTGACTAAGGTCATGACATCCCTGGTCATTCAAGGTTCACATAATTTACCACACTTCTCCTTCATTCTCACAGGAATGTTCCACTCCCAAACTCTTTTCAACTGCCATTTGAAATACTCCCACATGTCCAATGTGGATTCACTCTCAAACAGCCGCTTTCAATGAAAATGCTCTAGTTCCTGTCTAATATTGTTGCAGTTCGTCTTCCTCTAATTTAACATCTTCACCTGCGGACTGCTGTCATCCCTGTCCATGAATATCTTAAAACTGCTGATACTATGGTCACCACACTGAACTTCACTCAACTGGTTGGGCTCATTTCCCAAAACCAGATCTAGTATAACTCCTTCCCTTCTTGAACTGCTTACTTACTGTGTCAAGAAACACTCCTGAATGGTTTACAAATTTTGTCCATTCAATCCCAGAGTATGAAGTGAGCCCCAGTTTCATTCACCACTACAATCCTGCTATTTTTACATCTTTCCAAAATCTGAAACATAGTCCCTCCTCTATCTCCTGCTGGCTATTGAGACTCCTGTAGTATACCCCCAGCATTGTGATTTCGCCTTTCCTATTCCTGAGTTCTACCCATATTGCCTCGCTTCATAAGTCCTTGGGCAGCATGGTGGCTCAGTGATTAGCACTGCTGCCTTACAGGTAAAAACAATGACTGCAGATGCTGGAAACCAGATTCTGGATTAGTGGTGCTGGAAGAGCACAGCAGTTCAGGTAGCATCCAAGTAGCTTCGAAATTGACGTTTCAGGCAAAAGCCCTTCATCAGGAATAAAGGCAGTGAGCCTGAAGAGTGGAGAGATAGGCTGGAGGAGGGTGGGGGTGGGGAGAAAGTAGCATATAGTACAATGGGTGAGTGGGGGTGGAGATGAAGGTAATAGGTCAAGGAGGAGAGGGTGGAGTGGATAGGTGGAAAAGAAGATAGGCAGGTAGGACAAGTCCGGACAAGGCAAGGGGACAGTTACTGAGCTGGAAGTTTAGAACTAGGGTGAGGTGGGGGAAGGGGAAATGAGGAAACTGTTGAAGTCCACATTGATGCCCTGGGGTTGAAGTGTTCCGAGGCGGAAGATGAGGCGTTCTTCCTCCAGGCGTCTGGTGGTGAGGGAGCGGCGGTGAAGGAGGCCCAGGACCTCCATGTCCTCGGCAGAGTGGGAGGGGGAGTTGAAATGTTGGGCTACGGGGCCGTGTGGTTGATTGGTGCGGGTGTCCCGGAGATGTTCTCTAAAGCGCTCTGCTAGGAGGCGCCAGTCTCCCCAATGTAGAGGAGACCGCATCGGGAGCAACGGATACAATAAATGATATTAGTGGATGTGCGTGCTAGGGAGCCAGGGTTGATTCCAGCCTCAGGCAACTGTCTGTGTGGAGTTTGCACATTCTTCTCACAGTCCAAAGATGTGCAAAGGGTTTCCTCCAGGTGCTCGGTTTCCTCCCACAGTCCAAAGATGTGCAGATCAGGTGAATTGGCCATGCTAAATTGCCCACAGTATTAGATGCATTAGTCAGAGGGAAATGGGTCTGGGTGGGTTACTCTGCAGAGAGTCAATGTGAACTTGTTGGGCCAAAGGGCCTGTTTCCTTACTGTAGGGAATCTAATCTAAAAGTCCTCTGGTGTATCCTCCCTCAGTATAGCTGTGAGATACTCCTTTACCGGTAATGCAACTCCCCACCCCTTTTAGATCCCCTTCTATCACACCTGAAACATCTAAATCCTGGGACATTCAGCTGCCAGTCCTGTCCCTCTTTCAGCCAAGCCTCTGGAATAATAATGTTATAATTCCAAGTACTAACCAAAGCTCTAAGTTAATATACCTTGCTTATTATACTCTCACATTGAAACACTTGCATTTAAGACCACCTTTTCAGCATGGCTTCATTGCCTGTTCTTGCTCTTTGTCTTGTTTGCCTTGGTTCCAAATCTCGCTTAATTTCTGCATCTACTGCCTTATGCCTGTGGTTCCCATCCCCCTGCCACATTAGTTTAATCCCTCCGCAACCAGATTTGACCTTGGATCTTCGGGTGGCCATCCTCCAAGTTGAATTTGGGACAAGCGATAATGCAGAGTGGCTGAGCAGAAGCTGACAGCAAAGTTTGATACCCATGGGAAAGGCCTCAATGACGACCTTGGGTTCATGATACACTACAGGTGACCCCATTGCACTATATACACACACACACACACTTCTACATACACTCACACCCATGCAGATCCTCCCTCGTAGACAAGCTCTCTCTCATATGCACATACATACACCCCCGTGCTCACGCTAACACACGCACCCTCTCACACGTACCCCATCATACTCACACGCACACTTAACCAATCTTAAAATACACACACACATATATATATATATATATATATATATATATATATATATACACACACACTATCACGAGTACTCACACCCACATGCACAGACTCACACATACACTCAATCTGTCGCTCCTACATGCGCACACATATAAGCTTATGGGGTGAATTTCTTTGCAGCATTACATGTTATTTTGCTCAAAGATTCATGTAAAACTCTTTAAAACTATGCATAGGGTGTGTCAGTCTGGGACACAGACAGACTTCACACCTATTGTTCAAAAAGCTGAGCTATCTGGAGAAAGTTCTGGGGTTTACATATCAAAGAACAGAAACCAGCATATCCCATTATAAGAGGTGAAAGCTTTATTCTATGATTGTTTTCTATATCACATCTCCATGACACTGGACTCCTTTGGCTATAAATTCTGTAAGCATGATGAAGGAGCGGTGCTCTGAAAGCTAGTGCTTCCAAAAAAATCTGTTGGACTGTGTTGTGTGATTTTTAACTTTGTCCACCCCAGTCCAACACTGGCACCTCCAAGCCATGTGCTATCCATGATTCTCTTTGCCTCATGAATGCTTCACAGTGTCACCAGATGGAGATCAAACTGAAAAACTTGGGTGACCAGGAGTTGGAGCTTGAGCCACTTCTTGCATACATGCAGATCCAAAGCACTGGAAATGTGCTCAGCTTCTCATGTCAAGCACAAGGAGCAGACCATGATTTTGGGCTCTCCTGCCATGTCTTATCCCTTTAACTTAACTAATCCTTACCATGTCAAATACTTTTAATACTGAATTGAAACTGCTATAGCACTCTGCTTTGATAACAATCTCTCAAAACTTATGTGTTACTCACTAACAATAGTTTCTAGAAGCTGTTTAGGCTCACGCTCCTTTACCCACTGGAACTCTTGCAATCATCCTTCCTCCTACAATGTTCCATCTCCTCTCTACTTAACCTTATCTCTCCTTTTAGTTTGGTCACGGGAGGAAGGAGGGTGGAAATTATATAATAATGTAATGACTGTTCCTTAACAACAGGTTCTTCCATGATACCCTTCACTTCCATGACTGTAAAGTCCACACCCAGAATGCAAACAAGCAATGTCTCAGCACCCTCTCGTTAGGTGCTCTCCCTCCTGCATGTCACCAGAATGGTCTTCCACAATACCCTTCACACCTGCACTGATTGCAGAGATCACTGCCAGAATGCAAACAAGCAAAGAATCCACACTCTCTGGTTAGATGCTCTACCTCCTGCTTGTCACTGGGGATGGTTTTCCATGATACCCTTCAACATGCACTGACTGTGAAGTCTACCCCAGCAGTTTTTTTATTTCAAAAATATACATGATTCATAAAAAATATCTTTGTAAATAGACATTGTCACAAGAAAAGTTTGGTTCTGTACAGTTGCATATCAAGAAAAAAAAGCATTGTCCATTCGCTCTATACAATTTGAGGCCTGAGGAGGGGTCTGATAACTAACTGAACACCCACTTGCCTTCAGCAGGAAGACTTCAGACAGTGGTCTTTCCTTATTGTGCCATGACGATGGCTGTCCTAAGCTTTATGCATCCCTCAGCATACAGTCCTGGACCTTTGAATGTGCAGGCTGCAACACTCAGTTGGGGTTCCACTCCTTGTTCTGGAACACCACCAAGTTTCAGGCAGACCAAACAGTGACTTTCTTAAAGTTGATGGTCACAGAGTCTAGAGATGTACAGCATGGAAACAGACCCCTCAGTCCAAACCGTCCATGCCAACCAGATATCCCACCCCAATCCAGTCCCACCTGCCAGCACCCAGCCCGTAACCCTCCAAACCCTTCCTATTAATATATCCAAATGCCTCTTAAATGTTGCAATTGTACCAGCCTCCACCACTTCCTCCAGCAGCTCATTCCATACATGTACAACTCTCTGTGTGAAAAAGTTGCCCCTTAGGTCTCTCTTATATCTTTCCCCTCTCACCCTAAACCTATGCCCTCTAGTTCTGAACTACCCCACCCAGAAAAAAGACTTTGCCTATTTACCCTATCCATGCCCCTTATAATTTTGTAAACCTCTATAAGGTCACCCCTCAGCCTCTGATGCTCCAGGGAAAACAGCCCCAGCCTATTCAGCCTCTCCCTATAGCTCAAATCTCCCAACCCTGGCAATATCCTTGTAAGTCTTTTCTGAAACCTTTCAATGTTCACAACATATTTCCGATAGGAAGGAGACCAGAATTGCATGCAATATTCTAACAGTGGCCTAAACAATGTCTTGTCCAGCTGCAATATGATGTCCCAATTCCTGTATTCAATACTCTTACCAATAAAGGAAAGCATGCCAAATGCCTTCTTCACTATCCTATCCACTTTCAAGGAGCTATGAACCTGCACTCCAAGGTCTCTTTGTTCAGCAACATTCCCTGGGACTTTACCATTAAGTGTATAAGTCCTGCTAAGATTTTCTTTCCCAAAATGCAGCACCTCGCATTTATCGGAATTAAAGTCCATCTGCCACTTCTCAGCCCATTGGCCCATCTGGTCAAGATAATTTGTAATCTGAGGTAACCCTCTTCGCTGTCCACTACACCTCCAATTTTGGTGTCATCTGCAAATATGCTAACTGTACATCTTAAGCTCGCATCCAAATTATTTATGTAAATGACAAAAAGTAGAGGACTCAGCACCGATCCTTGTGGCACTCCACTGGTCACAGGCCTCCAGTCTGAAAAACAACCCTTCACCACCACCCTCTGTCTTCTACCTTTGAGCCAGTTCTGTATCCAAATGGCTAGTTCTCCCTGTATTCCGTGACATCTAACCTTGCTAATCAGTCTCACATGGGGAACCTTGTCGAACACATGACTGAAGTCCATATAGATCACATCTACTTCTCTGCCTTCATCATTCCTCTTTGTTACTTCCTCAAAAAACTCAATCAAGTTTGTGATTTCCCACGCACAAAGCCATGCTGACTATCCTTAATCAGTCCTTGCCTTTCCAAATATATGTACATCCTGTCCCTCAGGATTTCCTCCACCAACTCACCCACCATCGACGTCAGGCTCACCGGTCTATAGTTCCCTGACTTGTCCTTACCATCCTTCTTAAACACTGACACTACGTTAGACAACCTCCAGTCTTCCAGCACCTCACTTGTGAGTATTGATGATACAAATATCTCAGCAAGAGGTCCAGCAATCTCTTCCCTAGCTTCCCACAGAGTTCTAGGGTACACCTGATCAGGTCCTTTGAATTTATCCACTTTTCTGCATTTCAAGACATCCAGCACATCCTCCTCTATAATATGGTCATTTTGCAAGTGTCATCATCTATTTCCCTACAGACTATATCTTCCCTATCCTTTTCCACAGTAAATACTGATGCAGCATACTCATTTAGTATCTTCCCCCATTTTCTGCAGCCCCACACAAAGGCTGCCTTGCTGAGGGGCCCAATTGTCTCCCTCGTTACCCTTTTGTCCTTAATGTATTTGTTAAACCTCTTTTGATTCTCCTTAATTCTATTTGCAAAAGCTATCTCATGTCCCCGTTTTGCCCTCCTGATTTCCCTCTTAAGTATACACCTACTTATTTCCTGCCTTATTTCCCAAGAGTAAGTCAGGTTTTGCAACTTCTCTAGTAGGTACTTACTTAATCAGAAAATTGTCTTGAACACACTTAACAAATTCTTCTCCATCTAACCTCTTAACATTATGGCAGTCCCAGTCTATGTTTGGAAAGTTGAAATCCCCCTTGGCGCAGTTGATGTTTGTCTCCATGTTCATCCTGGGGAACAGGCCCAGCGCACAGAGTCCCACATCATGGAGCTGCTCAGGACAAACCTCGATACAAACCATGGCATCTTCATGCAAACTTTCTTTGCAAATGCACATTCCAGAAGGATATGTCTGACAGTCTCAACCCCTCTGCAGCCAATTCAAGGGCAATGTACAGTGACGCAGAGTAGCCGACTATACATAAAGGATTTCACAGATAGTACCCTTCTCACCAACAGCCAAGTGATGCCTTTGTGCTTGTTAGAAAGTTCTGGCTATGAGGTATTCTGCCAAATGACTTTGACAATCTGCTTAGGGTACCACATGACAGGATCCACCTGTGTCTTATCATCCATCCCTTAGGATCTTGTGGACACTGTATGCTGACTACTTCCTGATGGACTAGTAGTCAAAGGTGGTTTTCTTTGCTAATTTCTTGATGAAAGACAGGTGATATAGAATATTTCAATGACTTGATGCATTCTGCAACATCAAGGCAATTCCCATCCTTCGCAACACTAGGATCATGTAGAAACCCTGTACTTAGTGTTTGTGTACCGAGAGTCAATGACTGCTTGAAGCAGCCACACACAAAGATGGCTATCAGAATGAGGACAATAAAAGACAGAGTGCCTCACACATGATGACCAGATTTTTATTCGCAATGGAGAGTGCACGGTCCTCCCACAGGACTGGTTTCTGCACCACTTTGGCAATGTCATCCTCCAAACATTTGTGCACACCATTGCCTCTCAGAACCATATTCCCAGCATCCTCAGGTAATCTGTCCTGATGGTGAAGAAAATGAGGATCGATCAGCCTTCTTCCCAAAGAACATTATGTTGCTCTTGACTCAATTTACTCTCAAGGCCACTCCCACAGTGCAAGTAACACCCTCTGGTTGGATGAGATGGTATTTTGTGGCATTTTCTTCATTTCCACTGCTGCTAATATATAGAGAGAAAAGCATCATTCGAGGCAGTTCACAGCCACCAATTTTCTTTGTTATGATGTGTCTAAAGCCTGTTGATTATCAGCATTAGAGAATTGACTACCAGTGAATTTAATGCAACAATTACTGTACTGAATTTATCTCCAAAAGATAATTTTATCTGATGTGGATTTACCAGAGTATTGAACATTCTGGACCATTGCAATGCAACCATCAAAAATGTCTACTACTCCATCCCCTGCCTACACTTCAGAAAATCAGATCACAGTGCTCTGTTCCATCTCCCAGCTTACAAAGGGACCCTTCACAAAACAAAGTACAATGGAAACTATGGAAGAAAATCTCTGGGATTGCTTAGAATCCGTCTTAACTGCGTTCAAGTACTCAGCAGATAAGCTAGACAGATACGCCATCAACATCACAGACTTCATAAGCAAATGTGTGGAGGACTACATATCAAAGAATGTGAGTGTTCCCCAACTGGAAACCTTGGATGAAAAGCCTATCAGACACAATTGAGTGGCAGAGCAGACTTGATGGGCTGAATGGCTTAATTTCTGCTCCAATGTCTTAAGTTTTTATGACTTGGTTATGATGTGATGTGAGTTGAGTTCACTGTGCTGATTCAGTTTCTATATGACTATCAAGGGAGGTACTTAGATTTTCCAATCGAGTTTAATGTGTAGCTTACACACCTTTCTCAAGATCAGATTTCTCTGAAAACCTTGTTTCTCTTAAAGCAATTACATCAAATTATCCATGCCTAAAATTATAACTATGTAGGCTACTCTTGTTCTGGTGTCATTATAGTCTGGAGATGTTCTGATATTCCATGAGCTGTGAGTTATTTGCCACTTAATTGGCATTTATGTTGTGTCATATCTCACGGTCAACATGTCAGTAGGTCAGTTCTGATATCACTCGATAGTTCCATTCTCGTGTTATATGAAAATAGTGCAATAGCAGCACTATGTAAACCAATGGGGCCAGAATTGTATGATAGCCAATACAGGTAAGAAAAGTTCACATTTGACAGATAATGGGCTAAATTCTTCAATCGGGTCAAGCCAACTTGTGTTAAAGGAACATGTGCTATAACAGAATTGACTGTATATCTTTAAGAAACATGTGTATGAAATCGTCACTGTATCATAACATGTGACCTGAGAGTATAAATATCACAGACTCCATATTAACTCAGGCCACTTGAAACATGATGTGCTGTTGGAGGTGTGCTGTTCCTTATAACTGAATAGCTTAATGTTAGCTCAGGTACTTTTTATATCTGTAATTGTAATATTTATAAATGCATTAGTGAGCTGTAATAAACATCTGTTTGATCTTTAAATATCATGATTATGCTTGTCTATGTTTCATATGTACTGAGGTATAATATAAACATTGCCATATCAGACAAAAGGCACAACACGTTTGAATTTTTGTTTCATTTAAGTTTCAACTGCAGTGATTAGTGACCAGTCAGGAACAGTTACCCAGTAGTTCATAGGGAATGAGGCTGTATTTTGGATTACTTTTTCTTTCTGGGATTGTGTAATCTAGTGTGACAGCTGTATTGCTTATTGAGTAAGCTAAGGAGCCTTCCTGAGATAGCTCAGCTGGTATAGGAATTGAGCCCATGTTGTTGGCTTTCTTCTCAGAACACCCTGGTCATTCAGTAAACTGAGCTAAGCAATCTCCGAACTTTTCTGTCCCACTTCCCCATTTAAAAAGATGATATACTCTACACCTGAGGATATGGGCCATATCTTGGAGATCAGCTTGTGAAAACTATAGTATTATCTATCTGTCCACACTGCCATTCTCCTACTATTATAGGGCTTGATGATTTCACATTTTGGTTGACATTTCATGCGTAACACTTCCCCTCCAACATCACCATTGAATGTATTTGAGTGAGTTAGTATAGAATTACTTGCCTTCTCCTGTCTGAAAACAGCTAATGTTGCATTGAGGCAAAGTTTACCAAAAGTATAGCATCTGAAAGGATGCTACTTTTAATTTTGGACTTGTCCTTTTACAAGATGAACTACCCAAAAAAAGTGACAAGTGCTCCTTTTTGAAGAGTGGTCATTGTGATATGCACCTAAATTTAAGTACCATTAATGGTGATTACACCTTCACAGTCATCTGGACATCCCTTCTTGTGATTACTTTTTGTGATCCATGTGTCCAGACAGCATTCATGCATTCAGAAGGAATGAATTAGAATGGATAATTTTTTTTTGTATCGGTGTTAATGAAAATTAAAACATTAAATGGGCATTGTTTTCAAATGGACCCTTCAGATTGATGCTGTGCTGTGAAAAACCCATTTGACTGCAAGGTTTAATTTAATACATTCTAAAAAACTGTCTAAATCTGGCTATGTCCCTTTTAACATCGATTTTATTCAAAGCACTTTAAAGCACTCATAGAAAGCAGATTACCAAAATTGAGCAATACTAAAGTCGGTGGAGCAGTGGAGAGTGTGGAAGAATGTTACAGGTTGCAGGGGGACTTGGATAAACTGCAGAATTGGGCTGAGAGGGGGTAAATGGAGTTCAATGCAGCTAAATGTGAGGTGATGCACTTTGGGAAGAATAACAAGAAGGCAGAGTACTGGGTCAATGGAAAGATTCTTGGTAGTGTGGACATGCAAAGGGATCTTGGAGGCCATATACATAGATCCCTAAAAGTTGCCACCCAGGGTGATAGTGCTGTTAAAAAGGCCAGGGTGTGTTAGGTTTCATTCATCGAGGGATTGAGTTCTGGAGCCGCAATACTATGCTGCAACTATACAAAACGCTGGTGCAGCCACACTTGGAATATTGTGTACAATTCTGGTCGCCATATTTTGGGAAGTATGTGGAAGCATTGGAAAAGGTGCAGAGGAGATTTACCAGGATATTGCCTAGTCTGGAGGCAAGGTCTTATGAGGGAAGGCTGAGAGATTTGAGAGATTGTCAAGAAGAAGGCTAAAATAGGATTTGATAAAGACAAACAAGATGACCAGAGGATTAGATAGTGAAAGACTTTTTCCTAAGATGATTACTTCAGTGTGTACAAGGGGGAATAACTACAAATTGAGGGGTAATAGGTTTAAGACAGATGTCAGAAGCAGGTTCTTTACGCAGAGAGTGGTAAGGACATGGAATGCCCTACCTGCTAATGTAGTCAACTTAGCCACATTAGGAAGATTTAAACAATCCTTAGATAAGCACATGTAGAGGGACGAACTGAGAAAAGTTCACAAGTTGGCGCAACATCAAGGGCCGAAGGGCCTGTATTGTGCTATGTTCTATGTTCTAAGTTCTAAATGGAATGACTGTGAAATGAGTCTCTCCTCACATTTATTTAATGTTGTTTAAATTCTGTTGGTTTCACTTGTTGCAAAGCTCCAGTTTCAATGATGTATAATAATTTTGATCTGGAATGTAAGTTTGAAATAAGCTTCTATTTTAATGCTTCAAACATATTTATGAAGTAACAACTTCCAGCTCTTCTTTGAAGTATTGAAACGCCAACTTCACGAGACATTACTTTAAACCACTTCATAAATGAATTAATGCCACTATAATGCAGCATTCGTCTCAATTCGTATATTGCTGATATTCTCATCAATGACTTTATTACCTTTAGACAGGATTTATTCCAAAGCATTCATAGCGTGTTTCCCATGTTCTACCCTTCATAAACCTGAAGGTCATCCAAAGCCCTGCTACACAGCATCAAGTCGCATTCACCCATGCTCATTGTCTCCCAGGTTCAGTTAGGAAAGATGTTCTTTGAGCATATGCATGGGAGAAGCTCATCTCTGATATCTAAGAACTTCTAAAAAATACAGAGTTTTCACCACATATATAATTTTCAACTACATTGTAATACAGATAGTTCTTCTATAATGCAATGGTTGCATTCTTGTGGAACCCCGCATTACAAAAACGTCACACTTTAGAAACATCATTTAAAGTGTTAGTAGCAAGCACACATTTTAAATGTTTGCACATGAAAAAGTGTCCCCAATTCATCAATTGCATTATAGTGAATTTGCATTAACAAAACATGGATTGTAGCAGAACGACCTGCTTTCAGCATTGTATCTGTTGCCATGTTAACTCAGCCATATTGTCTGGATTCTCAGTTTCCCTCAAATCTATGCTTTAAATAGAATAATTAATATTTTTATCATTTTTAATCAGTATGTTATTGTTACAACACAGATGAAATTGAGCAGAACTGCAGCTTATTTTACAACAATCATGCACTTTAATTTTAACCCTACTAATATTAACTTCCTCATCCTTACCTCATGATTCCTTGATGGCTTTGTTTAATAAGCCTCTTGGTGGTGGCTAGGGGCACTTTCAAACACTACCCAAGCCATTCCTCCTGGGACATCGTTTATAATTAACTGGCCACTCCACTAGAGGCTGAATATGTAATTAGTGAGGGCTCTGACTGCAAAATGGAAGTTTCCCACAGCAAAGGGGTTGGTAATCTGTTAGCAGAAGGTGTGGTTGTTGTCACACTCCAATCCTTTGTTGAGATCTGGTTCTTTCCAGAAAAAGACTTCATTGCATAGACGAAGTTTGAACTGCTTAATAGCCTTTTCCAAAGGACTGGCTGATACATTTATATTAGAATGATTATTGATTGTTTCAGAGTTGACCCAACTAAGTGTTGCAGACTGGCACATTCCAAGGTCCAGGACTATGTGCTGAGATTTGCACTAAAGCTTGGTGCACCTGACACCAAGCTGCAGTGTGGAGGGAAGGATCACTTTGTAAGGTCTTTCTGCCAAAGTATAACTGGGGGCTATTCAGTAATCAGACCTTCCCAATGCCTCAGCTGAATCCTATGGTTTAATTGTAAAAATAGAAAAAGCCGAACCCCAATGTTTGTTTTCTTCTCTATACGTAAAGACAGTACAGATCTGAATGACTTCATTAACTGTACATGTACACAAAAATTTCCTTCTATGAATAAAGTACATTTTTGCAAGAACAAAAAAGGTCACAGGAATAGATGATGCAATTCAGTACAACATTGTCTTGTTGTCATCAACAAGCTATCAGTCAAACTTGGAGATGTATGCCTGTGGGATTGTGTTTATTTCCCGAATATGTTCTGTTGGCATGTTCTTGTTTTGTAATCATCAAGAACAGAATCATGTTCGCCACTTGCCCCATTATAAGCTGCGAAATGGCCAGTTCCTGTCATTCTTCCTGTTGATTAATAAGATCCAGTCTTTCATGGTCTAATGTATACGCCAGGGTACCGCATCAAATCTCATATCCTCAATGTCTAACATTGTGTATGATTTTCAAATTAACATTTCACACGACTTTTCCTTGCAATGTGAGTCTGTTGAATTAACAATGGCCTGGATAGTAATACATTCCATTACATTCTCCTGCTTACCAGAATGGCTACAAATGCATATTCAGTATCTCTGGCTGTGAATCAGAGTCATCCTGCCCTCTTTTGGTCACCCAGAAGGCATAATCACTCATTCTAGAAAATCGTGGTGAATCCAGGAGCAAATTAGCTATTTCTCCTGCCTTCCTTTTACACTTCAATCACTCATATTCTCTCTGGGAAATGAACATCATCCATTTTATCCTACAGTTGTTTGCTAAATTTGTGTAGCTTACTCTAAGAATGATATTATTTCATTTTTTTGCCAAATTAACTGCAATCTTGGCATTGTTTTGTCTTTTGTAACTCCACCTGCAGACTTAATCTTTGGTTTTGATCCTTAAATCAGCTGCCAGTTCCTCATCCCAAATGGTAAATTCCTGGTTAATATATTGTAAAGTAAAAACACTCATTTGTCATCTGCTGTCAATGTTCAAACCAATACTGAGATTGAGCCTTGAGGATCCTGCTGATTACACCAATTGTTGTGATGAAAAAAGGGAGGGATGATGGTTTAGTGATATTATCACTGGACTATTAATCCAGAAACCCAGGTATTATTCTGGGGACACAGCTTGGAATCCACCATGGCAGATGGTGGATTTTGAATTCAATAGAAGTTTGGAATTAAGTGTCTAATGATGACTATAAACCCGTTGTCAATTGTCAGAAAAACCCATCTAGTTGACTAATGTCATTTAGGGAAGGAAACTGGCATCCTTACCTGGTCTGGCCCACACATGACACCAAACCCACAGCGATGTAATTGACTCTTACCAGCCCTTTGGCAATTAGGGATAGGTAATAAATACCGGCCTAGCATTTTTCACTATTTTTGTAATTATCATCTTTATTCATGTCCCTGTTATCTCTACCTTTAACTTTGGGTCAGCTAGTTTCTTTGGTAACTTGCCTGGATCCTCAATTCTCCTTATCACCTTGTTCTGTGTGGCATTGCTTACACTGACTTATTGTTACAACATAGAAGAAATCAACATAACTGCATCTCTTATTTCAAGACTACCATGTACTTTGATTTTGTCCAACTAATAATAACTCCCTCAGCCTTATTTCATTACTGATTTACATTGTATTCTGGATATTATTTTTCCTGACTTCTTGTTTGCAATTGTCGCAATCAGATCAGCAATGAACCTATTCAATGGCAGAGTGGTGTCAAAGCAACTCTATTTTATGTCATGCTGGGAATATTGCATTAATCTTTTAATAATTATAAATTGAAAACTAATTTATTGAAAAGTTGGGTGAAATATAGCATTGAAGGTCTGTGCTATACAGTTTTCTCACTAACTCAATTACTAGGGGATATTAACAACACTTTCTGTATTTGTGTTCCTATTTAGGATAGTTGGTCTCAGAAGCAGAATAGAAGAATTCATCAAGGTTCTCAATAATTATCAATTCTCCACTAAACTCCACTAATAACATTAAGGAAAAGCAATAATTTCATGGACATCACAGTATTTATAGTTTCATAAGACAGCAGGCATAGCTTAACAACAGAAGCACTTCTTCAAATAATACACTCCTATGCACTTAAAAAACAATCACCAAAACACATTTTCCACATACTGGTGAGGTCACAGTTAATATGTTTCAATCATACACAAAAAGTTGGAAAATTTTAAAGATTTTATTGAGCTTCTTAATGCATCTCAGATCTCAGCCTCGGATTGAAACTTAACAAGTGACAACATATTCATTATAACTGCATTTGTGATAAATTCCTCCCCATACAGTAGTTCTTGAACAATTGCAGCTTTAAGCTGCAGATTTAACATTCATTTGCAAGGAATTCACTTCATTGATGATTTTAGATTTTTTTGGTTCCTAGTTAGTATTCCGATTCCACTTACAACATCTCTTTCTCCTTTGCAACCTCCTCTTCCACTCCTGCAGATTTCCGTTTACCAATCCTATGCAGTTTCCTAATCTGCACTTGCAATTTCCCTCTCCTCAATCCATTCGGCCTTCCTCTCTCTTCACCCCCTGTTCATCCTTTTCTGTCCTCCATGGAATCTCCCCCTTCAACTTGCAGCCACATGTCTCACACTGTTGCATTTCAACTTCCCCATCAGCCTTCAGCCAGGTCCACTTCCCTCTCCCTGGCAGTCCAGTTTTTCAGCTCAACCACATGCAGTTTTTTTCTTTACATACCTTCTTATGCCTCCACCACAGACCTGGCAGACAGATTTCCTGATTGATGGCTCCTCAGCCATATTCACAGACCATAAGACCATTATATATTGGAGCAGAGTCCGGCCATTCAGTCCTTTGAGTCTTCTCTGCCATTTAATCATGACTGATGTGATTCTCAACCCAACTCCCCTGCCTTCTCCCTATAACCCTTGATCTTTTTACTAACCAAAAATCTATATGTGTCAGTATTAAATACATTAATGACTTGGCCTCCACATCCTCCTGCGACAATGAGTTCCACAGATTCACCATCTTCCAGCTGAAGAAATTATTCCTCATCTCAGTTCTATAGCGCAAGAGCCTCTCTATCTCTGACAAAAGGTTTCCCTGCCAACTTGCTCACTACTTTTCTTTAACTCTTACTTACAATACTCACTCCTCCTCCAATCATTAGCTGTTTGCTTCCTTATGTAAATGGTTAATGTCACTGCAGTACATATGATTGGAAGAGCAACTCGGCATTGAATCTATCACTTCTGTCTATGGAGCAAATTTGCAACAATTAGACTGACTTTTTTTGGGTAATTTGAAGATTTATTGGAGTGAATTCACCTGAACCCCAAATGTATTTTGAGCACCGCTATTTACATATTTTCCAATTGGATGCATCTTGCAATTAGGCTACAAGTTTCATTCAGTATCAGCTCTAAGAAGACGACCTTTTGATAGCATTCTCTTCCATGACCTTTAATGACTGACCAATGTCAAATGTATAGATTTGTATCTAGTAGAATTCTCCACGATAATGTCTCCTTAAATTCATGTTTATTTTGTTTACATTCCATGTTTGACTTTTAACATAACCATTTATGGGCATAGTGCTATTGAAACCCATGGAATAGCAGCTTAATTGTTGCATTATGGAAAGCAGGAATAAGGGAAATAATTAGTAAAAAAATCATATGCCCTGAGTAATTCATAGTTCAGAATGAACAGATAATAAATTAATAGTTGCTTTGTGGAAGCTTTCCCCCCTAGTGTGCACTTAACAGGACAGATGCAAGAATGCCAAGTTTTGAAGTGAACAACAATTTATATTACATTCAAAAAAGGTGCAGAATGGTTAGCAAGTTGACTTTTTCTCTAGATGTTGCCATGGAGTGTTTACCATAGAATTATTGTTCTCTATGTTACAGTTTAATTCAAATAAGGTTCAATGCCTGAACATGTTACATGTACTGGTGACTATTAGGTATCTAAACATTAATATATACAGCTTCTAGCATGAATAAGTACAATGCTAACATGACTGATAATCCTCAATTAGTTGCTAGACTACCTTTAGCACATTTGCATCCAATATTAGACTTTTTGTTCTGAATTTAGCAAGCATGGGTTAGCTGAGTGTGACCAGCACTCTACCTCGTACAACCAACTGAAGGGATATGCTGTTGGTACTATCCACTAAATATTGGTCATATGACTTGCATCCTTGCATCACACCAGTGCTGGAATTCATACACTGCATTTCAGATTACGATAGGAAGAGTGTCTTTTAAGCTTGACAATAGCATCTATGAGTACAAAATGCTAATCAAATCATTTCTTGGCTCATTGGTGCCAGTTATGATTGGAAATACTCCTGAAACAGTAAACCAATGTGAGGAGGTGGTGGCATAATGGTAAATGTCACTGGATTAGTATTCCAGAAGACTAAGCTAATACTCCGGGGACAATGGTTCAAAACTTAACATGGCAGAAATTTGAATTCTACGTGAATCTGGAATGTAAAGCTAACCTAACTATGACTATGAAAGCACTGTTGGTTGTCATAAAAATGAAATCTGGCTCACTAATGTCCTTTACCAAAGGAAATCAGGCTTATGTGTGACTCCAAAGTAACAAAAGTGGATATCCCCTAATTGTACTCTAAACAATTAGGGATGGGCAATAAATGTTGATCTAGTAAATGACACCTACATCCCATGAACCAATGAAAAATATACCTCGTATCATTTCATAATTGCATATCTCAATGCAACAACAAAGGGCCACGTATTTCATCTTGCAACACAATTTTTCATGTAGTAAATGTAACATTTGCTCTGAGACTTCTGTCTGGTGTTTTGAGAAATGAAATTTATTTGCTCTTCAACAAAGTTCAATTTTTCATGGCTCGGAAATTGCTTCATAACTCTTCATAGCATTAAAGATTTTCTTTGTATCTGGGAAAACTGATTATGATAAAAATGAAATTTAAAAATAAAACATCACTTTCAGTTTGTTATATCTTTTGAATTAACCTCTCCTCCTTCAGAACAAAATATTCTTTTTTTGCTGTGGCAATTGATAGTGATTCTCTCTTTACTTATGTATCAAAATCAAATTCAAAAGACTCAGTTGCTTAGTGCACATAAACTACAATGTGTGAATATTCTTTATCTATCATGTGCATACATATAATAGTGCTGCCTAGCAATGATAATAGATGAGCGTCTTAAACATATTTGTCGTAGCTGTATGCTGTTGTTCCTGTACACCACATCCTTGGTCTGCGACAGTGGTCTCATTATAACTTATTTTGTGTGCAGGATACCATGTATAAGAAAATATTTGTCTTTGTGTAATCCATCAACTTGATTTCTATCTCAGTGATGTGCCCTATGATTGTCCTCTGTGAGTACAGACACTTTTTCTCTCTGTGATATTGCAGGTTTGCTCTTGGAACAATTTGCTGTAGGATCAGATAACATTGTTTAATGGCCATTCAACTGATTTTTATTTTGCCAAATTCCAAATCAGCAAGGATAGAAGAGATATATTCAGTGTGTACTGAGTGCTTGCATCCATCATTTAATATTTTCATTAAGGGAAGATTCGGTTCACCTAAGGTCTAAGGCTGATATGTCAATGTTTTTGATGGATCTAGAGGATCTGGGAAGTTAATACAGAGCATAGCATTTTTCATCACTTCTTCTATAGTTAAGGAAAGAGAATCTAACATGACAATTCATTGTCTTCAGCAAAATAAGGTGACCTTAATGTCCACATTCATGCAGTACTAGATGCTACTTTTTATTGATCTAACGCAGGCCACTTCACCCAACCAGTGTTTATGCTCGATGTGAGCCTCCTCCTGATATTCTTTATCATCTAATCTTTTATCAATGTATATTATTTTTCTTCTCTTGCATATATTTATGGATTTCACCATCAGTGAGCAATGCTTTTTACCAAAATTAATCTTTGTCCTAAGAAGTTCAATGTTCTGTTAAAGAATCTTCTCCGAATTCTGTACTGAATTTATAAGTGACTTTTATACATTTATGGTCACTAGTTTAGATTCCATGTGTGAGTTGAAGCATTTCTTCTCTGTCTACCCCATCAAACTTGACTCTCAACGAAGACTTCCATGCTGCTCTCCAGTAAGTCTCCAGGTATATCCCAAGAACAATGTGCTCTACTAATACAAAAACAAATGACAGTCATTGGTTAAAATTCATGTATAAATTTTCTTGACTTTGGGATATCCTTACGCTATGTTTCCCTGAACAATCTGAACAGGGAGAAGTGACAGTTGGAATCATTTTCAGGACAAAGGAATCTATAACTGGGATGGACAATAAATGCAGTTTAGTGATGTTGATACAGACTTTACTGATGTGGGTGCAGACTTTTTAATAGGAACTTCATATTTTGTCTGAAGCACAACATGTTCATAATCTCAACAAATCACCAAGCTTCCATAAGTTTATGTATAACATTGCATATATACTCAAGTTGGCAGAAGGCAGCATCGGTTTAACACTTCATCGATTGTACTTCCAACAGTGCCACGGTACCTTTGTACTGCGTTAGAAGACAGTATTGAATTTAGTATTCAAATACTGGAGTGGAACTTGAACTTAATAGCTCATGACTCAGAAGAGAATGTCACCAAATGGGCTGCAAAAGACCAGCTTATATGTTCAAATCTTGCAATAGATTTGTGCTAGGTTATTGTAAGACAATGAAATCAAACATATATAAGCATAATCATTAAATATCAACTAGATGAGGAGTTGTAGACAATCATAAAAACAAGAGCATTGTTGCATCTAGGAGTTGGTTAACAAAGGTATACACTGCAGATTATATGAACAGAGTTTGTATCAGGAATCTGAAAGACCTCTCACTGAGGTAAGAAGACAATTTAACATTCTTGGGGTAATCAGTTCTCCAGAGGATTAAAAGATGATCCAAACTCTCTCTGATTCATTCTTCAATGCTCACTTGGACGGTAGAGTTCACTTGTTTTTGACAGTTTATAATCAAAGGTTATGAATATTCTGGCCAGCACTTTGTGTTTAAAACAGCTCTTGGATAATTTCATTCAGAATTTCTTTATCCAACTCCCATCTTATTAGCTTTTCTTTAAAGTGATACAATCTCTTTATATGGTTACACTGCATGGTTTTCAGTTATTTATTCCCCAGTGTGTTAATAGTCTGAGGAAAACTAATTTCAGTTTTTTTGTTTCCTGCCCATAACTCTCTGTACAGCTCCATTCTCCACTTAACTATATGCTTAGTATCCTTAACTTCTGTAAATCTCCAAATACTACATTTCCTTCATCAACCTTGTTTCTGTGAATAAAGAAGGTAGCATATGTCAGGTATAGACAGGAGAGATTGAGTGAATCCTTAGAAGAGTATTAAAGCAGTGGGATCCTTAAGAGGGAAATCAGGGCAAAAAGGGGACATGAGATAGCTTTGGTACATAGGGTTAAAGACAATCCAAAGGGGTTTTATAGATAGATTAAGGACAAAATGGTAACTATGGAGTTAATAGGGCCCCTCAAAGATCAGCAAGGCAGCCTCTGTGTGGAGCTGCAGAAGTTGGGGGAGGTACTAAACAAGCATTTTGCATCAGTGTTTACTGTAGAGAAGGACATGGAAGATATACAATGTGAGAAAATAGATAATGACATCTTAAAAAATGTCCATATAACAGAGGAGGAAATGTTGGATGTCTTGAAACACATAAAGGTGGATAAATCCCCAGGATGAGATCAGGTGTATTCTTGAACTCTGTGGGAAGCTAGGGAAGTGATTGCTGGGATATTTGAATCATCGATAGTCACAGGTGAGGTGCTGGAAGACTGGAGGTTGGCTAACGTCGTACCATTATTTAAGAAAGGTGGTAAGGACAAACCAGAGAACTATAGAGCGGTGAACCTGATGTCGGTGGTGAGCAAGTTGTTGGAGTGAATTGTGAGGGACAGGATATACATGTATTTGGAAAGGCAAAGACTGATTATGGATAGTCAACATAGCTTTGTACATGGGAAATCATGTCTCACGAACTTGATTGAGTTTTTTGAAAAAGTAACAAAGAGGATTGATGAGGGCAGAGCAGTAGATGTGATCTATATGGACTTCAGTAAGGTGTTTGACAAGGTTTCCCATGGGAGACTGGTTAGCAAGGCTAGATCTCATGGATATACTGGATTAGTGGTGCTGGAAGAGCACAGCAGTTCAGGCAGCATCCAACGAGCAGCGAAATTGACGCTTCGGGCAAAAGCCCTTCATCGGGAAGGCCTTTTGCCCGAAACGTCGATTTCGCTGCTCGTTGGATGCTGCCTGAACTGCTGTGCTCTTCCAGTACCACTAATCCAGTATTTGCTTTCCAGCATCTGCAGTCATTGTTTTTACCTCATTAGATCTCATGGATTACTGGGAGAACTAGCCATTTGGATGCAGAACTGGCTCAAAGGTAGAAGACAGAGGGTGGTGGTGGATGGTTGTTTTTCAGACTGGAGGCCTGTGGCCAGTGGTGTGCCAAAAGGAGTGGTGCTGCGTCCACTACATTTGTCACTTATATAAATGATTTGTATATGCATATAGGAGGTACAGTTAGTAAGTTTGCAGATGACACCAAAATTGGAGGGGCAGTTGGCAGCAAAGAAGGTTACCTCAGATTACAGCAGGATCTTGATCAGGTGGGCCAGTGGGCTGAGGAGTGGCAGATGGAAAATAATTTAGATAAATGCGAGGTGCTTCATTCTGGGAAAGCAAGTCTTAGCAGGACTTATACACCTAATGGTAAGGTCCTAGGGAGTGTTGCTGAACAAAGAGACCTTGGAGTACATGTTCATAGCTCCTTGAAAGTAGAGTAGCAGGTAGATAAGATAATGAAGAAGGCATTCGATATGCTTTTCTTTATTGGTCAGAGCATTGAGTACAGGAGTTGGGAGGTCATGTTGCGGCTGTACACGACGTTGGCTAGGCCACTTTTGGAATATTGTGTGCAATTCTGGTCTCCTTCCAATTGGAAGGATGTTGTAAAACTTAAAAGTTATCAGAAAAGATTTACAAGGATGTTGCCAGGTTTGGAGGGTATGAGCTATAGGGACAGGATGAATAGGCTGAGGCTGTTTTCCCTGGAGCATTGAAAGCTGAGGGTTGACCTCATAGAGATTTATAAAATCATGAGAGGCATAGTAAGGATGAATAAACAAAGTCTTTTCTTTGGAATGGGGGAACTAGAGGTATAGGTTTAGGGTGAGAGGGGAAAGATATAAAAGAGACCTAAGGGGAAACTTCTTCATGCAGAGGGTGGTGCATATATGGAATGAGCTGCCAGAGGACGTGGAGGAGGCTGGTACAATTGCAACTTTTAAAAGGCATCTGGATGGGTAAATGAATTGGTAGGGTTTAGAGGGATATGGGCCAAGTGCTGGCAAATGGGACTAGATTGGGTTGGGATATGTGGTTGGCATGGACTAGTTGAACTCGGCTCTGTTTTCATGCTGCACATCTCTATGACCTCTGAGGGGCTCGTCTATAACCATTAGAAGGCAAATGTTATTTTTTTCTTAATTGTGATGGTCTTTAGCTTTTAACTGTTTGGTCACTGAAATGTTTTGGTTTCCAGCAATTTGAGAACGGGTACTTTTTCCTGATGCAGGCCAGATGATAGCAGTGGTTGAGATCATTCAGCATTTATATCAGTGCAGGTTAGAAAATATGAAATGCTGGCAAGGTATTTTTATCATCTCTGATATTCCTCAGCTGCTAGGAATTTGTGTTGACTGTATAGACATGGATCAGTTTTGAACAAGTTGTCATTGTTATGCCTAGGGATTGGTTAGCTAAGTTGACTAGTTTGCAAAGCAGTGTGAAGCCAACAATGTGAGTTTAATTCCTGAGGTCAGAATGAAGGCCCTGCCTTCTCAACATGGCCCCTCACTTGAGGTGTGGCAATCCTCAGATGAGCTCACCACTAATTGTCTCTATTTAATGAGAGAGAAATCATCTGATGACTTTATTGTAACGTATAACACTTTGATCTGTTTAGATGTAAATATCTAAATCAGGTGTCGTGTTCTTTGCTCTTTTTGTTTTAAAACCTCTCTGCATTATTCTACTTTTTATAGTGCTTATTTGCTTCAGTATTGTCTGCATTACAGGCTACCTCATTACCTTTCCACTTGCAATCTATTTCCTGTTTCAAACAATGATTTTCCCACAAACTTTGTGGCAACTTTGCTGTTTTGTTTGTTTGTATTATGCAATATCCTCTCCTTGAAAGTTGGCATAGTCAGGCCCAAAACCCTTTTCTAATTGTTACATATTACTTTAGTATACACTATAATTAAATTTGTCCCTTTGTTTTCTATCTTGTATGATTTTAATATTTTATATCCTTTACAAATTTTATATTTTATACCTGACCATTGTTTATCTTTTGTCAGAGAACATGAAATTTTTGTCCAGGCTTTAACTGGGCAGCAAGGTGGCTTAGTGGTTAGCACTGCTGCCTCACAGCACCCAGGACCCAGGTTTGATTTTAGCCTCAGGCGACTGTCTTTGTGGAGTGTACATATTTCTACTTGTCTGCATGGGTCTCATCCAGGTATTCTGGTTTCTTCCCACAGTTCAAAGATTGCAAGTTCGGTGAATTAGCCATGCTAATTTGTCCATTGTATTCAGGATGTGTTGGTTAGGTGCATTAATTACAGGAAATGTAGGAGAATGAATCTGGGTGGGTTACTCTTCGGAGGGTCGGTGTGGACTATTTGGGCTAAATGTCCTGTTTCCATGCTGTAGGGATTTCATGAACTAACTCCTTTAACTTCAATGGCTCCTTTACTTGGAATCGGGCCTATAATTAATTTGCTTCCAGCAATTCAGCTCTGATACCAAAAAAAAAGGAGCCAATTTGAATCATCCTGGCAAATGTTCCAACTTTTCATAATTCCCTTTGCAAGCACTAGCCATTGTTATCATGTAATTTTTATATGAAACATGATCAACAGTTGCAAAGATCACTGCGCAGTGTAAACTGTACAATTTAGATAAAATGTAAAATGCACTCTGCTGGCAATCCCAAATATTGAGCTTTGAAGTTGTGCCCACACTATCTTCTGCAGCCTCTTCCAAGCAGTTTAAGGAACATACTGTTCTTATCATCTGCTTCAGGAAATGTAGCTAAGGCACAGAACTCTTCAGTAAGAAAACAATGATTTTATTTCTAACTAACTGTCTGATTCAATTAAAATTTCTAATTAGTTTACATGTAAAACATTTTAGACCTGTAACAAAGAGAAATTTATAAATCTATGCATTATGAAATAAATTGACTCTTTGGCAAATAGCCATTGATGGGAACATTGTCGATTTGACACATATGTTAATTCAGAAGAAGCAAAGTAGGAACTGTGTTTGAAGAGTACGATTAGATTTTTAACTTGCCATCCAGGAGGCAAGTATCATTTTGATCATTATGTTTATAGTAAATGCTTGATTTCATGTTTATCACCAAGGAATGAGTCAAGATTGTATTGAACATCTACAGTATGCTGAGAAGAACTATGGAACAATAAATAACATTAGAGATACTGGACATAAATATGCTGATACTTGTTGGAAGCTTAACTTACTGAAGTAGAACAATTACACATTTAGGAACATTGATAACAATGGCAATTTAGAGCACCTTTAGTAAAACATTGAAAGGCATTGTTCAGGATCAAATCAAATTTGTTGTAGATTCACATTCAATATTATCATAGCCAAGTAAACATTTGGTGGAAGAGATAGATTCAAGCAGCATCTTCAAAGAACATTGTAATGGAGGTAAGAGTGTAAGAAAGTGATGGAGAGTAGTAAAATGTGGTAGAAAATGGTAGGCATAGACTGTTGGAGATGGTAGACAATGGTAGATTGGTATGGAGTATTAGAAAGAGTATTTGGGAAATTTAGAACTACAGCAACTGTAAGAAAAGACTTCAGTAATGGAGTTATTTAAATATTTGGTATTCCCATGATCTATTTCAGAGTTGATTTTTACAGGTCCTTTGGGAGGCAGGCTGGAAGGTAGGTGGTGACAGAGTTGGGGTCTCAATCCAGTCTAATTTTACCACTGCAACAGGCTACCTGTCCCAGGTGAGTCACACAGCCCACTTTCATAATTTAAAGGTCTGTTAGTGGCCATTGTATAGCACCATTAGCAGTTTTCAGTTGCTGGATCCACTCTGTCACTGCACTGAAGAGGCTACCAGTCTTAGTGGAGATGGCCTTTTACTAGTAGACAGGGTTTCATGCAGCAAAGAGAGATCCACAAAAATGGAAGGCAGTCCCTGCAATCTCACAGGCCCCATTTGCATGTTACCCTTATGTATCTGCTATAGGCTTCAGATTTCCAGCTAGCTTCAGCAATGGTTACTGTTCCTGTGATACCAGCCCTCGCAAGGAGGAAAAACAGCTTAACAATGAGTAAGTGAGATTAGCTGGAAACAGTTAATTCTATTTGCCCAGCATTTGTGACTTGTCCCAGTTAGATATAGTGACACTGTTTGTGACTGATCAGCTAACAAGATGGAAACAGTTAATACTGGGTGAACATAAATTGTCTGCAAGAGAAAATGCAAATTACTTGTAATGAGTTCAGATCATGCATATCAGCAATGATGTGTGTACTCCTGAAAAACTAGTCAAGAAACTGAAAACATTCAAACCTTTCTTGAGAAAACACAATTAACTGAAACATTACATACATCACACTGTAAACAATTCTTTCACAGAATTTACAAACAACTCAAAACATCACCTTGTCAAGATCTCGTCTTTTATCAGGTTTTTATCTTTATTTCTCCTTTTGTCAAATTTTCCACTCATCCATCCTGCATGCAGGGTGATGGATGAAACATGTTGGAGTGAGAATAAAAAGAATTAAGCAAGACTCGACTGAAATTTTCCAGCTAAGCCAAAAACGGATGTTCTGATTAGGTCAGCAATCCTTAATTCTAAATTGCCACCTTTAATATTACTGCAGTGCTGGAGCTCAAAAAATTCAAGAAGATCACCTGTCCATATTTTGTTTTGTTTTGTGCCAAGACCTCCATACAAATGAAAAAATCCTGGCCATAATGTCTAGTTATTGGTGACAACAGCTAGATTGGATGATTAAAAAACTAATACAGTTAAATTAATTAATATCAGTTTTATCAAGTTTAATATTAATATCATCCCCTCATCTCCACTTATCATATATACAACTGAGGAGGGTCAGGACACTTACACTTAAAAATAACACAAACCCCTGACACTTAAATTCTCTTGAATTTATTTTGATCAAGAAGTTAAAATACTTAAATGAAAAGATTAATGTCTATATTAAAAGAATATGTAAGTTGTACATCAGCATATATTTAATGTATTTTCATCTCTGGAATAGTATTCGCTTACATTTTATGGATCATTAAACCCAAAGCCTTGTGTCTTTGCTGGTTCTTTGGAAAATATATTGAATGATTCCCGCTCTCTTTGCTAATAACAAAATGCTGGAAACACTCAAAGTCAGACAACATCTGTGGAAAGAGACACGGGGTTAATGTTTAGATCAAGGACCTTACATCATTGTTGGGAATAGTTAGAGATGCAAACCCAGTTTAGAAAATGAAATAGATGGGAGCAGGGCAAAAGGAAAGTCTGTGATAGGGTGAAAGACTGGAGAGATTGCATGTTGGAAAAGCTCATCTTCAATAACCAAAGGGAAGAGTAATGGAGCAAGAGGAAATAAAGAAACACAAGATACGTCTAAAGCAGATATGCCGCTGTCTGAAAGAAAAAAATAAAAGAAACAATGAGAAAAATGTAATGGGTGAAGCAATGACTGAGGGTTACTTCCTTCAGCTAAGTCTACTGTGTTTGCTGCTCACAATGTGATCTCTTCTACACTGTGGAGATCAAATGCAGATGTGGTGGCTGTTTTATAACATGCCTCTGTTTAGTTCATTAGCCTGACTCAAAGTTTTTGTTGGTCTCTACCTTGATCTTGTGCAAATGTCTCTGTCATTGGTTTGTTGCACTGTTTCAAAGAAGCTCAATGCAAGGTGAAGACACTTTGAAGCATCTGGACCCAACATTGAGTTCAACACCATTTTGTTTCTTTTTCCTTGGGTGCAATATAAAAAGTATTATGCAGAAAAGCTTAATGAAATGAGATGGTGATACCAGTGAACTTAAATAAAACTTGAATTAAAAATATGAATGTGAATTAGCATATAAAAACATGCAGCAAAATTTGTATGTTTGGCACTGACAGTAAGACAATCTTTCAGTTTTGATTATTCCCTAAATTGTGCAACCTTACTCAAAATATGTTTGCAAATAAAAATATTCTCTGCAAGAAAAAAGATATTTAACATATTCAATTGTAAGTCATTAATCTAGACATAGTAAAGTAAAAATTGCATTTAGATAGCATAGTTTTCCACCTTAAAATGTCACAAAGTGCTTTACAGCCAATGAAATATTTAAGTATAGATACTACTGTAATGAAGTGTCCTTAAAATTCAAGTTATGTACAAAAATATTTATAAAACCTTAATAGAATAATAATTAGATATTATTCTTATTAATTTCATTTAGGTGTTAATTAGAGATTAAGAATTGACATGGAAACCAGGAAACTTTGAAATAAAATTTTGGGATTAACAAGTTTTGAGAAGATTTGTAGCTCAGGTTGAGGTTCTGGATGTAGGTTTGCTCATTGAGTTGGAAGGTTCATTTTCAGACGGTTTGTCACCACACTAGGTAATACCATCAGTGAGCCTCCAGCTGAAATGCTGAAGGCGTGGCCCACTTTCTATTTATGTGTTTAGGTTTCCTTAGGTTGGTGACATCATTTCCGCTGGTGATGTCATTTTCTGTTCATTTTCTCAGGGGGTGGTAAATGGGATCCAAGTCAATGTGTTTGTTGATAGAGTTCCGGTTGAAATGCCATGCTTCTAGGAATTCTCATGCATGTCTCTGTTTGGTTGGTTCTAGGATGGATGTGTTGTCCCAGTCGAAGTGGTGTCCTTCCCCATCTGTGAGAGTAGGTCATGTCTTTTTGTGGCTAGTTGATGTTCATGTATCCTGGTAGCTAGTTTGCACTACAGGAAATGACATCACCAACCCAAGGAAACTTAAACACATAAATAGAAAGTGTGCCATGCCATCAGTGATTCATCAGGAGTCTCACTGATGATGTTACCTATTACAGTGACAAAACATCTGAAAACTAACCATCCAGCTCAGCGAGCAAACTTACATCCAGTGTTTTGGGATTCTTGATATACATCTGAATAGTTGGATAGAGCGTTTTTGAGACCTTTTGCAAAAGATGACAATTTCACCAGTGTAATAGCTTCACTGTAATGCATTAGTGTGTTAGCCAAAGTCACATGATCAAAACTCTGCCAAGCGTCTTGAATGCATTTTATTCTCCCCTGATTATGCTCATGAAATTTGCAGAAGGGAAGATAACAAAATCAATGCTGCACATCAGTGCCTAAGTGAAAAAATTAAGGATGATTTACATTGTGTTGATCTTGCATGATTTGCTACACTTGATAGTAATAGCAGAATTTTTTTTTGACATTGGCTGTTCCCTGAAAAGAGATTGAGTTTTACTTACAATATCATGTAATTCTTGCATTAGCATTTTTTAAGTGAATCTGTTTTGCATGTTGAGAGTATTATTTTGTGAGCCTAGTTTTTTCAGTGATTCGGTTTTGCATGTTGAGAGTGTTATTTTGTGAGCCTAGTTAATGATTAAGCAGTTATAGACAGTATGGATAGCAAGAAGATAGGATCTATTTACATATGGAAGAAAATGGGCTTATCGGTAACAGGCAGCATGGTTTTGTGCAGGGAAGGTCATGTCTTACCAAAATAATAGATTTATTTGAGGAAGTGACAGAATTGATTGCTGAGGGAAGGGCTGTCGATGTCATATACATGGAAGTTCCCCATGGTAGGTTGATGGAAAAAGTGAAGTAACATAGGGTCCAGGGTGTACTAGTTAGATGGATAGAGAACTAGCTGGGCAACTGGAGACAGAGAGAGTAGTACAAAGGAGTTTCTCAAACTGGAGAACAGTGACCATTGGTGTTCCACAGGGTTCTGTGCTGGGGACCACTATTTTGTGATATACAAAATGAATGATCTGGAGGAAGGTATGGGTGGTGTGATTAGCAAGTTTGTAGATGACACTAAGATTGGTGGAGTAGCAGGTAGTGAAGGGGACTGTCAGAGAATATAGCAGAATATAGATAGATTGGAGAGTTGGGCAGAGAAATAGCAGATGGCGTTCAATCTGGGCAAACATGAGATGGTGCATTTTGTAAGATCCAATTCAAGTGCGAAGTATACGGTAAATGGAAAATTCCTAGGGAAAAATTATGTATAAAGAGATCCGGTGGCAACACATGTTGATAGCATGGTCCAGAAGGCATACGTCATGCTTTCTTTTGTCGGACAGAGTATTGATTACAAGAGTTGGCAGGTCATGTTACAGTTGTATAGGAGTTTGGTTTGACAACATTTGGAATACTACGTATAGTTCTGGTCGCCACATTACAAAAAGATGTGAATGTTTTGGAGAGGGTACAGAGGAGCTTCACCAAGATATTGCCTGGAATGGAGTTTGAGGGGATGAGGTTTGCAAAATCATGAGAGGTGTAGACAGGTTGGATAGCAAGAAGCCTTTTCCCAGGATGGGGGACTAAATTACGAGGGGTGATGAGTTCAAGGTGAGAGGGGAATGGTTTAAGGGAGATATGCATGGAAGGTTATTTACGCAGTGGGTGGCGGGTACCTGGAATGCATTGCCAGGGAAGATGGTAGAGGCGGGCACTATAGTATCATTTAAGATGTATCCAGACAGATAGCTGAATGGGCAAGGCACAGAGGAATACGGATCCTTAGAAAATAGGCAACAGGTTTAATTAAAGGATCTGGATTGGCGCAGGCTTGGAGGGCTGAAGGGGCTGTTCCTGTGCTGAATTTTTCTTTGTTCATTGTTCTTAGCACTGGAATAGGTCCATAGCATACTGTCTGTGTGCAGTGGGCCACTGAAGATAGAAAGATTGATGCACAAGATATGGTGGCAAGCCACAAAATGACAATGATACTGAACAGAACCCACAACAGAAATGGAATAGTTCACATCACTGTGCGTTACAAACAGAAGTCCAGTATTTTTACACTTCATAAATCTTTTGCTGTGCTGGATGTTGTTCAGTGTATTTGCAAATGCTTCACTCAAACTTTGAAATTATATGTGTCAACATTCAAATATTTTGATGTTTTGGCTTTGGTGTTTGCATGTGAATTCTGATTTACACCCAAATGAAAGGTTTAATGAGAAACAAATACAAATAATTTAGTGTAATTCCAAATTCATAAAGTGCACTAGATAAATATAGTGCAAAGTAATATTTTCAAATTGACAATTACAAACATCTTCAATGTCAAAACAAAAATGTAAATCTTGGAATATATGTTTTAGATTAGATTACTTACAGTATGGAAACAGGCCCTTCGGCCCAACAAGTCCACACCGCCCCGCGGGAGCGCAACCCACACCATACCCCTACATCTACCCCTTACCTAACATTACGGGCAATTTAGCATGGCCAATTCACCTGACCTGCACATCTTTGGAGTGTGGGAGGAAACCGGAGCACCCGGAGGAAACCCACGCAGACACGGGGAGAACGTGCAAACTCCACACAGTTAGTCGCCTGAGGCGGGAATTGAACCTGGATCTCTGGCGCTGTGAGGCAGCAGTGCTAACCACTGTGCCACCATGCCGCCCATAAATGTGTGGTCTTAAAGTCAACTCTTTAAAAGGGATAGTAATGCTATATTACTCCTGCAAAGTCCTGCTGTCATTCTCTATTTTCTGTTTTACCTAGTTGTAAATTGTTTGAGGCATGTTCAATTTCCATTCCACCTTTTAACTCCCACATCCCAGTAAAAAAAATCCTGAAATTAAACAGGACCCCAATTAAAAATGAGAAAAATTGGGCTGATTATAAGGAAATTAAAATTTTGCAAGCAATCCTCACTGCAATTCAAATTTTCTTCAAACTCTTCATTACTTATGTAGTCCTTGACGAGTGATATAGCTGCCAGGCTCCCCTACTTAAGATCCTATTTTGGAAGACAAGATGAGAATTTGTTTTGTCACTTCAGTGATGATGTAATGTAGTACCCTTGTGGCCATGGCAGAAATTCCCAGAGGTCTCTGACTCTCATATTCATTAGCTACACAGAAAATCACTTTTATAAATCAAAATAACCTTTTTTCGCTCATCAAATTGTACTGTGGATATTACAGTTCAATACCTAAAGGTATGGTGATGCTTCATAGAGAATATGAATATTTACTTTCTTGATATAATTAGAACCCCTAATAATTCAGTGACAATTGAACTTTTTGCTCTATTTGAAAACACATTATTGTGGGTGGCACGGTGGCACAGTGGTTAGCACTGCTGCCTCGCAGCGCCGGAGACCCGGGTTCAATTCTCGCCTCAGGCGACTGACTGTGTGGAGTTTGCACGTTCTCCCCGTGTCTGCGTGGGTTTGCTCCGGTTTCCTCCCACAGTCCAAAGATGTGCAGGTCAGGTGAATTGGCCATGCTATATTGCCCGTAGTGTTAGGTAAGGGGTAGATGTAGATGTAGGGGTATGGGTGGGTTACGCTTCGGCGGGGCGGTGTGGACTTGTTGGGCCGGAGTGCCTGTTTCCACACTGTAAGTAATCTAATCTAATTATTTGGGTATTTTTGAGAAAAAATAATATGAATACAACATTTCAGTATTAAAAGCATATACTTCCATACATAAAATGTAGTTATGACAAAAAATGAATTATTCTTTCTGCTTTATAATTTGACAGATCTAGGGTACTGACAAATAAAAACGTTTTTGGAATGAAAATGGTTCATTGTTAACTTGAATAACTTGATGTCAAATTGAGGAGACTCCTACTGATTTGGAAAAGGTTTGTGGACACCATAGATCAGTCATTGTTCATTCTCTCAAAAATACAAGCAAATAAAGGAATGAAAGTGTCATTTGACTTTGGTCAGTGGAAGTTAAATCAATGTCATCCTAATAACAGAGAAAAGAGAAAAAGATCATTAATAAAGTAGTAACAATATATTTGCTTAACATTGTGAGTTTCAGTTTAGCATTGCTTGCCACACTTATTGTTCTGTGACCTGTTTTCAATACTTTCAAGAACAAAAATTATAAGGAAGAAGTGTGGGATGAGCTATCAATACAAAGTTGACAAGATACCAGGGAAATGAAGTATTGAAGGATGTGAGACTGAAAATTTTAGGGGCAGTGAACGTAATCGTTCCTAAAGATTCCTATGAATCTTTCCTAAACTCACAGAGATGCTAGTGGATTGCAAAATCGCAGACGTTGCTCAAAATTATTCAAGAAAAGGTTGTTATTTTAAGCCCAGCAAGTACGGACCAGTCAGATTAACTTCAGCAGTGCAGAAGATTCGAGATTTGGCACAGTGGCTCAGTGCTTAGCACTGCTACCTCACAGCATCAGAAACCCAGGTTTGATTCCAGCCTCACGCAACTATGTGGAGTTTGCATATTCTCCCCTTTCCTCTGGGCACTCCACTATCCTCCCACAGTCCAAAAATGTGTAGATTAGGTGAATTGGCCATGCTAAATTGCCCGTAGTATTCAGGGTGCATAGGCTAGGTGCATTAGTCTGGGGAAAGGTAGAGTAATAGGGGTAAGGGGAATGGGTCTGGGTAGGATACTCTTCAGATGGTCGGTGTGGACTTGTTGGGCCAAATGGCCTGTTTCCACACAGTAAGGATTCTATGATTCTACTCAGTGTTTCCCTATAGTTCAAAACCTCCAACTCTGGCAATATCCATATAAATATTTTCTGAACCTTTTCAAGTTTCACAACATCCTTCCTGTTGGAGGGAGACCAGAATTGCACGCAATATTCTAAAAGTGACCTAACCAAAGTCTTTTACAGCTGCATCATGACCTCCCAACTCCTATACTCAATGCTCTGACCAATAAAGGAAAACATGCTAAATTTGTTGCATCTCAGCAGGAGTACTGTGTTCTTGAAGATACACCACAGGAAGGTTTATCTTCCTATGATGTATCTTCGAGAACACAGTACTCCTGCTAAGATATTGGAGACAGCACAGAATAGATTTATAAAAATGGATCCAGCATGAGGAGCTTCAGATATGAGTATAGATTGAAGAGGTTAGGGCTATTCTCCTTGGAAAGAAAGAGGCAAAAAGGAGACCTAATAGAATATTGGCAAAATCATGAAATATCTGGATACATGAGGCAGAGACAAACTATTCCTACATTTAAAAGGATCAAGAACGAGAAGGCACTGATTTAAAGTAATTTGCAAATGTTATGGATATAAAATAGAAAAATTTGCTTTTGCCTGATTTACACTTGTGGTATAAACGTATACTTTACTTGCTCACACGAAAGTATTTTCCAAGTAAGTTGCCACACAAAGGCATGATTTTATAAATTCTTTATCATTGCCACTCAAATAGTTCCAACAGCTAGAGAAGTGTTTGCTGGGCCTCTTGCTGAGATAGCTGTATCATCATTGGTCTCAGGTGAGGTGCCGGAAGACTGGAGGTTCGCTAATGTGATGCCACTGTTTAGGAAAGGTGGTAAGGACAAGCCAGGGAACTATAGACCAGTGAGCCTGATGTCGGTGGTGGGCAAGTTATTGGAAGGAATCCTGAGGGACGGGATGTACATGTATTTGGAAAGGCAAGGACTGATTAAGGATAGTCAACATGGCTTTGTGCATGGGAAATCATGTCTCACAAACTTGATTGAGTTTTTTGAAAAAGTAACAAAGAGGATTGATGTGGGCAGAGCTGTAGATGTGATCTGTATAGACTTCAGTGAGGCGTTCGACAAGGTCCCCAATGGGAGACTGATTAGCAAGGTTATATCTCACGGACTACAGGGAGAACTAGCCATTTGGAAACAGAACTGGCTCAAAGGTAGAAGACAGAGGGTAGTGGTGGAGGGTTGTTTCTCAGACTGGAGGCCTGTGACCAGTGGAGTGCCACAAGGATCAGTGCTGAGTCCTCTACTTTTTGTCATTTACATAAATGATTTGGATGCGATCATAAGAGATACAGTTAGTAAGTTTGCAGAAGACACTATAATTGAAGGTGTAGTGGACAGCGAAGAGGGTTACCTCAGATTACAACAGGATCTTGACCAGATGGGCCAATGGGCTGAGAAGTGGCAGATGGACTTTACTTCAGATAAATGCGAGGTGCTGCATTTTGGGAAAGCAAATCTTAGCAGGACTTATACACTTAATGGTAAGGTCCTAGGGAGTGTTGCTGAACAAAGAGACCTTGGAGTACAGGTTCATAGCTCCTTGAAAGTGGAGTTGCAGGATAGTGAAGAAGGTGTCTGGTATGCTTTCCTTTATTGGTCAGAGTATTGAGTACAGGAGTTGGGAGGTCATGTTGCGGCTGTACAAGACATTGGTTCAGCCACTGTTGAAATATTGCATGCAATTTTGGCCTCCTTCCTATCAGAAAGATGTTGTGAAACTTGAAAGGGTTGAGAAAAGATTTAGGAGGATTTTGCCAGGGCTGGAGGATTTGAGCTATAGGGAGAGGCTGAACAGGCTGGAGCTGTTTTTACTGGAGTGTCAGAGGCTGAGGGGTGACCTTATAGAGGTTTACAAAATTATGAGGGGCATGGGTAGGGTAAATAGGCAAAGTCTTTGCCCTGGGGTCAGGGAGTCCAGAACTAGAGGGCATAGGTTTAAGGTGAGAGGGGAAAGATATAAAAGAGACCTACAGGGTAACTTTTTCACACAGAGAGTGGTACGTGTATGGAATGAGCTGCCAGAAACTGGTACAATTGCAACAGTTAAGAGGCATTTGGATGGGTATATGAATAGGAAGGGTTTGGAGGGTAATGGGCCTGGTGCTGGCAGGTGGGACTAGATTGGGTTGGGATATCTGGTCGTCATGGACGGGTTGGACCAAAGGGTCTGTTTCCATGCTGTACATCTCTATGAGTCTATGACTCTTTGACCTTGGCTTACAATGTCATAAAATAAATAACTTTGAAATGTCGGTGAGGTTTTTGTTGGGAAAATGGAAACTTACCCATTAGTTGGAAAACTAGTCAGGAACTCTTGTCGGTTCTGGATGGGAGGTTTGAAGAAGTGATGCAAGAAAAAATGTACGAGGGGTTTGGGTCTGGAATTCCCTGCCTGTAATTGTGAGGGAGGCAGAGCCAAATGAGAAATACAAGAGGTAATGAAATTATTATTTGAATAGATACAAGTGCAAGGGTATGGGGATTGGGCAGGTGAATGATATTGAACAATAATGTACTTTGAGGAGCTGGTGTAGCCACAATGTACCAAATGACCATCTTATACACTATAACTATTCTATGATTTTGCAAAGGCAGTTTCTTCATGCTTCCATTCCAATACTCAGTTCCCATACCTTTTTCATGTTCCTGCCCCTCTTCATACTTCCACTGCCTAACTCCTATTCCCATTTTCTACTATTACCTTTAAAATATGATTTATCTGATTTTAACTGGGCTGTTATTCTGAACTTGCGCTGAAATCCCAGGCTCCATCTAGTGATAGATGTTGATTGGTGCCGTTCTCCTGAATCAACCAGTTTCTGTCACTATATTAACACAAATGACTGCAGATGCTGGACATCTGAAATAATAACAGAAAATGCCAAAGAAATTCAGCACGTCTGGCAACATCTGTGAAGAGAGAAAAACAGAGTCATTGTTTTGAGTCCATAATCATTCTTTAGAACCAAACTCTTACGAAGAATTAGATACTAGATTCGAAACATTAATTCTGCTTTCCTTTCCACTGATGCTGCTGGACCTGCTGAATGTTCGCAGTAGTTTGCTGCTTTTATTTTCAACTACTGCTGCTAGATGCTGTTTGATCAATTCATTAAGTGAAGATAACTTTTATTTCTCTTGTGTTTATAGTGTGTACATTAATATATTTTTTCTATAATTTTAAGTTGTTTTATTTATGAGTGATTGCATGTAGACATATACCCCATTTCAACTTAATATTTTAAACTTAATTTCTGCTGAGAAAGGTCCTGAGGTGCATAACTATAGACTGCTTTTTTGATTACAGATTTATTTTCTGCTAATTAGTATAGTAACATATAAGATTTAATCTGCAAATACACCGTACTTTTTTTATTTGGTAATAACAAGTGTTCGCAGGAACCTTACTCCAACTTTAACATTGATTCTGAATAGAACCTTTGCTTCACCTAATACTGTTTCAGTTAAAGTAATGATTTTCAGGAATATAGCCATGACTTTAAGCAATGACTTGCTGTAAGCTGGAAACCATGAAAGAAAAACAGAAAATTCTGGAATTGCACAGCAGGCAGATCAACATCTGTAGTTTTGGGAAGGGAGTTAGAGGAGTGAGGGAGAACAACGTGAGGTGGGAGAGGAATGGAACCCTGTATGAGGTAGTGGTGATGATGATGCATTTTCAGACCAGGCTTCAATCTGATGTAGTCGAGCACTGGTTCATGCACAGCACTGGTATTGCTAGTAGAACCATTAGGCATTCTGTTTGTTCTTGACTGTAACACCTTGATGAATGTTGTTTTTTCTCCTTCTTACAAAAACACAACTCTTGGCAGGATTATAGGTTGCTGAAAAATTGCAGCTCATCAAATTATTTGTCAAAATCTGTTCCAAAGGTAGTGCTCTGATACTCCAATGCCAAGCCTGAGCTGATTTTCATACATACATAATTAGACATGACTCTGTGGTGGAAAGATAACATTGAGGTCACACTGATTTTAATGTGTGAAGGGCATTAAAAAATCTTGGTCACCAAATCTTTTAACTCCACCAGGGTTCAATTAACAACTATCACAGTCATTAGTGTACACATCCATCACAATGGAAACCAGGATAGAAAATAAGGAACAAGCTCACTCCAACAATTTTTTTTTGGTGACATTTATAAATCATGCAAGCTTCAATTCCACACTTTGTGACATCCCTTAATAAGATAACTGCTCTATTGGATATTACCAGCTTTTTTTTGTTTTTAAAATAGATTTACAATTTAGATTGCAGATGAGTAGATAAATTGAGTGGGGATGTAAAACAGGAAAATTTCATTTGCTTGATTTGCACTTGCGAAAAATAAAACTTCCCATGTTCGAGAGAAAGATTTTGTTATCCAATTTGCTGCAAAAAGGCACAATAATTTTATAATTCCTTATCACTGCTACTCAAGAAGTTCTAACACTTCAGTTTAAAGCATTTTAAAAGAATTATATGTGAAATACTGGTCAGATCTTTTGGTGGGTTAGTGGGACCTTTCACACTAGTCAGCACACTAGATAGGAACCCTCATCAGTTCTGGACAGAAAGTCTGTTAGAAAAACAATCAGACAATACTTAACTGGGTGCCAAGTTAGGCCTTCGCTGAAATTGAGAGAGGAAGTCTTGCCTGCTAAGAGCTGCTGGCCAAATAGAGGGATTTGTGTCCCAAACAGTGGGACTGGTGATTGTTGACAGAACTGAGGCCCATCATCTTGCAGAGGCCCCAAGCCACAGGTGAGAGAATGTGGGATGTTGGTCATGGGGTAGTACCTGAAAATGTGTTGCTGGAAAAGCGCAGCAGCATCCAAGGAACAGGAGAATCGACGTTTCGGGCATAAGCCCTTCTTCAGGACCTGCTGCACTTTTCCAGCAACACATTTTCAGCTCTGATCTCCAGCATCTGCAGTCCTCACTTTCTCCATGGGGTAGTAGGTCTAGGAAGGGGGGATATAGAGACAAAGTGAGGGGCTTGCATTCAAACCTACCTGGTTCAATGTTGTGTCCCTTGTCTGCAAGTGAGAAAACAGCCCTGCCACTCTCTCCCCTCCCTTAAGAACCTGCTTAGAAACACAGCACGTTTTGTGTTTGTTTATCCCATCCAAAGACATGGGAGACTGATGAGGCCTCCAGGATATCCATAAGACACCACTGAACTGGAGTGAGATCTAAAAGAAAAGGGTGCTAACTGGCTTGTGAAAGAACCAAATTAGTACCGCTGCATAGGCCAAGAAATTCGTAAACAGCCCCTTGAGCCTTGCAACTTAAACCAGAGCGGAGGCGATGAGTGTTCTCATGGCCAGGAGACAAATGTGAGGTGTTCCCATGATTCAGTGGACCCAGTCCATAGCAGGATTAGAACTCTGATTCCCAGAACATTAGCAGGGTGTCTGGATTAATAGTCCAACACTAATACCAGCACGCCATCACATTCCCACCACTGTTAAAATATACTCTCATAGATATAAAAAATATTCAATGTACTGAAATTACACAATTAATCCCTTGTGAAAATAAACATTTCACTAAGTCCTTCATTCTACATGTAAACAAACGTTTTCCTCCCATAATCAATAGAAGCTGTCAATCAAAATGTTTACTTGATAGGAACCCAATTATGAAAACTATAGCTTTGGAAAGCAGTCATGAGCACTAATGCTACAATGGCTCGTGTCAACAGACTTGTTGAAACCTAGCACTGTATATTTGGACAGTTTCTTGACAGCATTTGCAGGTTTTTGACAGCATTGACAGTCCCAATCATCATCTCAGTCATCAGCAAAATGATGGAAGGGGTCATTGACAGTGCTATGAGACAGACCTTTCTCATACAATGGCTTTCTCACTGATGTTCAGTTTAGGTACTACCAGAGCAATTCAGCATTAATTCAAACATGGACTCAGATCTGAACTGTAAAGTTGAAATTACAGTGACTGACCTTGAAATCAAGGAAGCATGTGACTGAATATGACACCAAATAGCCTTAGCAAAACTTGATTCAATGGCAATCAAGAGTAAAATCTTTTACTGGATGGAGTCATGCTTAGCATAAACAAATATGGCTGTGATTGTTGGAGGTCAATCATCTTACTTGCAAGATATCACTGCAGGAGTCACTCAGCTTTGTTTCCTAGGCTCAATTGTCTTCATCTACTTCATCAATGATCTTCCTTCCATCATGTTATCAAATACACTGTCCTGACAGGGAAACTATACTCCCAATCTTTCACTACTGCACCTTAAATTCCTAGAACAGGATTGTAGATTTTTAGATACCCCAATTATGGTAGTTTTTCTTGAAAGCTGCTTAGTAACACCTCCCTTGAGTTATTAGGGATGGGCAGTAAATGCTGACCCAGCCATTTCACTCACATTACATGAACAAATGAAAAAATTGCTTATGCACTTTTTTACGATACAAGCATACCTATGTTTCAAAATTCCAACTAACTGACCTCTCTCAAAGATTCCTTTACTTTGATAAAAGGGACAGCTAATCTCTTTAAAATGAGTTCTGGACCAGATTTGAAGAGGTACTGATGTGTAAAGTCATGGCTCAGAAAGGATTGATACTGGAGCATTAGATATCACACAATCTGATAATATCAATTGTCTCCGGTGTCATCCCTGGTTTCTGAAAGGATTTGAAATAGTACTTAACTGGTCAAAGTAACGTGTAACTACTGCTATCCTGCAATAAACTATAATCAATAAACAATGATCTTGTTGTTAAGATAATGCCACTTTTTGAGGTTCTGTAGTCATTTATCCTCATCAGACAACCATGTCTTTTGACCCAGTATACCCCAACTATTAGTAAGTAGTGATTGGTTCTGCAAATATATAATAGGTATGTTACATGTCCAAAGGGATACCTGGCTATGGAAAAGGAATAAACTAAGAACAGAGCTGCTCTTATCTGGCCTAATCTTCATACTTTGGACCGCACATTCCAAGACTCTAAAATCAATTTAATTGTAAGCCATTGATTTTTATAAACAAGTGTCTGCCTCTGGGAAGTATGCATGTGCAAACTACAGACACCACCCACCACCCACAACCCCACCCATGTAAAAATGACGGGGGGGAAGCAGTCTTGGAGAAGTATTGTGATTCCTGACATCTTCAGGCATTTTTGCTGTAATAGATATGATCTCTGTCAGAATGAAAAGCTGATTCTTCAGTTCAGCCTCGAAACATTAACTGTGTTTCTCTCTTCATAGATGCTACCAAACTTGCTGTGTTAGTCCAGCACTCTCTGCCTTTAGTTATGAAAGTTTGGGCCTTTGATTTCCTCATTTACCTGAGCTATACAGATCAGAAACTGCTCTTTGATTTAATCCTTAATGATAGTCAATGATGATATCCTGCAAAACTGAGACCAAGACTTCTGCAGAATAACCTTCCTCTATCACCGACCATTATGACTAAAGGAATTGTTCATCTGACCAGGGTCTGTGTGCATGCGAATCAAAACTGTGCTTGATGGTGTGGGATATTCTTCACAATATTAAATTCATAAATTGTGCCTTTTTTGGCCTATTTCCAAAACAAAGAAATTTTAGAGTGATGTTTTTTTTACAGAATTCATTTAAGAAACTAGACTGACAATTCTGAGAGAAGTAAATATTTATCAATGATTCACATATTGCCAGTTGTGGTTTAGTTGGCCCCCCTTTTAGCCTCTGACTCACAATGATTGCAGACTCAAGTCTCAATCCAGGGTTTGAACACAAAATTTGATACTGCCACCATTGTATTACTGAGGCATCGCTGCACTTTTGGAATTTCCAACTCCTGGGTAACTTTCCAACTTCCAACTTTTGGGCCTTTTGTTATGCCTTTTTTTGAAAAAAGGCAGAAGACCATTTGGCAGTGACAAGCAAAAATAGGGACAGTTAGACAGTTAGAACACAAATAAGAATGGAACAGAAAAATAACAATGCAAGACCCAAATGATTATCCTTGTACAAATACATTTTTTAAAAATCTTCCTTTCCCTGTTACACCTCTGTAACAATTGCAGAGTTAAAAGTAGACTGACAGTCCTATAGGTTTTGGAAATTGAGAGCTGAACAAAGGCACTGAAACAGACAGCAGGAGAGGAGACAAACTGTGGGCTTGTGATTGAGGCCAGACTACAATGATGCAGTCGTGAAAACAGTTCAAGCCGTGACCCACTTGCATGCCAAGCAAGACCAGAGAGCACTTGTGATGTGTACAAGCCAACCACATCGCCCAGTGGCTTCAATAAGAAGGATGTATCTGAACTTGTGGAAGGTACACACTGAATTCTAAAGCAGTGAAGCCTCCCAAATTCAGCACCAGCTCCAAAGGCATTCCTACAGGATGTGTGGAGAATGAAAGAAATGAATTAGTACTGACAAGGTGAGAAAGTTCTAAGTCAAACATTGCTCATCAAATGTCAGTGGCTACTAACATCAAGTCAGTGTAAATGAATGTTGTCTGCGATGTGGCTGTGTTGTACTTATTTCTGTCTCCATCCTTCCACAGATACATGAGTCATGTACATGAGGGTCATCCCAAGTGCTCCGCTTTTCCCTGCTATTCAGAGCACTTTTCTCTTGCAGAAAAAGAAAGGAGAGAAAAAGATAATGTAAGGAGGAATATATTTTAAGGCATTGAGATGATGACATTTGTGGAGGATCACCATGAAGGTTGGTATTGCAGTAAGATAATGGTGAATGTGGCTGGTCTGGTGGATATATGAAGAAAGCAAACATAAGACAGTGGGATGAGTTAGATCTGTTATTCTGAGGAGTGATATGCAGGAAGAAGCTGGGGAGCTAGAATGAAGAGTATCTAAATCTATCATGTCAGTCACCTTCCATGATTTGGCAAGATAATTGAAACCTTTGCAGCACAGTATCCCAGAACAAGCTAATGATCTCCCCAGTAACCTTCTGTCCATGTCTGATTGTTCATTGCAATAATGTCTTCCTCATATGCAGATGGAAGAGAATCTTCCTGTGGGCCCTTAGAGCCTGTGAATGAAATATATTGAACAATGTCCAGCACTGCATCTGATAACAACAGTACTTCCTTTACAAGGTGGGGAAACCGTCTTTCAAGTTGCTGGCTCCATTTTGATACTTTGCTGATACTTCAATTCTGATCCTCACAGGGCCCCTAAAAGTGAAAAAAATGCAGTGGTTAGATATAAGTACTATTGCCTGAATTAAAAGCCACTAACAAATGCATGACTGAAACTTTTGCTTTCCTGACAGACTCCCAACTGATCACAATATGAGTAAACCAGAATGTTAAAGGTCATTCCAGTGTATGTCTTGTGAGAAGTTCTTCAGTAACAATCGACTAGAAAATAAGGGAGACAGAGTTTGGATACATCCAGTTTCAAATTTTGAAATTGCAACTAAGTCTGCTCATTGATTTTTTTGCATTATTTCAAATACTCAAAAAATATATAATATGATTTAAAAAAAAACAGGAAATACATGTCATTTTTTGTGTGAATCAATATACCATGACATCTCTCTAACTAGGCATATCATCAACAGTCTTGATATGTCCTTACATATTTCAGTTACAAAAACATGTCTGATAATGCACCTGTAGAGCGGCTTGGGGTGTTTGATGATACTAACGATACTATATTAGATAATTTGTTGTGAGAATTACTGTTGTTATGCTGCTATATTCATGTAACAACCAAAACTGATCAATGTGCAGAATGATGACATACTAGTACTTGTCTGAACTCATTTGTCTTTATCTCTTAGATTGTACAATTGATTCCAATTGGTTTGTATGCTAATCAATTTCACACTGTCTTACTCATTCTGAATATGCCAGCTCTTCCTAGGAAGTGATCACAATACTAACATTATAATCAAAACCTGACCTGTCTGCAGGAAACTGCTAAATCAGAATGAGCACTTGTTTATAGTCTATCCATTGGTTTCAATGGAAATCAGAATCTGCCTGAAGATAAAACAAGCAGCTGATTTGATCCTATCTGTTTCCTGCTGGATTGGTTTAAGTTAATAATTGCCCATTACGAATTGTTCAATCAAATCCTTCAATTTACATGATGAAATATTCATTAAGAGGTTAAGTTTATCTTTCAAACCTGAAAACAAACTGTTTAAAGCAACCATGCCAAACTGTTAGTTTTTAAAAAAAGGTTTAAATGGTAGTGAACTATTTCCAAGGAGGTTGGAATTTCTCGCAGAACTATTCATCCAAGCACTGCTGATCAAATCAAAAACACTAAAATCATAGTTTAACCTTAGAGGGAAAAATTAAGCATGAAAAGGCAGACAGTAGAGAGTTGAAATCTCAGTGAGAATTTAGTTTTGAGGTGCAGTCAAACAGAAGGTTTTTAGAGAATTAATATTTTTGTAAAGTGAGTTGAGTTTGATTCTGGCAAACCTTTTGAGTTCAGGTCAACACTGTATCCAGATTTTTAAATGTTAGACGAAGTGGAAATGAATTTAATGTGTAAAGGAATGTAAGCTATAATGCTTTTTTTTAGTATAGCCATGAGTGGCAAATTTGCACTTTGGGTTTTTGGACTCTTTAAAAAAACTGTATCACTAAAAAATTGACCCATATTTTGCAGCATCATAGCGTATGGAAGATTTGGCACCTGAACTTGAGAATGTGTTCACCCGAGAGATTGTGCTGGACCTTTCATGACTGCAAAAACAATTGATTGTCTACTCCAGTGATACATGAATTTTCCAGCTCTCTGTCTTACACATAGTACTGTAGTGTGAAAGCTTATTCTGAGACCCTGCATGACTGCAAAATCCAATTGATTCTTGGTCACACTAAAGATCTCTGCAAATCTTAATTGGCATGTCCGCAGGGCTGACTTCACATCTTAAATTTTCATCTGACTGGACAATATAACTAACTAGTTGCATTTATTGAAAGCTTTTGGCAGCAGATGACTTTGTAGAACTCTATCTCTGCATTCCTGATGGACTCATACTGCTCAGACATCCTAACTGAGGCACTCAATTTTTATTAGTCTTGAGATGTTCCAATTCACATCTCATCCATATAGAAAGAGTGTAATGACAAGACAAAGTGGAATCAAAATTTATTTGCTAAGTAGCTTCTTGACATTCTCATGTTCTTGACAAAAAATTGTATAAAATTTCACGACCACAATAACATTGCAACCCGGGGTTACCAAACTTTTTTATCTGAAGAATTTTTTTTCTCAGATAATATTAAAATTGTTAGGCCAAAAATTATGCATTTATTAAATGCTTAGTAAAATGTCAAGTGTCCATCATAGCATGAATATTGAATAAATAAAATACATGTATTGAATTAACAAAGTAATAGAAAAAGTTGGAAACAAAACCAGATCTCATAGAGTCATAGAGATGTACAGCATGGAAACAGACCCTTTGGTCTAACCCATCCATTCCGACCAGATATCCCAACCCAATGTAGTCCCACCTGCCAGCACCCAGCCCATATCCCTCCAAACCCTTCCTATTCTTATACTCATCCAAATACCTCTTAAATGTTGCATTTGTACCAGCCTCCACCACTTCCTTTGGCAGTTCATTCCATCCATACCACTCTCTGTGTGAAAACGTTGCCCAGTAGGTCTCTTTTATATCTTTCCCCTCTCACCCTAAACCTATGCCCTCCAGTTCTGGACTTTGTCTATTTACCCTATCCATGCCCCTCATAATATTGTAAACCTCTATAAGGTCATCCCCTCAGCCTGTGATGCTCCAGGGAAAACAGCCCCAGCCTGTTCAGCCTCTCCTTATAGTTCAAATCTTCCAACCCTGGCAACATCCTTGTAAATCTTTTCTTAACCCTTTCAAGTTTCGCAACATCTTTCCAATAGGAAGGAGACCAGAATTGCACGCAATATTCCAACCAATGTCCTGTACAGCTGCAACATGACCTCCCAACTCCTGTACTCAAACTATGACCAATAAAAGAAACCATACCAGACACCTTCGTCACTATCCTATCTACCTGCGACTCCACTTTCAAGGAGCTATGAACCTGCGTCCAAGGTCTCTTTGTTCAGCTATACTCCCTAGGACCTTACCATTAAGTGTATAAGTCCTGCTAAGATTTGCTTTCCCAAAATGCAGCATCTTGCATTTATCGGAATAAAACTCCATCTGCCACTTCTCAGCCCATTGGCCCATCTGGTCAAGATCCTGTTGTAATCTGCAGTAACCCTCTTCGCTGTCCACTACACCTCCAATTTTGGTGTCATCTGCAAACTTACTGACTGTACCTCTTATGCTTGCATCCAAATCATTTATGTAAATGACAAAAAGTAGAGGACCAAGAACCGATCCTTATGGCACTCCACTGGTCACAGGACTCCAGTCTGACTCATTGTTTTGGTTCTTTAACTACAGTACAGTACAGTAACTTTAAAACTAACTTAAGAAGTATAGAATTAATACAATGCTTTTGATTATTGATTCTGATGAAAGGAAAGTTTCTAATAGCATTCAGAATAATGTATCATCCCAGCTGTATTGTAAGCAAATAGTAGTAAATGTAAATTCTATTCCTCAAACCAAAGACATTATTTATAATCATGGTGTAGCAATACTACTCAAATAGGTTTAGTTCAAGCACAATGATGGTTTTCATGAAAATAATCGTTTGAAAACAAAATGCAGTTTATTGATTCGCATTTCACCCCCAACAATAAAAACATGGTTTGTACTTTTCTTGATATTCTCTTTTGATTTTTTTTCATATTAATGTGATCCAGTTGGAAGTGGTTGGGAGCCACAAATGAAATTTTGAAGAGCCACAGATTGCTGAACCCTGCTGCAGAAAGTGAGCTTGGTGAGTGTAAGAGTAGCAGTCAGAAATGGAATTCACCAATGCAGATAATTTATCAGGTACAGCACTGTTCAATAGCTATAAAATGTTGGAAAATTGTGAGATTAACAGTGACAGTTACTGAAGAGGCTGTTACTCAGTTCACTTTGGAACAAAGGAGTATGGCACAACTTAAGTGAAAGGCAGGATGGTGAGTTTCAATGTGAGGAGTAATAGTTGAATATTCTGTTCTCTGCAGTCCTGGCTTAGAGTTTGGAGTGGTATGTTGTTTCACTGATACTAGAATATAGAATATCATAAAATGGGGGAGAAAAAGCCTTTGGAAAGGGAAAGGCAACAGCCAAAGCATATAGTCCCTACTAAAACCTATGATCCAGAAAGCTATTTGAGATGTGGAGATGAAGTTGAGCATCAGTTTAAAAAAAAACACTTTATGATAATTAATCTTTGGATTGTTTCCTGTATGACATACTGGACAGATAAACGATATGATCATTAGATTGGTCAACATCAGCCTGCAAAATTGTTTCAGGATTTCACATTCTTGTTCAGAATTGGCTGTTGAGATGAAATATGCAGCACATCGAAGTTAAGTATATGAATACAAGGGAAAAATATTAGCTGATTTTAATTATTCCAAGTGTCAGATATGTTACCATTTTTCTGGAAATTCTCTAGAGTTTATTCGCACTTATTTCGTAATCACATTTCCATGAATTTGCTTCTAAAATGAACTGAATACCATAACACAGCAAGTGTAATCACATCTAATCACTCATCTGAAATACTAATTGATTCTTAATTAGTAAAATGATGCCAAAAGTCAATTGTCCAATTTGAACTGGAGAGTAGCCAATGCCATGCCTTTGTTCAACAAAGGATCGAACGTAAAATCCAGTTGACTATAGGTCAGTCAGTCACCATCAATTATAAGTAAAACCCTAAGTCAAGAATGCAAGATAAAATCAATAAGCAATTAGAAATGCATATATATGTGTATATAACTGGGTTGTTGCTTGATGGATAGCATTTATTGCTCCTCCCCTTGTGGTGAGCTGCCTTCTTGAACTGCTGCAGTCCATGTGCTGTAAGTTGACCCACAATGTCCTTAGGGAGAAGATTCCGGGAATTTGACCCAACAACAGTGAAGTAACGATGATATATTTCCAAGTCAGGGTGGTGAGTGACTTGGAGGTGAACTTACAGGTGGTGTGTTCCCAGGTATCTGTTGCCCTTGTCCTTCTACGTGGAAATGGCCATGGGTTTGGAAGATGCTGTCCCAAGAAGCCTTCATGAATTATTGCAGTGCATCTTGTACATACTAGAGTTACTGAATGTAAACGGAGTGGATAGTTATGGATGGGATGCTAATCAAGTGGCTCTTTTATCCTACGTAGTGTCATGTTTCTTGAGTGTTGTTGGAGATGCACCCATCCAGGGAAGTGGAGAGCATTCCATCACACTCCAGACTTATGCCTTGTAGATGATGGCTTTGGGGAGTCAGAGGTGAGTTATTCACTACGTTATTCATAGCCTGTGACCTGCTCTTGTAGCCACTGTGTTTATGTGGCAATTCAAGTTATTAATAGCATGTGATTCAGTGTTGGTAACATCAGTGAATGACAAGGGGTAACAGTTAGATTGTCATTTGTGTAATGTGACCTGTATAATGGAAGGGAAGTGGTCAGCTTTCCAGCTGAGCAGTTCAGTTCAGTCCTGAACCTGTTGGGAGTTCAGCAGTGAGCTGTGTGAAAACTCTCTCTCTCTCTCTCTCTTTTTGACCTTCAACCTCAACCTGTAAGCATGTGTTCCATTTATACAGGTTTTTAAAGGGAGTTTACTTATTGGGATTGCTGTGTATATTCGGACCAGCATACTTAAGTCTAGTTTGGATAGACTGGGTTCTGTAAAAGTTCTTTATTCTGTTCTTTGTGCTTCATTGTGTAATTTTGTGAATTTTTTTTGTCTGTTTTAATTACTCTTCGTAATTATCACTGTACACTTACCGAAACAAATTGCAAAGTTGTTGTCTGAGCTGCCTAAGAATGTTTTGAGTGGTCCGGCCTAGTCCATAACACCATTCAAACCCAGATTCAAATGTGTATTGTAGGAAGTGCAGCTACCAGGTTTGTTTGCAAACTGTCTGTTGATAGCTGCAGCTTGTCTGGGTTCTGCAGCATGTTGATTTTGGTCAAGGTTGAGTTCCATTTCCCTACATGCTTTAATCATTGTCCATCTTCTGTAATTCCATTATAAATTCATTATTTTTCATCATAAGTTCATTATTGTGAGCAGCCAATTTGTTCACATGGCTCAGTCTGATCACCTTTATTCCTGACAACATAATGTACAAGGTCAGTTATGACAGGTCTGAATACTTTGAGATCTGCTGTGGAGTCAAATGGGATTATGTTCTCGCAAAAGCACTCTTTGGGATATTTATCTAGTTATTGTTGTCATTTCCTTTAGGGATTCTACTGTCAGTGTTGTTTACCTGGGACATAAGGCAAAGGTATGCCAAGTCCTCATCAGGGAGTTACTCGATACTGATGATTTTGTATCAGCATTCCATACTGAGGAACACCTTCAGTCATAAATGGACAGGCTGTCTTCTGCTTGTAAAGCTTTTGGTTTTACGAACATCATCAGAAAGGCAACCTAACAAATAGGAATGTTGCCAACTACTGTATATTGGATTAGATTCTCTACAGTATGGAAACAGGCCCTTCGCCATTGGCATTGACATTGTGATGCTGGTAGCTGCACATATTTAGACTCCACAATCACTAGCAATCTATAACATTCTGCTGAAAACAAAATGCTAATCACAAAACCTACACCTCTTTTACCCAAGCTAAGTAATAGAGTGTGGAACCTGGCTGGAACATCAAACTGCAAGTCTGTCAAACCTGTGTTCTTAGCACACGCTTCTACAGTGGTGAGAACTGGACAACATATGTTAGACAGCAGAAAAGACTGAAAAGGTTCTTCTTTTGTTTTCTCAGATGTATCCTTCACATCTCTTGGCAAGGCAAGTTCACCAACTCAGAAGTCCTGGGGCGTGTTAATTCCAATAACTTACATTCATTGCTCCCATCAATCAACGAATCACTGAAGTCTGCTCCATAGCATTCAAAGCTCTTGCAAAATCAATTACAATGGGTAGGACACTGTCTGGATAGTTGAAAAACATCTCCCTATCAGGTCCTGTTCTCCATATACTCTAATAATGAGAATTTCAGGTGAAGAAAAAGAAAACATTTCAGTGACATTGAACTCTCATGAAAGCATGGCAGCATTGCCATTATTGACTGGGAAGGGTTTTGTATCAAACATTCAAAATTGCTGCAGCTTCATTAAGCCACAAAATGCTTTGAGCTCTAGTGCCTTAATATTGATGCAGAGCAGCAACAGAAAAAGTAAGAAAATGAAACAAATGCTGCACTCTGGAACCCACTACCTCATGCAATGCTTCCTGCTCCGTGTATTTAAATATCTGCAGGTTGGGGCTCAATCTTTCACACAAAGATTCCATGCAGAAACTTTCAATCCTAGAACATAAACCTCGATTCAAGGAACATCCAATGATACTTGTTGCTCAGCTAAACTGGCTCAGCTATTTTCATCAGATGAATGATGGAAATAAACCCAAAACTCTTCTGTAAGGTGAACTGACTGCTGCGTCAAAATCTCATGGATGTCCATAATCCCATTGCAAGGACCTGTAGCAAGAAATAAAGTGATGGGAATTGGTTGTGGTAACTGAGATACACCACTGATGGCCATTACTCTGAATGTTGGCTGTTTGAAAGAACATTAGAAGAGGTGAGCGGAAGCAAAAACATAAGCTGGTCAAGACGAGAGCTTAGGCGAATGAATTCTAAGCCTCCTTGGCCTACTGTCTTTCTCTGCAGTAACAGTAGTAGAGACTAGCGGCCGTGCTAGGCCGTGCTAAGACATGCCAGGCAATACCTGATGCAGAATTGACCACAATGGTGCAAACTATCATTTTACGTGATGAATTATGCCACCACATTGAGAAAGATAATAAGATTTAATTGTATTGTAAACTCAAAAACAGTGTATTTGGCAGAAAGTAGGGATAGTAAAAGATTGCAAGGGGACATAGATTAGCAGAATGAATCAACAAATGGAAAAAGATTCAACTTCATGAACACAAATGTGAAGTAATATGTGCTTAGAAGAAATTCAGTAAACAGAAGTGTACACAAAAGGCTGTGGATGAACAGAGAATGGGAGGTTCAAATTCATCAGTCGCTAAATGATGTGAGCACATGCATATAAAATAAAATCTTGGTCTGTATAAATTATGGATCTGGCACATGCAAATAAAGAAGAAATGATAAATTTGTAACCAAGCATTGTGTACAATTTTTGGAGAAATAACAAAGACACTAAAGCTGTTGCGTATATACAACAGCAATTACCCTGGTAACTATAACACTGAAAAAAAGATGAGAAACGCTAAAATTCTTTCGGCTGAAATAATTAACTGAAGGAGATTTATTCAAGAGCTTTTAAGCAGATGATTGCTAGCCTTATTCAAACAGTTTCCTTTGTTTGGGAGTTGGCGTTGAGGCATTGTCAATATAAAATTGTCACCAAGGCTGTTGCAAAATAGAATGTTTGCCATGGAAAGCAATTGAGGCAAAAGCACAATTCTGAATTGGATAGATATTTGAAGAAGAGAATGACTTGTTGCAATGGGATTAGTTTTCCATTTGCTCCAGTAGGAAGCTGGCATTGACACAATAGACAGAGTAGCTCCTTCATTGCTGATAATTATTATGATTTAACAGAATGGCTGCAGTACTTGATTCCCACTTGCTAGATTAAGTCCAGATTAATGGTCACTGAAAAATGCTTTCTTCAGTTAGAATGAGCTGTGTCAGTTCTGTTGGGTGGTATTCCAATACTGAGCACTGCCAAAGCAAAGTGTCCTTCTTCTGTCAGAGTTAATACTACAATGGCCAAGGGGCAGTCACCACTGAGCAACCTCTTTACATTTAAAAGATGACCTATGAAGTTTAACAGCAATTTATGAAAAAAGAGTCCACCCTTTGAAATCTCTTTTTTAAAAAATGCTGATTTCCCATAGCATTGTACAAAAACAAGAAAAAGTAAATACCTCAAATATACACCAGAAATTCAATCCATTTCACACAACAATGACCTTTGCTTTAGGCCATGCTGGAGCTTTAAGATTTAAACAATGGACCTGGTATGTATGATTTTATATTTGTAAAAATTGCCTTGATATTTTAATCAATGCACTCATCTGTTATAGTTATTGTAAAATGTTTTCATGCTAATCTTATGTAGTACAATTTCACTCAATGGCATTTTGAAATGAAACACAATGAAGAGTGAAATGTTGCATAAGCTGATATAGTAAGTGGGTCTGATTTTAACTCATTCAAAGCCACCTACTCATATAGAGTTAAGGTCAGCTCAGTATCCTCAAATCATCCAAAATGATCCAAATGATGACAAATGCACAAATATTTGGACACAATAAGCTTTGGACACAACAGTAAATTTGATAAATGATTCAATAATTTCATTGTTAGTGGCATTGATTGGGGGATGAATATGTACCAAGACACCAAGGGAAACCACAGCTCTTTGAATAGTGCCAAAGGATTTCCAACTAAACAAGCTGACAGGACCTGAGCCTTGCTTTAACATGTCATCCAAAACAGACTGTCTTTAATAATGGAACACCCTATCCTCCAGTCCTAGACTGAAGCCCTAGTGCAAAAATATATGCTGGAACCAAATGTGGGGTTTGATCTTGCATATAGGACACACAGTGGTTAGCACTGCTGATTCATAGCACCGGGAATATGGGTTCAATTCCAGCCTTGGGTGATTGCCTATGTGGAGTTTGTATGTTCTCCCCATGTCTGCGTTTTCTGGTTTCCTCCCCCAGTCGAAAGACCGGCTGGTTAGGTGGATTGTCCATGCTAAAATATATTGCCCTGCAGTGTCCAGAGATGTACAGGTTAGATGGCCCAGCCATGACAAAAACCTCAAGTGGGATGAGAGGAATGCGTTGGGTTTGGGTGGGATGCTCTTTGGTACAGACTTGATGAGCCAAATGACCTCTTTCTGCACTGGAGGTATTTTATGATTGTATGAAATAGGCAAGTACAAGTCAAACAGCAAAGGACGACAACTCTTACGGGAAGAGAATACATGAAAACAAACATTGGAAAAGAACAGAAAAACAGAATAGGAGACAGATAAGAAAGAAGCAGACAGTACACATTATATGGATGAAGTCTTGAATAATGAGGTCATTAAGGAGTGTAAGGAAACAGAGGTTTACTGGCAGATAGAAATAGATGAGATGTGATGAAAACAATAGGAGATGGCCATGAGGGCAACGCAAGAACAAGTGCAATCAGAGAGAAGAAAGAAACACTGGTAGCAGTAAAAAAAGAGTGAAAATAATAATCATTTTTGTACATAGAAGGTGAAACCTTGGTAAAATAGAACAGACTTATTTAATCCATAGGCAAATTCTATTTTCAATTTTCAAATGTTTCAGAGAATATGCTGACAGAAAATTGGGAAAAACTGCGAAGAGATAAAGATTATGTAGTGGTATCATGCAAAGTGAAAGATCTTAGGTTTTGGAAAGGTTTACAGTCACACTATTATGTTGTAAGACTTTGGCTCAATCTACCAGCTTACTTTCTTCTATGTGTGAGCCCAGTCCTGCGTGTTCTTTAAATGAAGCAATAGGAGAAGATATTCGGTTTCACACTCTTAGTTTATATTAGCAGTAAGTGGACAAAGTATACAGAGATCTGGGTCTAGACCTTTCTGTCCCTGACAAACTACAAAGTGTGTCAGTTCGCAAAGTAAGACCTCTTCCTGTCCCTGACCCAGTCTTTTATACAATAAAAAACGTCATGCAATCACTGAGGTGAGATTGTCTTCTGATTGGCTGTTGATCCGACTCCATTCTCCACCTCCTCGCCTTCCCAGATGTCCGACCCCACGTGACCTTCTTTTGCCTGCGAAACGGAGCACCACGTGACCTCCTTCTGCACGCGTTACACAGCATCACCAAAGGCTTCCGAATGCCAAGTATATTTACACTCGCAGCCAGCCACCTATTTACAAGTAAGCCATATATTTACAATGTACAAGCACAACTTTTATTCATAAATCACATTTAACAACTTAAAATTTCCTAACGTATTTCACAGGGACATTGTAAAACAAATTGAGGAGATAAGGAGCTAGAAGTGATCAAAGGTTACAAGTAACATCCCAGGGGCAGCGAAAAATCAGAAGATAGAAGGGACAGAGCAATTCAGGAAAATCACAACTACTAGAGACGTGGTAATGAGTAGCATGTTAGAACAGTAGTGAACAGTGTCTGGATCTATTTTTTTCTTTATTCATTCATGGAATAAGGGTGTGTCTGGCTAGGCCAGCATTTATTGCCCATCCCTAATTTCCCAGAGAGCAGTTAAGAGTCAACCACATTGCTGTGAGAAGGAGTGACATGTAGAACAGACCAGGTAAGGATGGCATTTTCTTCCCTAAATGACATTAGTGAACCATCTTGATGGACTTTGTTCTCGTATCTTAGAAGAAATGGCAAGTGAGATAGTTGATGCATTGTTCTTCATTTTCCAAAATGCTCTAAATTCAGGATGATCCCATTAGACTGGAAGATAGTAAATGTAACTCATTTATTCAAAAAGGAAGAGAGACATATTAAAGGCAATCCAGTTAGTTTAATGTCTTTCAAAAGGAAAATGTTAAAACCTATTATTAAAGAAGGTATTGTCAGGCACCTGAATGTTCAAGGTAATCAGACAGAATCAACATGGTTCTATGAAAAGGAAATTGTGTTTTATCAGTCTTTTGGATTTCTTTAAGGCAGTTACACATGTTGTAGATAAAGGGACACTGGAGAATGTACTGCACTTAGACTTCCAAAAGGTATTTTGTCATGTACTAAACAAAGGTTATTGCGGAAAACCATAGGGTAACATATCGTCATGGATAGAAGATAGGTTGACTAACACGAAGTGGAGGTTTAACATAAATGGACCTTTTTAATTCCATTTAATAACTAGTGTGCCACAGGAATCAGTGTTGGGACCTCAATTTTTACAGTTTCTGCAATTAACTTTAATAAAGAGGCAGAATACATGGTTGCCAAATTTAGTGATCACCCAGGGACAGATATGAAAGTAAACTGTGAATAGAATCCCTACAGCGTGGAAACAGGCCATTTGCTCAACAAGTCCACACTGACTTTCTGAAGAGTAACCCACCAGACCTATTCCCTGTTATTCTACATTTGTCCCTGACTAATGCATTCCTGAATACTATGGGAAATTTAGCATGGCCAATTCACCTAACCTACACATCTTTACATTGGGGGAGGAGACCGAAGCACACAGAGGAAACCTACACAAACACGGTGAGAATGTGTAAACTCCACACAGATCATCGCCCGAGGCTGGACTCAAACCCAGGTGCCTGGTGCTGTGAGAAAGCAATGCTAACCACTGCCCCACCATGCTGCCCCTATTCTATTCTATTAATAAACTGTGAAGACAATGTAGGAGATTACAAAAAAACTAAATGAGTAGGCAAAGAACAGACAAATGCAGCAAAATTCGGGAAAGTGCAGACTTGTCCACTTTGGCAAGAAGAATGAGAAAAGAAACATATTATTTAACTGGTGAGAGATTTCTAATACCATTTGCATGGAAGAAAGTTGAAGTTGGATGGGCCCCATAGGGCATGCAGTGACATTATGGCAAAGACAAAAGTGAAGCAAGCAGTCAGCTGCAGCAACCAGGTAACCATGCTGATTTGGAACTTGGTCCAATTTAGTTTCTCAAGGAAGAAGATCACAATTGACATTAGCATATAAACGAGATGAGTTGGTCTATTAAAAGGATAAAAATACATTAAAATAAGGGCAAGTCAGGAAATCTTTTGACACATTGTAGTGGCATAGTGGTTCAGTGGTTAGCACTGTTGCCTCACAGTGCCAGGGGCCCCAGTTCGATTCTGGCCTTGAGTGACTGTCTGTGTGGAGTTTGCACATTCTTCCCGTGTCTGCGTGGGTGTGCTCTGGTTTCCTCCCATAATCCAAAGATGTACAAGCCAGGTGAATTGACCATGCTAAATTGCCCATAGTGTTATGTGCATTCTGGATTAGAGGTGCTGGAAAAGCACAGCAGTTCAGGCAGCATCCGAGAATACGTGCATTCATCAGGAGTAAATATAGAGGAATGGGTCTGGGTGGGTTACTCTTCCAAGGGTTGATGTGGATTTGTTGGGCTGAAGGGCTTGTTTCCACACTGTAGGGAATCAAATCTATTTTTTTCTTTATTAACCTACTTCCTCAACTCTTCCACTATTGCCTACATCATTCCAGTGGATGAGAAAATTGTGCCAATTGTTCCTAATAGTTTCCCGATATTTGATGTTAAACTGACTGGTAACAGATTGCCAGTTTATCTATTGTGCATTTTAAAAATATTCCATTCATGTACTTATTTCCCAAGAATTTATGATTTATGCTATCCAGAATACTGATTAATCTGCTTTATGTATTGCCAACCTTTCTAGTACCTTGTTTTTTCCTTTATTTTTATTTCATGCAGTATCTTGGCAACTTCCTCATTTATCATAACATTGTTAAAGTCCCCCACATTGCTAAACTCTAATGCAAAATACTGATTTAACTTTTTGTTCATTGATGGGTTGTGGGCATCACTGGCTGAACTAGCATTTACTGCACATTCTAATTGCCCAGAAGGTAGTTAAGAACCAATCACATTACTGGAGTCACATGGAGACCACATACGGATGGCAAACACAGCCCATTCCTTCTGCCTCCACCAACAGTTGTTCATTTTAGTCTATAATCAGACTCAGTGCTCCACTGACAAGTTGTTTACTCTTAATAGACCTAAACATATTTAAAGTTTTCAATCTCTAAGTTCTGTGGTGGTGTTTAAAGTTTCTACATGTATAGTTACTCAAGTTTCTAAAATATATACATCAGGACATTTGCATTGTGTAGTTAGTAATAATACTGGAGAAATTGTCTGCAAGAGAAAATAAAGTGGTGTGGGTTGTTACAAAAGTTATATCTGAAAAAAAAACTTTGAATAATCCTTGAAGAGAGAAACAAAACCTTCTATGAATGCAGAGACCCATGATATTTAAATTGTCAACGGCAGCAGGAGACAACATGAAACATTTCACAAATGCTTGGTCAGTTAGTCAGGAAGGGGTTTTCTCTGGCCTCAATATTGGTATAGATAGATTTTTTGACTGGCGGGATGGGGGTGGGGGGAGCAACAGAATCAGGAAGGATGAATTTTCACATGGCCTAAGCTTAGATTTTTACTCCATAGCATGCATCTTTTTTCTAACAGAATCATTGCCAGATGTTGTCACAGTAGAGAGGTGCACATCACCTATACAAATATATAGATATGTGTGGGTATATGTGTGACTGGTAGTTGGGGAGGGTCTTGGGGAGTCTAGTCTCACCAAACTTTCATTTGGGGTTGGTTGGCAGCATTAAATGGCAGAGAATCAGGTAAACATGAGGAACCAGTAAGAGCAACCAAGCATAAACAATATTGTAAGTGCACTTAACGCATTTTCTTCTGTAAAAATTGCTCCTCGCTTCCCAGATGGTTATTAGGCTTTCTGAATCACATGAGTTCGGGCAGATTAGGGTATTAGATTTTTAAAAAAAGCATCTAGCAAACTTTTCAATTTAGTTTTCAAAATTTCTAAAATAAAAGAAGCATTTTGTGATTTATCTAACCTTAATTAATAATGAGTCAGTGGCCTTTTCAGCTCACAGTAAAAACAAGCTTGGTTTGGTTGCAAGATATGTAAATAGAGGGAGGAGTGTCAGGGAAAGAGTTAATAGAAACATTCAATTTATTATAAAATTGGAGTTGTCTTTTGGTTCCTATAGCAACTCTGCTAACCTATTCATACAAAATAATAATCAAAGGAAAAGTCATTTAGTTTGACTTGAGTTCAATGTACTGAATAAAAGAAAGTGTAGGTGGATGACAGCCCACACACATTGAAAAAACACACTTTGGAGTTGTGGCTAATATTAAGTTCTTCCAGAAACATAGTTAGAGTGCCATTCCTTCATGATACTGAGACTGTATTTCACAGAGACTGAGAAAGGAATACAATATTCTCTTCCAAATAGACTTAAAAGCAATTCAAAATTCAATTATTTATAAGTAAAGAACTAGATCATTTTCTCCAAAAGAATCAATGTCTTACATTATGAGACAAAATGTCCTTTTGATTTTAGATGAAATGTCTAAGCTCAAATTTTAAATTCCACAGTCGGAAACTATTTACAAGTTGTTCTTGCAGCAGTTTTCTTTATCTTTTCTGTGGGAATTATTCCAAGTTCTTTCAAACAGAACACCTTGTTATTTCCTTAACATTGTTGAAAATAGAAAACAAAACAGAAATTGATGGAAAACCTCAGCAGGTCTGGCAAAATCTGTGGAGAGAAATCAGAGTTAATGGTTTGGGTCCAGTGACCCTTCTTCAGAACTAATGGTAGCTAGGAATACAGTTGGTTTTCATGCAGCAGTTAGGATGGGGCAAAGAGTAAATGATAGTTAAAGATAAAGCCCAAAGAAAGAGAACAAATTTGGACAAACAATGGATTGAATAATGGTAAGCCGAGAAGAATGGATAACTGCTAATGGGGACTATTAATGGCTAACAACGGGGCGTGTGTCAAGCAGACCATGTCATAGCAAGGCCTGGTGTGTGGGGGTTGGGGTGAGGACATAGGAGAAGGTGCCTCAAGCCCTAAAATTGTTGAACTCAACATTTTGAGTCCAGAAGGTTGAAGAGTTTTCAAGCAGATAATCAAGGTCCTGTTCTTCAATCTTGTACTGACCTGCACTGGTGCACTGCACCAAGCCTGAGACAGAGATGTTGGCCAGGGAACAAGCTGGTGTGTTGAAGTGGCAGACAACTAGAAGATAAGGGTCTTTTTTGCAGACAGAATGTACGTGTTCTGTGAAGTAATCACTCAGTATATGCTTCATTTCCCCAATGTAGAGGATGCCACATTGTGAGCGGTGAATACAGTACGCTAGATTGAATCAAGTAAAGGTAATGTGTAGCATCACCTGGAAGGTATATTTGGACCCTTGGATACTGAGGAGTGAAGAAATAAACAGGCAGATGTTACACATTGTGCATCTGCAGGGGAAGGTGCCGTGGGGCTGTAAGGGGTTGAGGAGAGGGGTGGAGTGGAAGTTTAATTGGCAATGAATGAGGAGTGGACCATTGTGTCCTGGAGGGAATAGTCCTTGTGGAAGACTGACAAGGGAGGGGAGGGGGATATGTGTTTGGTGGTGGCATTCCACGTCAAGTCACAGGAGTGGTGGCTAATGATCCTCTGGATGTGGATGCTGGTAAGAATGTGGGTGAGGACAAGGGGAACCCTATTACTCTGTGGGAAGAAAGAGTTGGGGGGAGGGCTGAAGTGCGGGAGATGGTTTGGACTGGGCTGAGGACATGTCTGTTATTACATACATTCCATTGTTAACCACTAATAATCCCCATTAGAATCATAGAAACCCTACAGTGTAGAAGCAGGTCATTCAGCCTGTTGAGTCCACACTGACCTTCAAAGGAACATCCCGCCCAGACCCACCTCCCTACCCTATCCCTGTAACCCTGCATTGTCCATTGTTAATTCACTTGACCTGTACATCTCTGGACATTATGGGCAGCTTACAATGGTCAATCCTTCTGTTTTGGTTCTGTTTTGCAGCATCTGCAATTCTTTTGGTTTTGGGAAACTTAGCACATCTTTGGACTGTGAGAGAAAACCAGTGTACCCAGAGGAAACCCACGCAGACACGGGAAGAATGTGCAAACTCCACACACACAGTTGCCTGAGGTTGGAATCAAACCCAAGTCCCTGGTGCTGTGAGGTAGCAGTGCTAACCACTGAGCCACCATGCTGAACAAGAGTGTTATTGGGTTTTCTGAATTAGATTGGTTGAGACAGATTAGGGTAGTGTTATAATTTTTTTAAAAATCATCCAGCCAATTTTAAAGAATAATTGTCAAAATTTCTGAAATAAATGTTTGGAACGGCATGTGGCTCATTGGTTAGCACTGCCGCCTAACACTGTCAGGAAGCTGGGTTTGATTCCACTCTTGAGCGACTGTCAGAGCGAAGTTTTTCATGTTCTCCCCATGTCTGTGTGAGTTTTCTCTGAATGCTCCAGTTTCCTCCCACAATCCAAAGGTGTGCAGATTATGTAGCTTGCCCATGGTAAATTGCCCATCGTGCCCAGCAATGTGAGGGTTAGAGGGATTAGTCATGGGAAATGCAAGATTACAAGGAATAAGTTTGGGATCGATGAGTCTGGGTGAAATGCTCTGTGACGGGGCTGGTATGGACTTGATGGGCTGAAAGGTCTGCTTCGACACTGCATGAATTCTATGAAAAGAAGCATTTTGTAATTTTTCCAGTAACTAATATTATCTGATAATAATTATTGAGTTGGTGGCCTTTTCAGCTCACAGTAAAAACAAAGTTGGCTTGATTGCAAGATACACAAGATAGAAGGAGGAGTGTGAGGGAAACAGTTAATAAAAAGACATTAAATTTATTGTAAAAATGGAGTTGCCGTTTGGTTCCTATGGCAACTCTGCTAACCTGTTCATACAAAATAATAATCAAAGGAAAAGCAATTTAGTTTGACTTGAATTCAACGTACTGAATAAAAGCATGTGTAGGTGGATTATGGACACAAACATTGAAAACATCACCAGCTGCCCTAAGGGCGGTAAGTCTCAAACCTCATGGGCAGGTTCTGTTCTCCAAAAAAAGTGAACTAGTTGGATTTTCTTTATAATGATCTGGCAGCTTCCATGATCATTCTTTCTGGTATTATTCTTGGAATGCTAAATTTATTGAATATATTTTCACAATTTGCCACCATGAATTTGTCACTTCTTGACTGTTTGTCCTGTCCCACAATCATTAGTTTACTGTTCAGATTGCAGCTTCTTGTCATTAATAATTCTGAACTTCATCTGATTTTATTTCTCTTAATCTTATACTCAAGATATTTTTCATCTCAGTGATACATTATGTCATTTTAAGCTCTTTCCAATGCATGGAAGATTGACTGCTCATCTATCACCTTCATGTGGGGAAAGAAAAATAAGCAGACATGATTAAAAAAAAAACAGAAAATAAACACTAGGGCCAGTATCTTGGATGCAATGAAATTTATCGCCAAGGAACTTTAATAGGCTGGGGAAAAGCTTTTCAATCCCTACCTGGAAGAAACATTTGCTACGGAGAACTGCCTGTCTATTCTATGCATGTACCCAGTAACCCTACTGGTCATTGTTGGGACTATATTTAGTCAACATACTTAAGCTTCTGAGCTATAATGACACTAGGTGTAGGGCTCACATGACAGGAAATGTAAGGCATCCAGAGTTGGAAGAGGCACCACCAACCCCCACCCCCACCTCCACCACCCCCCACCCCCCCACATTCCCCACTCCCCCCACCACCCCCCCCACCACCCCCCAACCCCCCCCCACACCCCCCCACCCCCACTCCCCACACCCCCACCATCCCCATCCCACCCCACCCCCACCCCCCAAATTGCTGTTTGAATTCGTGTATTGCTGAACATTGGAGTGCATCTGGGAAAATTTTAGGTGAAATTCACAACTAATCTTGGAGGAACCGTCGGGCAAAGTTCACAGCACCGAATCAGATAAGTTAATTGTTGTTTTAAGTCTGTCCAAGAGAAAGGCTGCAGTAGTGGGTACAGTGGATTCTTTCTTGATTTGTTTTTCAAGATAAGTCTCTTGATTAAACTTAAAATATAAGCCATAGCTATTAATTTAACCTGGTTTGTAGAGGAATAAGATGGTGTTATTTTCTGGGACTGTACATTGTGAAGGAACAAAAATGGCTTTTACAGTGATATGTAATCATCAGATGTGGGAGTTTATAGAGTTTAAGGGTTACTGTGGATTATATCTGCCATAAATGCTGTTGGCTGTGAATCTTATCAGATCACTTCTATCTGTCTCTCCAATCAATCCCCTCTGAGGAATTTGCAACAGTATGTGATGGATGCCAGTTATAGAAAGGGGGGAGTCTCAAATACAGTCCCATAGATGGGTTAACTCCAGGAAGGGTAAGAGGTAGGCAGCTAGAGCAGGAGTCTTTTGTGGGTATACCCATTTCAAACAGGTATGCTGTTTTGGAAAATGTAGTCATGATTTGGAGATGTCGGTGTTGGACTGGGGTGTACAAAGTTAAAAATCACAACACCAGGTTATAGTCCAACAGGTTTAATTGGAAGCACACTCGCTTTTGGAGTGACGCTCCTTCATCAGGTGTAACTGCATCACACTGCAAATTTTTGCTATAAATTCTGTTACGATCAAACCCTCCACAATCACCTGATGAAGGAGCATTGCTCCGAAAGCTAGTGTGTTTTCAATTTAACCTGTTGGACTATAACCTGGTGTGATTTTTAACTTGGAAAATGTAGGGGGTGATGGATTTTCAGGGGAATGTAGCACAAACAGCCAAGTGTCTGGTATTGAGACTGGCTCTAATGCAACGAGGGCTATGTCAGCTTCCATGAGATCAATTGTTAGGGGATTATGTAGTCTGAGGTACAGACAGATGTTTCTGGTCAGCAGAGAAAAAGCAAATAGTGTGGTGTTTCCCTGGTGCCAGGATCAAGGATGTCTGAGGGTGCAGAATGTTCTCATGGGGGAGAAGGGTCAGCAGGAGGTCATTGTCCACATTGGAATGGAAAAGATCAAGACTCTGAAGGGAGATTACAGAAAGATAGAAATTTAAAAAGGAGGTCCTCAAGGGTGGTAATATCTGGATTACTCCCAGTGCTACGAGCTAGTGAGGGCAGGAATAAGAGGATAGAGCAGACGAATGCATGGCTAAGGAGCTGGTATATGGGAGAAGGATTCACATTTTTGGATCATTGGAATCTCTTTTGGGGTAGAAGTGACCTGCACAAGAAGGACTGATTGCACCTAAGTTGAAAGGGGACTAATATACTGGCAGGGAAATTTGCAAGAGCTGCTTGGGAGGATTTAAACTAGTAAGGTAGGGGATTGGGACCCAGGGAGATACTCAGGAAAGAGATTGATCTGAGATGGGTACAGCTGAGAACAGAAGTGAGTCAGTCAGGGCAGGCAGGGACAAGGTAGGACTAATAAATTAAACTGCATTTATTTCAATGCAAGGGGCCTAACAGGGAAGGCAGATGAACTCTGGGCATGGTTAGGAATATGGGACTGGGATATCATAGCAATTACAGAAACATGGCTCAGGGATGGGCAGGACTGGCAGCTTAATGTTCCAGGATACAAATGCTACAGGAAGGATAGAAAGGGAGGCAAGAGAGGAGGGGGGGTGGCATTTTTGATAAGGGATAACATTACAGCTGTGCTAAGGGAGGATATTCCAGGAAATACATCCAGGGAAGTTATTTAGGTGGAACTGAGAAATAAGAAAGGGATGATCACCTTATTGGGATTGTATTATAGACCCCCTAATAGTCAGAGGGAAATTGAGAAACTTGTAAGGAGATCTCGCTATCTGTAAGTATAATAGGGTAGTTATGGTAAGGGATTTTAACTTTCCAAACATAGACTGGGACTGGCATAGTGTTAAGGGTTTAAATGGAGAGGAATTTGTGTACATGATAATTTTCTGATTTGTATGTGGATATACCTACTAGAGAAGGTGCAAAACCTGACCTACTCTTGGGAAATAGGGCAGGGCAGGTGACTGAGGTGTCAGTGGGGGAGCACTTTGGGGCCAGTGATCATAATTCTATTTGTTTTAAAATAGTAATGGAAAAGGATAGACCAGATCTAAAAGTTGAAGTTCTAAATTGGACAGAGGTCAATTTTGACAGTATTAGCTTTCAAAAGCTGATTGGGGGCAGATCTTTACAGGTAAAAGGATGGCTGAAAAATGGGAAGCCCTCAGAAATGAGATAACAAGCCAAAAAGTATATTCCTGTCGGGGAGAAAGGGAAGGCTGGTAGGCATATGTAATGCTGGATGACTAAAGAAATTGAGTTTGGTTAAGGAAAAGAAGGAAGCATATATCTTGTATAGACAGGATAGATCGAGTGAATCCTTAGTGTATAAAGAAAGTAGAAGTATACTTAAGGGGGAAATCAGAGGGCAAAACAGGGCTATGAGATAGGATTCTCCTTAATTCTATTTTCCAAAGCTAAGGGGCTTTACAATATATGAAGGAAAAAGGGTAACTAGGGAGAGAATAGGGCCCCTCAAAGATCAGCAAGGCGGCCTTTTTGTGGAGCCGCAAAAAAAGGGGGGGAGATAATAAATGAATATTTTCATCAGTATTTACTGTGAAAAAGAAATGGAAGATGTAGACTGTAGGGAAATAAATGGTGACATCTTGCAAAATTTCCAAATTAGGAGGAAGTGCTGGATGTCTTGAAACAGTTAAAGGTGGACAAGTCCCAGGACCTGATCAGGTGTACCCTAGAACTGTGGGAAGCTAGAAAAGTGATTGCTGGGCCTCTTGCTGAGATATTTGTATCATTGATAGTCACAAGTGCAGTGCTGGAAGACTGGAGGTTGGCAAATGTGGTGCCACTGTTTAAGAAGGGTGGTAATGACAAGTCAGGGAACTATAGACCAATGTGCCTGACCTCAGTGGGCAAGTTTTGGAGTGAATCCTGAGGGACAGGATGTACATGTATTTGGAAAGGCAAGGACTGATTAGGGATAGTCAACATGGCTTTGTGTGGGAAATCATGTCTCAAACTTGATTGAGTTTTTAAAGAATTAATGAAGAAGATTGAGGGCAGAGCAGTAGATGTGATCTAATGGACTTCAGTAAAACATTTGGCAAGGTTCCCCATGGGTGGCTGATTAGCAAGGTTAGATTTCATGGAATACAGGGAAAACTAGCCATTTGAATACAGAACTGGCTCAAAGGTAGAAGACAGAGGGTGGTGGAGGGTTGTTTTTCAGACTGGAGGCCTGTGACCAGTGGAGTGCCACAAGGATCAGTGCTGGGCCCTCCACATTTTGTCACTTACTTAAATGATTTGGATGCGAGCATAAGACGTGCAGTTAGTAAGTTTGCAGATGACACCAAAATTGGAGGTGTAGTGGACAGCAAAGAGGGTTACCTCAGATTACAACAGGATCTGGATCAGATGGGTCAAATGGGCTGAGAAGTGGCAGATGGAGTTTAATTCTGATAAATGTGAGGTGCTGCATTTTGGGAAAGCAAATCTTAGGACTTATACACTTAATGGTAAGGTCCTAGGAGTGTTGCTGAACAAAGAGACCTTGGAGGACAGGTTCATAGCTCCTTGAAAGTGGAGTCACAGGTACATAAGATAGTGAAGAAGTCATTTGGTATGCTTTCCTTTATTGGTCAGAGTATTGAGTACAGGACTTGGGAGATCATGTTGCAGCTGTACAGCATATTGGCTGGGCCACTGCTGGAATATTGCATGCAATTCTGGTCTCCTTCCTATCAGAAAGATGTTGCGAAACTTGAAAGGATTAAGAAAAGATTAAAAGGATGTTGCCAGGGTTGGAGGATTTGAGCTACAGGGAGAAGCTGAACAGGCTTGGGCTGTTTTCCCTGGAGCACCGGAGGCTGAGGGGTGACCTTAGAGGTTTACAAAATTGAGGGGAATGGATAGGACAAATAGACAGTCTTTTCCCTAGAGGGCATAGGTTTAGGGTGAGAGGGGAAAGATATGAGACCTAAGGGGCAACTTTTTCATGCAGAGGGCGGTACATGTAAGGAATGAGTTGTCAGAGGAAGTGGTGGAGGCTAGTCCAATTGCAACATTTAAAAAGCATTTGGATGGGTATATGAATAGGAAGGGTTTGGAGGGATATGGGCCGGGTGCTGGCAGGTGGGACTAGATTGGGTTGGGATATCTGGTTGGCATGGACAGATTGGACTGAAGGGTCAGTTTCCATGCTGTACATCTCCTTGACTCTGACCATCCACTGAGTTAACTGCATCTTTTACAAGAACATGTATTCTTGTGAATGGACCTCATCCTCTTCAGATACTGAACATCTGTATGTGCTGTCATGTGTGGATTTCCTGACTTCAGGAGTGGACTCTGCCCCTGGCAATGGACTTTGCATTATGAAGTAAACTCATCACAATAATGGACTCTGTACCAGCAGGAATTGTTTGCTGATAATTGGGTTTATTACTGTTGTCCCTGGATCTGACAGGACTTTGAGCTGGGATGCACAAGTCTTTCAGAAAGCTGTCTGAGCTGGAGCATGGATAGGATGTCCTGAGAACTGGAAGTTGGATAAGATGCCCTGGGAACCAGTAGGTGGTAGGCCACCCTGATACTGGTTGCTCAGAGCGGTCTACCAACGTTCTGGCTGAGCACTGTCATCCCATGAAAGGCTAATCAGGATGAGCTGTCTTAGAGGTGGTTAGAAGGTGTCAGAGCAGCTGAGCCAGGAGGAGTGTAGGTGTGGGCTGCTATGTGCTCCTTCCACCAGGAAGGTGAGGCAGGTGGGTGGTTTTCTGGGTTGCTGGGTGTCTGTTATGCACTGTTTTATTGTTTGGTTTATTGAACTCTGTATGTGAATGTGGTCACTGTGTACTTGATGATGTAAACTGGGATTTGAGGTTACCTCTTTTCCCTGTGAATAGGTTGTATTGTAAGGTTTGGTGTCTTGTTTTGCTGCCCCTTTCTCCTGTAAATTGCTCCTTGTATACACCTGTTAATGTTAACTGTTTATAATTTGTAAATAAAATGTATAACCAGAAAAAAAGTTGCTGGTAAAGCTCAGCATGTCTGAGGAAGGGTCACTGGGTCTGCAGGATTAACTTTTTTTCTCAATATTAAGAACAATTTAGAATCTCAGTTCAGGGAACTGACTGAGCCAGCTGGTCACAGCTAATGTACTGTACAAGTAAATAAAGGGTGACTTGGTGATGGGGTACTGCCCTTGCTGCAGTTGTTTCAACTTCTCAAATGTCCACCAAAAAACCTAAATAAACTATTAAATTTGACCAAAATATTCTAATCAGAATTATTAAAATGGGACTTCTACGTACTTGTGCAAAGCTGGAGCAGTGAAACTACTTAGTTCCAGTTGTCTCAGTTTTGTGTAAGAGATTTTGTCCAAAAAAAGTAACTTACAGCAAGTTATTGTTGCAGTGGTGTCTGAAGTGTGCATTCAGTAAAAGCTATCTTAAATATCCTAATTCTCCTGAGTCCAAGATTTAAAAATTATTTTCATGATTCTTTTGTCTGAATCTTTATGGAGAGGTAACAATAGCTTTTATGCGCCTGGTACACTGACCATGTTTATATCATATTTGCTCTGGAAAGGCATTGTAATGGGATACGTTTGAATACAATTGAGTAAGTGATAATGGTAGCAAGTTATAATCTAAAGTGCTCCATGAAACTCTATTTGCACAGAAAAATGTGTATATTTTGAGTGGTATTGTCAATGTAATTCTGTTCCCAGTCACTAAGTTGTAATCCAGAATCATTGTGGCTTGTTTTTGGCTTGTTAAAACTGACCATCAGCCATTTGGTCCATTGCAGACTTGTCAAAACAATTGTATTTCTGAGAAACTCTCAGTAGTATACAGCAGTACATAGCAACAGACCTTCAATTGAGTATCAGAGGCTTGAGGGAGGTTGATAAGAGATGTGGTTTTAATTCTAATATCAGATTGGAAGCAGTACTCAAATTGTAAGTATTACAGGCTGAATGACTGAGGCTGAGTCATTTAGCATCACCACTGAAAGAGTGGCATTCATGGATTATTATGGAACAGGTCATTCTGCTATAATGTACATTTTATCAAAGTGCCAACTAAAACATGTTGGCTGCAACACTATTATATTGCCAGCACTTTAAGCACTTTCTAAAGCATGATTTGTCTAAATGTGGGGTTGCACAAGAGCTCAACAATCATATGATAGAAGAACTGATTGTATTTGACAGAATCAAGATGAATGCCTTACAATTTTGTATCAATGGGACATGGTATCATATGACTGTGACTCTCTATTTACCTTTCAAGCTCCAATATAGTTTAAATGATTTGGAATTGATAAATGTTGGAGCTAATCTGGCAGCAATATATTTGGATAAAAAAGAATAACTAAGGTTTCTTACTGTTTCTGGACCAGTAAGTTAATATGTTTGTTTCAATCTACTTGTATGAACTTTAGATCTTGCTCTTGAGTCCAATAGCTCATTGTGCGTATGCTCTACAGTGAAGAATCAAAAAGCTGGACTGAAATGGTAGTTGGGTATGGAATCTTTGCAGTCATCTTTGGGCCAGTTCCCAGAATCCATTCTGCCCCACTTCTTCTTAGTGAAGGTACGAAAGGTCAGGGATTGGGAGAGCTGTCAGCAAAGGGGTAGATAAGGGAACAAATAGCAAGCCTGCTGAGGCTTAATGCAAAAGCGCTCTAAGGGGGCACTCCCACCCCCACTGCTTATTTGTCCTCCAGCTTAGAGACCCACTGGCTACTAAACAACTGTAGGCTTACCCCTAAATACCAATTGGTGATTAGGAGCAAACAAAGGATAAAACATTATTCCCACACAGTGGGGTCCTGAAATCTACAGTAAAATCATGCCCTAAATTTAATTGAGGCCTCAACTGCAATTTTTGCAACACTTCAAAACAAACTAGGGATGGTATTTATAAAGGACTCAGCCTGAAAGTCTGTTGGGATCTCCCAGTTTCATAGTCATATAGAATAGAAACACACCCTTCATTTCAACTGATCTGATTTGGTCCATGTCATTCAATGATTCCTATTCATAAAGGCAGCTGGGTGGGTTTAAATGTTTTAATTGTGCCTGCCATTGCCACTTTCGCTAGCAGTTCATTCCATTTGTGCATCACACTCCATGAAAGTTACTCCATGGATATTTTGTAGACTCAGCTAACAAAGTGTCAATAACTGAGCAGAGATAAAATTTTGATGGAAGACTTATCTCAAATATACTATAATTCAGTTTAAATGCCTTTCAGGTTTTTGTTCAAAATAAACCTTTCACATAATTGCACTCTTTTTGGTTTTCCAATTCTTGGTTTTGGGAGGTAGTTTACAGACAGCAACTGTTGACACATGAATACCTATTTAGCTTTAAGACTCAACCCCATTGAATCTATCTTTGGAGTCCCTTTGCTTCTACCTGTTCTGTGCTGAAGTGAATAAATACCAGTGAAGTTGAAAGTTTGAACAAAAAAAGTCACTCAAGTGTTCAACTTGGTCTAACTTTTGTCATACAGCAAAGACTAGAAACTTATCTTGAGTTTGATTTCGGTCTTTGGTCCTTCCCATAAAGTTGCCATAACAGCAATAGTGATGTGATCTGTGCATGAGCAGAATTGTCTGCAGACACCTCTATTCAGCAAGAACAGATTAAGAAGAAACTCTCGTGGCACTTTCTTCAATGTAGAATTACATTGAATGTTTCAGGTGCCTGTATGCTCACTACTAGATGCGTGTGCAATGAAAGAAAGATGCAAAGTTATCTGCAAGTTATTTAGAACAAATGTCTTGCAGATAACTTGGAAGTAGTTCCTCTTCTACAATAGTGCTTACATGTAACCTTCATCTAATTGATCTAAGCTGCTGTGAACTAACTTTCAACAAAGGCATGCAGTTATAACATTCCAAGGTGCTCTAGTGGAATGGTTTCAGATAAACCTTGTCAAGCTACCACAAAGACATATGAGAATGAGTGATTGTGCTTTTGATCAATGAGGTAGAAACATGGAAGATTCTGAGCAGAAATGAGTCACAAATGGAGTTTTAAAAAGATTGTTTTAACACACATCAATCTATGTTTTAATACTACATAAAATGCTGTTGGAATAATAAAATTAAATAGCCCAACAATAATTACTATACAATTATTTGGTTGGGCATAGCAGTAAGCTCTTGAAGTCAAAGTCAGCCAGGTAATCAAAAGTGCATATATTCCTGACGGTACTGGAATGCTAACTATTATATTACAAACTGCCACAGGAACAGATGGTCTACAAGAAAGCCTCAATGCAAGAAGAATTGCCAGCTGCCTCTATCCTGCAAGACACTGCCTGAATAACACGACTTAATGTCAGAAATGTGCCATAGTCAGTTGTTCAGCTGTAAAGATTTGATGGTAAGTGTTTCCAACACACCACCACTGCCTCTAACAGGAGACTTGGTCAAATGATTCTCCATTGTTGAACTCAACCACATGCTCTTTTAACCACATGGTTTTAAAACAGCAGTCAGTTAAAGGGTCAGCACTACTTTATGCAACATCTACTCACAAAATCAAAACTGCTTATACTACAATATAAAGCAGAATGCTCTGGGCTTTACCATGTGGCAAAAATCTGTATTTTTATTCTATTGCAGCAATCAACTTGTCTTTTGCCAAACAGAAATTACATTTCAGAAATATTGCTCAAACTTCAAATGAATTTCAAAGAAAATAAATTGTCAATGACCCCCAAACTACCAGCTAGCCATCCAATCACTTCTGCAAATGAGTTCCAGAACTCTAACACTAGATTTGGACTTTTGGACTCCATCTTAAAGCCAAGACATTGAAAAATTGGTGAACCTCAGTTGTTTTGTATAATGTTTTTAATAGTAAAATAATCTCTTCATACCTTTTCATTTAATATTTTCTTGCATGTTTGCAAGAAAGTCTGTGTTATGATATAATAATCACTCCATCCCCTGCATCAATGCAAATAAACCTGATTTAATTTTATAACAGTGTCATGGCAAAACTAGATCCAAAGACAAAGGAGGTTGGGAAATAAATCACCATTGTATAAAATAAGTGGGAAATATTAAATCATAATCTGCTTATGAACAAATAGTGAAAAGTTGAAGAAAGATCTGTTTTAAAACTCACAATCCATCAGTAAAATTGTGAAACTCTGTCACAGCCAGGCCAAGATCAGGGCACACAGGGATGATGAGTGAACAATACTTACCGCGCGATATGGATAGCAGAACTTTGGATGCTCTGTTAAATCTAAAAAACAAAGGCATGAATAATGTTTCTAGAGACAGAATGGAGGCTTTTGAATGTTAGAAGGTTAATAGCTCATTCTTTGCTATAGTCCATGCATTTAGCAGTTCGCATTAGTTCAGCGGACAATAAAGCTATTCTTAACTTAACATCTACAGTTTTAGACCATGATGAAGATTTTTTTTCGTGTTCATTGAGTTGAGAGCCATTAATTGAAGAATAGACATATGCCACAATGCTTTGTTTGAATGTTACATTTTTAAGTGAGGTGAATTATTCTTAGATATAATATCATTGAAATTATCAAAATTGACTTGAGTTTAATCCTTTAATATAAACCCAAACATCACGCAAATTAATCGTAAAGGAAATAAATAAAAGCAGAAAATATTTGAGGAACTCTTCAGCATCCCTGGAGAGAGAAACAGAGTTAATGTTTTGAGTCCAAATACCGCTTCTTTAGAACATAAATACCAGAACTTACTTGTAAAATAAAATTAGAGATTGGCTCAGAGTTGTTTGCAGGCAGTACAATCAAGACTTTAGTGGACCACTGCATCAGACCTAGGACTAAGATGTTGACATGACAGCAAGATGACACATTGAAATGTTAAATATTTGGAAGATCAGGGTAATTCCTATTGACAGTATGCAGGTGTTCTGCAAAGCAAACATTTTGACAGCACTTGGTCCCACCAATGTAAAGGAGGCTTCACTGTGAGCAGCAAATATAATCGACTTGATTGAAAGAAGTACAAGTAAAATGCTGCTTCACCTGGAAATGTGACAGAGGCCTTGGAGAGTGAGAAGGGCGGAGGTGAAAGGATAAGTGCTGCGCCTTTAGTAATTGCACGGGAAGGTGCCATTGGGGATGCAGGATCATGAAAGATGCAGGGGTGTACCAGGGTATTGTGAAAGGAATGGTCCCTGCATAATGCCAGTGGAGGGGAGGAGAAGATGTGCTTAGTGGTAGCAACTTGCTGAAGGTGATGGAGATGGTAGATAATAATCCTTTGAATGTGGCAGCTGGCGGGTAGAAGGACAAAGAAAATCCTATTGTTGTCTGGGAAGGGGTGGTGGAAGGGGTGAGTGCAGAAAATGACATTGAAACTTTTGGACATATTATCAAATCATTCTCCTCCATCTGCTTTGGGGATCTTCACTTGCTGCTTCTTTCTCTGGAGATTTCTGTTATTGCTCAGCTCGCTGATGAAGTTAAAATTGTATTCTTCACTGACCTTGTCTTCACATTTGAAGTAAGACCACAAGAACTCCATTTACAGCAATCTGCATGTCTGATGTGTCAGCAGATAATCCATAGGGAATGCTGTAAAGAAAACATTATTGACCTTAAATTACACCTAAACCTTCACATCTATCATATTGAAGTTCTGCCCTGACATGAGGGCTATGGCAACTTCACAAGGAGTCTAATATCATGTTTTAATTAGGAACTCTGAGGTATGTAACCATATGCAGATGTATGTTGCACAGCCAAAGTGTATATGATACATTGGAGGAATAAAATTCAGGCATTAAACTTCAACAGTGGGAATCCCCCTCTCTCAAAACTCACCCCTGAATATTACAAGCATTTCCAGTGAATTGGGCAGTTCCGAAGCATTGTCTTTAAGTGATAGCTTTGAAATGTGTTTCAAATATTCCAAGCCTAAGTGATACTTTTAAGTTAGAGTCTGATCACATCTGCTTAGCCAACATGAGAAGAAAGTAGTTAGTATGAGCAACATAATGATCATAACACCTTGAGGTCATAATTTATAATTTATGGATTAATTGCTAATGAAGTGCAATTGATGCTAGATGGGGGTGACATTGCAAATCAGTGGATGCATCTTGATGCAATTGCATCTACCAGGGCCTCACATCAAGCAATCTTACTTCACCCCAAAAATAAACAACAACTTACTGCACTCACTCTTTTTGTGAGCAGCCATCTTACATTGTCATTGGATCAAAGATAGCAAAGTTCAACTTCAATCCCTCATGAATATCTTACAAACTCCATCTGAGATGCAAGATGCTACTCTTTCCCCCGACACTTCCATCCTTCATGTTCCCTTTTGTGTTGCTGTTCCTTGTGTACAACCATTAAAGTCCCTACTTTATTTCCCAAGCACACAGATATGCAAATTTGTTATGACATCATTGGCCATACATTCTCCTTGTGCAGAGATCAGAACAATGGTGACTTGTGAAAAAACACATTCCTAGAGATTCTAGTTCCCTCCTATCTTTAAATTCTACTGTATTCATTCCTTCTATTAGCCTGCCCAATAAATCCCATCTCTTGAAACGAGCTTCCCACTTTCCTTCGGACTCTATGGTTGCCCTCCTCCCCATCAAGCCCTCTGTCTATTAATGTCTAAACACCTAGGACTGACCACCCTCCTACTGGCATCTGGGAGGAATTAAGAACATCAAGAATTGTGAATAACACAATAGTTTGATTTGTATCTTAGAGAATTGATTGTAAGTCAATCCCCTATTGGAGAATACAAAGAAGGAAAGTCAGATTTGATTATGACAGACAAAGGAGACAGAAGCTTAAAATAAATCATGCTTTTAATATGTCTAACATGAAGGATTAAGACTTCACACCTACAAGAATTAGCTCTCAAAATGAAGGAGATTCACACTGTTCGAAGGATGCAGATTGGAAAAGGAAAGACTTCACCTACTATGGCAGATTTAGTTGATAATGTTTGTTCAATTACATCAATCGCATGCTATTGAAAGGTAAAATAGTCAGCAAGGTCAGTTTTCACATTTGGAGAGTTATCAATAGAAGTATAGATATTGGAACTCAAGATATTGGATTTTTGTGTTAAATTCTTTATCTGCCTTAGAGTCATAGAGGTTTACAACATGGAAACAGACCCTTTGGTTCAACCTGTCCATTCCACCCAGTTTTGCAATTAATCTAGTCCTATTTGCCTGCATATACCTCCATACCTACCCCATCCATTTACCTGAACAAATGTTTCTTAAATGACAAAATTGTGATCACCCAACACCACTACCTCTGGTAGTCCATTCCAGACACTCAGCACCCACTTTTTGAAAAACAATTGCCCCCCTGGAGCCTTTTGTATCTCTCCTCTCTCACTTTATACTGATGCCCTCTAGTTTTAGACTTCCGTACCATGGGGAAAAGCTGTTAGCTATCTACCTTATCTGTGTATCTCATAATTTTATAAATCTCTATAATGTTACCCCTCTGTCTCCTAAGCTCCAAGGGAAAAAAGTCCCAACCTATCCAACCTCTCCTTGTAACTCAATCCTTCCAGTCTAGGTAGTTAATCTTTTCTGCACTCTTTCAAGTTTAATAATATCCTTTCTATTGCAAGGTTACCAGTATTGTATGCAGTATTCCAAATGTGGCCTTACCAACACCTTGTACAGCTGCAGCAACTCCTCAATGCTCTGACCAATGAAAGCAACCAATGAAAAGTCTTCTTCACCACTCTACCAGTAACTCTACTTTCAAAGAGCTATGAATTTGTCCCTCTAGATCTCTTTGCTCTATAGCAGTGCCCTGAAGTCATGTGAGTACCTTTAGCCTTTTCATTACTTTGGTAGTAAATTATGACAAATAAGAAGCAAGCACCTTTTGATTTTCATTATGTTCTCCCTCATTGTTGCACATTTCCATGCAGTTTGATGATCCTTTCTCACTGGACAGAAATGGATAGGATAAAATGCATGGAGTGACCATTTGTCCTTGTCCTTGGAACATATTGCTTCAATCAAACATACCATTCAGCAGCTCAGTTTGAAAGAAGATCCATCGCACATTTATGGTGAGTGTGCGTGTTAACCATCTTTACATAAAATAAAGAACTGTGGATATTGAAGATCTGAAATGGAAACAGAAACAGCTGACAAAACTCAACAAATCTGGCAACATCAATGTGAAGAAAGCAGAATTAATGTTTCAAGTTAGTTGACTCTTCATCAGTGCTTCATCATTTCTGTTTCGGTTTCTGAGCACCTTTAACATTTGATGGTTCCAATTTTCATTCTTTAAGGGAAGCAGGCGATACTTTTTCTTTCCAAACCTGTGGCACAACTTTTAAAAGGAATAGGATATATCATGTAAAGGAAACATATACAGCACTGTGAGAAATAAACGAAAGTGAGGCTCATGTGATAAATCTTGGAAAGAGTAGGATTTGCATGATGGCCTGAAAGGCCTCCTTGTGCACAGTATCATGCTAAAATACATTCATGGATTTGAACCGCTTCCCACTTCTTACTACAGGTCGGGTATCCTTTATCAGCACACCTGAAAACTGAAGGTGTTTTCAAAAGCAGACGTGAACAAACTTTAATGGACCTGCAGACACTCCGAGTTTGGACACTACTGGGGCAATAAAACATTGATTTGCCTAAATGCACCTAAAAGCAAATGCTTTTATTTCCAAAGGCCCAAACTCAGCAAGTCCATAGATCTGTTCAGGTGCTTTGGGGAAAAAAAAATCTTTGTTTGTTCTGTATGGACAACAAATAATAAGGCAGAGATAATGAAAAAAAAGTTTACTAATACCATCAGCTTTTGGTAAAGATAACGTGAACCCATTCTTCAACAGACTAAGATACAAGTTCAAGATTTAATTCGATTAGATTAGATTACTTACAGTGTGGAACCAGGCCCTTCGGTCCAACAAGTCCACACCGACCCGCCGAAGCGCAACCCACCCAGACCCATTCCCCTACATTTACCCCTTCACCTAACACTACGGGCAATTTAGCATGGCCAATTCACCTGACCTGCGCATTTTTTGGACTGTGGGCGGAAACCAGAGCACCCGGAGGAAACCCACGCAGACACGGGGAGAATGTGCAAACACCACACAGTCAGTCGCCTGAAGTGGGAATTGAACCCGGGTCTCTGGCGCTCTTTGTTGTGAGATATTTGGTGAAAGATTTTAGAGGCTAAGATAAGTGAATCCAAAAAAATGAAAATATCCTTCATCCAAAAAACAGAAGGAAGCATATTCCAGGTATCAACAGGATAGATTGAGTGAATCCTTAGAGTATAAAGGCAGTAGGAGTATACCTAACAGAGAAATCAGGAGGGCAAAAAGGGGACATGAGATAGCTTTGGCAAATAGATATAAGGAGAATCCAAAGGGTTTTTACAAATACATTAAGGACAAAAAGGTAACTAAGCAGAGAATAGGGCCCCGCAAAGATCAGCAAGGCAGCCTTTGTGTCGAGCCACAGAAAATGAGGGAGATATTAAACAAGTATTTTGCATCAGTATTTATTGTGGAAAAGTACAGGGAAGATATAGACTGTAGGGAAATAGATGACATCTTGAAAAATGTCCAAATTACAGAGGAGGAAGTGCTGGATGTCTTGAAACACATAAAAGTGGATAAATCCCCAGGACCTGATCAGGTGTACCCAAGAACTCTGTGGGAAGCTAGAGAAGTGATTGCTGGGCCTCCTGCTGAGATATTTGTATCATCGATAGTCACAGGGAGGTGCCGGAAGACTGGAGGTTGGCTAACGTGGTGCCACTGTTTAAGAAAGGTGTTAAGGAAAAGCCAGGGACGTATAGAACAGTGAGCCTGATGTCAGTGGTTGGCAAGTTGTTGGAGGAAATCCTGAGAGACAGGATGTACATGTATTTGAAAAAGAAAGGGCTGATTAGGGATAGTCAACATGGCTTTGTGTGTGGAAAATCATGTCTCGCAAACTTGACTGAGCTTTTTGAAGAAGAAACAAAGAGGATTGATGAGGCAGAATGGTGGACGTGATCTATATGGACTTGAGTACGGCATTCGACAAGGTTCCACATGGAAGACTGGTTAGCAAGGTTAGATCTCATGGAATACAGGAAGAGCTAGCCATTTGGATACAGAACTGGCTCAAAGGTAGAAGACTCAAAGATAGTGGAGGATTGTTTTTCAGACTGGAGGCCTGTGACCAGTGGAGTGCCACAAGGATCAGTGCTGAGTCCACTACATTTCAACATTTTTATGTAAGTGATTTGGATGTGAGCATAAGAGGTATAGTTAGTAAGTTTGAAGATGACACCAAATTGGAAGCGTAGTGGACAACTAAGAAGGTTATCTCAGATTACAACAGGATTTTGATCAGATGGGCCAATGGGCTGAGAAGTGGCAGATGGACTTTAATTCCGATAAATGCAAGGTGCTGCATTTTAGGAAAGCAAATCTTAGCAGGACTTATACACGTAATGGTAAGGTCCTGGGGAGTGTTGCTGAACAAAGAGACCTTGGAGTGTAGGTTCATAGCACCTTGAAAGTGGAGTTGCAAGTAGCTAGAATTGTGAAGAAGGCATTTGGTATGTCTTCCTTTATTGGTCAGAGTATTGAGTACAGGGGTTGGGAGTCATGCTGTGGCTGTACAGGACATTGGTTCGGCCACTGTTTGAATATTGTGTACAATTCTAGTCTCCTTATCGGAGCGATGTTGTGAAACTTGAAAGCATTCAGAAAAAAAATTTACAAGGATGTTGCCAGTGTTGGAGGATTTGGGCTATAGGGAGAGGTTGAATAGGTTAGGGCTGTTTTCCCTGGAGCGTCGAAGGCTGAGGGGTGCCATTATAGAGGTTTACAAAACCATGAGGGACATGAATAAGATAAATAGACAAAATCTTTTCCCTGGGGTGGGGCGGTCCACACCTAGAGGGCATAGGTTTAGGGTGAGAGGGGAAAGATATAAAAGAGACCTAAGGGGCAATGTTTTCATGCAGGGGGTGGTATGTGTATGGAATGAGCTGCTGGAGGAAGTGGTTGAGGCTGGTACAATTGCAACATTTAAAAGACATCTGGATGGGTAGATGAATAGGAAGGGTTTGGAGGGATATGGGGAGGGTGCTGGCAGGTGGGACTAGATGGGGTTGGGATATCTGGTCGGCATGGACGGGTTGGACTGAAGAGTCTGTTTCCATGCTGTATATATCTATGACTCTATGATTCAATGCTCAGCAATAAAAGAAGCATTAGTATAATAATAAATTAGAACAGAATCTGTAATCAATAACAATTCTTAAGATTTGTTTCCCATACTGGTAAATTGACATAAGAAAAACAATTTCTTGGAATTTCACAATTTCAGTCTGCAAATCTGTCACAAAATATGATTTTTTTAAAAAATGCATATTTTTGGGAGGCGATAGCCTAGTGGTATTGTTGCTAGACTATTAATCCATAAACTCAGCTAATGTTCTGTGAGCTGCATATCAATCCTGCCACAACAGATGGTGGAATTTGAATTCATTTTTAAAAATCTGGAATTAAGAATCTACTGATGATGATAAGTTAATGTCATTTGTCAGAAAAACCCATCTGATTCATAAGTGTCATTCAGGGAAGGAAATCTAAGGAAATCTGCCAGCCTCACATGGTTTGGCCTACACGTGAATCCAGACCAACAGCAATGTGTTTTGGAAGGTCAAGTACGGTGGAAATTATACAGTGAATGGCAGATCCCTTCAAAATATTGATATACAGAGGGATTTTGGTGTGTAGGTTTACAGATCACTGAAGATGGCAGTGCAGGTAGATGGCATGTATGTCTTCATTGGAAGAGACACTGTGTATAAGAATAGGCAATTTATGCTGCAGCTTTATAGAACTTTAGTTAGGCCACACTTGGAATATTGTGTATAGTTCTGGTCACCAGGAGAAAGTGACGACTGCAGATGCTGGAGATCAGAGTCGAGAGTGTGTTGCTAGGAAAGCACAGCAGGTCAGGCAGCATTCGAGGAGCAGGAGAAGTGATGTTTCGGGCATAAGTCAAACTTGCCCTTCCTGATGAAGGGAATACACCCAAAGCGTCAATTCTCCTGCACCTTGTATGCTGCCTGAACCTGCTGTGCTTTCCCAGCAACACAGTTCTGGTCACTACACTACCAGAAGGATGTGGATACTTTGGAAAGGGTACAGAAAAGGTTTACCAGGATGTTGCCTGGTATGTGGGATTTTAGCTATTAAGCAAAGTTGGATAGACTGGGTTTGTTTTCATTGAATTGCAGAAGGTTGATCGGTGAACTGATAGACATTTATAAGGCTGTGAATGGCTAGAGTGGCTAGAGTGAAAAGCAGGAGGCTTTTTCTCAGGCTGCAGTGGTCAATTACTAGGGGGTCGCATGTTCAAGGTACAGGGATGGGGAATGTTTGAAAGCAGTGTGCGAGGCAAGCTTTTCACATAAAGCGTGGTGAATGCCTGGAATGTGCTGTCAGAAGAGGTGATGCAAACAGACGCAATAGCAGCATTCAAGAAGCACTTGGATGAATCCATCAATAGGAAGAGAGTAGAGGGATACAGATCCTGTAAGTGAAGACAGTTTTAGTATGGAAGGGCAAAATGTGTCAGTACAAGCTTGGAGAGCCAAAGACCTGTTTCTGCGATATATTATTCTTTGTTCTTTGACTCTCAATTGCCATCTGAAATGGCCCAGCAAGGCATTCGGTTGTACACATTGCTATAAAGTCTCAAAGAAATAAAAATGGATGGGTCACCTGGCATCAACCTAGGCATTGGAAATAGCCCTGTCAATGTTGAAAGGTCCTCGTTACTAATATCTGGGGTCTTGTGCCGAAATTGGATGAGTTGTCTCGTAGTCTCGTTAAAGCAACAGATTGACATGGTCGTACTTATACAATCATATGTTATAGACAATGTTCCAGGCACACTATCACCATCCTTGATATATCCTGTTCTACCAGCAGGGTAGACCTAGCAGAGGTAGCAAAACAATGGTAATACGGTCATGAGGGAGATGCCCTGGGAGTTCTCAACATTGACTCTGAATCCCATAAAGTCTTGTGGCTTCAGGTTAAACATAAGCAAGAAAACTTCTTGCTGATTACCATGTACTGCCCTCGCTCAGCTGATGAATCAGTAGTGAACAACACTTGGAGGAAGTACTGAGAATGGCACCCTCTGGGTGGGGGATTTCCATCTCCACCACCAAGAGTAGATCAGCAACAATACTACTGATCGAGCTAGTTAGGTCTTGAAAGACCTGCTCAGCTGGGTCTGCAGCAAGTGGTGAGGGAACCAACAAGAGGGCAATACATATTTGACCTCATCCTGATCAATCTTTCAGCTGCAAATGCATCTGCAGTATGCAGTATCGGTAAGAATGGCCACACACAGTCCTTGTGGAGAAGAAATCCAACCTTCACATTCAGAATAGCTTCCATCATGTTGTTTGGCACTATCACTGTGCTAAACTGGACAGCCTTTGAACAGATCTAGCAACTCAAGACTGGTATCCATGAGTCATTGTGGCCCATCAACAGCAGCAGAATTTTACTCCAGCACAATCTATAATCTCATGGATTATAGACCTGCACGTCCCCTCAATTTAAGAATTACCATCAAGCCAGGGATCAACCCTAATTCAACAAAGAGTGCAGGAAGGCATGCCAGCAGCAGCATTAGGCATATATGAAAGTGTAATATCAACCTGGTGAAGCTAACAAACAGAACTACTCATCTCCAAACAGCATAAGCAGCAAGTGACAGAGTTATCGCACAACCAATAGATCAGATTCTGCCATATCATGTCATGAATTTAGATGGACAATTAATCACTCACTGGAGGAGGAAGGGACATGATTATCTCCATCTTCAAAGATGGAAGAGCCCAGCACTCCATGTGGGATCACAAAATGGTTGGATTCACCTTATACTGCAAAGGCTACAGGCCCTGACAAAAATCCAGCAATAATACTGAAGACTTGTACTTCAGACCTTGCCATAACCCCAGCCAAGTTGTTTCAGTACAGTTACAACATTGGCATATACCCAACAATGTGGAAAATTGCCTAGATATTCTCCTAACATAAAAAGTGGAATAGAGGATGTCGAGGATGGACATATAGGAGGGGAAGTGGGTGGGGCATTAAAATGGGCAAAGACCGGGAGGTCAGGCTGGAAGTTTAGGGTTCGGTCACGCTGTTCGGTGAGACCACATGTAGTCTAGGTGACCGTTTCACCGAGCATCGTGGGCTGGGCTCTAAATGGCCAGCCTGACCTCCCAGTCACCGCCCATTTCAATTCCCCCTCCCACTCCCTCTCTGACATGTCCATCCTTGGCCTCCTCTATTGCTACAGTGAATCAGACTACAAATTAGAGGAACAACACCTCGTCCTCCCTCTGGGCAGCCTAGTGAACTTAACATTGAGTTCTCCAATTTCAAATAACCTTCCCACTCATCCCCCAGCTCCCTTTCCAGCCCCTCCTCCTCCCTTCCATTCCACCTCCCACCTCACTAGCTTCACTATCTCCTCACTCCCAATCTCATCTTGTGTCCAGCCTTTACTCTCCACTCTACGTCCTTGACCTGACCATACCTGCCCATCTTCCTTCCATCTATTTGCTCCACCCTTCCCACTGACCAATCACAAAAACACGCTATGCGTCTCCCTAATGCTATCCCATCTACCTTTCATCCACCCCACCCCTCTCCCTGTTTTTATTTCTGAACTCCCAACCCCCTCCCCAATCCTGATGAAGGGTCTCGACCCAAAACATTGACTTCTCCAGGTCCTGATGCTGCCTGCCTTGCTGTGTACCTCAAGCGTCCTGTTTGCCTGATCCAATTATTGTCTTGGTTCAAACATGGACAGAATCCCAAAGGTGAGATGAGAGTCACAATACTTGATAACATGGCTGTATTTGACCGAGTGTGGCATCAAGCAGCCCTAGCAAAACTGGAATCAATGGGTATCGGGGGAAAACTCTGTGCTGGCTGGAGTCATGCCTGCCACATAGGATGATGGTTGTGGTTGTTGGAGATCAGTCATCTCAGCTCCACAACATCTCTGCAGGAGTTCCTCAATGTAGTATCCTAGGCCCAAACATCTTCAGCTGCTTCATCAATGACCTTCCCTCCATCATAAATTTAGAAATCGGGATGTTTGCTAATGATTGTGCAATGTTCAGCAACATTCACGACTCCTCAGATACTGAAGCAGTCCACTTTCAAATGCAACACTTTGAATATTATTTTCAGTTTTGGTCACCTTGCTATAGGAAGGGTGCTATTAAACTGGAGAGAGTGCAATAGAAATGTACAAGGTTGTTGCCATGACTCAATGGTTTGCGTTACAAGGAGAGGTTGGACAAGCTAGGGCTTTTTTCTTTAGAGCGTAGGAGATCAAGGGGAGATTTTAGAGAAGTATGAGATCATGAGAGGCATGGATAGGGTGAACACATTCTGTCTTTTTCTCAGGGCTGGGCAATTGGGATTAGAGGGCATCAGTTTAAAGGGGAAAGAACAAAAGGGAACCTGAGGGGCAACCGTTTTTTTAACATGGGGGTGTTAGGCATATGGAATTAGCTCAGCGAAAGTGAGGACTGCAGATGCTGGATATTAGAGTCAAGAGTGTATTGCTAGAAAAGTACAGCAGTTCAGGGAGCATCCAAGAAGCAGGAGAGACGATGTTTAGGGCAAAAGCCTTTTGTCAGGAATGAGGTTGTGAACCGAGGGGATGGTGAGATAAATGGGAAGGTGTGGGGCTATGGGGAAGGTAACTGAGAGTGTGATAGGTAGATGGAGGAAGGGGTAATGATGATAAGTTAGAGAAGAGGGTGGAGGGGATAGTTGGGAGGAAGATGGACAGGTTGGACAGGTCATGAGGGTGGTTCAGAGTTGGAAGGTTGGATCTAGGATAAGGTAGGGGAGGGGAAATGTGGAAACTGGTGAAATCCACATTGATGCCATAGGGTTGGAAGGTCCTGGGGTGGAAGATAAGGCATTCTTCTTCCAAGCATCGGGTGGTTAGGGAGTGGCGATGGAGGAGACCCAGGACCTGGATGTCCTTGGCGGAATGGGAGAGGGAGTTGAAGTTTTTGGCCACGGGGCAATGGGGTTGGTTGGCTGGTACATTAACAACATTCAAAAGACATTTGGACAAATACATGGATAGGAAAGGTTGAGAAAGATATAGGCCATGTGCAGGGAAATGGGGTTAGCATGGACAAACATTTTGGTCAGCATGGACCAAAGAGCCTGTCTCTGTGCTGCAGGACTCCATGACTCTATAAAAAAGATCTAGGCAGTATCCAGTTTTGGACTGACAAGTGGTAAGTAACATTTGCATGACACAAATACCGGGCTATGATCATCACTTTTAAGAGACAATCTAATTACCGCTCCTTGACATTCAATGGTGTTACAATCACTGAGTCCTCCACTATCAACATTCTGGGGTTACTATTGACCAGAAACTCAATGGGACTCATCACATAAACACAGTGGATATAAGAACCCACCAGAGGCAGAATACTGCAGCAAATAACTCCTCTACAAGTCACAAGTCAAGGATATGATGGAATATCTGCAGATACTGGAAAGTCAGAGTAAATGAAGGGTGGAGCTGGAAAAAGCAGAGCAGGTCAAGCAGCATCAGAGGAGTAGGGGAGTTGAACTTTCAAGTCAGGATCTTTCACCAACTTGCCTGGATGGGTGCAGCTCCACCAATAATCAAGGAGCTTGTCATCATCCAGAACAAAGCACTACCTCCAAAATCATCCACCACTGAAGCTCAATAGCAACAGTGTGTACTAACTTCAAGATGCCCTGCAGAAACTCACCCAAAATCCTCAGACAGCACATTCCAAATCCATAGCCGCTTCTATCTAGAAGGACAAAGGCATCAGATAAATGGGAACACCACCACTGCAAGTTCCCTTCCAAGCACTCACCATCCTGGCTTGGAAATATATCTCTATTCCTTTACTGCTGCTGGGTCAAAATCCTGGAATTCGCGCCCTAATGGCATTTTGTGTGAACCCAAGGTGTGTGGAATGCAGCAGTTCTGAAAGTCAGCTTACCACCAACTTCTCATGGGCTACTAGGGATGGGTAATAAATGCTGGCCAGTTAGTGACACCCATAACTCACAAATGAATAATTAAAAAATGCACAAACTTTGTCAAACTATTTGGAAACTATGAGCAGATGATGCCAACCACTGCTGATATGTAGTTGGTTAGATAGCTGCCACCTTTTAGGTCTACAGAACCTATTTTGTCTAAAGTCTTAGAAATGAATCTTTAAGCCATCTTTAAATGGCTCTTGTTTTTAATTGGATATTGTTTATTATGCAATAGCTATCGGGTTCAAGTTATATTTGTATGTTAAACATATTGAAAAGTGTAGGATAACAGTTCTGTTCCTCTTCAGGATTCTAATTGTACTGCCTTTCCCCATCACAGTCCTTATGACATCATCTAATTGGATGGAATGAAAAGCAGTCACTTGCCATTAACCCTTATCTGACAGAAGCTACCTGAGATTGAGGTTCAGAAATGTTAATCAAGGGATGGGATCAAGTTACATTCCAGAGAACATGAGGAGAGGGGACATTAAAGTCATTCAAACTCAACACTCAAGTTAGTTTTTTTTAGCTCTTTTCTTAGAATAGCAGAAATTGTTTAAATACATTTTCCAAAAAATGGGATTCGCGATAGACTGATATTCTTAAGTGCTAATGGTTGGGTCACAGTTTATAAAAGCCATTGTGATGATAGTAGAGGAGTTGGGAAGTCATGTTGCGGCTGTACAGGACATTGGTTAGGCCACTTTTGAAATATTGCATGCAATTCTGGATGTTGTGAAACTTGAAAGGGTTCAGAAGATTTACAAGGATGTTGTCAGGTTTGGAGGATTTGAACTACAGGGAGAGATTGAATAGGCTAATGCTTTTTTCCCTGGAGTGTTGGAGGCTGATGGGTAACCTTATCAAGGTTTGTAAAATCATGAGGGGCATGGATAGGGTAAATAGACGAGGTATTTTCCCTGGATCAGGGAGTCCAGAACCAGAAGGCATAGGTTTAGGGTGAGAGCAGAAAGATATCAAAGAGACCTAAGGGCAACTTTTTCATTCAGATGTGGTGTGTGTGTGGAATGGGCTGCCAGGAGAAGTAGTGGAGGCTAGTACAACTATAACATTTAAAAGGCAGCCGATGGATACATGAATAGGAAGGATTTGGAGGGATATGGACTGGGTGCTGGCAGGTGGGACTAGATTAGGTTGGAATATCTGGTCGGCATGGACAAGTTGGAATGAAAGGTCTGTTTCCATGCTTTACATCTCTATAATTCTATGACTAGACTGGCGATTCTGTATTTTGGAGGAAAGGGCATCAGAAATGAGTTACAGCAGAATTTGTCTTCCCCCTGAGGTGGCGAGTGTAATGGCAAGAGCAAAGTCTTAATTGTGCAAGAGTGCAAACGTCAGCTGCTTGCCATTAAAGCAATCTTTAACAATTAAAGCACTCACTCTGAGAAGCAGAACTGAGATACTTGCCATCGAGTGGCCGTAAACCTTTTGCATGCATTGAATTTCATTAGTTACACAACATGCTGGAACTAAGTTTTCCTTTCCCAGTTAATTTCACCCAAATTAAGATACTCAATGCTTCAGGAACTCAACTGCACATGGCTTGTGTGCATCTGTTGTCTTGGCCTTCTGCCTTCAGTTCAGGTGAATTCTTTACCATTGCTGCTTCTCATGAAATGCTGTCTAGTTCACTGTGTTCATGTTTGATGTAAGTTCTACAACTTCAGTGGACACACGTACACAGAAAACACAGTGCATGAAGAGTATGGCAATATGTGTACAGGAAATGAGAGGCAGGTTTAGTGGGTGACTCCTGGCAGCTGTATCATGTCAAGGCCATAATGGCATTTTTCTGGGAAACTATTAATGAGGGCAGGATTACTTGTAATGCATGGAAAAGAGTATTGTTAGGCTAGAACAGCAGGAAATACCTCTGAACTCCTCTGATGTTGGTGGCAAGAAGCACAGTAAATGCAGAATGACAGGAACACATGCTGTTTGGGGCTTAGAGAGGTTCCAGACTAAACTCTGAATGAATATGAAGACAGCTGCTTGACATTTCTCTCCACCTTAGTATCATGGGTTGACTCACATTACCCTTCCACCATCCAACTTTCATTACTTTCTTCTTGTGCTGTCTCCTCCCCAAGTCAGAGTCTCCCTGAAAGTCTCCTGCACTTGACTCGGCTTATAGGCTCACTATCATGACTCCAAGCCTCCAGAAACCTATGAAACCTAGTAAATTTGTCTACTAGGAAAGCAGGTGTTAATATGAAATGCTCAGACACACCATAGTTTGTGCACACTCTAACCAGAATGTCATAGATAAAGGTAACGTTGATCTTTAAGTGGGCTGTGTGCTTTCACTTACTATTCTTACAGATATCCAAAGTGAAAGGACCAAGACACAGATCAACTCTATTCCCCCTGAGTGCAAAAGGTCATATATTGAAGACCACTACGGCAACAATAGAAGGAACAGTAGCCATTGCCCCTATTACGTTACAGTTTGCAGTAAGAAAAACAAGAAAAGCTCTCAAAGAGCTACTGTGCAAAACAGGATCTACAGGTTTCAATGCCACTATTTGTAGATCAGTGACAGCTGATGTTGATGAAAGTCAAGGATGTTGTGAAACTTGAAATGATTTCAGAAAAGACTTACAAGGATGTTACCAGTGTTGGAAAATTTAAGCTGTGGGGAGAGGCTGAATAGGCTGGGGCTGTTTCCCTGGAGTAATTGAGGCTGAGGAGTGACCTTATAGAGGTTTATAAAATCATGAGGCGCATGGATAGGATAAACAGACAAAGTTTTTTCCCTAGAGTGGGGGAGTCCAAAACCAAAGGGCATAGGTTTAAGGTGAGAGGGGAAAGTTATAAAAGGGACCTAAGGGGCAACTTTTTCATGCAGAGGGTGGTGTGTTTATGGAATGAGCTGCTAGAGGAAGTAATGGAGGCTGGTTCAATTGCAGCATTTAAAAGGCATCTGATGGGTATATGAATTGGAAGGGTTTAATGGGATATGGGTCAAGTACTGGCAAATGGGACTAGATTATGTAAGGATATCTGGTCGGCATGGAAGAGTTGGACCGAAGGTTCTGTTTCCATGCTGTACATCTTTATGACTCTTTGGCTCTGCACTATTGTCTAATACCCATTGCAGCTGCTGAATGAGGACCTGCAGTCCTATGGATTGGGTCCATTGCTGTATTGCCCTTAAGTTGTATACCAGTGCATCATTTCAGCGAGTTAGAGTGCAACTATGGACATTTCACAGACATTAACACATTAGCATATATAGGATGTCATGATGCTGTCTTTCAAGTGCTCAGTATTTCAGACCTTTCTCTGTTGATGCAGGTGGTCAGGCAGCAAGGGGAGTCAGGTAGTGAGTGCATCTGGTATTGCTACCATTGCTAATATCCTGTAGGTTCAGGGTGCAATTGTTACACACACATGGCACTCCGAATGCATTATCATGAACCCGCAGACTTCAATGGAATGAGATACCATTTCATTAATGTCCAATTCATTTGTTATCGCAACAGCCACATTGGAGGATTATCCCCTCCCTGTATGACATAAACAATGGTGGGAAAGTACAGTAATGAGAAAAAGGCACTTAAAAGAAGTTCCTGAAGTTTCCATTTTGCAAACATATTCCACAACCAACACTAAAAAACAATCTTTCATAGCCGCCATATATGTATGCTCAACAGTAGGTATGTAAGGACATTGTCTGTAATGGTGAAGGGACTCTTACTATTGTTGGTGTGGATTGAGAAGTACGTGGTGGCTTACATGCAGAATTCTACTTTCTCTGCAACTTGAAAACATTGGTTGTGCAATGTATAATTGAATAAGGTCACATAATTCAAACCTCCTTGTGGAGGCATGGCAATGATCTCCTTGGAAAGCTACATCATGCAGACATAACACGAGGCTTCATTGTCATGGATGCACAGGCTCAAGAATTTCTTCAATAAAATTGTGCTACGTTTTTGACATTCCACACAGATAACTGGTTGAGAATCTTATATAGGGATTGATGTCTTTGTGCTTGAGACCTTGTTCAAACTAAAAAGACACCATTTAAGCCCAGCAAAAACAGCAATTCATAGCAGCTGCTCAATCTCTAGAGAAAGAAGATTCAGGTGAAGATCTACCAGGATCAGAGGAGAATGATAATAACTAGAATACGTAATTTTCTTCAACTGTTTGAAAGACATGAGCACCAAGTAAGATGTCCATGCCCATTATCACAGAACTATGTCATCCGCTGGAGTAAAGTAAGCATTGTGGAGGACTGGGTGGCTATCTCACCCCAATGGTCGTCAAGGTCACAGCTGCCTTGTATCTTCATATAGTGGGACATTGAATAAGCAACTGGGGATTTGAGTAATGTCTCCTAATCCTATGGATCTGGCATGTAATAGCTACCTTTTTTTCCCCAGAGAATAGATCTTTTTTATCAACAAGCAAGATAAGGAGCATCAAGCAATTCGAGCAGTGAGATTCTCCATTGCTGGCATCCTCCTGATATGGGGCACTATGGAGTGCACCCACTTTGATTTGATAGCACCATCTCATAAATTTCATGAACAGAAAAGGCTTTCACTCCATCAATGTCTAAATTATATATGACAATCAATGCCAAATTCTGAATGCATTAGCAAGGTATCCTGGGAGCTGGTATGATTCTTGACAACTATCAGATTCTTGCCTTCTTCCAAAGTCTTCAGGGTAAATGGGTATTGGACTGATTTTGTCTATAGGTTGGCTTTCCACCTGATTTAACACTGCAAGCTAATATTGACTTTTCCTTACAACCTTTGTTCTGATCTCTTCATCTCTGTTAAAGGTAAAGTCCATGTGCAAACCTTGTGATTACTGCTAGAGTAGTAATGATACATTGAGCACTTCTGTGATACTGCTGTCCTAGATGGTCATGCTACCTTATTAGAATGATTCGTACCAAACTTGTAAGACTATTGCCAAATTATCAGCTGAAGAATATGAAGAGTTAATTACCAGCAATAAAATGAGTAAGGAAGCTGTTAAATCTCGCTACTGCTGATGATCAGAGAAGAATTCTTCATGTATGGCCTTCTGATTTTGAGACATTTTGGAGGAAATTCAGGAGAATCTCTACTCCTGTGTTGACACAGGGTAGCAGAGCCATATAGCTTGTAAACTCCTTCTGCCTCATCTGCCCCTAATAATGCTGCAAAATTGGTTAAAATCCTTAGTTAGTGGTATGAAAATATAGATGTTTATGCCTATAAATAGCCACAAATAGCTACACAGGATAAGGTTTGGAAAATACAGACACGTATCAGTCTGATATTCTGGTGCAGAAAAAAACTGATGTGACTGAACAATGGCAGATGGTGGGGGAAATGGTAGCAGAGTAGTATTGTCACTGAGCAATTCTCTGGAGACGTGTTTGAATCTTCCCATTTCAGATGGTACAATTTGAAACAATAACAATCTTTAATTATAAAAAATACTAGCTAACAGTGACTATGTAACCATCATCAATTGTGGTTAAAACTATATTGGCCACCAGGTGATAAATCCAAACAATCTCCAAAGTAGGAGCTAACCCAGGTAGGATACACTAAACGGTTATCACAAGACATGTGACTTTCAAGAAATGTTTTGTTGAAAGAAAATGTTCTGCCTCCTTTCAATATCATGATTCATAATCCTTAAACAGAAATCCACAAAAAAAGATAAAATACCATCATCATTGTAAGTGATACAATGTCCCAAGATCTTGCCCTCAAATGTAACCTCATGACAAGATGAAGCAACAAGATGTTTACTGAAAACCGATAATGTTTTCCTTACCTCAGCAAACTGTAAATATTCTTTAACAGTAGAATGAGACCAAGAATATTATAGATATGAACAATCACCAGTCGTGAAATAAACTGAGTATTAATTATTTGGTTCACAATTATTGAGCAGGTATCTCAGACAGTTTAGATTAGAGTGGTGCTGGAAAAGCACAGCAGTCTGGAGAAACGAAACTACTAAACAAGATGTGAGTGTTAGATAGTAGGTTCCTTGATTGGTGGTTCAGTTTTAATTTAATGTAAGAATTTAATTTTGTAGATTTCAACAATTCCTGTGACGGTCTAAAAATAAAGAAAAATTGCTTAAATCTCTATATGTTCATCGAACCAACTCACATTGGCTGTCGTATTAGAACATGTTTTGTTTCTTTTTACAAATATCTGTCTAGTCCAAGTTGGATTTTGGACAATATATTATTCAATAGCCCTAATGAGCTGGTTGAGGAGAATCATTATCAAGCACTGCATCTTGTTAAAACTACTTTTAGTCAAGATTTTGTTTCAAAAACTAAGCGTAACAGAATTGAATAGCTGACTGTCAATGGGAGGAATGAGTAGACAATGTAACAGACAGGAATATTTAATTAGATGACACATGACTGATGACAATAAGGTTAAATCAGTTAGCTGACGGAAAATGCAAAATAACTGCCAACTGATGAGCTTGTAATGAAACAATATAGTTGGTGACAAATGTACGCTAAGTAAGAGAAAATGAGCAATGATACTATTCAATGTGTCTCATGTAAGGAACACTAAATAAGATAGTGGAAAGTTGATGATTGGATTCAAATATGGTAGTAGATTACAAATATTACAGAACAGCTGGAGCAATGAAATATCATAAAAGTAGGAAGAAAGATGAGCACCTCAGGAAATAATTAGCAAGGAAAAGTAGGGGTTTTATTATTGGGGTTGAGGCAATGGCCTTTCTTCACCGTGGTCATATTCACTGAGTTAAAATACATTTGGATTGATTTTGAATGATAGATTTTCTATCACCTAGCTAATTCAGTCCCATGGTTAAGAAGTTGAGAAAGTCACAATACAAGTATTGGTATGCATGATCATTTACACCTCACCTACCCGAACATTGTATGTCACTGACCCTGACCTCATATCTACCATGCCTCTTACCCATACAGGCTCATTCATATAAGTTTGACACCAAACTGAACTAAACTGTGTCTCTCACTGGCATTAGTGCTACTGATGCCATTTTATCTTCTCCCCCAGGTCCAGGAAGATCAGAGTTAACCTGGTGTGGGATTTTCTCCCCATTAGCAACTTTGCTGGAGCTATTCTTGCAGTTGCATGAGGAGTTGTCCAATAATCAAATAGGAATCGGGGCAGTTTGGTAGCGAGTGAAGCTGTAGGTTGTTTCTTTAAGACTGCCTTCAAAGTTTGGACTGGTCTTCTGCCAGATCATTGGCCAATGGAAGTAATGGAGCTGGTTCAATGTGCCTAATGCCATTCAACATAAGGAAATACTCAAATTCTCTGCTGGTAAATGATGGCACGTTGTCTGTGACCAACACTTCTGAGAATCTGTGTATTGCAAAAGATGCTTGCAGCTTTTCTATCATTGTCCCCGTGTTTGATGCATGAACTCTATGTACATTAATCACTTTGAGTGGCATTCATAATTACTAATGGCATCCAGGGTTTATCTGGCCATTCCCCCAAAAATATGGGGGAGCTGCTGATGGTAATATTTGTCCTTGTTGGCACTCTGGGCACTGTCCCACCAATGCGGCCACATCTACATCTGATCCTGGCCACCAGATATACTTTCTTGCCCAACAAATTCATTTTGGACACCCTGGATGACCCTGGTGGAGCTCAACCAGTGCGTAGTGCCAACATTTGCTCAGGGTAATCACTCTTACTCCTTACAATAGTTAGAGAAACGTTGCAGTGTGGAAACAGGCCTTTTGGCCCAACAAGTTCACACTGACCCTCTGAAGAGTATCCCACCCTCTTACCCTACATTTGCCCCTGACTAGTGCACCTGCCCTACACATCCCTGAATACCATGGGTAATTTAGCATGACCAATTCATCTAATGTGCACAGCTTTGGACTGAAACCCACACAGACAAGGAAAGAATGTGCAAACTCCACATGCAGAGTTGCTCGAAGCTGGAATCGAACCCATTTCTCTGGTGCTGTGAAGCAGTAGTGCTAACCACTGAGCCACCATGTGGTCCCCTACATTGATCTGGTGCCATCGGATCCAGGAAGGCTTCAATTCTGGTAGTGATGGCCCTTTTGTTTTTCCCATCACCACCAGCTATTTTTGTTTTGCCAGGATGGATCTATTTGTGTCCAGAGTTTGATATTGTCAGAGGTGACTGATAGGGTGTCCAGAAAGTTTGAAACCACAACGGACTCTTACAGTGTGGCCCCAACCCTGGTACATCTGCCAGCGGGAGATCAGTCAACGCATCCTCGTTTGTAACTTGGCCTCCCAGGCTATGTTTCAACTTGTAATTGAACAGACATAGACTGAGACTCCATGACTGAATTGAATCGGAAGGTATGGGCAGCTTAGCCATGTCATCTTCAAGTAGCCCTAGCATGGATCTGTTGCTATTACAAAATTAGGAAAGACCTAAGCTCCAGTAAAGACATGGGAGCTAGGGCATCTTTGATTGCTCCCACTTTATCGTCCAACACGTGTAACCCAGTCTTGTTGACACTGTAGCACTAGTAAGCCACTTGGGATGCCTGGAACACAGATTTTCTCATTCTAAGGCATACGCCCACTTTTGAGAAACATCTGAGGACTATGTATAAGTTCCCTATGTGCTCTTACCTGTTATTAGCACATCATCCAGACAAATTGTGACCTGGAATAGACATTGTAAAATGTTCGCCATCATCCGCTGAGAAATGGCACAGGTTGATGATACCCCAAATGGCAGTCTCAGATATTGGTACCAATGCTTAAAGTTATTAATTGTAGCATATGTCTGGGAATCCACATCTAACCACAATTGCAGGTATGTATGGCTCATGTCCAGCTTCCTGAAGGACAGCTCTCCCCCGCCAGCTTTGCATCTAAATGCTCTTTGCAAGGATTTGGGTATTTATCCAGCTGCAAAAAGCACTTTACTGTTTGGTTAAAGTCCCCACATAAGGCAAACTGACCCATCAGATTTCACAGACAGCATGGTTGGTGTTGTCCATTCTGCAAACTGGACTGGTTTGATGATTCCTTCACTTTCCAGCCTCCTGATTTCTACCTCTACATTTGCACATAAGGCAAATGATACTTGGCATGCCTTGCAGAATTGTGGAATTGCTTCCTGACCACAAGGTGGCCTTAGTTATTTTGATAGTCCTAGACCTTTCTGAAAATATACGGGACTTTAGTGAAGCCTTCACTCAGTCTGCCAATTTGTAATCGAAAAATATTAAACCAATCCAGCTGAATATTCCTTAGCCAATTTTTCCCAATCAGACCTGGGCCCAAGCCTTTTATTACTATTACTGGTAACTGAATGAGTTGCTTCTCATATGGGACTGAAATCAAAGTTGTATCCTTAATCTGTAAAGGTTCCCTAGTATGGGTTCTCAATATAGCTGAGGTCTTAGAAAAACTTAAGGGTTGGAGTCCAGAGTGAATTATGTTAGTCTGGTTCTGCAATCACTAATTCAACCTCCATGAGAACTGAGTGACAATTTAACCAGATATTTATTTTAATTGGTTCTGATTTGGATTTTGCTAAGTGATTTAACTGTTTCAAGCCAGATATAGGTGGGCTTTCCAGGGTGTGCACTCTCCAGGATATTAGCTGATGACTTCTCTTGCTCAATTTATGTCCAGTGGGACTCTTTTGCTGTCTTGGGTCTGCATACTGGCAACAAGTACAATGGCTTGCCAGCCTGGATCCTGAAGAAAATGCTAATCGCTTGGCTGAGGCTTGTCTTTATTTTGGGATTTTGTTGTCAGCTGACCTAAACTCCCTTTGCTCAGGTTACATTCTAAGTGAGGATTAGGATTTGCAATTACCTTCACTCAAGTGGTGTTCTCCAAGCTCAGTAGGCCTGGTCATGATTCGCATGTCCATCATAATGCCCTGTAACTCTTACACTCCACATGCCACATTTTTTCAATGACAAAGGGTGGCATGGTGGTTCAGTGGTTAGCACTGCTGCCTAACAGCACCAGAGACCCAGGTTCAATTCCTGTCTCAGGTGACTGTGTGGAATTTGCACATTCACCCCGTGTTTGCGTGGGTTTACTCCACGTGCTCTGGTTTCCTCCCGACGTGCAGATCAGGTGACCTGGCCATGCTAAATTGCCCATAGTGTTAGGTGCATTATTCAGGGTTAAGTGTAGGAAAATGGGTCTGGGTGATTTTTTTCTTCAGATGGTCAGTGTGGACTTGTTGGGACAAATGGCCTGTTTCCATGCTGTAGGGAATCTAATCTATTCAAAGTGAGTTGTAGTGCCTGTTTGAAGTCCAGCTGGGCTTTATCTAGTTGTCACATTTGCATGGTGACACCATTAATCCCTCATACCAAATTATCTCCAGCATTTCATTAAGAGTTAAACCAAAGTCACACGCATCTGCCAGTCACCTCAAACACGTCAAACATCTTGCTACAAATTTCTCTGTTTCTTGAATTTTTGAGTAAAACCAATAGTTTCTCAGAATTACAGGAGGCTTGTAGTCACAATATTCATTAAACAAATCTGTCAACCCTTGCAAGGTTTTAGTATGTGGTGCCTCAGGGCAAGTTAGGCTCCTAATAATCGAAAAAGCTGCAGGTCCACAAGCTGTCAGGAGAATTGCTCATTGCTTTTCATCTGCCCCAATGTAATTTACCCCCAAAAGATGCATTCTTTCTACAAAATGGGCCCAGTCTATGACAGCAGGACCAAACGAGTCAAGCTTCCCAAATAATGGTATGATGCCAGAAATGCTGACTCTCAACTCAAAGGTAACTGTTGCAAGCGATTATTTTTCTCTTGTCACCACTGAAATAAGTCCACAGAGATCAGTATGCCATTACCAAGTCACCTTTTATTTACACATGCATAGTACTTTACACTGGTCCAGCTTCCTCAGAGCGAGCTTTCAGAATGAACAGAACATTTGAAAATTCTATTTAGAGCTGTCAGCTGGGGTTTCCTGATTGGATAAAGTTAACTACCCCAATTAGCGAACTCATTCTATGAGGTCTATCATATACAATCAGTACACTATATTTTCGGATTTAGTTTCATAAAGTAAATATTTATACAGTAGATATTATATTGCATATACTCATATATAATTATAAAGTAAATGGCAAAACCCTTGAGAGCATCGATATAGAGAGGGATCTAGGCCTGGGTCCACAGTTCTCTGAAATATGTGTATAAAGTGGTGAAGAAGGCATACCGCATGCATGCCTTCATTCGTCAAGGCATATAAAAATTGGCAACTCATGTTGCAGCTCCATAGAACTTCACTTGGGCTACATTTAGAATGTTGTGTACAATTTTCGTCACTACACAACCAGAATGATGTGGAAGCTTTGGAGACGGTACAGAAACCGTTTACCAGGATGTTGCCTGGTTTAGAGGGTATTAGCTATGTGGAGAAGTTAAACAAACTGGATTTGTTTTCACTTGAAAATGAAAGGATGAAGGGCGACCTGATAGAAATTTTTAAAATGATAAATGGCATGGATAGAATAGATAGTTGGAGTCTTTTTCCCCACAGTAGAGATGTCTGTTAATCAGGAGCATAAGCTTACGATGAAAGGTGATAAGTTTAAAAGAAATATGAGAGGCAAGATTTGGTTTTACACAGAGGATGGTACGTGCCTAGAATACGCTACCAGGGGTGGTGTTGGATGGGAATACAATAACTGTGTTTAAGAGATATCTTAACAGATACAGGTATGATTCTAACTGCTGGTTAGAGTCATACCGGATACAAAGGAAGCTGGTTGTAGTTGTGGAGGGTCAATTAACTCTGCAGGAGGCCCTCAGGATAGTGTCCTAGGCCCAACAACCTTCAGCTTCTTCATCAATGACTTTCCCTCCATCATAATGTCAGAAGTGGGGATGTTCGCAGATGTTTGCACAGTGTTCAGCAACATTCACAAATCCTCAGATGCTGAAGCACTCTGTGCTCAAATGTAACAAGATCTGGACAATACTCAGGCTTGGTCCGGCAAGTGGCAAATAATATTTATACCACACAAATGCCAGCAAATGACCATGACCAATAAGAGACACTCCAAACATCGCCCCTTGACATTCAACAGTATCATTGAATCCTCCACTGTCAACATCATTGGGGTTACCATTGACCAGAAACTCAACTGGACTCACCACATAAACACAGTGGCTACAACAGCAGGTCAGAGGCTAGAATCACAGAGTCATAGAGATGTGCAACACAAAAACAAACCCTTCGATCCAACTCGTCCATGCCGACCAGATATCCCAACCAAATCTCGTCCCACGTGCCAGCACCTGGCTCATATCCCTCCAAACCCATCCTATTCATATTCCCATCCTGATGCCTCTTAAATGTTGCAATCATACTAACCTCCACCATTTCCTTTGTCTATCTATTCTCTCCATGCCTCTCATGATTTTATAGACATTTTATAAGGTCATCCCTTAGCCTCTGCACACCAGGGAGAACAGGTCTAGCCTATTCAACCTCTCCCTATTGCTCAAATTCTCCAACATTGGGCGACATCATTGTAAATCTTTTCTGAACCCTTTCAAATTTCACAACATCTTCTGATAGGAAGGAGACAGAATTGCATGCAATGTTCCAACAGTGGTCTACCTAATGTCCTGTACAGCGGCAACATGACCTCCCAACTCCTGTACACAATACTCTGACAAATAGAGGAAAGCGTACCAAATGCCTTCTTTACTATCCTACCTGCCTGTGACTCCACTTTCAAGGAGCTATGAACCTGCACTCCAATGTCTCTTTGTTCAGCAACACTCCCCAGGACCTTACCATTAAGTGTATAAGTCCTGCTAAGATTTGCTTTGCCAAAATGCAGCACCTCACATTTATCGGAATTAAACTCCATCTGCCACTTCTCAGCCCATTAGCCCATCTGATCTAGATCCTGTCACCAACTAACACCCCAATGTTTATCCACCTTCTACAAGGCACAAGTCAGGAGTGTGATGGAATGCTCCTCACTTGCCTGGATGAGTGCAGCTCCAACAACACTCAAGAAGCTTGACACCATCCAGGACAAAGCAACCCACTTGATTGGCACCATATCTACAAACATTCAATCCCTCCATCACTGGTGCTCAGTAGCAGCATTGTGTACTATCTACAAAATATACTGCCGAAATTCACGAAAGATTCTTTGACAACACCTTTCAAATGCATGACCACTTCCACCTTGAAGGACAAGGGCAGCAGGTACTTGGGAACACCACCTGTCAGTTCCCCTCCAAGCCACTCACCACCCTGACTTGGAAATATACCGCCATAGCTCACCACCACCTTCTCAAGGGCAAATAGGGATGGGCCATCAATTTCGGCCAACCAGTAACATCCAAGTCCCACAAATGAATTAAAAGTTTGCATGAATATGCATGGAATATAGGGATACTGACTGGGTAGAGGTAAAACGTTTTTAGCTTAGAAAGGCATCATGTGTTGGCACAGTCTTGGTGGTCTGAGGAGCCTGTTGCAGTGCTCTACTGTTCTTTGTATCTTTGTGTATCTATCGCATTTATGATTTGCAACTTCTAAGGTTTTGTTTGTTGTTCTCTACTTACATCCCCCCACCCCTGATTATAGAGACATTTGATTTTCACCTATTTCTTATAATTTCTCTCCATAGACTTTCATGTACAGTCATAGAGTCATAGAGATGTATAGCATGGAAACAGACCCTTCGGTCTAACTCGTCCTTGCTGAACAGACATCCTTACCTAATCTAGTCCCATTTGCTAGCACTTGCCCCATATCCCTCTAAACCCTTGCTGTTCACATACCCATACAGATGCCTTTTAAATGCTACAATGGCACCAGTCTCTACCACTTCCTCTGGCAGATTATTCCATACACGCGTCACCCTCTGCATGAAAAAGTTCTCCCACAGGTCCCTTTGATATCTTTCTCCTCTCACCCTAAATCTATGTCCTCTAGTTCTGGACTCTCGCACCCCGGGGAAAAGAGTTTGGAGAAAGTGAGGACTGCAGATGCTGGAGATCAGAGTCTAAGATTGTGGTGCTTTTCCAGCACCACACGCTTCAACAGGGAAAATACTTTGTCTATTTATCCCATCTATGCCCCTCATGATTTTATAAACCTCTATAACTTCACCCTTCAGCCTCAGATGCTCCAGGGAAAACAGTCCCAGTCTGTTTAGCCTCTCCCTAAAGCTCAAATTCTCAAACCTTGGCAACATCCATGTAAATCTTTTCTGACTCCTTTCAAGTTTCACAACATCTTTCCGATAGGAAGGAGACCAGAATTGCACACAATATTCCAAAGGTGGCCTAACCAATATCTTGTACAGTCTCAACATGACCTCCCAAGTTTTGTAGTCAATGCTCTGACTAATAAAGGAAAGCATACCAAACACCTTCTTTGCTATCCTATCCACCTGCAACTCTACTTTCAAAGACCTATGAACCTGCACTCCAAGGTTTCTTTGTTCAGCAACACTTCCTAGGACCTTACTATTAAGTGTATAAGTCTTGTTCTGATTTGCCTTTTCAAAATGCAGGACTTCACATTTATCTAAATTAAACTCCACCTGCTACTCTTCAGCCCATTGGCCCATCTGATCAAGATCCCATTGTAATCTAAGGTAACTTTCTTTGCTGTCCACTACACCTCCAATTTTGATGTCACCTGCAAACTGAATAACTTTGCCTCTTATGTTCACATCCAAATCAGTTATGTAAATGACGGAAAGTAGTGGACCAGTAGCTATCTTTCTGGCACACCACTGGTCCCAAACCTCCAGTCTGTAGAGCAACTGTCCAACACTATCCTCTGTCTTCTACCTTCGAGGCAGTTCTATATCCATATGGCTAGTTATCCCAGTATTCCATGAGATCTAACCTTGCTAAACAGTCTCCCATTGGGGAACCTTGTCAAATGCCTTAGTGAAGGCCATGTCCACTGCTCTGCCCTCATCAATCTTCTTTGTTAATTCTTCAAAAAAACTCAATCAAGTTCATGAGACATGATTTCCCATGCACAAAGCTATGCTGACTATCCCTAATCAGTCCTTGCCTTTCCAAATATGTGTAAATCCTGTCCCTCAGGATTCCTCCCAACAACACTGCCAAATTGCATAGTTTACCATACTAGTATTTCAATTCAATTAGAAGAGGTAGGTTGAGAAAATATAAAATGATTTTGCCAAAATATACATTTTGATGATATTTCATGCAGCATGGTATAAAATTCTGTATTTCTAAGAAGAATAGGTCTAAAAAAGTACATGTTTCATGATCCAGAAAAAGTGTTTAAATAGCTGGGGATGAAGATGAAAGGCATGTCAGTTTCCTCAAAGCTAAAACATGTCCAAATATTAATGAAATGTAAAGTAAAAAGTGCATTGAAGTATATGTTGTCATGATAGAACGTAAGACAGAAAAGATGGTGACCATATTAATACTGCTCGAGTCATAACCCTTCTTGAAAACAGCATCTGTGCTTACCAAGTCATCCAACACCATGATCACAGATACAAAAAATTTTGTCAAGAGAAGAAAGGGAAAAATTCTGTCTTCTCAGGCTAAACAGCAGATAGGAGTGGTTATCTTTTGAAGGTGCACACATTGTTGAAGGAACAGGTTAGGTGGGTTGGTGTTTGTCCAATGTGTGCAGGCCAACAAGAGGTGAGGCCATACTGGATTTGGTTCTGGGTAACGAACCAGGCCAGGTGTTAGAATTGGAGGTAGGTCAGCATTTTGGGGACAGTGACCACAATACGGTGACTTTTAACATAGAACATAGAACATAGAAGAATACAGCGCAGTACAGGCCCTTCGGCCCTCGATGTTGCGCCGATCAAAGCCCACCTAACCTACACTAACCCACTATCCTCCATATACCTATCCAATGCCCGCTTAAATACCCATAAAGAGGGAGAATCCACTACTGCTACTGGCAGGGCATTCCATGAACTTACGACTCGCTGAGTGAAGAACCTACCCCTAACATCAGTCCTATATCTACCCCCCCTTAATTTAAAGCTATGCCCCCTTGTAATAGCTGACTCCATACGTGGAAAAAGGTTCTCACTGTCAACCCTATCTAACCCCCTAATCATCTTGTACACCTCTATCAAATCGCCCCTAAACCTTCTTTTCTCCAATGAAAACAACCCCAAGTGCCTCAGCCTTTCCTCATAGGATCTTCCTACCATACCAGGCAACATCCTGGTAAACTTCCTCTGCACCCGTTCCAGTGCCTCCACATCCTTCCTATAGTATGGCGACCAAAACTGCACACAATATTCCAGATGCGGCCGCACCCGAGACTTATACAACTGCAGCATGACATCAGGACTCCGGAACTCAATTCCTCTACCAATAAAAGCCAGTACGGCATATGCCTTCTTCACTGCACTATTTACCTGGGTGGCAACTTTCAGAGATCTGTGTACATGGACACCAAGATCCCTCTGCTCTTCCACACTACCAAGTAGTCAACCATTAGCCCAGTAATCCATCTTTTTATTACTCTTACCAAAGTGAATCACTTCACACTTAGCTACATTGAACTCCATTTGCCATCTTTCTGCCCAGCTCTGCAGCTTCTCTATATCCCGCTGTAACCTGCCATATCCTTCCTCACTGTCTACAACTCCTCCGACTTTCGTATCATCCGCAAACTTGCTCACCCAACCTTCTAACCCTTCCTCCAGGTCATTTATAAAAATGACAAACAGCAATGGTCCCAAAACAGATCCTTGCAGAACACCGCTAGTGACGGCACTCCAAGATGAACCTTTGCCATCACTACTACCCTCTGTCTTCTTCCAGAGAGCCAATTCCTAATCCAAACCTCCAACTCACCCTCAATGCCATATCTCTGTATTTTCTGCAGTAGCCTACCATGGGGGACCTTATCAAACGCCTTACTAAAATCCATATATACCACATCTACCGCTTTCCCCTCTTCTACCTCCTTAGTCACCTTCTCAAAGAATTCAATAAGGTTTGTGAGGCATGACCTGCCCTTCACAAAACCATGCTGACTATCCTTAATCACATCATTCTTATCCAGATGTGCATAAATCCTATCCCTTAGAATTCTCTCTAAGACTTTGCCCACAACAGAAGTGAGACTCACTGGCCTATAGTTACTAGGATTATCCCTACTCCCCTTCTTGAAGAAGGGAACCACGTTTGCTAGCCTCCAGTCCTCTGGCACTACTCCTGTAGACAAAGAGGACACAAAAATCAAGGCCAATGGCTCTGCAATCTCCTCCCTTGCTTCCCAGAGAATCCTAGGATAAATGCCATCAGGCCCAGGGGACTTATCTATTTTCACCCTTGCCAGAATTTCCAACACCTCTTCTCTACATATCTCAAAGCCATCCATTCTACTTATTCGTGCCTCAGTATTCATATCGACAACAATGTCCTGTTCCTGAGTGAATACTGACGAAAAGTATTCATTCACCGCCTCCCCAATCTCTTCAGCCTCCACACGCAACTTCCCATTACTATCCTTGATTGGACCTATTCCTACCCTAGTCATTCTTTTATTCCTAACATACCTATAGATTCCTAACATACCTATAGTTTTTTACTCTAGTGATGGAGAGGGATAAGTGTGCACTGCAGGGCAAGAGTTATAGCTGGGGGCAGGGAAATTATGATGCGGTGAGGCATGACTTAGGACGCGTGGCTTGGAAAGGTAGGCTTCAAGGGAAGGGTGTAATCGATATGTGGAGCTTATTCAAGGAGCAACTATTGAGTGTCCTTGATAAGTACGTACCTGTCAGGCAGGGAGGAAAGGGTTGTGTGAGGGACCCGTGGTTTCATAAGGAATTTGAATCCCTTGTTAAAGGGAAGAGGGTGGCCTTTGTAAAGATGAGGCGTGAAGGTTCAATTGGGGTGATTGAGAGTTATAAGGTAGCCAGGAAAAATCTAAAGAGAGAGCTAAGAGCAGCAAGGAGGGGACATGAAATGTCCTTGGTTGGTAGGATTAGGGAAAAGGCTTCCTGTGGTATGTCAGGAATAAAAGAATGACTAGGGTAGGAATAGGTCTAGTCAAGGATAGTAGTGGGAGGTTGCGTGTGGAGGCTGAAGAGATTGGGGAGACACTGAATGAATACTTTTCATCAGTATTCACTCAGGAACAGGACATTGTTGCCGATGTGAATATTGAGTCACAATTAATTAGAATAGATGGCTTTGAGGTATGTAGGGAAGAGGTGTTGGAAATTCTGGAAAGGCTGAAAATAGATAAGTCCCCTGGGCCTCATGGCATTTATCCTAGGATTCTCTGGGAAGCAAGGGAGGAGATTGCAGAGCCATTGGCCTTGATTTTTACGTCCTCGTTGTCTACAGGAATAGTGCCAGAAGACTGGAGGATAGCAAATGTGGTTCCCTTGTTCAAGAAGAGGAGTAGGGATAACCCTCGTAACTATAGGCCAGTGAGCCTCACTTCTGTTGTGGGCAAAGTCTTAGAGAGAATTGTAAGGGATAGGATTTCTGAACATCTGGATAGGAATAATGTGATCAAGGATAGTCAGCATGGTTTTGTGAAGGGCAGGTCGTGCCTCACAAATCTTATTGAATTCTTTGAGAAGGTGATTAAGGAGGTGGACGAGGATAAAGCAGTAGATGTGGTGTATATGGATTTTAGTAAGGCGTTTGATGAGGTTCCCCATGGTAGGCTACTGCAAAAAATACGGAGGTATGGCATTGAGGGTGAGTTGGAGGATTGGATTAGGAATTGGCTCTCTGGAAGAAGACAGAGGGTAGTAATTGATGGTAAAGGTTCATCTTTGAGTGCAGTTACTAGCGGTGTTCCGCAAGGATCTGTTTTGGGACCATTGCTGTTTGTCATTTTTATAAATGACCTGGAGGAGCGGCTAGAAGGTTGGGTGAGCAAGTTTGCGATGATACGAAAGTCGGTGGAGTTGTTTACAGTGAGGAATGATGTGGCAGGTTACAGCGGGATATAGAGAAGCTGCAGAGCTGGGTAGAAAGGTGGCAAATGAAGTTCAATGTAGCTAAGTGATTCACTTTGGTAAGAGTAACAAGAAGATGGGGTACTGGGCTAATAGTCGGATACTTGGTAGTATGGATGAACAGAGGGGTTTTGGTGTCCATGTACGCAGATCTCTGAAAGTTGCCACCAAGGTAAATAGTGCTGTGAAGAAGGCATATGGCATACTGGCTTTTATTGGTAGAGGAATTGAGTTCCGGAGTCCTGAGGTCATGTTGCAGTTGTATAGGACTGTGGTGCGGCCGCATCTGGAGTATTGTGTGCAGTTTTGGTCGCCATACTATAGGAGGGATGTGGAGGCACTGGAACGGGTGCAGAGGAGGTTTACCAGGATGTTGCCTGGTATGGTAGGAAGATCGTATGAGGAAAGGCTGAGGCACTTGGGGCTGTTTTCATTGGAGAAAAGAAGGTTTAGGGGTGACTTGATAGAGGTGTACAAGATGATTAGGGATTTAGATAGGGTTGACAGTGAGAACCTTTTTCCACGTATGGAGTCAGCTATTACAAGGGGGCATAGCTTTAAATTAAGGGGTGGTAGGTATAGGACAGATGTTTGGGGTAGATTCTTTACTCAGCGAGTCGTGAGTTCATGGAATGCCCTGCCAGTAGCAGTGGTGGACTCTCCCTCTTTATGGGCATTTAAACGGGCATTGGATAGGCATATGGAGGATAGTGGGCTAGTGTAGGTTTGGTGGGCTTTGATCGGCGCAACATCGAGGGCCAAAGGACCTGTACTGCGATGTATTTTTTCTATATTCTATGTTCTATGGAACACAAAATGTTCCCAGGAATATTACTTTAAATATTATGCCTGTTATGTCCCAAAGAAAAAAATATGAACTATGATTCAGACAATAATAGATTCAAGTTCTATTTCAATTTCATTTTCACAATATTGAAACTTGTACTTTAGTTCATTGCTGAGCAAATGCTGTTCCATTCGATGTGCTATCTTGAAATAAAACATTAAATCAGAGTTCTGTTTATCCCCTTGAATAAACATAAGTAATCCCATGGAACCATTCCAAAAAAAAGTAAGGGCATTCTCCCAGTGTCTTGGTCAACATTTAATTTGCTTCTAGCATTACTAAAATGGTCTATGTGGCCTTGATCATAAAATAAACGTCAAGTCTATACCATTCAGTTCATTGACTCTGTTCTGCGAGTAAGCGATGTTGATTCGACTTTTGCATCTGTGCTCCATCACCCTTTACTCCCTTGCCAAAGATCTGTCTGAAATAGCCATTACTATATTTAATGAACAGCCTGCACTGTTCTGGGTGAAAGACAATTCCACAACTAACAGTCCTCTGACAGAAGGAATTCCTCCTTATCTGTGTCTCTTAATTAAGAGACTCCTTAATTTTAAACTGTGCCCTATAGTTCTAAAAAAGAGAGGAATCAGACAGCATCTACCCTGTCGAGCCCACTTAGAATCTTATGTTTCAATACATTTGCCTTTCATTCATTTAAACTCCAGTATAGATTCAGCCTGCTCAATATTTCCTCAAAATTCAATCCTTTAATCTGAAAAAAACAACCTATGAATAGTCTCTGAACTTGTTCCAATACAAGTATATCATTTCTAAGGACGGAAAAAAGAATGTTCCAGTTACCATCTCAGCAATACCACACATAGTTGAAGTAAGCCTTCCCTAATTTTATCCTCTATTCCTTTTGTAATAAAGGCCAACAATCTGTTTACTTAACTTATTACTTGTTGCAACTGTTTCCTAACTTTTGTGATGTTTTATAACTAAATAAACAGCTTTCTGTATTATACCACACTGCAGATCCTCTCTGTTGAAATAATGTTCTGTTTTCCTTACTTTTTTCTGCCAAAATGGACTTGACATTTTCCCACATTATAGTTCATTTGCTTAACCTACCCACATCTGTACTGTTATGGACTGATTCCTTATATTCTGTTTTATGATTGGTATATTTATATATATGGCTTCTGACACTGCAGAGTGAATGCTTCAATTAAATAATTCCAGCAGCAAGCCTTTGGTGAGTTTTAAAATAAATTCTCACAGATTTCTCCTGAGATAATGTAACATTTAACTTACTCATTTCATGCACTCACATGGGTAAAGGTAACGTACAATTAAAGATATCCATATCCAGTATCTGTTTGCAGTTTATAATTTATTTAGTTTCTTAGAAGTTGATGCTTTGAAGTGAGGATCACGTAGAGCAGATGGTGAAGTCTTTTGTAATCAAATTTCTAGAAAGTTGTTTCTGAGGCTAACTGAATTTGCAAAATCTGGGTGAATTGAGGGAGCTAGAATCATAGAGATCAACAATATAAAAACAGCCTTTTGTCTATTTAGTCTATGCTGATCAAAAAGAAGCACCTAACTATTCTAATCCTGTTTTCCAGCACTTAAGGTTTCAATCAGGTTTTCCAACTTTCAAATATTGTTGTTTATTACTTTGACTGCTGCTTGACTGACTCACAGTTTAGCAGAACTATGCTGCAAATCAGTTTCTTGATAAGTTTTTAAAAAGTAGATACAAAATATTTTCTATTATTATGTGAAGTCCTCACATTTAAAATACTTTTCCTTAGCAAATGACGTTTTACAACCTGAAAACAACTAATTTATGGTGACTCTCTATTTTCTGTTACTTTGCCAATCCACTATCCATGTTAACATATCACTGTCAATACTTCGTGATTTTTAGTAAGATTTGGTCATCTTTGATATGGCAGCTTATTAAGTAACATTTGAAAATCCATCGACAAGTTCCACTTTATACATACTTATAATTGCATACTCAGAGAACTCTAATTAATTGTTGCATTTTTCCACTTCATAAACAATATCCGATCATGTTATGATTTTCAACTTTGGTTAATCTCTCACTTATAGACGCTACCATTTTCCCAATAACAGAGGTTAAGCAAATGGCTTATAGTTTCCTACTTGCCATCTCTCTCTATTCTTGAGTAGGTGTATTACGTTTGCAGTTTTACAATCTATTAAGACAATTCCAGAAGCTTAGAGATCTTGGAAGATTTTGACCAATGCATCCACTAACACATTGTCATTTGCAGAACCTTGTGGTGCTCTCTGCCATTGCTGCATATTCCTACATCAAAACAAGGCCAACAATTCAAAAGTGTAACATTGGCTGCGAAGAATGTTGGAACATCCTGAGGCCATGGAAAATGCCATATAAATGCAAGAATTTTCTTGAGGCTGGTACACTTGCAACATTTCAGAGGCATTTGGATGGGTATATGAATAGGAAGGGTTTGGAGGGATATGGGCTGGGTGCTGGCAAGTGGGACTAGATTGGGTTGGGATATCTGGTTGGCGTGGACAGGTTGGACCAAAGGGTCTGTTTCCATGCTGTACATCTCTGTGACTCTATAACTGATAAGTAATTTTAATACATCCATCAGGCAATCTTTTCATCCATGCATTGTTTATTCAGTCATCGTGTGAAGATATACCCATGTATAAGTGACCAATGGTGGAATTATGTAAGAATAATCAAATGGGTGCTATGAGATAATTTTCAGATCTTTCTGAACGGATGGAATTAGAATGAAATTGGATAACATGCTTGGCTTTCCTCATCTATTCTTATTTTCAGATCTTGTAATTTTTATTCTTAATTGACCCCATTTTGGTGATTGATTTTTCTGTTAATTGTCTGCACCTTTCATTTCTCAATCCAATATTTTTTGAAATATCAATTTATTTCTCGATATGGAGATGCCGGTGTTGGACTGGGGTGTACAAAGTTATAGTCCAACAGGTTTAATTAGAAGCACTAGCTTTCTGAGCGCTGCTTCTTCATCAGGTGGTTGTGTGCTAAAACTTCTGTGTCTTACATCCTTATATTCCACAACCACCTGATGAAGGAGCAGCGCTCCGAAAGCTAGTGCTTCCAAATAAAGCTGTTGGATTATAACCTGGTGTTGTATGATTTTTAAATCTATTTCTCAGTCTTCAATTCTGATTGAGGTATACATCTAAAACAATATTACCTAGTATTTTCTCCTTACAGATGGAGCCTGTGGATTTCTATTTTTTTTTCCTCTCTTTCAATTTTGCCAGGAGAACTGAAATATTTCTGGAGACTACTTAATAGTAGATTTCTATTTTCTTGATTTCTTACTTTCTAAACATCAAGAGGTAATGCATTGTTGAAGTAAGAGATCAGCTATGGGCTCATTGAATGAAAAAGCAAACACAAATGGCTGAATAGCCAATGTCTGTTCTTATTCCCTACGTTAAGCTCTTGTTTCAGTGACATCCTATGTTCCATATCAGTATTCATTTTCATTTTGTAGCATGTCTATTTTAATTTAATTTGTGCAAATCCTAATATAAATTATTATAAATATAAATCCAAGCAAAAGATACATTGTTGTAAGTAGATGTCCTAAGGCTCAATTACTTTCAGTTTAACATCTTCAAAGTGTTGGTGTCTTGTACCCTCTATCCATCCATATCTTCATTAATCCCTCTCATGATTAAGCTAACACCAACTTAATAAATACATTGATCAAGAAAACTGGAGTTGATGTAAAATATCTACCTTAGTACTTAGGGCTAAGGTACGGTGGCACAGTGGTTAGCACTGCTGCCTCACAGCGCCTGAGACCCGGGTTCAATTCCTGCCTCAGGCCACTGACTGTGTGGAGTTTGCACGTTCTCCCTGTGTCTGCGTGGGTTTCCTCCGGGTGCTCCGGTTTCCTCCCACAGTCCAAAGATGTGCAGGCCAGGTGAATTGGCCATGCTAAATTGCCCATAGTGTTAGGTAAGGGGTAAATGTAGATGTAGGGGTATGGGTGGGTTACGCTTCGGCGGGGCGGTGTGGACTTGTTGGGCCGAAGGGCCTGTTTCCATACTGTAAGTAATCTAATCTAATTTACTTCACCATTGATCAGTTTTAGTTATGTTCTAATTTTAAATGTTTCTTCAATATTCTTGAAATCAGCACAAAATTCAGCAAAATCTCTTTCCAGATCTCATACTAAATTGCATGTATTAAACAGCTAACTTGAGTAATTATTTCAGTTGTGCTTCATCCCACAAATTAACAACTGAAGGAGATTTATTGAGTATCTATGTTATTTGCTCGTGAAATCTTTGAAAACAATTTTTCCAAACCAATTCATTTTAAATGTGATTGACAAATTAATGAAGGTTTTTCAGCTTCAGTTTTTATTCATTCCCTCAGATAATAGCAGCTTAGATTAAAGACAAACATCTCTGTACTTGCTAAATCCACAAAATTTCACCAGCAAATTGAAAGTACTTGGCACTAATTTTTTCCTCAATAATCAAGCATACTGAAGAGAATTTATTCAATCACTGAAGAAAGCAAGCAAGGCATACAGTGATATTGACATATTGCATTAAAATCTTCAGATGGGTAGTTGTCTTTGACAACTGAATTCTGTGAAATAAGCAGAGACCATTTTCCTTTGCCAATATACAGAAGTACTGGGTTCCTCTTCATACATGGAAGAAATGGTATATAATATTGCTCTTTTATTCTTGGTGCGATCATCTCATAGAGTCATAGAGATGTACAGCACAGAAACTGACCCTTCGGTCCAACCTGTCCACACCGACAAGATATCCTAAACCAATCTAGCCCCACCTGCCAGAACCTGGCCCATATTCCTCCAAACCCTTCCTATTCATATACCAATCTAAATGCCTTTTAAATGTTGCAATTGTACAAGCGTCCACCACTTCCTCTGGCAGTTCATTCCATACATATACCACCCTCTGCGTGAAAAGGTTGCTCCTTAGGTCTCTTTTATATCTTTCCCCTCTCACCCTAAACCTATGCTCTCTAGTTCTGGACTCCCCCACACCAGGGAAAAGGCTTTGTCTATTATCCTATCAATGCCCCTCATAATTTTGTAAGCCTCTATAAGGTCACCCCTCAGCCTCCGAAGCTCCAGGAAAACAGCCCCAGCCTGTTCAACCTCTCTCTATAGCTCAGATCCTCCAACCCTGGCAACATCTTTGTAAATCTTTTCTGAACTCTTTCAAGTTTCACAACATCTTTCCAATAGGAAGGAGACCAGAATTGCATGCAATATTGCAACAGTGGTCTAACCAATGTCCTGTACAGCAGCAACATGACCTCCTAACCTCTGTCCTCAATACTCTGACCACTAAAGGAAAGCATACCAAATGCCTTCTTCACTACCCTATCTATCTGCGACTCCACTTTCAAGGAGCTATGAACCTGCACTCCAAGGTCTCTTTGTTCAGCAACACTCCCTAGGACCTTACTACTAAGTGTATAAGTCCTGCTAAGATTTGCTTTCCCAAAATGCAGCACCTCGCATTTATCTGAATTAAACTCCATCTGCCACTTCTCAGCCCATTGGCCTAATCTGATGTAACCTTCTTTGCTGTCTACTACACCTCCAATTTTGGCGACATCTGCAATCTTACTAACTATACCTCTTATGCTCACATCCAAATCATTTATATAATGATTTGGACCCAGCACCGATCCTTATGGCACTTCATTGGTCACAGGCCTCCACCACTACCCTCTGTCTTGTACCTTTCAGCCAGTTCTGTATCCAAATGGCTAGTTCTCCCTGTATTCCATGAGATCTAACCTTGCTAACCAGTCTTCCTGGAGCTACTTACTGAAGTCCATATAGATCACAAGTTGGACCTAAGGGTCTGTTTCTGTGCTGTAACTCTCTATGACACTATGACATTTACTGCTCTGTCCTCATCAATCCTCTTTGTTACTTCTTAACAAAACTCAATCAAATTTGTGAGACATGATTTCCCATGCACAAAGCCATGTTGACCATCCGTAATAAGGCCTTGCCTTTCTAAATACATGTACATCCTGTCCCTCAGGATTCCCTCCAGCAACTTGCCCACCACCGAGGTCAGGCTCACTGGTCTATAGTTCCCTGGCTTGTCCTTACCATCTTTCTTAAACAGTGGCACCACGTTTGCCAACCTCCAGTCTTCCGGCACCTCACCTGTGACTATTGATGATACAAATATCTCAGCAAGAGGCCCAGCAATCACTTCCCTAGCTTCCCACAGAGTTCTCAGGTACACCTGATCAGGTCCTGGAGACTTATCCACTTTTATGTGTTTCAAGACATCTAGCATTTCCTCCTCTGTAGTATGGATATTTTTCAAGATGTCACCATCTATTTCCTTACATTCTATACCTTTCATGTCCTTTTCCACAGTAAATACTGATGCAAAATACTCATTCATATCTCCCCCATTTTCTGTGGATCCACACAAAGGCCACCTTGCTGATCTTTGAGGGGCCCTATTCTCTCCCTAGTTACCCTTTTGTCCTTAATGTATTTGTAAAAACCCTTTGGATTCCCCTTAATTCTTCTTGCCAAAGATATCTCATGTCCCCTTTTTGCCCTCCTGATTTCCCTCTTAAGTATACTCCTATTGCCTTTATACTCTTCTAAGGATTCACTCAATCTATCCTGTCTATACCTGACATATGCTTCCTTCTTTTTCTTAACCAAACCCTCAATTTCTTTAGTCATCCAGCATTCCCTATATCTACCAGCCTTCCCTTTCACCCTAACAGGAATATACTTTCTCTGGACACTCGTTATCTCATTTCTGAAGGCTTCCCGTTTTCCAGCCGTCCCTTTACCTGCGAACATCTGCCTCCAATCAGCTTTAGAAAGTTCATGCCTAATACCGTCAAAATTGGCCTTTCTCCAATTTAGAACTTCAACTTTTAGATCTGGTCTATCCTTTTCCATCACTGTTTTAAATCTAATAGAATTATAGTCACTGGCCCCAAAGTGCTCCCCCACTGATACCTCAATCACCTGCTTTGCCTTATTTCCTAAGAGTAGGTCAAGTTTTGCACCTTCTCTAGTTGGTACATCCACATCTCTTAGTATTGGCAAAATTGTTGTATATGCTGAACAATGTGCAAGATCAAACAAAAGAAAAAAGGTCCCTGCCTGGAATGCCCCATAAAATTCTGTAAAATAAACATAAAGAACTGCAGATACCGTAAATCTTAAACAAAAATCAAAGATGCTGAATGAAACACAGCAGCTCTGGCAGCATCAGTGGACAGAAAACAGAGTTAACATTTCAATGATGGATCAGGGTACTTTCTAAGTTGGTATAAAAGTAAATGCAGTGAATGTTCAAACAGACTTGGGAGCTTAGAATCATAGGTCTTTAAAGTTCAGATAATGATCAAGAAAGCTAAAGGAATACTTGCCTTTATATCTAGTGAGCTAAAGTACAATGATGCAGAAGTAATGCTGCAGTTATACAAAATCCAGTTAGACTTCACTTGGAGATGATGAATTTGCAACAACAACAGTATATGATGGATGGCAGTTATAGGAAGGGGGGCATGTCTCAGATACAGTCACATAGATGGGTGAACTCCAGGAAGGGTAAGAGAGGTTGGCTGGTGCATGGGAGAAGGTTTCACATTTTTGGATCAGTAGAATCTCTTTTGGGGTAGAAGTGACCTGGACAAGAAAGACGGATTGCACCTAAATTGGAAGAGGACTAATATACTGGCAGGGAAATTTGCTAGAACTGCTTGGGAGTATTCAAACTCGTAAGTTGGGGGGGAGGGACCCAGGGAGATAGTGTGGAAAGAGATCGATCTGAGACGGGTACAGCTGAGAACAGAAGTGAGTCAAACAGTCAGAGCAGGCAGGGACAAGGTAGGATTAATAAATTCAACTACATTTATTTCAATGCAAAGGGACTAACAAGGAAGGCAGATGAACTCAGGGTATGGTTAGGAACATGGGACTGGGATATCATAGCAATTCCAGAAACATGGCTCAGGGATGGGCAGGACTGGCAGCTTAATGTTCCAGGATACAAATGCAACAGGAAGGATAGAAAGGGAGGCAAGAGAGGAGGGGAGTGGAATTTTTGATAAGGGATAGCATTACAGCTGTGCGGAGGGAGGATATTCCCGGAAATACATCCAGGTAAGTTATTTGGGTGGAACTGAGAAATAAGAAAGGGATGATCACCTTATTGGGATTGTATTATAAACCCCCCAATAGTCAGAGGGAAATTGAGAAACAAACTTGTAAGGAGATCTCAGCTATCTGTAAGAATAATAGGCAGTTATGGTAGGGGATTTTAACTTTCCAAACATCGACTGGGACTGCCACAGTGTTAAAGGTTTAGAAGGACAGGAATTTGTTAACTGTGTACAAGACAATTTTCTGATTCAGTATGTGGATGTACCTACTAGAGAAGGTGCAAAACTTGACCTCCTCTTGAGGTGTCAGTGGGGGAGCACTTTGGGGCCAGCGACCATAATTCTATTCATTTTAAAATAGTGATGGAAAAGGTTAGACCAGATCTAAAAGTTGAAGTTCTAAATTGGAGAAAGGCCATTTTTGACGGTATTAGGCAAGAACTTTTGAAAGCTGATTGGAGGCAGATGTTTGCAGGTAAAGGGACAGCTGGAAAATGGGAAGCCTACAGAAATGAGATAACAAGAATCCAGAGAAAGTATATTCCTGTTAGGGTGAAAGGGAAAACTGGTAGATCTAGGGAATGCTGGATGACTAAAGAAATTGAGGGTTTGGTTAAGAAAAAGAAGGAAGCATATGTCAGGTATAGACAGGATAGATCGAGGGAATCTTTAGAAGATTATAAAGAAAGTAGGGGTATAATTAAGAGGAAAATCTGGAGAGCAAAACGGGGACATGAAATAGCTTTGCCAAACAAAATTAAGGAGAATCAAAAGGGTTTTTACAAATATATGAAGGATAATTTTATTAATGACTTAGATGAGGGAGTCGAAGGGTGGGTCAGTAAATTTGCAGATGATACAAAGATAGGTGGAGTTGTGGACAGTGAGAAGGGCTGTTGTCGGCTGCAGAGGGACTTAGATATGATGCAGAGCTGGGCTGAGGAGTGGCAGATGGAGTTCAACCCTGCCAAGTGTGAGGTTGTCCATTTTGGAAGAACAAATAAGAATGCGGAATACAGGGTTAATGGTAGGGTTCTTGGTCAGGTGGAGGAACAGAGGGATCTTGGGGTCTATGTACATAGATCTTTGAAGGTTGCCACTCAGGTGGATAGAGTTTGTAAGAAGGCCTATGGAGTATTATCGTTCATTAGCAGAGGGATTGAATTCAAGAGTCGTGAGGTGATGTTGCAGCTGTACAGGACTTTGGTTAGGCCACATTTGGAGTACTGTGTGCAGTTCTGGTCGCCTCACTTTAGGAAAGATGTGGAAGCTTTGGAGAGGGTGCAGAGAAGATTTACCAGGATGTTGCCTGGAATGGAGAGTAGGTCGTACGAGGATAGGTTGAGAGTTCTCGGCCTTTTCTCGTTGGAACGGCGAAGGATGAGGGGTGACTTGATAGAGGTTTATAAGATGATCAGAGGAATAGATAGAGTAGACAGTCATAAACTTTTTCCCCGGGTACAACAGAGTGTTACAAGGGGACATAAATTTAAGGTGAAGGGTGGAAGGTATAGGGGAGATGTCAGGGGTGGGTTCTTTACCCAGAGTGGTGGGGGCATGGAATGCGCTGCCCGAGGGAGTGGTAGAGTCAGATTCATTGGCGACCTTTAAGCAGCATTTGGATAGGTACATGGATGGGTGCTTAATCTAGGATAGAAGTTCGGCACAACATCGTGGGCCGAAGGGCCTGTTCTGTGCTGTATTGTTCTATGTTCTATGTTCTATGTTCTATGATAAAAGGGTAAATAGGGAGAGAATAGGGCCTCTCAAAGATCAGCAAGGCAGCCTTTGTGTAGAGCCACAGAAAATGGGGGAGATACTAAATGAATATTTTGCATCAGTATTTCCTGTGGAAAAAGGTATGGAAATTTAGACTGCAGGGAAATCTTGCAAGATGTCCAGATTACTGAGGAGGAAGTGCTGGATGTCTTAAAACATTTACAAGTGGATAAATCCACAAGACCTGATCAGGTGTACCTGAGAACTCTGTGGGAAGCTAGAGAAGTAATTGCTGGACCTCTTGATGAGATATTTGTATCATCGATAGTCACAGGTGAGGTACCGGAAGACTGGAGGTTGGCAAACGTGGTGCCACTGTTTAGGAATGGTGGTAAAGACAAGCCAGGGAACTATAGCCCGGTGGGCCTGACCTCAGTGATGGGCATGTTGGAGGGAATCCTGAGGGACAGGATCCGCATGTATTTGGAAAGGCAAGGACTGATTAAGGATAGTCAACATGGCTTTGTGCATGGGAAATCATGTCTCACAAACTTGATTGAGTTTTTTGAAGAAGTAACAAAGAAGATTGATGAGGGCAGAGCAGTAGATGTGATCTATATGGACTTCAGTAAGGCGTTCGACAAGGTTCCCCATGGGAGATTGATTAGCAAGCTTAGATCTCATGAAATACAGGGAGAACTAACCATTTGGATACAGAACTGGCTCAAAGGTAGAAGACAGAGGGTGGTGGTTGAGGGTCGTTTTTCAGACTGGAGGCCTGTGACCAGTGGAATGCCACAAAGATCGGTGCTGGGCCCTCTACTTTTTGCCATTTACATAAATGATTTTATGCGAGCATAGGAGGTACAGTCAGTAAGTTTGCAGATGACACCAAAATTGAAGGTGTAGTGGACAGCGAAGAGGGTTACCTCAGATTACAACAGGGCCTGGACCAGATGGGCCCATGGGCTGAGAAGTGGCAGATGGAGTTTAATTCAGATAAATGCGAGATGCTGCATTTTGGGAAAGCAAATCTTAGCAGGACTTATACACTTAGTGGTAAGGTCCTAGAGAGTGTTGCTGAACAAAGAGACCTTGGAGTGCAGGTTCATAGCTCCTTGAAAGTGGAATCGTAGGTAGATAGGATAGTGAAGAAGGCGTTTGGTATGCTTTTCCTGTATTGGTCAGAGTATTGAGTACAGGAGTTGGGAGGTCATGTTGCAGCTGTATTGAACATTGGTTAGGCCACTGTTGCAATATTGCGTGCAATTCTGGTCTCCTTCCTATCGGAAAGATGTTGTGAAACTTGAAAGGTTTCAGAAAAGATTTACAAGGGTTGGAGGGTCTGAGCTACAGGGAGAGGCTGAACAGGCTGGGGCTGTTTTCCCTGGAGCACCGGAGGCTGAGCGGTGACCTTATCGAGGTTTACAAAATTATGAGGGGCATGGATAGGATAAATAGACAAAATCGTTTCCAGAGTCCAGAACTAGAGGGCATAGGTTTAGGGAGAGACCTAAGGGGCAACCTTTTCATGCAGAGGGTGGTACGTGTATGGAATGAGCTGCCAGAGGATGTGGTGGAGGCTGGTACCATTGTAACGTTTAAGAGGCATTTGGTTGGGTATATGAATAGGAAGGGTTTGGAGGGATATGGGCCGGGTGCTGGCAGGTGGGACTAGATTGGGTTGGGATATCTGGTTGGTATGGACGGGTTGGACCAAAGGGTCTGTTTCCATGCTGTACATCTCTATGAGTCTATGGAGAACTGGGCATCACACCTTGGAATAGATATATTGGCCTTGGATGGAGAACAACATAGGTTTACAAGTATGAACTTCAGGGTTTAAGTTTAATGATAGATTATACAAGCTAAGCCTGTTTTATTTCGTATTTAGGTTGATAAGGGATGATCTGATCAAAGTCTTCAAGACATTAATAGGGAACAAAAAGCAAGGTAAAGATAATTTTTTTACACTGGTTGGAGATTCCACACCTGAGGGGTGCAGCCTGAGAATTTGGACCAGACCATTCAGGAAAGATTTTTGTCAGATCTTCTGCACACAAAGGGTGGTAAGACGTTTCTAATTCTCTTCCACAGATGACAGTGGATGCTGGGTTAATTGCTAATTTTAATCACAGACACAGACACAAAAGTAGAAATTGCTGGCAGCATCTGTGGAAAGAAATCAGAGTTAAGGTTTTAGTTGAGCCTGAGTCCCTGGTGCTGTGAAGCAGCAGTGCTAATCACTGAGCCACTGTGCTACTTTTTTCTCTCCACAAATGCTGCCAGACTTGCTGACTTTCTTCAGCATGCTGATTTTGTGTTATAAAATCTAGTACTAGCCACACACTAGTTTAAAATTAATAAGAGTGCCTTAAATGATGCAAAGACTATCCTCACGCAAAGTTCAGCGCTTTAGGTTAAGGCATTGGGTATGACGAATTGAAAGTTCAAGAATCGCATAAATAATGAAAAATAAGATTACTGTTGTCCCAATGATTTATTTGTTGTTGTTTAATTATTTATCCAAATTAAAGTTGCCATCATACTACCAGATCACAGACTGCCCTCTAAATTGAAAGAAAGGACTGGTGGTAGTTTAACCTGAGGGTCACCATGCCGCAGGCGAATCATAGCAATTATAGAGACATACGGATGGAAACAGACCCTTTTGTCCAACTAGTCCACACTGCTATGTTCCAAAAATAGACCACCTGCCTGTGCTTGACTCATATTCCTCCAACTCTTTCCTATTCATGAACTTATTCAAATGTAAATTATGTAACTGTTCCTGCATCCATCACTTTTCTCTCATTCCACACATGAACCACTGTGTAAGAAAGTTGCCCCAAATGTCACTTTTAAAAATGTGCTGCCTATGTTTTGAATTCCCTCACTCAAGGAAAAGACCCTTGTCATTCACCTTGACTATGGTCCTCATGATTTTATAAACCTCAATAAGGTCACCCAGTAACTTCCTATGGTCCAGTGAAAAAAGACCCAGCCTTTCCAGTCTATTTTTATTTCTCAAACACTCAATTCCCGGCACCATCCTGGTAAATCTTTTCTGAACACTCTCCAGTTTAATAATATCATTCTTATAACATGAACCAGAAGAAGTCCTTCACAGTAACCTCAGGCAGTACAGGAATTGAACCTATACTTGTTACCATCACTCTAAATCATAAACTAGCTCTTGCAAGGATGCCTACCTTGAGGCAGTTCTCCACCATCACAAACTAGCTGTTGAGCCAAGTGAGCAAATCAACCTCTCCCTCAACTAAAATAGCAAAAATTCAGTCTAAAAGACCGAGACCCAAAGCTTATTTCTCTTTTTCAGTGACAGCAGCAACTCGAAGGGCGGGAGATTGGACCAGGGGCCTGCCGGGAGCGGTGAGTCACTGATTTGAGCTTTTAAATTTGCAGTCAGAGAGCAGAGGTTCTGGGAAAGGAGGCACATCTTATTTTTATTTCCGTCCAGCTATATAAGTCAGTGTTTTCTCAACCTGAGACCCTACCTCTGTAGGGCCTCCCACCCAACCACCTCCTCTAACCTTAAGGACTAGGGACATATCAAGTAAGCTTCTCTTCATTTTTACTTTGTGATAAGGGGAGTAGCAGGGGTTGCAGTGCAGGGAGAGCAATGTTCCTCCTGCACGATGTTTGAGATGAGGGATGCCATTAGTGTCCCATCCAAGTACATCTGCAGGAAGTGCACCCAAACTCTCACTCCTCCAAGACCGTGTTAGGGAACTGGAGCTGAATGAACTTCGGACCATTCAGGTGGCAGAGGCTGTGATAGGTAAGAGTTATAGGGAAGTAGTTACTCCTAGGCACGACGAAAACTGGGTGACTGTTCGAAGAGGTAAAAATAGTCAGTGGAGGGATCCCCTGTGGTCGTTCCCCTGAAAAACATGTTTACCGTTTTGGATGTTTGTTGAGGGGGATGACTGACCAGGGGTATCCAGGTCTCTGGCACAGAGCCTGTCCCTGTTGCACAGAAGGAGAGGAGGGAAAGGTTAGTCATTAGGGACTCAATAGTTAGAGGCTCAGATAGAAGGTTTGTTGGGAACGAGCAAGAATTGCATTAGGTATGTTGCCTCCCAGGTGCCAGGGTCCGTGATGTCTCGGATCGCATCTTTGGGGTCCTGAAGGGAGAGGGTGACCAGCCTCAAGTCGTTGTCCATGTAGGTACCAATAACATAGGTAGAAAGAAGGATAGAGGTGTAAGGCAGGATTTCAGGGAGCTAGGGTGGAAGCCCAGAGCTAGAACAAACAGAGTTGTTTTCTCTGGTTTGTTGCCCGTGCCACGTGATAGCAAGGCAGGGAATAAGGAGAGATATCAGCTGAACACGTGGCTGCAAGGATGGTGCAGGAGGGAGGGTTTCAGGTTCTTGGATAATGGGGGCTCATTCTGGGGAAGGTGGGACTTGTACAAACAGGACAGTCTTCACTTGAACCAGAGGGATACTAATATTCTGGGTGGGAAATTTGCTGGTGCAATTCGGGTGGGTTTAAACTAGTTCAGCAGGGGGATGGGATCCGGAGGTGCAGTTGCAGTGCACAAGAGGATGAGAGTAAGAAGGACAGGGACAGGATTTCAGTGTCAGAGGAATGTGCTGGCAGACAACAAAGTGGTTTCAAGTGTGTCTACTTCAATGCCAGAAGTATCTGAAATAAGGTAGGTGAGCTTGCAGCATGGATAGGTACCTGGGACTTCGATGTTGTGGTCATTTCAGAGACATGGATAGAGCAGGGTGAGGAATGGATGTTGCAGGTTCCAGGGTTTAGATGTTTCATTAAGAACAGGCAAGGTGGTAAAAGAGGGGGAGGCGTAGCCTTGTTAGCCAAGGATAGTATAACGGTGGCTGAGAGAACTTTTGATGAGGACTCATCTACTGAGGTAGCGTGGGCTGAGGTTAGAAACAGGAGAGGAGAGGGTACACTGCTGGAGTTTTTAAAGGCCTCTGCAGAGTTCCAGTGAGGTGGAAGAGAGGATTAGCAAAATTATTCTGGGTAGGAGTGAAAGGAACAGGGTGGTCATTATGGGGGACTTTAACTTCCCCAACATTGACTGGAAATGCTATAACTCTAGTACATCGGATGGATCAGTTTTTGTCCAATGTGTACAGGAGGGTTTCCTGACACAGTATGTCGAAGGGCCAACAAGAGGGGAGGCCACATTGGATCTGGTGCTTGGTAATGTACCAGGCCAGGTGTTTGATTTAGTTGCAGGGGTCTCTTTGGAAAGAGTGACCATAATTCAGTTACGTTTAGTTCAGCAATGGAAAGGGATAGGTACATGCCATAGGTCAAGAGTTATCGATGGGGCAAAGGCAATTATAATGCGATTATGAAGGAATTAGGATGCATAGAATGGGGTAGCAAAATGCAGGGATGCAGACAATGGAAATGTGGAGCAGGTTTAAGGAAAAGATATTGCGTGTCCTTGATAGGTGTGTCCCTGTCAGGCAGGGAGGAAGTGATAACATAAGGGAACCGTGGTTTACAACAGAAATTGCATTTCTTGTTACGAAGAAGAAGGAGGCTTATGTGTTGATGAGGCAAGATGTTTCAGATATGGCAATGGAGAGTTACAGATCAGCTAGGAAGGATTTAAAGAGAGAGTTAAGAAGAGCAAAGAGAGGACACGAGCAGTCTTTAGCAAATAGAATAAAGGTAACCCTAAAGCTTTCTATAGGTATGTGAGGAATAAAAGGATGATTAGGGTAGGAATAGGGCCGATCAAAGACAGAAGTAGGAAGTTGAGTGTGGGCCCTGTGGAGATCGGAGAGGTGCTAAATGAACATTTCTCATTGGTTTTCACTCAGGAAAAGGAGAATATTGTAGAGAAGAAGAATGAGATACGAGATATTAGACTAGAAAGGATCGAAGTTAGTTACAGGTGTTATCAATTCTAGAAGGAGTGAAAGTAGACAAGTCCCCTGGGATTTATCCGAGGATTCTCTGGGAATCTCGGGAGGAGATAGCAGAGCTTTTGGCTTTGATATTTGAGTCGTCATTGTCTACAGGTTTGGTACCAAAGGACTGGAGGATTGCAAATGTTGTGCCCTTGTTCAAGAAGGGCAGTAGAGATGACCCAGGTAATTATAGACCATTGAGCCTTACTTCTGTTGTAGGAAAGGTTTTGGAAAGGATTATAAGACATAAGATTTATAATCATCTAGCAAGAAACAATTTGATTTCAGATAGTCAACATGGTTTCATTAAAGGCAGGTCGTGTCTCATAAACCTCATTGAGTTTTTTGAGAAGGTGACCAAGCATGTAGATGAGGGTAGGGCCATTGATGTGGTATACATGGACTTCAGTAAAGCCTTTGATAAGGTTCCACATGGTAGGCTATTGGAGAAAATGCAGAGGCATGGAATTGAGGGTGATTTAGCAGTTTGGATTAGAAACTGGCTTTCTGAAAGATGACAGCGAGTGGGGTTGATGGAAAATATTCAGCCTGGAGTCCGGTTACTAGTGGTGTGCCACAAGAATCTGTTAACTTAGACACAGGCATAGGTGAATGGATTAGTAAATATGCAGATGACACTAAAGTTGGTGGAGTAGTGGACAGTATGGAATAATTTTACAGTTTGCAGGGGGACTTGAATAAACTGCAGAATTGATCTGAGAGGTGGCAAATGGAGTTCAATGCAGCTAAGTGTGAGGTGATGCACTTTGGGAAGAATAACAGGAAGGCAGAGTACTGGGACAATGGAAAGATTCTTAGTAGTGTGGATGTGCAGAGGGATCTTGGAGTCCATGAACATAGATCCCTGGAAGTTGCCACCCAGGGTGATAGTGCTGTTAAGAAGGCTTACAGTGTGTTAGGTTTCATTCGTAAAGGGATTGAGTTCCGGAGCCGCAATATCATGCTGCAAATATAAAAAACGCTGGTGCGGCCACACTTGGAATATTGTGTACAGTTCTGGTCCCCATATTTTGGGAAGGATGTGGAAGCATTGGAACAGGTGCAGAGGAGATTTACCAGGATGTTGCCTAGTCTGGAGGGAAGGTTTTATGAGGAAAGGCTGAGAGACTTGAACCTGTTCTTATTGGAAAAAAGAAGGCTAAGGAGGGATTTGATAGAGATATACAAGATGATCAGAGGATTAGATAGGGTTGACAGTGAAAGTCTTTTTCCTAGGATGATGACGTCAGCGTGTACGAGGAGGCATAACTACATATTGAGGGGTGATAGATTTAAGACAAGATGTCAGAGGCTGGTTCTTTACTCAGAGAGTGGTAAGGGTGTGGAATGCCCTACCTGCTAATATAGTCAACACAGCCACATTAGGGAGGTTTAAACAATCCTTGGATAAGCACATGTATGATTTTGGGATAGTGTAGGGAGACGAGCTGAGATTAGTTCATAGGTCGGCGCAACATCGAGGGCCGAAGGGCCTGTTCTGCGCTGCATTGTTCTATGTTCTATGTTCTATGTTCTATACTTTCTTAGCTAAGTGCACATTGTGTTGGGATTTTTTTTAACATGAAGTTTATCAAGGTTTCTCACTGTAGCTTATACTGAGTCTCCCTTCCATCTTCTGTTCTTGTACTCACTGTCACAAGTGCATCTTCGAATACCCCCTTTTGCATGAATTCCCCAAACCTTTTGACAATGATCTCTTCACTGACCTACAAATCCCACCTTGCAACTTTGTTAAAGGTTGATGGCCAGATCCTAGGACTGCATTTGCCTCAGACTACTGACTGAATTTAACATGTGATACCCAGTAAGAAGTTAAGTTCATTAATTGTCCTAAATGTGACATTTCCTAGGTTTTGAACTGCAATATCACCACAGCAGAATGTTTTACATTTGGAGCTGGGATCTCTCCACCAGAGATCCATCATTTCCAATTGTGTAGAACAGGACAAAGGGTTAACTATATGCTGTTGTACAGAACAATGAGTACAATTTAACTAATAAGTTGAATTCCAATCGGTGAAAAAGAAAGAAGGATAAAAGAAAGACTTAAGGATATTTAAGGCAGGAGAATCCAAATATGAATGAGAGAGAAAGAAACTCTCTCAAGAAGCCACATTTTGAGAAGGAGAACATGCAGAGAAAGACTGGGCTCAACTCTCTAGAATATAAGCTTAAACTGACACTTCAGAAGTAGCCCTACTCCAGGCCTGATCTTCCAGAAGCCAGGTTGGTAATATCACAAACACACATTTCAGGAAGGATGTGGAAGCACTGGAAAAGGTGCAGAGGAGTTTTACCAGGATGTTGCCTGGTCTGAAGGTCTTATGAGGAAAGGCTGAGAGACTTGAATCTGCTCTCATTGGCAAGAAGAAGGCTAAGACGGGATTTAATAGAGGCATACAAACTGATCACAGGATGAGATAGGGTAGACAGTGAAAGTCTTTTTCCGAGGATGATGATGTCAGCATGTACGAGGGGGCATAATTACAAATTGAGGGGTGATAGGTTTAAGACAGATGTCTGAGGCAGGTTCTTTACGCAGAGTGGTAAGGGCGTGGAATGCACTACCTGCTAATGTGGTCCACTCAGCCACATTCGGGAGATTTAAACAATCCTTAGAGAAGCACATGGATGATTTTGGGATAGTGTAGGGGGACGAGCTGAGGATAGTTCACAGGTTGATGCAACCTCGAGGACCAATAAATCTGCGCTGTATTGTTCTATGTTCTATGTTCTATGTTCTATACTTTCTTAGCTAAGTGCACATTGTGTTGGGATTTTTTTTAACATGAAGTTTATCAAGGTTTCTCACTGTAGCTTATACTAAAGATAGTTTAGTTTGGGTCACTGTAGTATTTCATTAGTAAGTTGTTTTTAATGTAATAAAGCATTGTGATTGGGACTCAAATTATTGTTTGAACAGAGTTATTACTCAATCTCACTGGTAAACTTGTTTTTAAAATCCATACATTTTTAATAAAGCCTATGAATTTTTATATCTTAATGAAAACCTCATTTATTACATGGTGGCAATTGATAACTAGACCACCAAAATGAGAGGAAAGCAACAGGACAATACTCATAGTCCAGTCCAGTAGCAGTACAGTGTAACACGAGAAGGATGAAACCAGACCACATCTCAACCACAGAAAATGGGCAAAACAATGGAAAGCAAACTGGTGGCAGTTGGGCTAGTATTCTCTTTCCAATCCTTCCACTTCCTCCAAACCAAAGGAGTAGCTATGGGCACCCACATGGGCCCTAGCTATGCCTGCCTCTTTGTAGGATATGTGGAACAGTCCATCTTCCACAGCTACACTGGCACCATCCCCCACCTTTTCGTCCGCTACATCGATGACTGTATCGGCCCTGCCTCGTGCTCCCACGAGGAGGTTGAACAGTTCATCCACTTTACCAACACCTTCCACCCCGACCTCAAATTCACCTGGACCGTCTCAGACTCCTCCCTCCCCTTCCTAGACTTTTCCATTTCTATCTCGGGCGACCGAATCAACATGGATATTTACTATAAACCGACCGACTCCCACAGCTACCTAGACTACACCTCCTCCCAACCTGCCCCCTGTAAAAACTCCATCCCATATTCCCAATTCCTTCGTCTCCGCCGCATCTGCTCCCAGGAGGACTAGTTCCAAAACCGTACAACCCAGATGGCCTCCTTCTTCAAAGACCGCAATTTCTCCCTAGACGTGGCTGACGATGCCCTCCACCACATCTCCTCCACTTCCCGCTCCTCCGCCGTTGAGCCCCACCCTTCTAACTGCCACCAGGACAGAACCCCACTGGTCCTCACCTACCACCCCACCAACCTCCATATACAGCGTATCATCTGCCGTCATTTCCGCCACCTCCAAACGGACCCCACCACCAGGGATATATTTCCCTTCCCTCCCATATCAGCGTTCCGAAAAGACCACTCCCTCCGTGACTCCCTGGTCAGATCCACACCCCCCCCACCAACCCAACCTCCACTCCCCGCACCTTCTCCTGCAACCGCAAGAAATGCAAAACTTGCGCCCACACCTCCCCCCTTACTTCCCTCCAAGGCCCCAAGGGATACTTCCATATCCGCCACAAATTCACTTGCACCTCTACACACATCATTTATTGCATCCGCTGCACCCAATGTGGCCTCCTCTATATGGGGGAGACAGGCCGCCTACTTGCGGAACATTTCAGAGAACACTTCTGGGACACCCGCACCACCAACCCAACCACCCCGTGGCTCAACACTTCAACTGCCCCTCCCACTCCACCAAGGACATGCAGGTCCTTGGACTCCTCCATCGCTAGACCATAGCAACACGACGGTTGGAGGAAGAGCGCCTCATCTTCCGCCTAGGAACCCTCCAACCACAAGGGATGAACTCAGATTTCTCCAGTTTCCTCATTTCCCCTCCCCCCACCTTGTCTCAGTCAAATCCCTCGAACTCAGCACCGCCTTCCTAACCTGCAATCTTCTTCCTGACCTCTCCGCCCCCACCCCACTCCGGCCTATCACCCTCACCTTGACCTCCTTCCACCTATCGCATTTCCAACGCCCCTCCCCCAAATCCCTCCTCCCTACCTTTTATCTTAGCCTGCTGGACACACTTTCCTCATTCTTGAAGAAGGGCTTATGCCCGAAACATCGATTTTCCTGTTCCTTGGATGCTGCCTGACCTGCTGCGCTTTTCCAGCAACACATTTTCAGCTAGTGTACTGCATCCCAGTCACCAGATCAAGCTATCTTTAACACATGGCTTTGACTTGAGTAAGTGATGAATTCTTCCCTAATCCAACTGTGATCTTTTCAGACAAGGCAGGAAAGGACCACAAACATCTAAAAATGTGCAGAATTGCCATTATGGTTGCAGAACTGAAGGTCTGCAGAAAAAGCACTACTTGCATTTTAAAAGCCTCCTGCAATGGTATAAATCAGGTCTAGAAGCAGGAAGACTCACCATACTGCAAACATTTCAGTCTCAGTAATCCCTCTTCATTAAAAGTATTGTCTTCAAAAATACAAGGTAACTCTTTTTAAACGCAAAACCACAGAGCAAATTATTTCTCTCAGGAAAGCTATCGATCAGGATAATCAATTCTGGGATGTTAATGTTGCTATAAATGGCCATCTCATGCTGTTCAAATTAAACACAGCGTTGAGTGTGTGGTGCTGGAAAAGCACAACAGGTCAGGCAGCATCTGAGGAGCAAGAGAATTTTTGGGCATAAACCCTTCATTAGGAATGACGTAGAGAGAGGAGGATTTCTTCAAGGTCAGCATCCTTGGAAGAGGGTTGAACTAGGAGAAAGTGAGGACTGCAGATGCTGGAAATCAGAGTCGAGGGAGTGGTGCTGGAAAAGCACACCAGGTCAGGCAGCATCCAAGGAGCAGAAGAATCGATGTTTCATGCATAAGCTCTTCATCAGAAATGATATAGAGAGAGGAGGAGAACTTCTTTAAGGTAGACATCCTTGGAAAAGGGTTCACAGTAGGATTTAAGTCATTCCTGATGAAGGGCTAATTTTACCATGTCCACACTCTTGACTCTGCTTTCCAGCATCTGCGGTCCTCGCTTTCTCCAAAATAGACTCAGGACAAGAAGTTTCAGTGTAAAGTTTAAAGACCAACTTCAGCTACCATGAGGCATAAAACAAAGGAATTATTATAACACAGTATGTTGTCCGCAACCAGTCACACCAATGCTGCCAGGCCTCAAACTCATCCTCGCAGTAAATGAGTTTCAATTCATAATTGTATTGAATTCACACAGTTGAACAAGACAGTGCAACAAAAGGTCATGTATGGATGACAGCCCACATAAACCATCAAACAGCACAGGAATATTACAGATTCAAACAGTCCATGGAAATGGTGAATCAGTTGAGTATGTTCTCCCCCATTTAACCTGAATTAATGAGCCTCTCAGACAACTTTTGAAACAAGATTAGGTGCAGCATTGAGTTAATGATGGTGGAATTTGGATTCATGAAAACAAATTTGGAATTAAGAATTGACTGATAACCATGAAACTATTTCCTGACTCAGTATGCAGACAGACTGACGAGGGGAGAGGCCATTTGGATTTGGTGCTCGGCAATGAGCCAGGACAGGTGTCAGATCTCGCGGTGGGAGAGCACTTTAGTGAAAGTGATCACAACTGCCTCACATTTAGCATAGCCTTGGAGAGTGAACCGTGCAGTTACCGAGGGAAGATATTTAATTGGGGAAAAATTATGACGCTATCAGACAGGAGTTGGGAAGTACAGACTAGGAGCAATTGTTTCACAGAAAGGGCAAGGCAGACATATGGAGACTATTTAAGGAGCAGTTGTTGCGAGTGATGCACAAATTTGTTCCTCTGAGACAGGTAAGAACGGGTAAGATTAAGGAACCTTGGATGACTAAAACAGAGGAGATTCTCATCAAAAGGAAGAAGGTAGCTTATGTAAGGTGGAGGAAGCAAGGATCTATCACAGCTTTACAGGCTTGCTAGAAAGGAGCTCAGAAATGGGCTGAGGAGAGCCAGGAGGGGGCACGAAAAAGGCTTGGCAAGAAGGATTAGGGAGAACCCAAAGGCGTTTTACTCATACGTGAGGAATAAGAGAATGATCAGGGAGAAGATAGGGCCGATCAGGGATAGTGTGGAGTCTGAGCAGATAGGGGAAGCCCTAAATGAGCTTTTTGCTTCAGTTTTCACCAAGGAAAGGGAACTTGTCATAAATGAAATCTTAGAGTTGCTGGGATACAGTCTTGACCATCAAGATTGATGAAGATGATGTGCTGGAAATTTGGAAAACATTAAGATTGCTAAGTCCCCGGGGCCAGAACAGATTTATCCTCGGCTGCTCCAGGAAGTAAGAAAGGAGCTTGCTAAGCCGCTGGCGAGGATATTTGCCTCCTCACTCTCCACGGGAGTCGTACTGGAGGATTGGAAGGAGGCGAATGTTGTTCCACTTTTCAAGAAGGATAATAGGGAAATCCCTGACAATTACAGACCAGTCAGTCTCATGTCTGTGGTCAGAAAAGTTGTGGAAAGAAGTCTGAGGGATAGGATTTATGACTATTTGGCAAAGCATAATGTGATTAAAGGCAGTCAGCATGGCTTTGTGAGGGACAGGTCATGCCTCACAAATCTTATTGAATTCTTTGAGGAGGTGTCAAGATAGGTTGACAACGGATATAGTGGACATAGTGTATTTGGATTTCAGCAAGACATTTGATAAGGTTCCCATGGTAGGCTTATTCATAAAGTCAGGAAGTATAGGATACAGGGAGATTTGGCTATCTGGGTTCAGAATTGGCTGGCTGACAGAAGGCAGAGAGTGGTTGTAGATGGAAAGTATTCTGCCTGGAAGACAGTGTTGAGTGGGGTCCCACAGGACTCTGTTCTTGGGTCTCTGCTCTTTGTAGTTTTTATAAATGACTTGGATGAGGAGGTTGAGGGGTGGGTTAGTAAATTTGCAGATGACACAAAGGTTGGAGGTGTCGTCGATAGTATAGAGGGCAACTGCAGGCTGCAGCGCGACATAGACAGGATGCAGAGTTGGGCTGAGAAATGGCAGATGGAGTTCAACCTGGATAATTGCAAAGTGATGCATTTTGGAAAGTTGAACTTAAATGCTGAATATAGGATTAAAGACAGTGTGGAGGAACAGAGGGATCTGGCTGTACATAGATCCCTCAAAGTTGCCACCCAAGTGGATTGGGTCGTTAAGAAAGCATATGGTGTTTTGGCTTTCGTTAACAAGGGTATCGAGTTTAAGAGCCGCAAGGTTTTGCTGCAGCTCTACAAGTCCCTGGTGAGACCACACTTGGAATATTGTGTCCAGTTCTTGTCGCCCAACTGTAGGAAAGATTAGAGGCGTTGGAGAGAGTGCAAAGAAGGTTTACCACGATGCTGCCTGGACTGGAGGGCTTGCCTTATGAAGAAATGTTGAATAAGATTAGATTAGATTAGATTACTTTTTTTTAGATTAGATTACTTAAAGTGTGGAAACAGGCCCTTCGGCTCAACAAGTCCACACCGACCCTCCGAAGATCAACCCGTTCCCCTACATTTACCCCTTCACCTAACACTACGGGCAATTTAGCATGGCCAGTTCACCTAACCTGCACATCTTTGGACTGTGGGAGGAAACCAGAGCACCCAGAGGAAACACACAGACACGGGGAGAACATCCAAACTCCACACAGACAGTTGCCTGAGGCGGGAATTGAACCCAGGTCTCTCACACTGTGAGGCAGCAGTGTGCCACCGTGCAGCCCCAGACTTTTCTCGGACTTTTCTCTCTGGAGAGAAGGAGGAAGAGAGGAGACCTGATCGAGGTGTACAAAATAATGAGAGGAATAGATAGAGTCTATAGCCAGAGACTTTTCCCCAAGGCAGGATTGACTGGTACGAGAAGTCATAGTTTGAAATATTAGGAGGAAGGTATAAAGGAGACATTAGAGGTAGGTTCTTTACGCAGAGAGTTGTGAATGCATGGAATGAGTTGCCAGCTGAGGTGGTGGAAGGAAAGACATTGGGGACATTTAAGCGACTGCTGGACATGCACATGCGGTGAGTTGAGGGGTGCGTAGGTTAATTTACTATATTTTACATTAGGATTAAGTGTCAGCACAATATAGTGGGCCTAAGGGCCTGGTCTGTGCTGTACTTTTCTATGTTCTATGTTCTATGTTCTATTGTCAATTGTCAGAGACATCTGGCTCCTTAGTGTCCTTCAGAGAAGGAAATCCACCATCCTCACCTTGCCAAATGTGATACTCAGCCCACAGCATTGTGATCGTCTTTCAACTGCCTTCTAAAATGGCCCAGCAAACCACGTCGCTGTATCAATAGTTACAAAGTCTCAACGAAGAGTTTAAACAAGCACCCGGAAAACTACAGCACATGGACAGCAGCAGTTCAAAAGAGCAGCTCACCACAGCTTTCTGAAGGGCAACTAGGGATGGGCAGCCAGCAATGCACATATCCCATGAATGAATAAACAAAAAAAAATGCTCATTTCCACAGAGGTCCTTTCACATTATAAAACCTGACTTCCTAAAAGTGATAATTCTGAACGCATCATCTATCCATTTGACAGCAATCTTATTTCAGATTCAGCATGATTCAGACCAAACAGGTAGTCTGCGACTCTTTAAAAGCCTTCACAGACATGGAACAAATATAGATGGTCATTGGAAAAGAGATGCTTGTAGTTACTTGGTTGTGCAAACAAATTCTCTTTCTACCATTTTAAGCTAAATCCAGACATTTTGACAGCAGTGAATATTTCTCCTCTGGAGAAAGACATTAATACTTGTGAACTTGGGGAAGTTAGTGGTGATATCTTGGGGACAACCCTTATCACAGTAGAGCAGGTGTTGGATGTATTAGAACGTCTAAACCTCCTGGCCCTGACCAGATATATCTAAGGACACTACAAGCAGCTAGAGAAGAAATTGCAGGTGGCCTTGGCTGACATTTTTGTATCATCGTGAGTCACTGGTGAGGTCCCGGAAAACTGAAGGGTAGCAAACATAGTGTCATTATTCAAGAAAGACTGCAAAGAAAAATCTGGGAACGACAGACCAGTAAGCCAAACATCTGTGGTGTAGAGGTTACTTGAGGGATAAGATATACATGCATTTGGAAAGACAGCATGGCTTTGTGAGGGAGATCATCCCTCACAAATTAGTTAGAGTTCTTTGGTTAAATGATTAGAAAATAGGCGGTATTGTGGACAGTGAGGAAGGTTATCAGAAATTACAATAGAACCTTGATCAGCTGGGGAAGTGGGCCAAGAAATGTCAATTGGAGTTTCATATAGTTCGGTCTTTCATTTTGGAAACTCAAATCAAGGTAGGAGTTTCATGGTAAATGGTAGGGCATCTAGGAGTGTGTTGTGGTTCTATTCGCTGAGCTGGGAATTTGTGTTGCAGACATTTCGTCCCCTGTCTAGGTGACGTCCTCAGTGCTTGGGAGCCTCTTGTGAAGCGCTTCTGTGATCTTTCCTCCGGCATTTATAGTGGTTTGAATCTGCTGCTTCTGGTTGTCAGTTCCAGCTGTCCATTGCAGTGGTCGGTATATTGGGTCCAGGCCGATGTGCTTATTGATTGAATCTGTGGATGAGTGCCATGCCTCTAGGAATTCCCTGGCTGTTCTCTGTTTGGCTTGTCCTATAACAGTAGTCAAATTCATGTTGCTTGTCATCTGCGTGTGTGGCTACTAAGGATAGCTGGTCGTGTCGTTTCGTGGCTAGTTGGTGTTCATAGATCCGGATCGTTTGCTGTCTTCCTGTTTGTCCTATGTAGTGTTTTGTACAGTCCTTGCATGGGATTTTGTACACTACATTGGTTTTGCTCATGCTGGGTATTGGGTCCTTCGTTCTGGTGCGTTGTTGTCTGAGAGTAGCTGTTGGTTTGTGTGCTGTTATGGGTCCGAGTGGTTGCAGTAGTCTGGCTGTCAGTTCAGAAATGCTTTTGATGTATGGTAGTGTGGCTAGTCCTTTGGGGTGTGGCATTTCCTCATTCCGTTGTCTTTCCCTTAGGCATCTGTTGATTGCAATTTCATCAACAGATGCTTCAGGAAAAGACAACGGAATGAGATCTCCATTTTTTTTTGCAATTGCAAACGTATTAACCATATCTCCTTTATTCATATCCAAATCATTTATATAAATGGCAAAAAGCAAAGATCTAGTACCAATCCTTGCAGGGCAATGCTGGTCAGAGGCCTTTAGTCTGAAAAGTATAGATGCATGACTGAAGCTATGTGTCTGGATCCTGCAGATATCCCATTATGCTGACCTATGGGAAAAGTGCCTGGGAAGTCTTTGCTCCCTTGGACCTTAAGCCGTATTCACCTCTTATTCAGAGCTTTGAGCCAGTTCCAAAAAACACCTTAGTCTAACTGCTGGTAACTACAGGACTGACAACCCAATCTCTCAGACTGACACTCCAGTACCTCAGATTACTCTGCATGGCTATCCTACTCTGGTTTGACTTGCCAGGTTAATCCCTTTATCTACCTCCCCTGGCCCAACCATTCCTGACTGAACTCTGATCACCTGCTTATTGCCCAACATAACTATACCCGCAAATCACGTGACTGCATTCTTTACCACCTGAATACCTACCTGACTTGACCAGATTACTCCTGACCAGTCTTGACTTCATGCCTAACAAGTCCTGACAACCTTCCTGATCTGAACAAATTACCTGACCAATATGGCTATTCCATGATGCAACTATTCCCTACCCATCTTAAACATCACCCACTTTATCCATCTCATCTCGCCAATCTCCCTCCCATATTCATCTACTCACTTACATTCACTCCCTGACCCACTCACCCTTTGGTTCATACATTAACTAACATTCAACTTATCATATCACAAGTCGTGCTGTGAAAAGTAGACAAGATTCTGCTGCACCTTGATCAATTTGCCCAATGGGCATTATAACTTATTTATTTCTGGATCAGTTGTGTTTAGAAGATTCCACTAGGAAATTGAACAGGCATCAAAGAGGAGAGTTTTTATGTGGCTTGAAAATCCTACAAAGATCTGAAAAACTGGTTCACCGGGTTGAGAATGATGAAAAGGTTTGATAGCATAAGTACAATGAAACTGTTTCTTCTAACAGAGAGGACATGGGGATAAACCTTAAAATACCAGCTAATATGTTTTTGAAATGAAACAAGAAAGTACCTTTAAAGTTTGTATAAGGATTTGTAGCTCAGGTGCCGGTTGCCTTGTAAGTACCTTGTATATGTTGTCATGATTTGGAGATGCCGGTGTTGGACTGGGGTGTAGAAAGTTAAACATCACACAACACCAGGTTATAGTCCAACAGGTTTATTTGGAAGCACACTAGCTTTCTGAGCGCTGCTCCTTCATCAGGTCATGCTGCTCCTCATGAAGGAGCAGTTGTCCGAAAGCTAGTGCCTCCAAATAAACCTGTTGGACTATAACCTGGTGTTGTGTGATTTTTAACATTGTACTTTTTGATCAAGGAATAGAACATCATTTACAAGTTTCTTGTAAAAAAAACCATCTGTCGAATGGCAGGCTTTGAACTATCATGGCAAGACTGCACCTTGTTGAACAGTGTCAGTAAAAGTCATGATCCCCGCAGAGTCAAACTCCATCACTGTGTCCTGAGCATAAGCATGCTTTATACAGTTGTGGAGAGACACAAACAATGCTGCATATCACCATGGAGTGTCCCCACTGCAGAATTCCTAATACAAACTATTGGACCAATAGAACATAGGACATAGAACATAGAACAATACAGCGCAGAACAGGCCCTCGATGTTGCGCCGACCTGTGAACTATTCTCAGCTCGTTCCCCCTACACTATCTCATCATCATCCATGTGCTTATTCAAGGATTGTTTAAATCTCCCTAATGTGGCTGAGTTAACTACATTGGCAGGTAGGGTATTCCACGCCCTTACCACTCTCTGAGTAAAGACCCTGCCTCTGACATCTGTCTTAAATCTATCACCCTTCAACTTGTAGTTATGCCCCCTCAGACAAGCTGACGTCGTCATCCTAGGAAAAAGACTCTCACTGTCTATCCTTTCTAATCCTCTGATCATCTTGTATGTCTCTATCAAATCCCCCCGTAGCCTTCTTCTTTCCAATGAGAACAGACCCAAGTCTCTCAGCCTTTCCTCATAAGACCTTCCCTCCAGACCAGGCAATGTCCTGGTAAATCTCCTCTGCACCTTTTCAATGCTTCCACATCCTTCCTGAAATATGGCGACCAGAACTGTACACAATATTCTAAGTGTGGCTGCACCAGCATTTTGTATAATTGCAGCATGATATTGTGGCTCCGGAATTCAATCCCCCTACCAATGAAACCTAACACATTGTATGCCTTTAACAGCACTATTAACCTGGGTGGCAACTCGCAGGGATCTATGTACATGGACTCCAAGATCCCTCTGCACATCCACACTACCAAGAATCTTTCCATTCTGCCTTCCTGTTATTCTTCCCAAAGTGCATCACCTCAGATTTCGCTGCATTGAACTCTATTTGCCACCTCTCAGCCCAATTCTGCAGTTTATCCAAGTCCCCTTGCAACCTGTAACATTCTTCCACACTGTCCGCTACTCCGCCGACTTTAATGTCATTTACAATTTACTAATCCATCCACCTGTGCCTGTGTCTTAGTCAGGTGTCTAATAATGACAAACAGCAGTGGTCCCAAAACAGATCCTTATGGTACACCACTAGAAACCGGACTCCAGGCTGAATATTAACTTGCATTAAACTTGCATTAAACTTCCATTAAATATTTTTCATTAAACTTATTTCATTAAACTGCTGTTTGTGCGCAGCACGGTGGCACAGTGGTTAGCACTGCTGCCTCACAGCGCCAGAGACCTGGGTTCAATTCCTGACTCAGTCGACTGACTGTGTGAAGTTTGCACATTCTCCCTGTGTCTGCGTGGGTTTCCTCCGGGTGCTCCAGTTTCCTCCCACAGTCCAAAGATGTGCAGGTTAGGTGAATTGGCCATGCTAAATTGCCTGTAGTGTTAGGTAAAAGGGGTAAATGTAGGCGAATGGATGGGTCGCGCTTTGGCGGGTCAGTGTGGATTTGTTGGGCTGAAGGGCCTGTTTCAACACTGTAAGTAATCTTATCAAATGAGTAGACTATTATTTTGTTCAAGGATTTACATTTGTTAAATAAATAACGCAATAAAAAAAAGTTATCCAGAACTGTTCATAAATTCGATGTGTCACGCAATTCATAAAATTTTAGATAAACTTACGATTCATTTAAGGTACTAAAGATATGAAATATATCTGCCTGCATAATTTTAGGATCAAAGAACAATAGAACCAAGCTTGAGGGATTTCAGAATCTAAATATTCTGATTAGAGTAGTATTGTTAATTATATGAATGTGTACTAAAATCTTCTTTGGTTGATATGGTTGATTTGATGCAAAAACAAAATTGTATTAAATATTTAGGTTAATACAATTAAATGCACAGTTAAACTCACAGGAAATGTTTCACTTAAGTGTGAATTTTATCTGTAATGGGGTTTTATTCTGCTGGAATTAAATGGGAATGCTTCATTAGAACTGTGAGTGGTATTGGAACACATCAAGTCAATTTCATGATATTTAATGTGCAATATGTCCTGACCAATCAACATCACCATTACATGGCTCATTGTGAGAGTGTATTGTGCACAAATTGGCTGCTGTAGCTCCTACATTAATAGGTTGAATGTACTTCAAAAGTACTTCATTACTGTAGAGTCCTTTAGCATACCAGTGTATAAAAGATGCTGTATAAATGCAAATGCATTTCTTTGTACTTGTACACCAATTTGTGAAAGCAGGATGTAAAAAAAATCCTGAGTCAATTACAGGTGGCACAAATAAGTCTTTTCTATTTAGAAATATGGAGGCTGAAATGGGCTCCGCACAACCTCTTAACATCCAACAGTTTCGCCCACATGCAATTTGGATGGAAACTGTGATGGATGTCAAGGTAAAGGTACTTATATGGCATGCATCTAATGAATGCTGGAAATTTACAATGAAAGCAGATTAAGATAGACACTTAATAGTTTGAAACAGAGTCAGAGTCAATCATATACATGGCATGCTACTGTTAGTTTCTTTGTGCAGCAGCATCCGGTACTTTCTGCCTGGGCTCTCCTTTGTTTGGTTGATAAATTGTTAGGGTACATCTGTCCAGGATAACTGTTACCTTTTACATTTTGCTAATGTTATTAGCACCTGACTACTGTGTTTGCTACACTGGGAATCATTGCCAGAGGACTGGAGTATCACTGAAGACCTGAAATCGTTGCTCACTGGAGGCCAGAAATCAACAAAGGCCAGGAGAGAAGAAAGGAAAAGCACTAAGAGCAAGAGAAAGAGAAGAAAAAGAAGATTAAGAAGAATGGGCTGACTGGAGTGTCCTACTCCACCTCCATCTTATAACAAATCTAGAGTATTATGTGTTGTTCTGGAATCCACAGTGTAGGATGGATGTAATTGCACTGGAGAGGGTGCAGAAGAGATGTACCAGAATATTGCCTGGAGAGTTTCGTTATGAAGGAAGATTGGATAGACCATGGTCATTTTCCTTATAACAGAGGAAATTGATGGAAGACATAAAACTGAAAGGACTGTGGATTCTGGAAATCTGAAAGAGAAACAGAAATTGCTGGAAAATCTCAGCAGGTTTGTCAGCATCTGTGGAGAGAAATCAAAGTTAACATTTCGGGTCAGTGGTCCTTGATCTGAATAACCCCTTTGATGGAGTTCTCTGTTGATAGAAAACATGACTAAGCTTTGAAATTATGATTGTCATTGATAGGATAGACAGGAAGGAACTTTTCCCCACGGTTGAAGGATCAATGACCGAGGGCATCGATTTAAGGCAAAGGGCAGGAGGTTTAGAAGGGAAGTGAGGAAAATACTTTTCACCACGAAGGTAGGAATTTGTAACTGTAAAAGGTGCTAGGAGCAGAAACTCTCATAACATGGGAGCGGCATGGTGGCACAGTGGTTAGCACTGCGGCCTCACAGCGCCAGAGACCCGGGTTCAATTCCCACCTCAGGTGACTCTCTGTGTGGAGTTTGCACATTTTCCCTGTGTCTGCGTGGGTTTCCTCTGGGTGCTCCAGTTTCCTCCCACAATCCAAAGATGTGCAGGTTAGGTGAATTGACCTGGCTAAATTGCCCGTAGTGTTAGATGTAGGGGAATGTGTCTGGGTGGGTTGCTCTTCGGCAGGTCGGTGTGGACTTGTTGGGCCAAAGGGCCTGTTTCCACATTGTAAGTAATCTAAACATTTAACAACTATTTAGACAAATACTTGAAATATCAAGACATACCAGGGTGGCATGGAGGCCCAGTGGTGAGCACTGCTGCCTCACAGTGCCAGCGACTCGAATTCAATTCCAGCCTCAGGCAACTGTCTGTGTGGGGTGTGCACATTCTCCCAATGTCTGCATGGGATTCTTCCGGGTGCTCCGCTTCCTCCCACAATCCAAACATTTGGGGGAATTGGTCATGTTAAATTGCCCATAGCGTTCAGCAATGTGTATGTTAAGTGCATTAGTTAGGGGTAAATGTAGAGTAATACAGGAAGGGAATGGGTCTGGATAAGTTACTCTTTGGAAGGTTAGTGTGGACTAGTTGGGCTAAATGGCCTGTTTCCACACTGTAGGGATTCTATGATTGTATACAAGCTACCGACCAAGTGCTGGAAAACAGGATTCAAATAGTTAGTTGGTTGTTTTTGACTGGCACACACCTGATGGGTGAAAGGACTTTTTTCAAGTTGTTGAGCATGATGACAATGAGAAGATGAGGATTATGTAGATATGTAGATACCAATTCTTCAATCCCATCAACACTGTCAGAACCTGTGGTCTCCCGAGATCCTCCAATCTCAGATAGACAGTGTTGTCTCCTCCATGGGGGTTTGAAAGGTGCAGGTGTGCTGGTCCTCTTCAAATTACACTCTGGTGTTTCATCATATGTCTCACTTCCTCCACGATGTGCTGGTTGGAGATAAAAGTACTGATGGCTACAGTACAAAAAGAATATCAGCAATGAACTGGAGTACCTCCTGCCACTTCATCTCATTGACTCCTGATCAGATTCCTGAGATGGCAGGAATGATGTATCAAGAGAGACTGAATTAGTTAGGACTCTAATCACTGGAGTTTAGATGAGTTGAGATGGTTGGTGGGGTGTGGGCAATGTGGGGCAAAATCTCATTGAAATCTATAAAATTCTAACAGGCAAGACAGAATAAATACAGGATGGATGTTCTTGATGACTTTGCAGTCTGGTGTGTAAAAACCTCTACATCTCACTCAAGTTTCACATATGGTGGATATTAATAAGGAATGGAGATCCAAGAATCTTGGAGAGAAGTACTATAGGCAAGCAAAGTTTATGTGACTGATTCCAAGCAGAGAAAAGAAGCAGGAAAGTCGTAACATGCATTATAATTCATGGAATCATAGAATCCCTACAGTGTGGAAACAGGCCCTTCAGCCCAACAAGTCCACACCAACCCTCCGGAAAGCAACCCAGCCAGACCATCCCCCTACCATGTTACTCTACATTGACCCCTGATTAATGCACCTAACCTACACATTTTTGGATTGTGGGAGGAAACCCACGTAGACACAAGGAGAATGTGCAAACTCCATACAGTCAATCACCCAAGGCTAGTATCAAACCTGGGTCCCTGGCACTGTGAGGCAGTAGTGCTAACCACTGTGCTGCCCCTAATTAAAGCAGGTCTATTCTTTCTACATAATTTTATGACAGTTGTTGCAATTTCATTTGTTAGTTGTTTTATTTCCAAACGAGAAACGTAAAATGGACTACAGACTGCTAATCACTCAGTTTACATTAAAGCACAAAGTCAGTTATAAACTTTACAAAAAGTGCAGCTATTATAATGCAATACTGGATCAAACAGAATACAATAAAACAAAGTGGGAGCTTAGGAAATAGAAGCAAAAGTAGGCCATTTCGTGCCTCAAGTCTGTGCCATTTAATTGAATCATGGTTATAATCTTCTACCTTAATATCATCTCCTCTAACTATTCCCATTTTCCCCGATACCTTTAATATCTAAAATCTGTTGACTTCTGTCTTCGATACATGTTGACTGATTCTCTGCTGTAACTTGGAAAAAAGAATTCTCAAGATATACCACATTCTGAGTGAAGATATTCCTTTGCATCTTAATCCAAAATGACCTACTTCGTACTCACAGATTACATTCTCTCATTCTAGGCACCCCCAGCCAGTAGGAAACATTCCCCTGTCATGCCCTGTCGAGTCTTGTATGCGTCAACGAGACAAATAAGATCAATGCAACAAAACCTAATCAGTAATATATATGCAATTCCACTGCAACAGTAGGCTTTCCTTGATTAAATAATATTCAAAAGCTGTCTTTATTTTAAATGATACAATATGTCAGAATTGTATAATAATATGTCATATTATTGCTTCAGGTGCATGAAACATAAACAACTGCTATCGAATTGGGCATTTGTTTTGTTACTTTTGCAAATATGCCAAAATAAGTAGTAATGATTTCATTATTCGTGATTGGAAAACATTAAAAGGACAACTTGCTGCTAAATGGAATCAGGTATCTTGGAAATAATACACAAATTTCCTGAAGCTCTCCATGTGAATCTTCATTGCTCAATTATTCATACTTCTTTTCTTGAATCAGAAGGTTATGGGTACAAGTGCCATTTGTGTTTTGAGACCAGAGTAGTGATTGACAGTACTGAGGAAGTGATGCAATATTGGAAATGTCATTTTATGGATAAGATATTCTAGGTATTTTCTATCTATTGTCTGAGGGTGGATGTCAAAGCAATCTTGGTGCTGTTTTGAAGAAGAACAGAGGGCTGACTCTTGAATTCAGGCTAACATTTATTCCTCAGTCAAACCTTATGAAAACAGATCAATGGACTATCATCTGACTTGTTTTAGGTAGCTTGTTATATGTAAATTGACATGCAGATTTCTTACTGCTGTGACTCAATATAAAAAGAGTTTTCATTGGTTTCAAAGTGGTTTAGGAAATTGAAAAGTGCTCTTTACATGCAATTTATTTCACTGTTAGTGCAAATGCAAGTAACGTTTGAAAAGAGACAAGTGTCAAAGCTTTGTCTTGTTCTGATAAGGACACTAAATTTCAAAGAGAACAACAATTTGTATTGCATGAGAAGAGATTATTGATCAGTTACCAAATAGACCGAGTGGTCAAGGCATTGCCATGGGAAATTCACCAAAGAATAGTTTTGCCCCAGTTTGCAATTCATGGACCAGCTCTTTACTGAGTGCTACAGACCCCTCTTGTTTTTGGATTACCTATGGTGTGGAAACAAGTCCTTCAGCTCAATGAGTCCACACCGACCCTCCGAAGAGTAATCCACCCAGACCCCTTTCCTTCTGACTAGTGCAATTTAACATGGCTAATTCACCTGACTTGCACATCTTTGGACTGTGGAAGGAAACCAGAGCACCCAGAAGAAACCCACGCAGACACGAGGAGAATGTGCAAATTCCACACAGACAGTCGCCCAAGGCCGGAATCAAACTTGGGACCCTGGTGCTGTGAGGCAGTAGTACTAACCACCGTGCCATCGTGCCACCCTTTGTGTTTACAAAGGATAGGGTTCTGCAAATGAGCATATGTGACTTCTGGCATACTTTAGTGGGAAAAGCTGCAAATCTGATTGATAAGTTAAAATTATCAGAGGAGGTGGGGAGTCCTAAATGAATACTTTGCTTCAGTATTCATTGCTTTGCAAGTGCTGTCCAACAGCAGACTTACATCCAGTGATAAATATGATATTGTTTTACACAATCAGCCAGAAATTGGGAGATATGGCCGATGTATCTAACATCATACTGACAGTGGAATTCTTACATTCAATACATTTGTGGGGTAAACAGATGTTTTGTTGGTATCAACTCTTTCATGGAGGAGACTACATATGTAATAGCAGAAAATCGTTTGTATCACCTGTTGCTCACGTTTCAAGATACTTTATCATTCCATGATAATTTGAGATAGATTCTTATTTGTTAAAAGTCATAACAGTAGCCTTAGGTTCATTAATAAGTTTAGATTATACACTGCAAGGAATTATGTGATCATTCTCTGATCAAAAATAAGGTGCTTCAATGCTATTCTAATTAAGCTTATATGGTGAGAAAGTGGCTCGGGCTCAAATTGCAAGGCTGCTGATAAGACCAACCACCACTGCCAATGATCAAATCATTCATGGGCAGCACGGTGGCACAGTGGTTAGTACTGCTGCCTCACAGTGCTAGAGACCTGGGTTCAATTCCTGCCTCAGGCAACTGTCTGTGTGGAGTTTGTATATTCTCCCCGTGTCTGTGTGGGTTTCCTCTGGGTGCTCTGGTTTCCTCCCACAGTCCAAAAATGTGCAGGTTAGGTGAATTGGCCATGCTAATTGTCCGTAGTGTTAGGTGAAGAGGTAAATGTAAGGGAATGGGTCTGGGTGGGTTGCTCTTCGGAGTGTCGGTGTGGACTTGTTAGGCCGAAGGGCCTGTTTCCCCACTGTAATTAATCTAATCGAATCAAAAATAGGATGTGGAGTTGCAGAAGCATCAATACATTAACCAGTGCAGGTCGGTTTATACTGGACAGTATTAGAGAACCCATGAGCAGATTTCTCAACTAACTTGTTGATGAAAGGAAATTTGGGAGAAAGATGGAGCCCTTTAAAGTTATGAAAATCATTTCTTGCATGAAACACATATTGAAATATAGCAAATGTATCATAAACATTTTTGCTAATATGAAAGGAAAGCAGAGGAGCAGGATGCTGAAAGAATCCAGCAAGCTACTCTGCACCAGGAAGTGGAGAAGTCGATGTTTTGGGTATAACCCTTCTTTAGGAATGGGGTAGTAGATCAGCTGTCATTTCATTGAAAATACACTCCTCATGGAAACTAACACAAATGCAAGAGAGCCAGGTCAAGAGGGGTTCTCTTGATCAGGGATAGTGGAGGGAACTTGTGCCTGGAGTTGGAGGAGGTAGGGGAGATCCTTAATGAATACTCCACTTTAGTATTCATTACAGAGAGGGAGCTTGATGTTTCTGAGGATATTCTAGAACAAGTTAATGTTAGGAAGGAGGATGTGCTGAAAATTTTGAAAAACTTAAGGATAGATAAATCCCATGGGCCAGACGGAATATTACCTCGATAACTACAGGAAACCGGGGAAGAGATTGCTGCGCTATTGGCGATGATCTTTGCACCTTCACTGTCCACTGGAGTAGTGCCAGATGATTGGACCGTGAAAAATGTTGTTTCTTTGTTCATGAAAGGGCATAGGGGTAATCCTGGGAATTACAGACCAGTCAGTTTTATGTCTGTGGTGGGCAAATTATTGTAGAGGATTCTGAGAGACAGGTTTATGATTACTTGGAAAATCATAGTTTGATTGGAGATAGCCAGAGTGGCTTTGTGAGGGGCAGGTCATGCCTCACAAAACTTAATGAATTCTTTGAGGACATGACAAAACATGTTGATGAAGGTAAAAACAATGACTGCAGATGCTGGAAACCAGATTCTGGATTAAGGTGCTGAAAAAGCACAGCAGTTCAGGCAGCATCCGAGGAGCAGTAAAATCGATGTTTCGGGCAAAAGCCCTTCATCAGGAATATAGGCAGAGTGCCTGAAGGGTGGAGAGATAAATGAGAGGAGGGTGGGGGTGGGAAGAAAGTAGCATAGAGTACAATAGGTGAGTGGGGGAGGGGATGAAGGTGATAGGTCAGGGACGAGGGTGGAGAGGATCGGTGGTCAGAATGTTGATGAAGGTAGAGCTGTGGATGTGGTGTACAAGGACTTTGAGAGGCTTTTGATAAGGTCCCCTATGGTAGGCTTATTCAGTAAGTAGCTGAAAATGTGTTGCTGGAAAAGCGCAGCAGATCAGGCAGCATCCAAGGAACAAGAGAATCGATGTTTCGGGCATAAGCCCTTCTTCAGGAATGAGGAAATTGTGTCCAGCAGGCTAAGATAAAATGTAGGGAGGAGGGACTTGGGGGAGGGGCGTTGGAAATGCGATTGGTGGAAGGAGATCAAGGTGAGGGTGATAGGCCAGAGTGGGGTGGGGGCGGAGAGGTCAGAAAGAAGATTGTAGGTTAGGAAGGTGGTGCTGAGTTCGAGGGATTTGCCTGAGACAAGGTGGGGGGAGGGGAAATGAGGAAACTGGAGAAATCTGAGTTCATCCCTTGTGGTTGAAGGGTTCCTAGGCAGAAGATGAGGCGCTCTTCCTCCAGCCGTCGTGTTGCTATGGTCTGGCGATGGAAGAGTCCAAGGACCTGCATGTCCTTGGTGGAGTGGGAGGGGGAGTTGAAGTGTTGAGCCACGGGGTGGTTGGGTTGGTTGGTCCGGGTGTCCCAGAGATGTTCTCTAAAATGTTCCGCAAGTAGGTGGCCTGTCTCCGCAACATAGAGGAGGCCACATCGGGTGCAGCGGATGCAATAAATGATGTGTGTGGAGGTGCAGGTGAATTTGTGGCGGATATGGAAGTATCCCTTGGAGCCTTGGAGGAAAGTAAGGGGGGAGGTGTGGGTGCATGTTTTGCATTTCTTGCGGTTGCAGGGGAAGGTGCCGGGAGTGGAGGTTGGGTTGGTGGGGGGTGTGGACCTGACGAGGGAGTCACGGAGGGAGTGGTCTTTTGGGAACGCTGATAGGGGAGGGAAGGAAAATATATCCCTGGAGGTGGGGTCCGTTTGGAGGTTGCGGAAATGACGGCAGACAATATGCTGTATATGGAGGTTGGTGGGGTGGTAGGTGAGGACCAGTGGGGTTCTGTCCTGGTGGCGGTTGGAGGGGTGGGGCTCAAGGGCGGAGGAGCAGAAAGTGGAAGAGATGCGGTGGAGGGCATCGTCGACCACGTCTGGGGGGAAATTGCGGTCCTTGAAGAAGGAGGCCATCTGGGTGGTATGGTTTTCGAACTGGTCCTCTTGGGAGCAGATGCGGTGGAGATGAAGAAATTGGGAATATGGGATGGCGTTTTTACAGGGGGCAGGGTGGGAGGAGGTGTAGTCTAGGTAGCTGTGGGAGTCGGTCGGTTTATATTAAATGTCCATGTTGATTCGGTCGCCAGAGATAGAAATGGAAAGGTCTAGGAAGGGGAGGGAGGAGTCTGAGACGGTCCAGGTGAATTTGAGGTTGGGGTGGAAGGTGTTGGTAAAGTGGATGAACTGTTCAACCTCCTCGTGGGAGCACGAGGCAGCGCCGATACAGTCATCGATGTAGCGGAGGAAAAGGTGTGGGATGGTGCCAGTGTAGCTGCGGAAGATGGACTGTTCCACATATCCTACAAAGAGGCAGGCATAGCTAGGGCGCATGCGGGTGCCCATAGCTACTCCTTTGGTTTGGAGGAAGTGGGAGGATTGGAAGGAAAAGTTGTTCAGGGTGAGGACGGTTGGAGGAAAAGCGCCTCATCTTCCACCTAGGAACCCTCCAACCACAAGGGATGAACTCAGATTTCTCCAGTTTCCTCATTTTCCCTCCTCCCACCTTGTCTCAGTCAAATCCCTTGAACTCAGCACCGCCTTCCTAACCTGCAATCTTCTTCCTGACCTCTCCGCCCCACCCCACTTCAGCCTATCACCCTCACCCTGACCTTCCACCTATTGCATTTCCAGCGCCCCTCCCCCAAGTCCCTCCTCCCTACCTTTTATCTTAGCCTGCTGAACACACTTTCCTCATTCCTGAAGAAGGGATTATGCCCGAAACGTCGATTCTCCTGTTCCTTGGATGCTGCCTGACCTGCTGCGCTTTTCCAGCAACACATTTTCAGCTCTGATCTCCAGCATCTGCAGTCCTCACTTTCTCCTCCTTATTCAGTAAGTATGAAGGCATGAGATACAGGGAAGTCTGACTGGATACCGAATTGGCTGGCCCATAGAAGATGGTGAGAGATGGAAAGCATTTAGTCTGGCACTCGGTGACCAGTGGTGCTTGGCAGGGATCTGTTCTGGACCTCTGCTCTTTGTGATTTTTGCAAATGACTTGGATGAGGAAGTGGAAGGGTGTGTTAGTAAGTTTGCCGATGACATGAAGGTCATTGGAGTGGTGTATAGTGTGGAGGGTTGTTGTAGTTTGCAACAGGACATTGACAGGATGCAGATGGAGCTGATAAGTGGCAGATGGAGTTCAATCTGGAAAAGTGTGAAGAAATTCACTTTGGAAGGTCAAATTTGAATGCAGAATTTGGGATTAAAGGCAGGATTCTTGGCAGTGTGGATGTTGGGGTCCATGTGCATAGACCCCTCAAAGTTGCCATCAAAGTTGACAGGGTTGTTAAGGAGGCGTATGGTGTGTTGGCTTTCATTAACAGGAGGACTGAGTTTAAGAGCTGCAAGGTTATGCTACAGCTTTATAGAGTCCTGGTTAGACCTCACTTGGAATATTGTGTTCAGTTCTGGTGGCCTCATTATCGGAAGGATGTGGAAGCTTTACAGATGGTGCAGAGGAGATTTACCAGGCTGCTGCTTGGACTGGAGAGCATGTCTTATGAAGAAAGGTTGAGGGAGCTTGTGCTTTTCTCAATGGAGCGAAGAAGGAGGTGACTTGGTAAAGGTGTACAACATGTTGAGAGGCATGTATAGAGTGAATAGCCAGAGAGTTTTTCCCATGGCAGAAATGTCTTTCATGAGGGGACGTAATTTTAAGGTAATTGGAAGAAGGTTTGGGGAGATGTCAGAGGTTTGTTCTTTACACAGAAAGTGGTGGGTGTGTTGAATGTACTGTTGGCTGTAGTAGTAGAGTCAGATACATTAGGGCAATTTAAGTGTCTCTTGGATAGGCACATAGAAGATAGTACAATGAAGGATACGTAGTTTAGTCTGATCTGAGAGTAGGATGAAAGACATATCGTCGAGGGCCGAAGTGCCTGTACTGTGCTGTGCTGTACTGTTCTATGATGTCATTAAAACTGAACTCAAAGTCAGTGAATAGCTAAATTCATATGCAAGAGTACAGATTCAGATAATGGTGGTTAATCTAGGTCAACATTATACTGTGAAATGGTGAAAATACTATGGCTTCATTCTGTGGTGCTTTAGTAAATAGACTAGCAATATTGAACAAGGAAATAAGCAAAGAATTTTTTTATCTAGGCAGATTTTGTATAGTCTTCATGAAAATAATGGCATCCTTTATTGTGAATAAATATGCTCAGAACTGAATACATGTATTTAATCATTTGGCCAAGTCATTTTGAGCACAATCATTTCTGGATAGAATTGGGCTGAGAGGAAGATCACTTTTGTCTGCCTTGGGCAGTATACTCATCATTCTTACACAAAACTAAGAAATTGTTTGTAACTTGTTTTCAAGCAGGATTATACAATTAGGTCTAGTAGTGGGCCCAATTAATGGGGGTTTGGACTTCTAATTAAGAACAGCATGCACTTTCTAAATATATTCTTGTTGAGGATGGCTTTCAGGTATGTAGATCTGGGATTGGCCTTGAGGTTTTAGTACCATTAGGCATTCCTAGTACATACGCGCACTAGTTTAGTTAGAATTCTGTTCATTGGATACAGTGTGTAGTAGAATAGTTCATAGGGATGAGAGGAGTTCAAATTCTTCAAATAACTCTCCAGATGGCTGAAGGTACACAAAATTGAAGCCGTGTGCAAAAATAAACTTCTTTCTGGAGATATCCAATCAGATAGATTCACACCATGTTTGGCTATGACATCAATTGCACTGTCAAAAAAACATTCTGCTTCAGAGGGATTACAGGACAGGATTGTTTCAAGCAGGTACTGCATGTCGTACGATTATCTATTGAGGCCATGTAACAAATTATTTAAATCACTTTCTTTGACATATCTGTTGAGAATCTTGCTAGTGGATTATCTATTATTGCAAACCTACCTATTCTGATTAAGTAAAAATTCACACAACCCCAGGTTATAGTCCAACAGGTTTATTTGGAGACATGAGCTTTCGAGCCACCTGATGAAGAAGCAGTGCTTCGAAAGCTAGTGCCTCCAAATAAACCTGTTGGACAATCACCTGGTGTTGTGTGATTTTTTTATTTTGTCCAACCCAGTCCAACATCACTTCTCCGAATCTATACTGATGAGTATGTGTTGGGATTCCTAACATTCCAGATACTGTAGGATTAACTTTTATCAACAACCTCAAATAGGACACAAGACAATTTGCTCACCATACATACACAATTTTGCAATAGAGCACAAAGCGGTGTGAAGAGACAATGACCATGTCAATCAAGCAATTGCTCACAATAAAAGCCACACTAACGCATGAATTGGCTTATTGCCACAACTGACCAATCTACCTTAGATTACACCAGACATTCTCTCAAACATTGTGAACAAGTGATGCTGCTATTGTGCAAACAGCAACACCAAATATTTTTCTGCAAACAGGATCATCATCAAGGCAAAATGATATTCTGTCCATCAGGAATAATATAGTAAGAATTGAACGGATCAGATTAAATAGCACGTCACTTCAGTTGTTCAAAAGAGGCAGAATATTGACTGTACTCTAGCTGACAAAACTCAAAGCATGCTTCAATATTAGATGTGATTCCACAATTGGACAACATTTAAGACAATTCCAATTTCACTAAGAACCACATGAAAAATTAATTCAAGATGGACAGTCAAGCCTGGAGAGATGATTTCACATTTGAACCTCTATCTTGACTGATTTAGATACACCTATTGGTCATGAATATAAACAAGAATACCAGCATGCATCCCCAACTTTTGTTTTTTGTCTTAATGTCATTTCAACTTGCTTTGTTTTGAGAATTGCAGTGCATTTGAATGTATCAGAAAATTGACATGTATCTGGGAGTGTGATTATCAAAGCTCACTCACAATGAAGTTCACCTAAGAGAATGGTTGAAAAATCAACTTTGTACCCAAGAATATTTCACAAGTATAACACTTTTGAATGACATCTATTACTATTTTTAAAAAGCCCAGTGTGGTTATATTTAAATACCACACTGTATTAAAATTTGTAGGGAGTGCTGCCTGGTTTATTGCTCACCTTCTGACACTGGGCTTTGTAGTGGAATGTGGTGTAGTGGAAAAAAACAGGAGGCAGATGCTTCAGAGGCAAAGAAAATTCTAATTTTATTGATAACAAGCAAATTGAATATGTGTACAGCAATGGGAAAAAATTAATATTTCAAAACCCGACTGAAAATTAGATTAAAATTGAACATCTGAGACTTGTCTCAAAGTTAACTTGAACCCTAGTCAACCCTTGCAGCCCAGACTTTATACCACAGGTTTAAAATCACAGTGAGTAGTTGCTAACTAATGGATGACAGAGAAAAGAGAGGGAGAGAGAGAGAGGAAACAAAACTCACTAATCCCAGAGTCCTACCCTTCTTCCCTTCCCTGGGAATGCCCCTGCACCATTGGCCCCAAACCCATTATCCCAACTAACCAAGCTGGGACAGAGGGTCTCGACATCCTTAGGCTCACCCCTGGAGCAGGATGCGGGATTGGCTTGCTCTCATCCATAGACTCTTGCCGTAGCTAGACTCTGCAGCAGATCGCATGTGCTGATTTTCCTTTTGTCCTGGATGGTGGTGGATGTTGCTGGTGCTGCCCTGGTCAGTGTCGAAGCTCTCTGGATTGTTTTGGTCTCCTCCAGTCGTGGTTGGTGAGTGGTATTTGGTATTTGTGAGGATCATGTTGCTGTTATTGTTCTGTCATCTTTCTTTCCTCCCCCAATTATACCCAACTGCAGACCCCTCATCTCCCACCAAACCTGGTTTTGACCACCTGGCTATTGTTCTTTCTCCCAGGGCTGCGTGAGCCTCCTGATTAGCAGTTGAGGTGTAAATGGTTTTTGATGGTTTGGAATACCCAGTGTCTCCCTTGGATGGGTGTTCATTAAAAGTTTGACTAGTAGGCTGTTACAGCCAAAGGCGAAACAGGTTTAGCACAGTGGTGTGGAATGTTCAGTATTTCTGTGGCCGAGCACTGATTGAAAGTTGAATGGCTCTGTACATCCCAGACAATCTGAAGATATTTTGTTCTTCAGTCTGGCTTTCATCATTTTAAGCTGGGATATGAATGAAAGGCTTTCTTTAGTTTTGCAATCTAACCCCTGTTCCAGACGGCTGCCCCTAAGTTTGCATATTACACAGTCCGTCCTAACCAACCTTCCCTAGTTCAGTGGAGGCCCATAGCTTCTCGAGTCCAAAGGCACAGTGAATTTTAGTCCAATGTACTTTCCATCAACTTACTTCCAAAGATCAGAGGGTTTTAGCCCAAGAGATATCCACAAGCTGATGGGGACTTTTGGCCTATCTTACACATATGTGAAATATGAAAATGTAAACCTAATTTAGATTTTCTTGGATTCGTCTTCTGAAACTATCTAACAATTAAATTTGTACTGTTTTCTGAGCTGATCTTTTATGCAATCTTTTTCCTTGTCTACATTATAACCCCCATCAGCCAAGTTATATTAAACATGCCCCCTCCCCCAACACCAAGAAAATCCACCCCTACAGATCATTGGTCAGGACTGTAATGAGTCAACCAACCTGTACGCTCTACACACTCCAGAATCAGTCCAAATGTTCCAGGAATCTAAAATCTTTTCTCCTGCATCAGCTCTCCAGCCACAATTCATCTTCCTTCTCTTATTTATGTACTTATTAGTATATGACACAGGGAGCTCCCTAAACTCTGCCTACACAACCTCATCCTTCTTTCTACCCAAGTCTACCCATGGAACATTATCTCTGGCTAGGCAAAACCCTTCAAACCAAAATGTCACTGAGCATCTCCAGAACATTCTTGGCTCAGCACCACTGAGGTAACATAACATTCTGGAATCACATCTACTGTCGCAGGACATTGCTTTCCCAAAATTTCTTCTCAGCAACAACCTGTCGTATTAACATTTGATCTACTTAATTCTGTGATTGTTTTCCAAAGAGAAACTATTCTTTTCAACAGTATTCAGATGGAGATGCACTCAAAAGACTTATGCTTGATCCTTCTATTCTCTGGTGCTCACCTACTGCACCTCTGCCTTGACTTCTTTGGCTGTGGACTGACCATCTACATGTGAACTACTCGCAAAAATGCTCAGGATACAATGCACCAATTCCAGCTGCTGCTCAAACTTCAAAATCTGGAATTCAAATGCTTTCATCTGAAGACACTTCCTGCAAACAAATATTCAGAATAATTAGAAGTCTCCAGGAGTTCCCAGAAGCGAATGGACATTCCATGGGATGAAGTGGCTAGTGATATCTCAATTTATTAGACTGTTAATCAATAGGAATCTGAAGTTCCTGTGGGATGCACAGTTAAATTTCAATGATCTGGTAAAGGTCAAACAGAAGGACAGTTGCAGCAATGATATTCTTCTGACAGAAAACAACAGTAGCATTCTCTTTTACATTGAACAACTGACCAATTTTGATACTGAGAAATTAATTTCACATTCAATTATTTGAATATGGTAAAAAAAAATGTCCTCTACATAGTCAACATACTTCATTAAATGATTTCAATTTGATGTAAAGTTTTGTCACAACAGAGGCTTGAATCTCTAAGGCTTGTTAGAAAGTGTCATTGGGATGGTGAGAGCAAAAACCTTGGTGGTGAGTTGATGTTTTGCTATTAAGTTCTCAAGCCCTTTTAGGGAGGTCAACTTTCCCAACCTTCCTCTGTTGCATTCATTATCATGAGCTGAAAATATGTTGCTGCAAAAGCGCAGCAGGTCAGGCAGCATCCAAGGAACAGGAGAATCGATGTTTCGGGCATAAGCCCTTCTTTGAGAAGGTGACTAAGGAGGTAGATGAGGGGAAAGCGGTAGATGTGGTATATATGGATTTTAGTAAGGCGTTTGATAAGGTCCCCCATGGTAGGCTACTGCAGAAAATACAGAGATATGGCATTGAGGGTGAGTTGGAGGTTTGGATTAGGAATTGGCTCTCTGGAAGAAGACAGAGGGTAGTAGTTGATGGCAAAGGTTCATCTTGGAGTGCCGTCACTAGCGGTGTTCCGCAAGGATCTGTTTTGGGACCATTGCTGTTTGTCATTTTTATAAATGACCTGGAGGAAGGGTTAGAAGGTTGGGTGAGCAAGTTTGCGGATGATACGAAAGTCGGAGGAGTTGTAGACAGTGAGGAAGGATATGGCAGGTTACAGCGGGATATAGAGAAGCTGCAGAGCTGGGCAGAAAGGTGGCAAATGGAGTTCAATGTAGCTAAGTGTGAAGTGATTCACTTTGGTAAGAGTAACAAAAAGATGGATTACTGGGCTAATGGTCGGATACTTGGTAGTGTGGAAGATCTTGGTGTCCATGTACACAGATCTCTGAAAGTTGCCACCCAGGTAAATAGTGCAGTGAAGAAGGCATATGCCGTACTGGCTTTTATTGGTAGAGGAATTGAGTTCCGGAGTCCTGATGTCATGCTGCAGTTGTATAAGACTCTGGTGCGGCCGCATCTGGAATATTGTGTGCAGTTTTGGTCGCCATGCTATAGGAAGGATGTGGAGGCACTGGAACGGGTGCAGAGGAAGTTTACCAGGATGTTGCCTGGTATGGTAGGAAGATCCTATGAGGAAAGGCTGAGGCACTTGGGGTTGTTTTCATTGGAGAAAAGAAGGTTTAGGGCTGATTTGATAGAGGTGTACAAGATGATTAGGGGGTTAGATAGGGTTGACAGTGAGAACCTTTTTCCACGTATGGAGTCAGCTATTACAAGGGGGCATAGCTTTAAATTAAGGGGGGGGTAGATATAGGACTGATGTTAGGGGTAGGTTCTTCACTCAGCAAGTCGTAAGCTCGTGGAATGCCCTGCCAGTAGCAGTAGTGGACTCTCCCTCTTTATGGGTATTTAAGCGGGCATTGGATAGGTATATGGAGGATAGTGGGTTAGTGTAGGTTCGGTGGGCTTTGATCGGCGCAACATCGAGGGCCGAAGGGCCTGTACTGCGCTGTATTCTTCTATGTTCTATGTTCTATGTTCATTCCTGAAGTGAGGTCAAGGTACTTGGGCTCACTTTTGTCTCATTAGTGAATAATGAATGCATCCATGATTGAAGTGAGAGAGAAAGACTATTTATTTTACTCAAGATAGATTGCCCACTAAGATCAAATATCTGAACTTGATGTAGGTGAGTGTAAGGCCTTGATTGTACATCCTCCGATAGACACAACTGTCCCTCAGTTGCGGAGCAAAGTCATGGTACAGATGGACCTAGGATTTGGGTCTCTTTTCCTTTGCTCCTTGCTCAGAAGTGAGGTCTGAAAGCTGCACATAAAAATAAAGATCTATTCATATTGTGAGCTACCAGGTTTATGCAAGCTTTTATTAAGATATTGCTGCTCAATATGCAGATAAGTATAGTAGATTGGAGACTCTCACTAGAAAGATACACATATCCAATTATCCTTTCAGCACAGATGCAATTGCCTCAGTTTCTGCCAAATCTGCTGCCTGTTACTGAAGGTGGGTGGCATGTTGGCTCAGTGGTTAGCACTGCTGCCTTACAGTACCAGGGTCCCCGGTTCGATTCTAGCCTTGGGCAACTGTCTGTGCGGAGTTTGCACATTTTCTCCGGGTGCTCCGGTTTATTCCCACAATCCAAAGATGTGCAGGCCAGGTGAATTAGCCATACTAAATTGTCCATAGTATTAGGTGCATTAGTCAGAGGGAAATGATAACCAACCAGAGTGTAAGCAGGAGAATGCGAGTGAGAGAGCATGTGCACAAGCAGTGAGAGAGGGAGCGAGTGAGAAGAACAACAACAGTGAGACTTAGTTCATTTAGTAACCTCCAGGGTAAGGACATGAAAAATAAGCTAACTTTTCCATTTTTAAATATAAAAAACTTGTTGCCAGGTTATTTAAAATTGACTAACACTGAAGGATAAGAATGAGATGGATGCAGACACATCCAAATCTATTGATTATAGGCACATTTAAAGAAATAGCTTAAACTTTGTGTCACGTTTTCATGAGCAGAGTGTCATGTTACACTTGAAATTTTGTAACATTGATACGTCCCTAGTCTCCTATGATATCACATGACTTAGCGATGAGGCATGAAATAAATTGTACATCCCTAATGGAAGCAAAATACCTATCATCTCTCTGGCAATTTGCAAATGTCCTTTCTGGTCCAGGGTGAAACAATGTGACAAGATTGACAGAGCTTTAACAGGTTGGGGACTATATTTGTTATTCAGTAGTGTTTCTGGAGGTCATTTACCTTTTAAGCCATTAAGTCCACTGTTGTGCATTCAAAATAAAAACGGAGGAAGAAATCAGGCATGTTGTTTATTCTGACACATGGTACAAGATCAACCGTAGTATCTGCTTCAGGACTCGATGCACTCTTGGATTTTTGTATTCACCATCATCTCTCGAACACTCCTTGGTAGAATCTAAATATTTCACATCATAAATGGAAATGGATTTTTATCAGAAAAGTAGTGTAGTGCTGTACTGATAGCTTTCCCTTCCTACATGAGTGATATGCCCCAATGTGCTTCATTCTTTATTACTGACTTCAAGAGGAATAACTCAAACGTTATCTCACCTGCTGTGTATGATTAGCTGTGAGTCTTAAAATGAACAGTTACATCAATTCTTCACGAAGATAAAATCATGCAATTCATAGGGAAGGAATTCTGAAATGGCACAATTTTCATTTAATGATTGAAAAGCACTGGAAGAACGGTCTTAAATGGTGGCCAACCAAAGATCTTATACAAAGATGTGACATTACAAATGAAAGCATGAGGTCTGCTTTGTCAGAAGTTGTTCAATATAAAAGGAAAATTCTAAAGCAATCTGATTGAAATTATCATTGCTTTGCGATTGACGGTGTAAATTGTTCCAAAGTCATTCCTTGTTTTTAAAACCCAGTGCTCAATGTTATTTTGCTGAACAGAACAAAAAGAATTCATTTAAAAGCACTTTCAATTCTGAAACCTGCAGAATTTGTATTTTCAATTAAATACAAGTTCAATGCTCTTAATTAAAACCAATAAAAATATGCAAGTGTGTCATTCTTCAAGAACTTGAAACAAAAAGAAATTACTTCAGAAATTTCAGCCACACAGTCCAATGTCAAATAGAAAAACAAAAACAGGTACTTTGCAGTGTGATTTATGCACAATTAAAGGGTGGGGCAAAATCATTGCAGCATCACGTTTTCTGCTCCCCCTCAACCAAAGTCTGTTCTTGCTTGTTAATTATTTTTGTCTTTAGTAATGCAATAAATAACACAAAGATTTATGATAAAAAATAAAATGTCTTGTATTAGATTACCTCACATGTTATCCTCCTCAGTTTGAATGATGGTATTTCCTACACAGCACTTTCCCTTTAATGCTTTGCACCAAATCACAATTATTTTGCACAGATAACAGACATGGCACTTGTATCCAACAAAACCTGTTGGACATGAATTGGAACACTTTCTTGGGAGTTTTCTACAGATCCTCCAATAGCAACAGGTTTACTGAGGAGCAGTTTGGGAGGCAGATTTTGGAAAGGTGCAGAAGTAACAAGGTTATTGCCATGGGTTACTTTAACCTCCCTAATATTGAATGGAACATCCTTAGTTCAAATAGTTTGGATGGAGGAGGTTTTGTCAGCTGTGTCCAGGAAGGATTCCTGACTCAATATGTAGATAGGCAGACTAGAGGGGAGGCCAAATTGGACTTGGTGTTTCGCAACGAACCTGGTCAGGTATCAGATCTCTCAGTGGGACAGCATTTTGGTGATAGTGATCACAACTCCCTGACCTTTACTATAGTCATGAAGGAGGATGCAAGCAAATGGTATGGAAAAGTATTTAATTGAGGGAGGGGTAAATTACAATGCTATTCAGCAGGAATTAGTGCACCTAAGTTGGGAACAGATGTTCTCAGGAAAATACACAGCAGAAATGTGTACGTTGTTTAGGGAGCACTTGCTAAGACTGCTGGGTAGGTTTGCCTCACTGAGGCAAGGAAGGGTGAAGGAACCTTGGGTGGGAGGCAAAGATCAGACAGGGCTTTAGACATAGAACATAGAACAGTACAGCACAGAACAGGCCCTTCAGCCCATGACGTTGTGCCGATCATTGATCCTCATGTATGCACTCTCAAATTTCTGTGACCATATGCATGTCCAGCAGTCTTTTAAATGTCCCCAATGACCTTGCTTCCACAGCTGCTGCTGGCAACGCATTCCATGCTCTCTCAACTGTGTAAAGAACCCGCCTCTGACATCTCCTCTATACTTTCTTCCAACCACCTTAAAACTATGACCCCTCGTGTTAGCCATTTCTGCTCTGGGAAATAGTCTCTGGCTATCGACTCTATTAATGTCTCTCATTATCTTGTATACCTCAATTAGTTCCCCTCTCCTCCTCCTTTTCTCCAATGAAAAACATCTGAGCTCAGTCAACCTCACTTCATAAGAAAAGCCCTCCAAATCCAGGCAGCATCCTGGTAAACCTCCTCTGAACCCTCTCCAAAGCATCCACATCTTTCCTTTCCTTCGCCAGGAAGGAACTGAAGAATGGACTTAGGAGAACTAGAAGGGAGCATGAAAAAGCTTTAGTGAGTAGGATTAAAAAAAATCTTAAGGCATTCTATACTTATGTAATGAACAACAGGATGGCCACAGTGAGGGTAGGGCCGATCAGCGATAATGGAGGGAACTTGTGCCTGGAACTGGAGAAAGTAGGGGAGGACCTTAATGCATACTTTGCTTCAGTCTTCACTACTGAGAGGAACCTTGTTGTTTGTGAAGACAGTGTGAAACAGACTGATATGTTTGAACAGGTTGATGTTAAGAAGGAGAATGTGCTGAAAATTTTGAAAAATGTAAGGATTGATAAATCCCCTGGGCCATTCTGGATATACCCTAGGTTGCTACAGAAAGCGAGGGAAGAAATTATTGCACCTTTGGCAATGATCTTTGCATCCTTACTGTCCACTCGAATTGTGCCAGATGATTAGAGGGTGGCAAATGTTATTCCCTTGTTCGAGAAAGGGAATAAGGATAATCCTGGGAATTACAGACCAGTCAGGCTTATGTCTTTGTAGAGGATTCTGAGAGACAGGATTTATAATTACTAGGAAAACCATATGGACATAGTCAGCATGGCTATAAGGGGCAAGTCATTCCTTACTCATCTTACTGTATTCTTTGAGGATGTGACAAAACACATTCATGAAGGTAGAGCTGTGGATGTAGTGTACATGGATTTTAGCAAGGTGTTTGATAAGGTTCCCCATGGTAGGCTCATTCAGAAAGTAAGTAGGCATAGGATACAGGGAAATCTAGCTGTCTGGATACAGAATTGGCTGGCCATCAAAGACAGAGGGTGGTAGTAGATGGAAAGTATTCAGCCTGGACCTCGGTGACCAGTGGTGTTCCGCTGGAATCTATTCTGGGACCTCTGCTGTTTGTGAGTTGTTAAAAATGACTTGGATGAGAAAGTGGATGGATGGGTTAGTAATTTTGCCGATAACATGAAGGTTAGTGGAGCTATGGATAGTGTGGCAGGCTGTTGTAGGTTGCGGCAGTACATTGACATAATGCAGAACGGGGCTTATCAGTCAGAGATGCAGTTTAACCTGGAAAAATGTGAAGTGATTAATTTCAGAAGGTCGAATTTGAAGGCAGAATAGAGGGTCAAAGGCAGGATTCTTGGCAGTGTGGAGGAACAGAGGGATCTTGGGGTCCATGTCCATGGATCCCTCAAAGTTGCCACCTACATTGACAGGGTTTTTAAGTTGTTGTATGGTGTTTTGGCTTTCATTAGCAGGAGGATTGAGTTTAAGGGCCACAAGGTTATGCTGCACCTCTATGCTACCTCTCACATGGAATAGTGTGTTCAGTTCTGGTCGCTGCATTATAAGGAAGATGTGGAAGCTTTAGAGAAGGTGCAGACGAGATTTCCCAGGATGCTGCTTGGACTGGAGGACATATCTTATGAGGAAAGGAGCTTATGAGGGAGCTAAGGCTTTTTTCATTGGAATGAAGAAGGGTGAGAGACAACTTGATAGAGGTGTTAAAGGTAATGACAGGCATAGATCAAATGAATAGTCAGACTTTTTTCTCAGAGTGGCTGTCATGTGGGGGCACAATTTTAAGGCGACTAGAGGAAATATCAGAGGTAGATTCTTTACACAGAGTGGTGGGCTTGTGGAATGCACTGCCAGCAGTGGTAGTAGAGTCAGATACATTAGGGACATTGAAGCGACTCTTGGATAGACACATGGATGATAGTAAAATGAAGGGCATATAGGTTAGTTTGATCTTACAGTAGGATAAAAGATCTGCATAACATCAAAGGCTGAAGGGCTTTTATTGTGCTGTACTGATCTATGTTCTTGTATTATACATAATCTCACTATTGGCAGAATTTCAAGCCCCTCTATCACTCAAGAAAATGATTGATTGCATTCATGAATGTTTTTTTGAGAAAGTACTACTTACACAAGGCAACATATCAAATGTAGTAGAAAATGGTCAATCTACCCTGCTTTGTTTTCCAGATTCCAAAAATCTGGTCATTGCCCTGGAAAAGATTTGTACAGTTATATACCAGGATTATGACTAGGGTGTACACATCATAAACAAATATAAAGAAAGGATAACACTTTAGATTTAAATCTGCTTTACTTGTGTATCAGATTAGGCCTTGACAGAATTGTATTATCAGCTCTGAAAATGCATAGATGTAGGAGTTTCATATAATAAGCTCACTGGGCCACAGTTGACATGAATAAGTCTCCCTGACACCAAACTATTGTCACCAATGTGCTTTTATTCAATGAATCATGTTAGTTCGGAGCAAGTCATTTTGTTCTCTTAAAGTTGACATTTCCTTTGAAATGTTCACATAACTATGAATTAATTTACCTTAAAATCATGCCTGTTGCATAAATGTGTCAAGAGTGCAGAATTTTCATCACTATTCAGAAAAGGTAAGTAACAGGCAGAACAAAACTGGGACAGAAAAAGATTGCATTCAACAAATAAAAGCCATAGGCATAATGTATTTGAGGATAGGATCATCCCATTCTCTCAGTTAGTTGAGATAGGTTACTGTTGTGATTTAAAAACAAAAAACTAATTTTCATCCACTTAAAGTGATTGTGTTCAGGTCAAATTTTGTCAAGTTTATTAACTTGACTGAATAGGAGTTCAGCCCAAACAAAACTCTCAATCGCCAACTCCAGTTATGAATGAGTTCCTTTAATTCGGCAAGATTAAGAGCCCCAATTGGAGAGCCCTGGCTGACATTAAAAACAAAGTGTCAGAGATTCTGACACGTTTATGTCTGGCTCTGTCTGAGGTATACTATAGTCAGGACTGTTCACCACCCCTGATGTGGTGATGGGATATCAGCCTCTGTGGAGTTATTCCAATAAAATAAATGTCAATTGTTCATTGAGACTTTTAGTTTAGATTAAAATTGGTGTGTTAGAAGATGGCCAATTTCTTTGGAGTGTAGATTTAGAGACTGGGCCTTATATGGAGTCAGAGGCAAAATACTGCTGAGTCAAATACATTGCAACCATTTTCCACTTTTGAAATACAAAAACAAGTCAATTAGAATTTGACAAGGATAACAAACAGCATCAAGATAAACAGCTAGGTAATCTTTTTTTTGATGACACCAGTTCAAAGCACAGTGGTTAGCACTGCTGCCTCACAGCGCCAGAGACCCGGGTTCAATTCCCGACTCAGGCGACTGACTGTGTGGAGTTTGCACGTTCTCCCCGTGTCTGCGTGGGTTTCCTCCGAGTGCTCCGGTTTCCTCCCACACTCCAAAGATGTGCAGGTCAGGTGAATTGGCCATGCTAAATTGCCCGTAGTGTTAGGTAAAAGGGATAAAGGTAGGGGAATGGGTGGGTTGCGCTTCGGCGGGTCGGTGTGGATGTGTTGGGTCGAAGGGCCTGTTTCCACACTGTAAGTAATCTAACCTAATCTAAAGAAAAGGTTGTCCTATTCACTAAGAAACCTCCATTGCTCTTCTTGAAATAGTGTCATGTGATGTATGGACACCTACAAGACAAAAAAGGTGAGCAGCGCTCTCTTCAATATTAAAATATCGAATACGATCCTTTGTTCAGCTGTCCAGCGTGAGGTCCAAGCCTTCAAATTTCTGACTCTGGTAAGATTACTGCCAACTGTGACAAGTAGACACCAGGCAATAGCATTAGAGGTCAATATCTAATCAAAAAAGTGTGAGAAGAAAGTTCAGATCCAAGTAAAAAATATTATGTGATCTTCAGTGCTTGTTTTAAATGGATGGTTTACTTAAGCTCAGATTTAAATAATACATTTGTCATAGATCAGATCATAATAATGAGGTACATATGGTTTTTGTGAAGATTTGCAGCTTGGATTGTGGATGCAGTTATTGGTTTGCTCACTGAGCTGATGTGTTGTCGTGCAGACATTTTGTCACAATGCTAGGTAACGTCATGAATGCAACTTCCATGAAGTGTTGTTGTTCTACTCCACTTGATATTTATATGATCTGGTCTGATAAGGTGGAGGTTGTCATTTCTGATTTTTCCAATGCCAATAACTGCCTCCACAAATTTGAGCTGTAAATTGTGTGCCAAAAATCACTATGCTTGAACACGACTGACCAGCAGTGGACCACAACCCTAGAACAAGCCATCGTCATTAAACAACACGCAACTAGAACAAAGAAGAAACTTATACTACAGGAGAAACTAACCAAACTGATTCACAGTAAAGACAAGGGCAAACCAGATGCACGGATAAGAAATTTATCCAAAAGATCATTAAAACACAGCAAGAAAGCTGTCTTAATACACGGACTTAACTATAACCACAGAGACACTAACAAAACTGGATTTCCTAGCTGCTCTTGAATCAACACTAAAAACCAATGGACTCATGGATGAAGCACAATAGGCAAACTATAGTGCTAATCTGAACCAGAGAAATGAATTTAAATCCCTCAACACATCAGAAAGAAATGGTATCCTTTGATATTACAGCATTGTTTACTTCCATTGATACCACTTGTGAAACACTACTGGAAGAACCAGAAAGCCTGATCCCAAACATCAGCAAGTAGAATATGCTCAAACGACTAGACTTATACCTCAGCACTCGATTCTTCTTTAATGGCCAAGTATATCAATGGCACACCCATGGGATCACCCATGGTAAAATGAAGGGCATGTAGGTTAATTTGATCTTACAGTAGGATAAAAGGTCTGCACAACATCAAAGGCTGAAGGGCTCATAGCAGAAGCAGGCATCCACAAATGAAGCTGCATCAGAACATTATTCCAATGAGCCACCGCATACTGCAGCACAGAGGAACTACGCAGAGCAGAGGAAAATCACCTATACATTGTATTCAAAAAGAACGGGTACCCAATGAACACAGTCTGCAGATTTCTCAGCAACAAACTCAAATATGCAGACAAAAACACATCCAGAAACCCTAGCCACTTTATACTAAATCAAAGACATTTCGGAAATGACTGCCAGACTACTCAGACCCCTTGGCATCATGGTAGCCCACCAACACACTAAAACAACAGCAAATGAACTTTAAAGACCCTATACAGACGACAAGCAAAGCTAATGTTATCTACAAAATACTATGCAAGGACTGTAACAAACACTACATTTGACAAACAGGCAGAAAACTAGCCACCAGAACATCAACTAGCCACAAAACAACATGATCCTCTCTCACTAGTATCCTTGCATACAGAGGAGGAAGGACACTGCTTCGACTGGGACAACATATCAATTCTAGGACAAGCCAAACAGAGACAAGCATGAGAATTCCTAGAAGCATGACATTCCAACAGGAACTCTATCAACAAACACATCAAATTAGACCCCATCTACCACCCCCTGAGAAGAATGGGAAATGACATCACCACAGGAAATGATTTCACCACAGGAAATGACATCAGCGACCCAAAGAATCCCAAACATATAAACAGAAAGCAGGAATTATCAACAGTGCTTCATCCGAAGACATTCTAAGATGTTACCTAGTATGGTGATGAAACATCTGGAAATGAACCTTCCGGCTCAGCAAGCAAACCTACATCCAGAACCTCAACCTGAGTTACAAATCTTTTCAAAACTCGCAGTCATGCAAAGAATGGAACACACAACCTTCCCATGATTCAAACAAAGCTGTGGATCAGATATGCACTTGACACATTTGACATCAATCGCACTAAGTTAGAGGAAACACACCATCTCATCTACAACATTCACCGGTATCAAATTCAGAGAAGAGGAAAACAACAATCAACTCCCATTCAGAGATGTCATGATAGGATTAGCGACCAACACTGAATTCCTAAAAGAAAGTGTATAGGAAGACTACCTACATGGACCTAATCCTTAACTACAACAGCAATCACCCCAGCATCCACAAACAGAGCTGTGTCAAGACACTATTTAAACAAGCTATAAGATACTGCAATGCACCCAAACTATGCAAAAATGAGGAAGAATATCTATGCAAGGTCTTTGGAAACAGTAGATACACCAAAATCTTTGTCTGCCAATGCCTATTGGACAGATAACACCAAGAGGATGCTGCATGCCCTGATTCACTGGTCAATCTATTCTATATAAAGAAAACATCAGAAATGACAACCAGACTCTTATGACCGTTGGGAATCATGGTAGCACACTAACCTGCAGCCACACTATGCCAACTACTCACAAGGATGAAAGACCCTATACCCGCAACATGCAGGACCAACATAATATACAAAATCCTGTGTAATAACTGCCATAAATACCACATCAGACAGACTGACAGAAAACTATGCAATCCGGATACATGAACACCCACTATCAGCAAAACAGCTTGAACAACTCACTCATCTCAATACATGCAGGCAAGGAGGGCCATCAATTTGACAGGAGCAAAATAACCATCCTAGGGCAAGCTAACCAGACATGCACAGGAATTCCAAGAGGCCTGGTTTTCAATCCAGAATGCCATCAACAAGCATGTAGAAATAGTCCCGATATACAAACCACTGTAGAGGAAAACCAGAAGTAACGACGCCCATCTTAACAGACCAGATCATATAATACCAAGCAGTGCAGAACAACAATGCTTCATGGAAGTCACACTGTTGATGTTACCTAGCATGATGATGAAAAGTCTGCATGACACCCCACTAGCTCAGTGAGGTACACTTTATAAGCAGCTACACACAACATGATATGAGCAAATTAGTCAGAGGACTCAAATATGTTGTAATTCTAAGCTCAAACTCAGTTTTTTTTAAGAAATGAAGCTCAAAGAATTTCCAACAAACTTTTTAACACCTTGCCTTTTCTATATGGCAAACCATAGATGAACATTACAGCTTACAACTCATTCTATTGCTACTTTAATGAGCTTGGTCCTATAGCAGCTCGAGTTTTAGCATTTTTTTTCCTGTTGATTAGTTACCTATCTTAATAAATAATCTAACATTATTGATGGTGAAAATGTAAACTTAAAAGCTGTGCTAGAAATATTCAGGAAGCAATCTGCAACAATGTTTGTGGAGAGTCATGAGTTAATGTTTTGCATGATGACTTTTGTCAGAATTTAGAGGTGAAATGTCATCAACTTGAGTATTAATTCTGCTTCTCTCTCATACGTTGGTAAAATCTGCTGGGTGGTTTCAGCAGTTTGTTTTAACTTATCTTACTGACAGTTTGACTGTTCTATCTAACAGACACTAATTATAATTCTGTACAGTTCACTTGTTCTTAAAATGTACTTGTGGATGTTTGTTTTTGCAGAACTAACTTGTACCAGTTGATTAGAATTTGATGTATACAAAGTATTACAATTTAATTAGCTTTACTAGAACTTCTCATGGCTTTAAAAAGCTATGGATATGCTAAATGTCCTAAGCTGTTTGAGGATGAAGAGGTGATGTTAGAGCTTGATAGTCATGTCTAAGTGAGAAGTGCAGGACAGGTTGTAGGTTATCGTCTCTCCTAGGAACTTGACGCTCTTGACCTTCTCCATCTCGACTCTGTTAACATAGATGGAGGTGTGTCCTCCTCCTTTATTCCTGAAATCAATGATTAGTTCTTTTGTTTTACCAACATTGAGAGAGGAAATTGTTATCATTGCATCATAACACCAAACCCTCTATTTCATTTCTGTATTCCGACTCATTGTTGTTTGATATCCGTCCTTCTATGGTGGTGTGTCAGCAAACTTGTAGATGGCATTCATTTGGAATTTGGCTACACAGTAATGGGTGTACAGGGAGTATAGTAAGGGCTGAGAATGTATCCTTGGGGGTGGGGGGCTCCATTGTTCAGGGTTATTGTGGAGGAGGTGCAGTTTTCTGTCTTCACTGTTCACAGTCTGTGGGTCAAGAAGCTGAGGGTCCAGTTGAAGAGGGCAGAGTCAAGACCTAAGTCTGAGTTTTGAGATCATTCTTGTTGAAGGCAGAGTTGTAGTCAATGATTAGGAGTGTGACATAGATGCCCTTGTTATCCAGATGTTCGAGGGATAAGTGTATGGCTAGGGAAACGGCGTTCGCTGTGGACCTGTTTCGGCAGTTGGCAAATTGATGTGGGCCATGATCAGCCTCTTGAAGCACTTGATGATTATGAATGCCAGAGCCAGCAGGCGGTAATCATTAATGCACATTGCATGTGCTTTCTTTGGTACTGGGATGACGGTCATCTTCTTGAAGAAGGTGGTGACTTTGGCTTATAGGAGAGAGAGAGAGAGAGAGAGAGAGAGAGAGATTGAAGATGTTAGTGAATATCTCAAGTGCATCGAAGGCTGTCAGGGCAAGTCACACTGTGCTGCTAGCATTCTGCTTGAACAGAGCATAGAAAGAATTGAGCACATCAGGGAGGGATGTGTTTTTGTTTGCTATCTTGCTCTGTTTAATTTTGTATCCCATTATTTATGAAGGACTTGTCACAGGCAGCAGATTTCTGTATGGTTGGTTTGGGGTTCTAACTTGGTCTGGTCCTGTCTCTTGGCACCTCTGATGGCTTTGTGGAGGTCATCCCTGGATTTTCTGAATAGGTCTGGGTCATTTGACTTGAATGCTACTGGTCTTCAGTAGGCAGTGGATTTCCCTGTTAATCAAAGGTTTCCGGCTAGGGAACACCTGGATTGACCTTTGGCACACAGTTCTCCATTTGCTAATGGAGTCTGTGATAGTGGTGATACCTGTCTAGGTTGTCCACTGAGTTCTTGAATATGGTCCAGTCCACCGCATGCAAACTGTCCAGGAGAAGCTCTTTCACTGCCTCAGACCAGCATTGTACTACTTTCTGTGAAGGATCCTCCCATTTCAGATTCTTGTAAGCTGAGAAGAAGAACAGCATTGTGGTCTGATTTTCTGAAGTGTGGACAGGGAAGAGAGTGGTAGGCATCTTTGATGGTTGTGTAGCAGTGGTCCAGAATTCTCAGTCCTCTAGTGGGGCAGAAGATGTGTTGGTGGTATTTAGGCAGCATCCTTTGAAGCTAGCCTGACTTAAGTCATTGCACATGATATATAAGGCCTTAGGGAATTTTGTGTCCAGACCATTTGTAACAGTGTAAATTTTATCCAGTCATTCTTCACATCAGCTTAGTTGAATATGTCAACTGCTGCCAGGATAGTGGAGGTGAACCCATACAGCATTTCACTTCAGGTATTTTCTGTCCATTGAGTAAAGATTTGCCAGAGTTGCCACATCTGAGCATCAGGCATTGATCCGAAAGTATACTCCTCTGCTCTTTGCTTTATTGGAGGAAGCCATGTGGTCTGTGCGATGTATACAGAACCCTCCAGCTTGTAAGGCACAGTCAGGTATGGTAGGTGTAAGCCGTGTCTCTGTAAATCAGAGCACACAGCAGGTCCCTCTGGAAAGTAAGTCTTCATCAGAGTTCATCCAGTTTGTTTTCAATAACTTGGATGCTTGCCAGAAGTATGCTGAGGAGGGTCTCTTGAAGACACATTGTTTCAGTCTCATCTGTGGACCAGTGCATCTTCCTCATTTTCTTGGAGGTTTTCTGCATCTGCACGGTCCTAGGAGTTGGTGGTCCAAGCCTGCTGCTCCAGAGGATCAGTGAGTCAGTTTGGGACAGCCTGGGCCTCCCAGGGGTCCAGTAGTCATGGGATAGAGGATCAGTCAGGCATCCTCAGGGTTGTGTTGCTGCAGGTCTGGGGTTAGATCTTGGGCTGGTTGAGTCTTCTTGCAGTCAAGTTACTATCGGGGTTGGTTTCATTCCAGGTTGGGTCACTACAAGGTCAGGGGTCAGATCTTGGTTGTGTGTGTCCTCGTGGGTCCTGCAGGAAGCCAGTGGGTTTGCCCTGGGCCTGTAAATCCAGTCTCAGTAGTACTCAGGTCTAGATGTTCATAGGATCCTCAGACCTCTAAGTAGATAAAATGGATAATGCTCAGAGTTGCAGGCATCCAGTCTCCGTATTCTTAGCTTGACTGTAGTGCACAGGAGAGGCAGGCAGCTTGCAGCAAGGGGAAACACTGAAGAGTAAATGTATCAGTCAGCAAATGGGTGGATTTAGCCACAGTCAGTTCCTCTGGTGAAACAGACCAGGCATTACTTGAGAGTCTGTTAAGGTACTGTGGAGAGTTCAGTTTGGTGGATTAGTCTCAGTTTGTCAGAGCTGTCCTACTAAGTCAGTTCGGAGGTTGGGGTCACAGTCAGATAGTGATTTGCTTACTAATAGGCAGGAGGCTTTTAAAGGGCAACTCTGGTGTCCTGGGAAGTCAATAACATTAATTGCTGGGATGGGGTTCATTGTACGCTGTTCCTCAGGGAATAGTCATATTGATTGGAAAAGTACGAACAGCAAGATCAATCTCTGCGAACTGGTTAAGACTTCTCAAAATGAGATTCTTCAAGTAGGTCATTTTGACTGGCTTTACAACTTCCCCAAGTAGAGGCCAAAAAAGCATAAATATAGGTACATTTATAATAAGGGGGCTCAACCAAACCAGAGAATGGAGCAGTGAATCTGAAGAGTCATTTATGCCATACAGTTCTTTAAAAAGTGCTATTGTGCTTGATTTGGAATTGTGTGCCAGCATTAAAAACAAAGATCTATCTTTGTAAACCACAAATTCAGTCTAATATCTGCAACACAGCAGGACTGAAAATTTTCAATGCCAGATGCTTTATCAAATTGGATTCTAATTAGCAGAATGGTAGTACACTGCCCTTTTCAACTTGGAATTTATTTTAAATGGCCAAATAAGATGTGCATTGAAATAATTTGTGAACGGATTTAGATCTGTGCTCATAACACCAAATAGAAACATTGGATTAAAGCGACGCTTTCTCTGCTAAAAATCAGTCCCATCCTTGACTGGTCTATCAGCAGAATTACCATAGACTGGATTAGTGGTGCTGGAAGAGCACAGCAGTTCAGGCAGCATCCAACGAGCAACGAAATCGATGTTTCGGGCAAAAGCCCTTCATCAGGAATAAAGGCAGTGAGCCTGAAGCGTGGAGAGATAAGCTAGAGGAGGGTGGGGGTGGGGATAGAGTAGCATAGAGTACAATGGGTGAGTGGGGGAGGAGATGAAGGTGATAGGTCAAGGAGGAGAGGGTGGAGTGGATAGGTGGAAAAGAAGATAGGCAGGTCGGACAAATCCAGACAAGTCAAGGAGACAGTGCTGAGCTGGAAGTTTGAAACTAGGATGAGGTGGGGGAAGGGGAAATGAGGAAGCTGTTGAAGTCCACATTGATGCCCTGGGGTTGAAGTGTTCCGAGGCGGAAGATGATGCGTTCTTCCTCCAGGCGTCTGGTGGTGAGGGAGCGGCGGTGAAGGAGGCCCAGAACCTCCGTGTCCTCGGCAGAGTTGGGAGGGGGAGTTGAAATGTTGGGCCACGGGGCGGTTTGGTTGATTGGTGCAGGTGTCTCAGAGATGTTCTCTAAAGCGCTCTGCTAGGAGGCGCCCAGTCTCCCCAATGTAGAGGAGACCACATCGGGAACAACGGATACAATAAATGATATTAGTGGATGTGCAGGTGAAACTTTGATGGATGTGGAAGGCTCCTTTAGGGCCTTGGATAGAGGTGAGGGAGGAGGTGTGGGCACAGGTTTTACAGTTCCTGCGGTGACAGGGGAAAGTGCCAGGATTGGAGGGTGGGTTGTTTGGGGGCGTGGACCTGACCAGGTAGTCACAGAGGGAACGGTCTTTGCGGAAGGCGGAAAGGGGTGGGGAGGGAAATATATCCCTGGTGGTGGGGCCTTTTTGGAGGTGGCGGAAATGTCGGTGGATGATTTGGTTTATGCGAAGGTTTGTAGGGTGGAAGGTGAGCACCAGGGGCGTTCTGTCCTTGTTACGGTTGGAGGAGTGGGGTCTGAGGGCGGAGGTGCGGGATGAGGACGAGATGCGTTGGAGGGCATCTTTAACCACGCCCGCAGGAACTGTAAAACCTGTGCCCACACCTCCTCCCTCACCTCTATCCAAGGCCCTAAAGGAGCCTTCCACATCCAACAAAGTTTCACCTGCACATCCACCAATATCATTTATTGTATCCATTGCTCCCGATGTGGTCTCCTCTACATGGGGGAGACTGGGCGCCTCCTAGCAGAGCGCTTTAGGGAACATCTCCGAGACACCCGCACCAATCAACCACACCGCCCCGTGGCCCAACATTTCAACTCCCCCTCCCACTCTGCCGAGGACATGGAGGTCCTGGGCCTCCTTCACCGCCGCTCCCTCACCACCAGACGCCTGGAGGAAGAACGCCTCACCTTCCGCCTCGGAACACTTCAACCCCAGGGCATCAATGTGGACTTCAACAGCTTCCTCATTTCACCTTCCCCCACCTCATCCTAGTTTCAAACTTCCAGCTCAGCACTGTCTCCTTGACTTGTCCGGACTTGTCCGACCTGCCTATCTTCTTTTCCACCTATCCACTCCACCCTCTCCTCCTTGACCTATCACCTTCATCTCCTCCCCCACTCACCCATTGTACTCTATGCTACTCTATCCCCACCCCCACCCTCCTCTAGCTTATCTCTCCATGCTTCAGGCTCACTGCCTTTGTTTCTGATGAAGGGCTTTTGCCTGAAACGTCGATTTCGCTGCTCGTTGGATGCTGCCTGAACTGCTGTGCTCTTCCAGCACCACTAATCCAGTATTTGGTTTTCAGCATCTGCAGTCATTGTTTTTACCTTACAGAATTACCATTGAGATAGAGTGACACTGAATGAATGAGTTTTCCTACGCCATTGTCAGGCAACCAGCTGGTTAATGAGAAATATGGTCAAAACTCTAGGTCATGAATCCATGTCACTTGGGAATGATGTTTGTTCTAAGAAAGAAAGAAATGTGGAACCAATGAGTTGAGCATTGAGCTCCACCTCAATATAGCTGATCAATTCTAACGACAAATGCCCTATCTAGCAACTGACTTTTCATCTTTGGGGATTTAACTCGTCTTTAGTTGCAACAGGTTTGCATATTGAATGTATGTACATTTATGTACATTGAAATTATTTTGCAGGTCAACCTTATTGCAGACCAGGAGCACAGAAGATTAATGCACAGCAACACTGAAGAAAATTTTAAACTCTTTAGCTTACATTCTCAGTTGGTCTGCAGTATCAGATTCAACATAGCAAACAGAACCATTTTAGAATGTACTAAAAAAAAAGTCTCACTATAAAAATTGAGTTGTCAGGATATCGTGAGAAGGAAATTGAAAACTTTTTCAGACGCACATCCTAATTTGTGAAGGACTGAAAATGCTGTATTGAGGCAATCATTCTATGATTAATAGATTTTTAAAAATGATAGTTTAAGTACACTGCATTATTTTTATACAATTCCAAAAAATTGCAATTGTCTAAGACTGTGTGCCATAATACAAAATTTATATTTATCTGAATTGGATGTTAATACTGCTATAAAAAGATTAAAATTACATCAGATAAAGTTTGTAAATTGAATCTGAAATTTAGTATTTTGTTGTGTAGTATATGTCTGAAGATTTGAATTATACATTCTTTCTGCCAATCAGTCATGTGTGGAGAGGAAAGATAGAGTACTGACTAGAAAGTTTGTACCTTGTGTTTTTGGCTTTTTTTAGCAAGGATTCCTAATGTGCTTCTACTTTTGTAATAAGGCTGAGAGAGTCTTGATCAACAGGAGGAAAGTGAATGTGAGGCATGTCAGATCTACTATAATCCTAATAGATAGTGGACTAGGCTAGAGTGACTGAACAGACTACTTCTGTTCTTGTTTCTTATGATCTGTCAGTTTCTTCTAGTTCAGTCCCGCTGTACTCATTGTCTCAGATATTTGTGCATACCAAGTCTCAAGACTGATTTCTGTTTAGAATCTGAATTGAGTTAGCTTTATTGTCAAGTGAATATACAGAAAAATTTACATTGCCACTTACAGCACCATCTTAGGTACAAAGGTACCTGGGGTACAGCTTTTTCAGTCACAAGATTAGTTCAAGAGTAACACTGTCATCAACACTTGGCTCCATCTTAGGTACACAGTACCTAGGTACAATCCTTAGTTCAGAATAGAGAAATGAAGAAAAAAAGTTACATTACAGCTATACAGTGTATAATCACTGGTCAGCAAAACAAGAAGGAAAGTTAAAAAGATAAACTCAGCAGGCCAGCACAGGGGGCCAGCAGGCCACCACATGTTCTGACCACTGGCTGCAGCCATGCTCTGTACTGGGCTGCTGCTAACACACTCTGCTCTGAACACTGATACTGTTTGGAGGCTGAGAGTCAGAGGCCGGGGCTGGGTGTCCGTGACCAAGAAAAGGAAGGAAAAGAGAAGCAAAAGAGAAAAAAAAGATTTGTTCTCCTTTATTATATTTAATATCTGAACAGTCAATTGACCATGACGCCAATCTGTTTCTCAAAATGGATGTGCACTTACATTCATTTTCCTTTTGTTTGGTGACATCTACATTTCCCAGAACCTATACCTAAGGCCTTAACGTTTCTACTTCTTTCCATGGATGGTGTCCCAATATTTTCCAGTTTTGTTATGGATAGATCACATTCGCCAATTCCAACCAAAACTAGATTTTATCCAATTTACTGAATCTCCTTATGTAATATTCTGCAAACATTTTTGCTCAAAAATATTTTAAAAATTTTATCTTGATTTAATGAGAGAATTGTTAAATTGAATAATAAAACAATTCTGATAGCTTTTCCTACAAGATATTGTGCCTGAATAAAGCTGTCTGCCTGCAGTTATATAAAGCATTGATCCAACTGCAGTAAAGTGTGCAGTTTTGCTTCTACTTAACTCAGCGGGAGTGTTTCAATTCTTTGAGTTTAGGAATTATACGACATTCCTGTTAAAGGAGAGATAGAGTAGAATGGGTCCATATACGCTGGCATGAAGAATAATGAATAGCATTGAATTTATAAAATCTTTAGAGGGCATCACAATGTACAAGTTGAGAGGCTGGTTCCTCTAATTTAGAGAGCATGTCTGTATGTCTCAGGGTAATAGTTGGGCCATTTTGAGGAGATTTAGCACTCATCTCAGTCTAAGAGAGTTGCAAATCTTTAAAAATCTCTGTCCCTCTGGCTGTAGATGCTCAGTATTGAAGACAGATACTTCTTCTAAAAACAACAGAATTGAAATGAAGGAAAATGAAGTTGATTTGGGAGATCAGTCGTGTGTTCAGATTGAGCGACAAAACAAGTTTGAAGGGCCTTAATGCCTACTGGTTTCAATTATGTTCTTACCTGCTCCAAGAGAAGAGAGAGTTCACAGTGTAGTTGCAAAGAAACAATTTGACCTATACTGTGAGTGCAGACTAAACAATAGAGCCTTGGACTCCGATGAGTGCAATACATCATCAACTTAATGTCCGACTAGCAAAATAACTGAAGAGTAACATAAGGAATTCCTAGACAAGACTGAGGTCAATTTAGTTCACATTATTTTTTTTAAGATTACTTAGTGTGGGAACAGGCCCTTTGGCCCAACAAATCCATACTGACCCTCCGAAGAGCAACCCACCCAGACCCATTCCCCTACATTTACCCCTTGACCTAACACTACAGGCAATTTAGCATGACAAATTCACCTAACCTGCACATTTTTGGACTGTGGGAGGAAACTGACACAGACACAGAGAGAATGTGCAAATTCCACACAGACAGTTACCCGAGACAGGAATTGATCCCGGGTCTCTGGTGCTGTGAGGCAACAGTGCTAGCCACCATGCTGCCCCACATTTAACTATTCAGATATCGCTACTATGATAGTAACTCAGTAAGTAGTTGGCTAGTTATAACAAAGTGTATGGAAAACTTTCGATTTTAAAGGAGATCAAAATCACATGAAAAATATTGAAATGTAAATATTTTTATATAAGTTTGTATTTTTAAATTTAATACAATGTTAACCATTTAGGAAATGGTCAGATTTAAGAATGAGAGAGAGAGAGGAGAGAGGAAAGAGGAGGGAGAGAGAGAAGAGAGAGAGAGAGAAGAGAGAGAGAAGAGAAGAGAAGAGAAAAGAGAAGAGAAAAGAGAAAAGAGAAGAGAGAGAGAAGAGAGAGAGGAAGGAGAGAGAGAGAAGAGAGAGAGAGGAAAGAGAGAGAGAGAGAGAGAGAGAGAGAGGAAGGAGAGAGGAAGGAGAGAGAGAGAGAGAGAGAGGAAGGAGAGAGAGGGAGAGAGAGAGAGAGGAAGGAGAGAGAGAGAGGAGAGAGAGAGAGAGAGAGAGGAAGGAGAGAGAGAGGAGAGAGAGGGAGAGAGAGGGAGATAGAAGGAGAGAGGAGAGGAGAGAGAGAGAGAAAGAAAGGAGAGAGAGAGGGAGGAAGGAGAAAGCGAGATGAGAAGGAGAGAGGAAGGAGGGAGAGAGAGGAAGGAGAGAGAGAGAGAGGAAGGAGAGAGAGCGAGAGAGAGAGAAAGAGAGGAAGGAGGGAGAGAGAGAGAGATAGAGGAAGGAGAGAGAGAGAGAGAGAGCGAGCGAGAGAGAGCGCGAGAGAGAGAGAGCACGAGAGCGAGAGAGCGCAAGAGAGCGAGAGCGCGAGAGTGCGAGAACACGAGAGAGAGAGCGTGAGAGAGAGCGCGAGAGAGAGAGATATTATATATGTTGGGTTCCAATTGTGTTAGGGGATTCTGTAGTCCAAGGTACAGACAGACGTTTTTGCGGCCAGCACCAAAAAAGCAGAATGGTGCGTTGCTTCCCTGGATCAAGGATGTCTCAGAGAGGGTGCAGAATGTTCTCACAGGGAGGAGGGGCCAGCAAGAGGTCATTGTCCACATTGGAACCAATGACATAGGAAGGGAAAAGGTTGAAATTCTGAAGGGAGATCACCGAGAGCTAGGCAGAAATTTAAAAAGGAGGTCCTCAAGAGTAGTAATATCTGGAGTACTACTGGTGCTACAAGCAAGTGAGGGCAGGTATAGGAGAATAGAGCAGATGAATGCAAGGTTGAGGAGCTGGTGTATGGGGGAGGGGTTCACATTATTGGATCATTGGAATCTCTTTTGGGGTAGAAGTGACCTGCACAAGAAGGACAGATTGCACTTAAATTGGAAGGGGACTAAGATACTGGCAGGGAGATTTGCTAGAGCTGCTCGGGAAGTTTTAAACTAGTAAGGTGGGAGGATGGAACCCAGGAAGATAGTGAGGAAAGAGATCAACCTGAGACTGGTACAGTTGAGAACAGAAGTGAGTCAAACAGTCAGGGCAGGCAGGGACAAGGGAGGACTAATAAATTAAACTGCATTTATTTCAATGTAAGGGGCCTAACTGGGAAGGCAGATGAACTCAGGGCATGGTTAGGAACATGGGACTGGGATATCATATCAATTCCAGAAACAAAGCTCAGGAATGGGCAGGACTGGCAGCTTAATGTTCCAGGATACAAATGCTACAGGAAAGATAGAAAGGGAGGCAAGAGAGGAGGGAGAATGGCATTTTTGATAAGGGATAGCTTACAGCTGTACTAAGGGAGGATATTCCTGGAAATACATCCAGGGAAGTTATTTAGGTGGAACTGAGAAATAAGAAAGGGATGATCACCTTATTGGGATTGTATTATAGACCCCCCAATAGTCAGAGGGAAATTGAGAAACAAACTTGTAAGGAGATCTCAGCTATCTGTAAGAATAATAGAGTAGTTATGGTAAGGGATTTTAACTTTCCAAACATCGACTGGGACTGCCATAGTGTTAAAGGTTTAGATGGACAGGAATTTCTTAAGTGTGTACAAGACAATTTTCTGACTCAGTATGTGGATGTACCTACTAGAGAAGGTGGAAAACATGACCTACTCTTGGGAAATAAAGGCAGGGCAGGTGACTGAGGTGTCAGTGGGGGAGCAGTTTGGGGCCAGCGACCATAATTCTATTTGTTTTAAAATAGTTATGGAAAAGGATAGACCAGATCTAAAAGTTGAAGTTCTAAATTGGAGAAAGGCCAATTTTGACGGTATTAGGCAAGAACTTTCAAAAGCTGATTGGAGGCAGATGTTCGCAGGTAAAGGGATGGCTGGAAAATGGGAAGCCTACAGAAATGAGATAACAAGAATCCAGAGAAAGTGTATTCCTGTTAGGATGAAAGGAAAGGCTGGTAGGTATAGGGAATACTGGTTGACTAAAGAAATGGAGGGTTTGGTTAAGCAAAAAAAGGAAACATGTAAGGTATAGACAGGATAGATCGAATGAATTCTTAGAAGAGTATAAAGGAAGTAGGAGTATACTTAAGAGGGAAATCAGGAGGGCAAAAAGGGGACATGAGATAGCTTTGGCAAATAGAATTAAGGAGAATCCAAAGAGGTTTTACAAATACATTAAGGACAAAAAAGGTAACTAGGGAGAGAATAGGGTCCCTCAAAGATCAGCAAGGCGGCCTTTGTGTGGAGCTGCAGAAAATGGGGGAGTTACTAAATTAGTATTTTGCATCAGTACCTTTGAGTCAGTTCTGTATCCAAATGGCTAGTGCTCCCTGTATTCCGTGAGATCTAATTAGTCTCCCATGGGGAACCTTGTCGAACGCCTTACTGAAGTCCATATAGATCACATCTCTGCCCTCATCAATCCTCTTTGTTACTTCCTCAAAAAACTCAATCAAGTTTGTGAGACATGATTTCCCACAAGCCATGTTGACTACCTGAATCAGTCCTCGCCTTTCCAAATATATGTACATCCTGTCCTTTAGGATTCCCTCCAACAACTCACCCACCACTGACGTCAGGCTCACCGGTCTATAGTTCCCTGGCTTGTCCTTACCATCCTTCTTAAACACTGACACCACGTTAGCCAACCTCCAGTCTTCCGGCACCTCACCTGTGACTATCGATGATACAAATATCTCAGCAAGAGGCCCAGCAATCACTTCCCTAGCTTCCCACAGAGTTCTAGGGTACAGCTGATCAGGTCCTGAGGATTTATCCACTTTTATGCATTTCAAGACATCCAGCACTTCCTCCTCTGTAATAGGGAGATTTTGCAAGATGTCACCATCTATTTCCCTACAGTCTATACCTTCCATCTCCTTTTCAGGGTTGTTTTCAGACTTGAGGCCTGTGACCAGCGGAGTGCCACAAGGATCAGTGCTGAGTCCTCTACTTTTTGTCATTTACTTAAATGATTTTGATGCGAGCATAAGAGGTACAGTTAGTAAGTTTGCAGATGACACCAAAATTGGAGGTGTAGTGGACAGTGAAAAGGGTTACCTCAGATTACAACAGGATCTTGATCAGATGTGCCAATGGGCTGAGAAGTGGCAGATGGAGTTTAATTTGGATAAATGCGAGATGCTGCATTTTGGGAAAGCAAATCTTAGCAGGACTTATACTCTTAATGGTAAGGTCCTAGGTAGTGTTGTTGAACAAAGAGACCTTGGAGTGCAGATTCATAGCTCCTTGAAAGTGGAGTCGCAGGTAGATAGGATAGTGAAGGCAGCATTTGGTATGCTTTCCTTTATTGATCAGAGTATTGAGTACAGGAGTTGGCAGGTCATGTTACAGCTGTACAGGACATTGGTTAGGCCACTGTTGGAATATTCTGGTCTCCTTCCTATCGGAAAGATGTTGTGAAATTGAAAGGGTTCAGAAAGGATTTACAAGGATGTTGCCAGGATTGGAGGATTTGAGCTATAAGGAGAGCCTGAATAGGCTGGGGCTGTTAGGGGTTTACAAAATTATGCAGGGCATGGATCGCGTAAAGAGGCAAAGTCTTTTCCCTGGGGTGGGCGAGTCCAGAACTAGAGGGCATAGGTTTAGGGTGAGAGGGGAAATATATAAAAGAGACCTTCAGGGCAACTTATGGGCCGGGTGCTGGCAGGTGGGACTAGATTGGGTTGGGATAACTGGTCGGCATGGATGATTTGGACTGAAGGGTCTGTTTCCATGCTGTACATCTCTATTACTCTATATTGTGAACTTGCATTCTTAAGTGATTCCTATTCAGTAAACCAGAGTTATCTTACTCAAATTTTAACACTGGCAGTACCATTTACTATAATAGTAACAAGTGAAAGGGAAGATTATCACTATTCAAACATTCCTATTACTACTTTTTCCCAAACATGAACAGTAGATCTCAAATTCTTGGTCAAGATGGTACAAAAACACAAGTCATTGTGACAATGGGGTCCAAAACAAGATAATATCGAAAACTGGAACTAATCATCACCATTCATATCTCATCAAAAGTTATATAATTTTCTCTTTTGATATTGAGTTTAACTCAGGCTTTTTTTTGTGCAGACAAGCAAAATCAGGTATTGTAAAGAGTGGTAGTGTTTAGCATAGTCTTTTGTGCCCACTTAAGGGATCCATGGGTAAAAAATATTGAACAGAATTATTTTAAAACAAGACAAGCTTCTGTTAGGGAGGAAAATACCATTTGGAAATGAACAGCATTGTTTCTATATATTCATCCTTCAACTTGTTCTGAGATGATCCTCAAAATGGGTATGAAAAAAATTACTTAAAACAAAATTGTACGAATTTCAATTCTTTATTTTACGACAGATTTTAACATCTAAAAAATTTATGAAGGGCACTGCAGGACCACACATTGATTTGTGTTGAATATAGTGTCATTGAATCACAGAAATGTACAGCATGGAAACAGACCCTTCAGTCCAACTCTAACCTAATCTTGTCCCATTTGCCAGCACTTGGCCCATATCCCTCTAAATCCTTTCTATTCATATATCTATCCAGATGCCTTTTAAATGTTGTAATGGTTCCAGCCTGCACCACCTGCTCTGGCAGCTCATTCCATACATACGCCACACTCTGCATGAAAAAGTTGCCCCTTCGGTCTCTTTTATATCTTTCCCCTCTCACTCTAAACCTATGCCCTGTAGTTCTGGACTCCCTCACCCCAGGGAAAAGACTTTGTCTATTTATCCTCTCCATGCCCCTCATGATTTTATAAATCTCTACAGTGTTACCCCTCAGCCTCCGAAGCTCTCAGAAAGCAGCCTCAGCCTATTCAGCCTCTCCTGTTGTTCAAATGCTCCAACCTTGGCAACATCCTTATCAATCTTTTCTGAACCTTTCACGCTTCACAACATCATCTTGATAGGAGGGAGACCAGAATTGCACACCATATTCCAAAGGTGGCCTAACCAATGTCCTTACAGCTACAACATGACCTCCCAACTCCTATACTCAGTGCTCTGTCCAACAAAGGAAAACATACCAAATGTCTTCTTCATTATCCTATTACGGGTGGCACGGTAGCTCAGTGGTTAGCACTGCTGCTTCATAGCTCCAGGGTCCCAGGTTCGATCCCAGCCTTGGGTGACTGTCTATGTGGAGTTTGCACATTCTCCCAGCGTCTGTGTGGTTTTCTTCCGGGTGCTCTGGTTTCCTCCTACAGTACAAAAATGTGTATTGGCCATGTTAAATTGCCCATAGTGCTAGGTACATTAGTCAGTGGGAAATGGGTCTGGGTGGGTTACTCTTCAGAGGGGTTGGTGTGGACTAGTTGGGCCGAAGGGTCTGTCTGTCTGTCCACTTTCAAGGAACTCTGAACCTACACTATAAGATCTTTGTTCAGCAACAGATTTTTAGATATTAAAAATTAAGTGATTTAAGGAATTGCAGAGAATTGTATCAAGACAAAATCAGCCATTTAGATAAATGGTGAAACAAGATGAATAAGCTATGCCAGCTTCTGTTTCATATGTTGCTATCTTATAATAAGCAACAAATAAGCATTAAAGTCAAACTTGTGATCTCATTTATATCGTCATATGTAAAGTACAGAAGTTATATTATCATAAAGGTGGGGATCATTCATTTAACAATTGACCAAAATTGTTGTTTCACAATGTTTTGCATACGTGGGCTATTTTTATTCAAGCATCAAGTTGGCATAAACTGCCAAATTTCCAAGTTGCGCAAATTAATACAAAGATTTCCATCCTTAACAGGGAGGTGGTAGTGGTAATGTTACTGGACCAATCATTCAGAACTCAGGTGGTTTAACAACAAAATTTAGCATGTCCATAAAGACCCTCACCAACTTTTACAGAAGCACCATCGAAAGCATACTGTCCAGTTGCATAATGGCCTAGAACGGCAACTGCTCTGCCCAGGACGGTAAGAAACTACAGAAGGTTGTGTGTATAGCTAAGACTATCACAGAAGCTAACCTCCCAGCCATGGAACCCATTTATGTCTCTCGTTGCTGCAAAAAGGCTGCCAGCTTCAAAGATCCCTCCCACCCAAGTAATGGTCTCCTATAACCTCTTCCAACAGGCCGAAGATACAGGAGCTTGAACACAAGCATCAATAGTTTCAAGAACAGCTGCTTCTCCGCCATTATTAGACTGATAATTGAACACTGCAACTTTAAATAATGTTGATCTTGATCTTACTCCTGACATATCCCATGCGATGTAACCTGTATGGCTCAGTCTGTCCAAATTTTTTTTAACCCTATGTCCTTGTTTATTATGGTCTGCCTGTACTTTTCACTGTACTTGAGTGCATGTGACAATAAATCAAAAATTAATCCATAACCAAAGTTAGTAATCAAAAGAAGTAACACTTTGGGGGCATGGGTTCTGATCCAGTTCGGGCAGAATTTGAATTTTTGTTCAATGAGTATAATGTCACTAGGAAGGTCTGAGGAAAAGAGGAATCTTCGAGTGCTTGTCCACAAACTTCTGAAGACAACAAGACAACATTCAGAACACTTGCCTTGATAAGTCTATGCATAAATAAGAGAAGGGAAGTTATATTGGAGCTGTCCAAGATTTGGTTAGCCCACAGTTGGAGTACTGGAGTACTTTCTATTGTGTAGTTCAAGTCACTGCATGATAGAACGAATGCAACTGCACTGGATGGAACACAGAAGAGGTTCATCAGCTTATTGCGTGGGTTGGAGCATTTCAACTATAAAGATGTTAAATAATCTTGGATGGTTTTCTTTGGAGCAAAGAACATGAGAAATGTATAAGATTGAGGACCATAGAGAGGATGGATAGAAAGGATTGAAGGGTCAAATAACATGGGAACTTATATTTAAATGTGAAAGGCAGGAGGGATTTGAGGAAAATCTTTTTCACCCAGAGAACGTTGGGGACTTAGAATATACTGCCTAGGAGGGTAGTCAAGGTGAGCAATCTTACATCCTTTAAAAATGCATTGAATAAGTGTTTGAACCATTTTAATATTCAAGGATATGGACCTATTATTACCGGACAGTGGGGTAAGTGCAGATTTAGCATGGGTTTGGCAATTCAATAGGCCATGGGCCTTTGTACTGTATGATTCTAAAAAAGTAATATTTTCAGGAAATGTACTCATCATTTTATGTTGCAATCTGATTAGCATAGAATTAGCAGAGACTGAGCCAGGTTTTATTCATTTCTATAATTGAATCTGTTTTGCCATCCTAATAAAACTTATTGAAATCATATTGTTTTATGGATTAAAGTAATTCAGTTAATTACAAAAAGGGATGAGCTCTTTAAAAAAATCTCATTTATCCAAATTTAACTTAAGAGAAATTGCAGGTTAAATTTCTCTGAAAATCAGGTATGACGAGGATGGATATTGGATACTTGCCCAGTTCATTGAAAGCCCATTTGTGATAATTATCTCTAACTAAAATGATGATGGTCCCATTTTTAAACACCCTTCCACTTAGTTCTTGGCACATTCTATGCCCAGACAAAAGTGAGGACTGCAGATGCTGGAGATCAGAGTCAAGATTGGAGTGGTGCTGGAAAAGCACAGCAGGTCAGGCAACATCCGAGGAGCAGGAAAATCGACATATCAGGCAAAAGCCCTTCATCAGGAATGAAGGCAGGGAGCCTCCGGGGTGGAGAGATAAATGGGAGGAGGGTGGGGCTGGGGAGAAGGTAGCCAAGAATACAATAGTTGGATAGAGGTAGGGATGAAGATGATAGGTCAGAGAGGAGGGTGGAGTGGATATTTGGGAAGGAAGATTGGCAGGTAGGACAGGGGGGGTGAGTGGAGGGAAAATGAGGAAACTGGTTAAGTCCACATTCTATGCCTATACAAGCCAGTGTTGTCTGTTAAATGATTTGATTAGATTCCCTACAGTGTGGAAACAGGCCATTCAGCCCAACAAGTCCACACTGACCCTCCAAAGAGTAACCCACCCAGACCCATTCTACTACCCAATATTTACCCCTGACGTGGCAATTTAGCCTGGCCAATTCACCTGACTTGCACATCTTGTGTGTTGTGGGAGGAAACCCATGCAGACACGGGGAGAATGTGCAAACTCCACACAGACAGTTGCCCAAGGTGGGAATCGAACCAAAGTCCCTGGCACTGTGAGGCAGCAGTGCTAACCACCGAGCCACCGTGCCACCCATTGAGTCACCATGTCGTCTGGTGGCATTGCAAGATGACAGACAATATAAAGGCCCAGCAGGAGCCCAAAGGAGTCGAATGATTCATTTGTTGACAAATGCTTCAGAATTTTTAAATAATTCATTCACATGCAGGCCAGATCAGATAAGATGCTGGATTCCTTTCCCCAAGCCACAGTGATATCAACTGGGTTTAATGATAATGGTTAAATGGTTGTAATTAGTTTAACTTTAAACTTAATTCAGTTTTCACTACCACAGTGGAATTTGAAACAACTACACCCAGAACATTTTCCTTGGACTCTGGATTATGGCCCCAGTAACATTACCACTATGCCATCCCCCCTCATTTTATAATCATTCACAATTTAAAACTTTGGAGCTCTTCAGCTCCATTCTTATAAAAGTATTATTTGATTTTCCTACTGAAAACATTCTTGTATTTTGACAGATTATGTTCACTGGCAACTAAATGTTAAACTGAAGGGTTAGTAATCACTAATTATTTACTCTGCACTCAACCCAAGGTAAGAACATCAAGGAACAATCCCAAACAGATTGAAAGCTGCAACATGCACAGCCTCTAATCAACAGAACTAATGTGTGCTGGGAACAACAGGGACAATCAGAAATTATTTCATAATTGATTCTATCAGCTAACTGTAACTGATTGCAATTTCCCAGGAGCATAACCTCGAAACTGGGGACTGACTGGCTGAAGGGCCAATTGCAATATTCTTACACTCCAAGAGTAGCCTGCAATGCTTTTGGTAAAATTGCTATTTAACTTGTGTCAATGCAAGGTGAACTGACACTCTGATGCCAGATATTCTCCAGAAGGTTATTTATACTTTTCAAATGTTGGGCACTTCTACTAATTCATGCATTAAAAGAAAACTTCCCAAGCATTTGTCAGTGAGGTGAACAAAGACAGAATTCAATTTGTAGTCCAACTCTATTTTATTAACAAAATACTCCTGAAAAAACACGATGGGAAACATTTTCAAAATTTCCACCTAATATTTACTCGATAGATTGCATGGATCGGTTGGAGAGGCAGTTAGAGGCAAGGAGGAATTTACAAGAGCTGGGGGCGTGATGGATGGCATTTATAGGAAGGGAGAAAAGCCACAGATGCAATCAGGTAGATGGGTTAACTCCAGGAAAGGTAGGCAGGTAGTGTAGGAGGAGTCTCTCCTGTGGCTATCCCCTTTTCAAACAAGTACGCTGTTTTGGAAAATGTAGTGTGATGGAATCTCAGGGGAATGTAGCACAAACAGCCAAGTTTCTAGTACCGAGAATGGCTCCAATGCAATGAGGGATAGGTCGGGTTCCACGTGATTGATTGTGACGGGATTCTCTAGTCAAATGTTTGAGCCAGCAATGAAAATCAGAAGGGTGTGTTGCTTTTTTGGTGCCAGGATCAAGCATATCTCAGAGACAGTAGTGAATGTTCTCAAAGGATGAGATTCCGAAGGGAGAATATAGAAAGTTAGGCATAAATTTTAAAAGGAGGTCCTCTAGGGTAGTAATATCTGGATTACTCTTGGTGCTATGAGCTGGTGAGGGTAGAAATAGAAGGATAGAGCACATGAATGTATTGCTGAGGAGCTGGTGCAGGGGAGAAGGGTTCACATTTTTGGATCATTGGAATCTCTTCTGGGGTAGAAGTGACTGTTCAAGGATGGATTGTCCAGGATTCTTTTAAGGTGCATCTGTCCAGGTGGAGAGCAGCGGGGTACAGATGCTTAGGAATTGGGTGATAGGTTTAGACAGTAGATTTGAATCTGCTCAGGCTTGGAGGGCTGAAGGGCCTGTTCTAGGGTTGTAAATTTTCTTTGTTCTTTGTACTTGAATTGGAAGGGGACTAATATACTAGCAGGGAAATTTGCTAGAGCTGCTCAGGAGGATTTAAACTAGTAAGGTGGTGGGGGTGAGGGTGGGAGAGGGTGAGGTGGGACCCAGGGAAATAGTGAGGAAAGAGATCAATCAGACTGGTACAGTTGGGAAAAGGAGCAAATAAACAGGGCAGGCAGGAACAACGCAGAGAACAAGGTAGGACTGATAAATTAAACTGCATTTATTTCGATGCAAGACACCTAACAGGAAAGGCAGATGAACTCAGAACATGGTTAGGAACATGGGACTGGGATATCATAGCAATTAGAGAGACGTGGCTCAGGGAGGGACAGGACTGGCAGCTTCATGATCCAGGATACAAATGGAATAGGAAGGATAGAAGGGAGGGAGCAAGAGAGGAGGGGGAATGGGATTAGGACCATTCGGCGCAGCCATTTTGAAGCGAGCGGTTTGGCGCAGCCTATTTTGCCGCAGACCCATTTAGGCACAGATATATGGTAGTCATCAATGAAAATAAACATAATAGTAGAATTACTAAATGTGTAGTTTCCAGTAGTTTGAAGTTGTTATTAAAATAACTAGTTATCAAAGAAAAACAACTGTAGAGGGAACTTTACAAGTGATTAACGAGTGCCTAGAAAATATGTCGGAAGCTTGCCAAGGAACGATGCCTAACAACAGAGCGCTGAAGAAAATGGTTCATAGGACAAGGAAAGAAATTGCTGCTTACCCAGTAAATCCAAGAAATTTAGAAGCACTTGTAATTCCAGATAGCTTTAAAACATATTCTGTTAAAGAATATAATGAAGAACAATTTTTACTAGCCGACAGCGGTAGCACCACCTGCAGAATTCTTATATTTGGAAGAAAAAGGAATGCCAAGTTTCTGAAACAAATCAAGAAAGTTATATATTGATGGAACATTAAAAATTTCCCCACCTCTATTTTCACAAGTTTATGTTATTTTAGGGTAAATACATAAAGGTGTGTTCTGACTGTTGTATGCTTTACTCCCAAATAAGTTACGAACAACATATGATAAATTATTTGAAATGGTTCTAAAAATACAGCCTGAATGCCGCCCTGACATTATCAACTGTGACTTTTAACTGGTACATCTCGTAGCAGAGCATGATATTCCGCTGAAATTAAAGAAATTCAGGGAATTTAATGGGTTATATTTTCTTTTTTTTTAGAAATTTTGAGGAACCATGGTTAGGAGTGGACTAATCACAGACTAAATGCAATGATACACAAATAACTGCAAACTACTGGAAGCTACCCATTAAATAATTCTACTATTACGTTGTTCTTCTTTGATGACTAGTTATCTTAATGATAATGACAAACTACTGGAAACTAACCTGTTTAATAATTCTACTATTATGTTGATTTTCGTTGAAGACTACCGTATATCTGTGCCAAAATAGTTCTGTGCCTAAATGGGTCTGTGGCAAAATAGGCTGTGCCAAACAGGCCCCGCCAAATCACTCGCGCCAAAACGGCTGCGCCAAATGGTCCTATTCTGGGGGGAGTGGCATTTTGATAATGGATAACATTATAGTTGTATTTAGAGTGGATATTCCTGGAATAAATCAAGCGAAGTTATTTGGGTGGAACTGAGAAATAAGAAGGAGATAGTTACCTTATTGGGATTGATTTATCGACCCCCTATAATCAGCGGGAAATTGAGAAACAAATTTGTAAGGAAATTACAGATACCTGTAAGAATAGTAGGGTGGTTATGGTAGGGAATTTTAACATTTTAAACACAGACTGGGACTGCCATATTGTTAAGGGTTTAGATGGACGGGAATTTAAGTGGGTACAAGAAACTTTTCTGACTCACTTCATGGGTGTACCTACGAGAGAATGTGCAAAGCTTGACGTACTCTTGGGGAATAAGGCAGGGCAGGTGACTGAGATGTCAGTGAGGGGAGCACTTTGGGGCCAGCGACCATAATTCTACTAGATTTAAAACAGAGATGGAAAAGGATAGACCGGATCGAAAAGCTAAAGTTCTAAATTAGAGGAAGGTCAATTTTGACAGTATGAGGCAAGAATGTTCAAACGTTGATTGGGGGCAGATGTTCGCAGGTAAAGAGACAGCTGGAAAATGGGAAGCCTTCAGAAATGAGATAATGGGAGTCCAGAGACAGTATATTCTTGTTCAGGTGAAAGGAAAGGCTGGTATGTGTAGGAATGCTGGATGACTAAAGAAATTGAGGGTTTGGTTAAGAGAAAGAAGAAAGTATATGTCAGGTACAGCCAGCAGAGATCGAGAGAATCCTTAGAAGAGTATAAAGGTAGTAGGAGTATACTTAACAGGGAAATCAGGAGGGCAAAAAGGGGACTTGAGATAGGTTTGGCAAATAGGGTTAAGAAGAATCCAAAGAGATTTTATAAATATATTATGGACAAAAGGGTAACTAGGGAGAGCATAGGGCACCTCAAAGATCAACAAGCCAATCCTTGTGGAGTTGTAGGAGATGGGAGAGATACTAAATGAGTATTTTGCATCAGTGTTTAGTATGGAGAAGGACATGGAAAATACAGAATGTGGGGAAATGGATGGTGACATCTTGAAAAATGTCCATATTACAGAGGTGATGGTGATGCTGGATGTCTTGAAACACAAAAGTGGAAAATACCCAGGACCTGATTAGGTATATCCTAGAACTATGTGGGAAGCTAGGAAAGTGATTGCTGGGCCTTTTGCCAAGATATTTGTATCATTGATAGGTGATGTGCTGCAAGACTGTCGGTTGCCGAACGTGGTGCTACTATTTGAGAAAAGTGGGAAGAAAAAGCCAGGGAACTATAAACCTGTGAACCTGACGTCAGTGGTGGGCAAGTCGTTGGAGGAAATCCTGAGGGACAGGATTTACATGTATTTGGAAAAGCAAGGACTGATTAGGGATAATGGCATTGTGTGTGGGAAATCATGTCCCACAAATGTGATTGAGTTTTTTGAAGATTTAATGAAGAAGATTGATGAGGGCAGAGTGTTGGACAGGATGTATTTGGACTTCAGTAAAAAGGTTCCTCATGGGAGACTGGTGAGCAAGATTATCTCATGGAATACAGGTAAAATTAGCTATTTGAATATAGAACTGGCTCACAGGTAGAAGACAGAGGATGATGGTGGAGGGTTGCTTTTCAGACTGGAGGCCTGTGACCAGTGGAGTGCCACAAGGATTGGTGCTGGGTCCACTGCTTTTTTGTGATTTATACAAATGGTTTGGATGAGAACATGGGATGTATAATTTGTAAGTTTGCAGATGACACCAAAATTGGACGTGTAATGGGCAGCGAAGGTTACCTCCGAGGACAACAGGACCTTGATCAAATGGGCCAATGGGCTGAGGAGTGGCAGATGGAGTTTAATTTAGATAAATGTGAGGTGCTGCATTTTGGAAAGGTAAATCAGAGCAGGACTTGTACACTTAACGGTAAGGTCCTGGGGACTATTGTTGAACCTTGGAGTGCAGGTTCATAGCACCTTGAAAGTAGAGTTGCTGGTAGATAGGATAGTGAAGGAGGCATATAGTATGCTTTCCTTTACTGGTCAGAGCTTTGAGTATAGGAGTTGGGAGATCATGTTGTCGCTGTACAGGACATTGGTTAGGCCACTTTTGAAATATTGCACGCAATTCTGGTCTCCCTCCTATTGGAAGGATGTTGTGAAACTTGAAAAGGTTCAAAAAAACATTTATTAGCATATTGCTAGGGTTGGGGGTTTTGAGTTGGGGTTTTTATAAGAATAGGCTGAGGCTGTTTTCCCTGGAGTGTCCCCATACTCATAGTGGATTCTATTGTAAGGGTAGGCAGTGCTGTGGCTGAAAACGGGACTCCTGGATGGTATGTTGCCTCCCAAGTGCTCGGGTCAGGGAAGTCACCAATCAGCTGCAGAACATTCTGAAAGGGGAGGGCGAACAGCCAGTTATCATTGTGCACAAAGTAAAATGACATAAGTAAAAAAATGAGATGAGGTCCTGAAAGCAGAATTCAGGGAGCGAGGAGAGAAGTTAAAGAGGAGGACCTCAAAGATAGTTATCTCAGGATTGCTACCAGTGCCGTGTGCAAACCAGGGTAGAAATGAAAGATTAGGCAGGATGAACACGTGGCTTGAGGGATGGTGTAGGAGGGAGGGGTTCAGATTTGTGGGACATTGGGAATGCTTCTGGGGAAGATGGGACTATTACAAATTGGATGGTCTTCACCTGAACCAGACTGGAATTAATTGGGAGGGTGGGATTTGCTACGGCTGTTGGGAAGGTTTTAAACTAATGTAGCAGGGGGCTGGGAACCAGAAGAGAAGACTACTAGACAGTGATATGGAAACTGGAGACTGTAAGGATCATGAAGTTAGCATTACCAAGGGGAAGAGTAGGCAGAGAGCAGATGAACACAAAAGAACTGGTGGCCTGAAGTGTGTATACTTTAATGCAAGGAGTATAGTGTGTAAGGCAGATGAACGTAAGGTTTGGATTGGTGCCTGGGAGTATAACATTATTGCAATCACAGAGACTTGGTTGAAGGAAGGGTATGAATGGCAACTAAATGTTTCAGGATATACATGCTTCAGACAGGACAGGGAGGGAAGTAAAAAGCAGAGAGGAATTGCATTGCTGGTCAGGGATGATATCACAGCTATGCTAAAGGTGAACACTACGGAGGCCTTGAGTATTATGGGTGGAGCTGAGAAATAAGAAGGGTGCAGTTACATTAGTGTGATCGTATTATAGGCCTCCCAACAGTGAGCGTGAGGTAGAAGAAGAAATAGGTTAACAGATTATGGAAAGATTTGGAGGCAACAGGGCGGTGGTGATGGGAGATTTTAATTTTCCCAACATTGCCTGGGATACACTTAGTGTCAGAGGTCTGGATGGGGCAGAATTTGTAAGGAGCATCCAGGAAAGTTTGAGAGTAGTATGTCGATAGTCCAGCATATTGGACCTAGTGTTGGGGAATGAGCCAGGCCATGTGGTAGAAGTTGCAGTGGGGGATTTCTTTGGGAATAGTGACCACAATTCTGTAAGCTTTAGAATACTCGTAGACAAATATGAGAGTGGTACTAAGAGATGACTACTAAACTGGAACAAGGCCAATTATATCAAATTTAGGCAGGGATTGGGAAATGTGGACTGGACACAGCTATTTGAAGGAAAATCCATATGTTTGGGACGCTTTCAAAGATAGGTTGAAGATAGTGCAGGATAGGCATGTCCCTTTGAAAACAAGGGATAGGAATGGCAAGATTTGTGAACTGTGGATGACAGGAGAAATCGTGTGACTAGCCAAGAGGAAAAGGGAAGCGTAAATAAGGTCTAGGCAGCTAAGAACAGAATGGGCCTTGGAGGAATACAGAAGAGTAAGTCCAATCTTAAACGAAGAATCAAGTAGGCTAAAAGGGATCATAAAATAACTTTAGTGAGCAGAATTAAGGAGAATCCAAAGGCCTTTTATTCTTATATAAGAAGCAAGTGGGTAACTAGAGAAAGGGTTCATTCATTAAAGGAAGGTTATGTCTCAAACCTGAGAAAGTGGATGAGATTCTCAATGATTACTTTGCAACAGTGTTCACTGAGGAATGGGAGGTGATGAATGCTGAAATTAGAGATAGAAGTTGTTTACTCTGGATCATGTTAACATAAGGCAAGAGGAGGAGTTGAGTTAGGAGGATATTAAGGTTGACAAATCCCCAGGACTGGATGGGATCTAACCCAGGTTGCTTAGGGAGGTGAGAGAGGAAATAGCTGTGGCCCTAACAGATATCTTTGTATCATGCTTAAACATAGGTGAAGTGCCGGAGGACTGGACAGTTGCTCATGTTGTCCCCCCTGTACAAGAAGGGTAGTGGGGATATTCTGGGTAACTAAAGACCAGTTAGCCTGATGTCAGTGGTGGGAAAGTTGCTGGAGAAGGTACTGAGGGATAAAATCTATCCATATTTGGAAAAGAATGGGCTTATCAGTGATACGCAACATGGTTTTATACGGTGTAGAACATGTCTTACCAATGTAATAGAGTTCTTTGAGGAAGTGACCAAGTTGATAGATGAAGGAAGGGTTGTAGATGTCATATACATTGGCTTTAGTGGGGCATTTGATGAGATTCCCCATGGTAAACTATTAGAGAAAGTGAAGTCACATGGTGTGCAGGGTGTTCTAGCTAGGTGGATAAAGAACTGGTTGAGCAATAGGAGACAGAGAGTAGTAGTTGAAGGGAATTTCTCAAAATGGAGAAAGGTGACTACTGGTGTTCCTCAGGGATCAGTGCTGGGGCCAGTGTTGTTTGTAATATACATAAATGATCTGGAAGAGAGCATTGTTGGTCTGATCAGTAAGTTTACAGATGACACGAGGATTGGTGGAGTAGCAGAAAGCACAGGGGACTGTCAAAGAATACAGGAGAATATAGATAGATTGGAGAGTTGGGCGGAGAAGTGGCAGATGGAGTTCAATCCAGACAAATGTGAGGTGATGCATTTTGGGAAGTCTAATTCCAAAGCGAACTATACTGTAAACAGAAGAGCCTTGGGAAATGTTGATGAACAGAGAGATCTGGGAGTTCATGTTCATTGTACCCTGAAGGTTGCTGCACAGGTGGATAGAGTGATTAAGAAGGCATATGAAATGCTTACATTCATTGGACGGAGTATTGAGCATAAGACCTGGCAGTTCATGTTAAAATTGTACAAGAAAATGGTTCAGCCCCATTTAGAATACTGTGTACAGTTCTGGTCGCTACATTACCAAAAGGATGTGGATGCTTTGGAGAGGGTGCAGAGAAAGTTTGAGGATGTGGGCGGTGGGAGTCCAGAACAAGAGGGCTAGGTAGGCTGAGAAGGGAAAAATTTAAAAGGAATCTCAGGAGCAACGTTATTCATTTAGCGGGTCATGTGTGTATGGAATGAGCTGCCAGAGGAAGTGGTGGATGCTGGTAAAATTATGACATTTAAAAAAGGCATCTGGATGGGTATATGAATAGGAAGGATTGAGAAGGATATGGGCCATGTGCTGGCAAATGGGACTAGCTTAGGTTTGGATATCTAGTCGGCATTGATGAGTTGGACCAAAGGGTCTGTTTTCTTGCTGTACATCTCAATGGCTCTATGACTGTTTTCCTCTATCCATCCGAGAATGGATATTGCTTACAAACAACCCACATGTTTGAGCTGGCCCATTGAAATCTCCTTCCTCTCTTAGAGGGCTGGCTCTCTTCCTCGAAAAACTGTCATGATGGTCTCTTCCTGAGTTGTCATACAGTCTCTTGTCAAGACAAGTTGGCTTCCACGTGTGCATTTTTAATCCTCCTTGCAACAGGTATTCCAGAATGTTCTGTGTCCTTTGAACCATGTGACCCTGTTGGCCACTGAGGTGGGTTCAAGTCATCCAACTGGGCTGTGCTAACACCCTTTACGGTTGTGCTGCCAGGCGTAAAGTGCACATAAGTCAACATACCAGAAACCTCCGATCAAGATTTGTCCAATCCACAACCTTCAGGCTGGTTGTAATTGATTTCCCTTGAACTGTAACCTCTGATTTCAGTTTTTACTGTTGTCTATAGCTGAAGGCTGCTGACTGTAGTTTAGTCTGCTCAATTTTCTGTCAAATCCAATTTCACTGGCCAAGGGTCAATTTAGAATATCCATTTTAGGGGATGTGGCCAGTTGACCACATAAAGACGTAGGCATATTGCCATTGCTCCCCAAACTTGAACTCCACACCATTAAATACCACCCCTTTTATCTGCCACAGGAATTTACCACTGCTATACTAACTGCTGTGTACATACCACCAAGATTGAGGAAGCTTTGGATGTGCTGTACTCCACTCCATCCTGGAGACGGAACACCCCAAGGCCCTGTTTATTGTAACTGGTGACTTCAATCAAGCCCATCTAAGGATGGTGTTGCTCAAGTTCTACCAAAACATTACCTGCCCCACCAAGGGTCCGAACATTTTAGACCATTACTGCACCACTGTGAAGGATGCCTATTGCTCCATCCCTCCCCTCATTCCGGGAACTCCGACCACAATGCCATGCTTCTTCTCCCAGCTGATAGGCAAAAGCTCAAGCAGGAGATCCCCTTCGTGGATATAGGTACAGTGCTGGTCGAAGGAGATAGAGAATCTGGAATCGGCTGATTAGGCCATGTTCAAACAGTCCACAGGTACCTTGAACGAGTATGGCTCCACCGTCACAGACTTTATCAGCAAGTGTGTGGAGGACTGCATACCAAGAAAGTCAGTCCGAGTGTTCCCCAACAGGAAACCCTGGATGAATTAGGAAATACAGAACCTGCTAAAAACCAGGCATGAGGCCTGAAGATCAAGAGACCCACCCAATTATAAGGAATCCAAGTATGACCTTCGCAGAGCCATTAAGACAGCCATTACCAGTCTAAACTAGAAACCCAGACACTTCTGGTGACTATGGTAAGGACTGAATGACATTACAGGTTCTAAAAAGAGTAAGTGCAAGAAACCAGACGATGACATATCCCTCCCAGATCATCTCAACACCTTCTATTCTCACTTTGAGCAGAATTTTGGTGGAGAGGGAACACCTATTCCGACAAATCCTGATGAACTTATCCCAACAATCACTGCATCAGAGGTCAGATCAATTTTTCTTCGTGTGAATCGAATTGTGGGCGGCACGGTGGCACAGTGGTTAGCACTGTTGCCTCACAGTGCCAGAGACCCGAGTTCAATTCCCACCTCGGGCAACTACGTGTGGAGTTTGCACATTCCCCCCGTGTCTGCATGGGTTTCTTCCAGGTGCTCCGGTTTCCTCCCACAGTTCAAAGATGTGCAGATTAGGTGAACAGGCCATGCTAAATTGCCCGTAGTGTTAGATGAAGGGGTAAATGTAGGGGAATGGGTCTGGGTGGGTTGCTGTTCGGAGGGTCAGTGTGGACTAGTTGGGCTGACAGGCCTGTTTCCACACTAAGTAATCTAATTTAATCTAAAATGATGGGACCAGATGGAGTACCAGGCCATGCACTTCGAGCATGTGCAGATCAACCGGCAGAGGTTTTCTTGGACATCTTCAACCTCTCCCTGCAGGGAGAGGCCACATTCAGTGAAGACTGGGACAATATTTCATTGTCTCTGCCTGTTTTAAGAGGACCAACATCATCCTTGTGCCTAACTAAGAAGGCTCATGCAGCGTGTCTCAATGACTACCGCTCAGTGGCCCTAACCTTGGTGGTCATGAAATGCTTTGAAATCAACTCCAGCTTCCATATCAATCTTGATCCACGCCAATTTGCATATCAGACCAACAGATCCACATCAGATGCCATATCACGTGCCCTTCACTTCTCCCTAGAATATCTTGACACCAAGAACAGTTGCATAAGAATCTTACTCATTGACTACAGTTCACCCTTCAACACTATTATCCTCTCAAGACTGATTACTAAACTTAGTGATCTCGGAAAAAGCCCCACTCTCTGCAACTGGATCCTCAGTTTCCTGATCCACACGCCACATTCAGTGAAGACTGGGACAATATTTCATTGTCACTAACACTCACCACTGGAGCCGCCCAGAGGTGCGTACACAGCCTCCTACTGTACTCACTGTATACCCACGATTGCGTCACCAAACACCAGACTAATGCCATTTACAAGTTTGCTGATGACACCACCATAGTCAGTCGAATCTCAGATGGTGATGCAATAGATGGGAAGTGGAAGACCTAGAAAAATGGCGCACTGAGAACAACCTAGCTCTCAATGCCAGCAAAACCAAGGAATTCATTATTAATATATATATATGTTCATCCCGCCAAATATCAACAGCACAGAAGTGGAATGAGTGGAGAGTGTCAAGCGCCTGGGAGTGGTCATCCACAACAAGCTTTCTTGGACTTTTCATATGGACGCACTGGTTACAAAGGCCCAACATCTCTGCTTCCTCAGGCAGCTGAGGAAACTTGGCATGACGGTGAATACCCTTGCCAACTTTTATAGGTGCACCATTAAGAGCATTCTGTCCAGAGTATCACTACCTGGTATGGCCATTCTATTCAAGATCGGAGTCAGTTCCAGAGAGTGGTGAACTCATCCCAGACAATCACAAAGGCCAACCTCCCATCTATAGAATCCATCTACCAGGTCTGCTGTCAAGAAAAGGCTGCCAGCATTCTTAAAGATCCATCCCATCCTGGCAATGTTTCTCTCCAACCTCTACCATTGGGGACAAGGTACAGAAGCCTGAACACACATACCAGTCGGTTTCGTAACAGTTTCGACCCTACTGTTGTTAGAATACTGAATGGACTCTCAAACATTAACCAGTGCCTATGTTTTTGTTTTTTGCCACTGTTCACTTATTATTTACTCTCTGTGCTACTTAACTATGTGATCTACCTGTATTGCTCACAAGACAAAGTTTTTCACTGTGCCTTGGTACATGTGACAATAAATTTAATTCAGTTCAAAGCAATTCAATTAGAGACAGTCCAGAGAAGTATCATTATGTTCATCCCAGGTATAGGATCTTATGGATGACATATTGAGCCTTTACTTATTGTAGTTTAGAAGAATGAGGAGGGTGACCTCATTGAAAGATCCAAGATTCTTCATGGTTTGGCAGGGTATAGTATATATGGTGTGTAGGCCCAGAGTGAATAATCTCACCGAGGAGTCATCACCCATTGACAGACAAATAAGAAATTAGAGGGTGGTGAATCTGGATTTTTTTTAAACTGCAGAGTGCTGTAAAGGCTGGGTCATTGAATGTATTCAAGACTGAACAAGACATTTTCAAGCTGTAAGGGAAATTAAGGGTTATGGTGAAAAGGCAGGAAGATGGAGTTGAAGATTATCATATCAGCTACGATTTCATTGAAGAGTGGAACAGACTCAATAGACTAAATGCCTTGTTTCTACTCCCATGCCTTAATGGTATACATTTATTTATTCATTTTTGTGCGATGTGGGCATCACTGGTTGGCTAGCATTTATTACCCATCCCTAGTTGCCCTTGAGAAGGTGGTGGTGAACTGCCTTCTTGAACCTCTGCAGTCCACCTACCCTGGGTTGATCTACAATGCCATTAGGGATTGAATGCCATGATTTTGACCCAGCAAAAGTGAAGGAATGGTGATATCGTTCCAAGTCAGAATGGTGAGTGGCTTGGAGGGGAACCTTAGTGGTGGTATTCCCATATATCTGCTGCCCTTGTCCTTCTAGGTGGAAGTGGACATGAATTTGTAATTGGCTATCTAAGAATCTTGGTGAATTTATGTAGTACATCTTGTAAATAGTGCACACTGCTGCCACTAAGCATTGGTGAGCGAGGGAGTGAATTCTTATGGATGTGGTGCAAATCAAGCAAACTGCTTTGTCCTGGATGATGTCAAGCCTCTTGAGTGTTGTTTGGGCTACATTCATCTGGGCAAGTGGGGATTATTCAATCACGCACTTTGAGGAATCAGGAGATGAGTTACTAGCCACAGTATTTCTAACTTCTCACTTGCTCTTGTAATCACTGTGTTTATGTGGTGAGTCCGTAGAGATAACCCTCAGAATGTTGATAATGGTGGATTCAGTGATGATAACACTGAATCAGTGATGGTTTGATTGTCATAATAACTATACAACATAAGGTGCATGACAGGCTCACAGCTATGACACTCAAGTTGAATGTTCAACTTTTGAAGAAAATATCATTGACTTAAAATTACTCACTTCCAAAATGAAAATTCATTATTCTAATCTGTATTTGCAAACAAAATTTACACATGTTGAATTTATGCAGAGGTGGAATCTGATGCCTGAATGAAACCACACACCACGTGGCTACAACTGGAGGTAATTATATTTCAGGCTACAATCAACAATCTGCAATAACATTGTGGCTGGGCAAGGTAAATTAGAAAAATCAGCAGAACAATTTATCCACTGGATAAAGTACATTGATACATTTGAACATCTACAATGCTAGGCAATTTAGTCATTCCTTACTTGTTGGGAATGGAGCCTCATGATCACTACACAAATAGAGGGCAATGAGACCATGGCTGCCTGGGACCCCAATATTAGTACAGACTTGATGGGGAGAGGTATCAAGTAACCTTTCAGCCTAAAGTCTGTAATTCTATACAGACAGAGGCTTATAAAAACATTAACATTTGGATAGCAAGTGGCCAGCAACATGCTGTTTAACAACAGCCTGTGTTGCTAAAATCTGGTGAGTTAGGGCAAGATTGACTGAGGAAAGGAAGAGCTTCCCAATTTGGTTACAGACAGCAATGGAAAGATCTGGATAAAAATCTCACCTTGAGTAGTCATGAGGACAAGAGAAAAGACAATGATCATTACTCATAAAGCTGGTGTCTACAACCTAACTGGCTGACAGTTATTTTGCCACTTGTTCTTGAGCTAAACACCGCAGCTCAAAAGTAGAGGACATGCCTGTTATTGTTGATTGGCTAGACTAGTGAAGTCAAGTACTTTATTAATTTAGATAGGATCCGATATCTCCATGAAACCACCTGCAGTGTGGCTGCAACTGGAGGAAATTGTATTTCAGGTTGCAATCAAGCATCCATAAAATTCTGTAGTAATGCTGTTGCTTGGCAAGGTAAACCACACTACATGTGGTTTCATTCAGGCATCAGATTCCACCTTTGTATAAGTTCAACATGTGTAATTTTTGTTTGCAAATATTGATTAGAACACTGAATTTTCATTTTGGAAGAGAGTGTATACATATAGAACATAGAACATAGAACATAGAACAATACAGCACAGAACAGGCCCTTCGGCCCACGATATTGTGCCGAACTTCTAACCTAGATTAAGCACCCATCCATGTACCCATCCAAATGCCGCCTAAAGGTCGCCAATGATTCTGACTCTACCACTCCCACGGGCAGCGCATTCCATGCCCCCACCACTCTCTGGGTAAAGAACCCACCCCTGACATCTCCCCTATACCTTCCACCCTTCACCTTAAATTTATGTCCCCTTGTAACACTCTGTTGTACCCGGGGAAAAAGTTTCTGACTGTCTACTCTATCTATTCCTCTGATCATCTTATAAACCTCTATCAAGTCACCCCTCATCCTTCGCCGTTCCAATGAGAAAAAGCCGAGAACTCTCAACCTATTCTCATACGACCTATTCTCCATTCCAGGCAACATCCTGGTAAATCTCCTCTGCATCCTCTCCAAAGCTTCCACATCTTTCCTAAAGTGAGGCGACCAGAACTGCACACAGTACTCCAACTGTGGCCTAACCAAAGTCCTGTACAGCTGCAACATCACTTCACGATTCTTGAATTCAATCCCTCTGCTAATGAACAATAATACTCCATAGGCCTTCTTACAAACTCTATCCACCTGAGTGGCAACTTTCAAAGATCTATGTACATAGACCCCAAGATCCCTCTGTTCCTCCACCTGACTAAGAACCCTACCATTAACCCTGTATTCCGCATTCTTATTTGTTCTTCCAAAATGGACAACCTCACACTTGGCAGGGTTGAACTCCATCTGCCACTCCTCAGCCCAGCTCTGCAACATACCTAAGTCCCTTTGCAAACGACAAATGCCCTCCTCACTGTCCACAACTCCACCTATCTTCGTATCATCTGCAAATTTACTGACCCACCCTTCGACTCCCTCATCTAAGTCATTAATAAAAATTACAAACAGCAGAGGACCCAGAACTGATCCCTGCAGAACTCCACTTGTAACCGGGCTCCAGGCTGAATATTTACCATCTACCACCACTCTCTGCCTTCGACCGGTTAGCCAGTTTTCTATCCAATTGGCCAAATTTCCCTCTATCCCATGCCTCCTGACTTTCCGCATAAGCCTACCATGGGGAACCTTATCAAATGCCTTACTAAAATCCATGTACACTACATCCACTGCTCTACCCTCATCCACATGCTTGGTCACCTCCTCGAAGAATTCAATAAGACTTGTAAGGCAAGACCGACCCTTCACAAATCCGTGCTGGCTGTCCCTAATCAAGCAGTGTCTTTCCAGATACTCGTAAATCCTATCCCTCAGTACCCTTTCCATTACTTTGCCTACCACAGAAGTTAGACTAACTGGCCTGTAATTCCCGGGGTTATCCCTATTCCCTTTTTTGAACAGGGGCACAACATTCGCTACTCTCCAGTCCCCTGGTACCAACCCCATTGCCAGTGAAGACGAGAAGATCATGAGAACATAATCATGAGAACAAATTGTTCTCATAATCATGAGAACAAATTATTCACTGGATAAAGTACACTGATACATTTAAACATTTACAGTGCTGGTCCATTTAGTCATTCCTTATTGTTGAGAAGGGAACCCCATGATCACTTTTGAGAATACATTTAGTATCAATATCCCACTATGAAATTTAGGTTTGGCAAGAGCTTTTAAAATTATTGGTCAAAACATTACTAACTCCACATTAGGTTTCAATGTTTACAAACTATCTTCAACAGGTGTGTTTCATACAGCCTTTAGGAACCTAGTACTTCAATACCAGCATTAAGGAAAATTACACTTGTAGCAGACATTTAAAAAAAGAGATACCAAAATCATTTTGTATAAACACCTCATTGTAACGCTCCATCATTCCCATTCTGGGAAAATGTCACCCGTTATGTAATTGCCAGTTTCCTAACTAGATCAATAACTTTCATTCAATTCCTGAGTGTCACAGCTTAGCCATCCTGAGGGATGTATCCAACGCCTTCTGACAGCCCATGTAAGCAATGTCCATAGTAACTCAATGACTTTAATCATCTATTTTACAATTTCATCCATGTTTTGATAAACCTGATTTGTAAAGGGTTTGCAATGCCATCTCTTTGACAGGAAGAGTTTCAAGGTGGTTAATAACCATATGCTTAAAATTCATTAAATCTTTTTTGTCAGAAAAGTTGAAAGATCAAATGGTCTATAAATCCCTGGTTTCCTCTCTCATTAGTTAAATATTGAACACTGTCAACATTTTTCAAATAAAGGAACTATTCAAAATGAGTAAGGAAGAGAAACAAATTGAAAGAGTACCTGATATTATCCAAAAGAAGTACAGGAAGTTCTTCTGTAATAGTGGAGTTCCAACGAAACATCATTTAGTAGAAATAATGAGGCCTATGGGAAAAGTGGGGTTGGGGCAGAACAGCAAACAAAATCATTCACAATTGCTCATACATCACCCAAAAACTATGACCAAGTATAACACAGCTTGAATGAATGTATAACTCATTTATTAATGAAACAAAAGTAAATTTAATCACATTACTTTGAAAAAAATATCGTTAATGCAGGGACAGAGGGTCATCACCACCACCTTCAGGTGCAGTTGTGGTTGTGGTTGCAGAAGGTTGATTGTCTTCTGACTGTTTCTTGGGGGTGATTTTAAAAAAGAAATCCAGCCATTGCTGCTTTGCCTTTTCCTTCTGTCTTGAAGAAGCTCTTCATAGGGTGCCAGATGATATCACAGAATCCCTACAGTTTGGAAACAGGCTATTTGGTCCAACAAGTCCACACACCAACCCTCTGAAGAGTAACTCTCCCAGATCCATTCTCCTATCCTATTACTTGACATTTATCCCTGTCTAATGCACCTAACCTACACATCACTGAACACTTTGGGAAATTTAGCATGGCCAATTCACCTAACCTGCACATCTTTGGATTGTAGGAGGAAACCAGAGCACCCTGAGAAACCCATGCAGATATGGGGAAAATATGCAGACTCCACACAGACAGCTGCCCAAGGCTGAAATTGAACCTGGGTCCCTGGCTCAGTGAGGTAGCAGTGCTAACCACTGAACCACCATGTTACCCTATTGAATGACCTGCTACCCTGCATTGCAATTGTTGTTCTCCAAGAACTGCAACTGCCTCTCAATTTCCCTCAGGATAGAAGACAAAACAGAAGTGAAAAGCTCTCGTGATGTTGCAGCCTGGACTTCACCTTTTTTTATCAGCAACAAGCTGGTGTCGATCAGCTGTCTTCACAGTGGGACTCAAGCAGCTCTTCTATATCCTCACTTTCCACTTCTTCAAAGTCAACCTGCTGCTATATCACATGTTCTCTCCTTATGTTCAAAACGCTTTATAACATCTAGCTTCTCTTCCAGTGTTATAGCCTTTCTTTTGCATTCTCCACCCACAATTTTATCACCAGGACACTTCTTGTTAGCATGTTTGTCACTATGCCCCTTCATTTTTGCAAAAATAAGGATAATCTAGGGTTAGATTGTGAGATATGCAGGTGCAGGAATGTATAAGAATAATGCAATCCTGCAGGAATTATACAGGGCTTATACAGGAATTATGCAAGAATATTCTTGTCTCAGAGGGAAAGCAATGAACATTCATTCACTTAATTTTGATATGAAGCTGCTTAGATGTATAGCATTGTATCTCTCACATGCTCTGATGGCATCTGACATCAGCGCATGCACAGAACAAAGCATGCAAAACGATCACACTATTGCCAAAAGAACAAAGTGTTCCTGAAAATACTATTCCCTAATTCTTCAGCAATGTTACAGCCAAATTACACCCCTAAAACACACTTTATACAAGAACTACCTGTATCACTAATGTATGCAGCCAACATGATCTACACAACATCATAGAATCATACAGCACGGAAACAGATTCTTCATTCCATGCTGACCATGTTCCCAAACTACATTAGTGACATACAGCACGGAAACAGATTCTTCATTCCATGCTGACCATGTTCCCAAACTACATTAGTGACACATGCCTGCATTTGGCCCATATCTCTCCATACCTTTGCTATTCATGTATTTATCCAAATGTCTTTTAAATGTTATAACTGTACCTGCATCCACCACTTCCTCCCACAGTTCATTCCACACATGAACTGTGTAAAAAGTTGCCCCTCATTTTTTTTTAAATTTTCTCCTCTCACTTTAAAAATATAACCCCTAGTTTTGAACCCCACTGCCAACCTAGTGAAAAGACCCTTGTTAGTCTCCTTATCTATGCCAGTCATGGTTTTATAAACCTCTAAGATCATTCTTCAACCTCCAATGCTCCGGTGAAAAAGGTCCTAGCCTATCCGGCCTCTTCTTAAAACCTTTCCTGACAATATCTTGATAAATCGACGTTTCGGGCATAAGCCCTTCTTCAGAAATGAGGCTGGTGTGCCAAGCGGGCTGAGATAAAAAGGTAGGGGGGAAGGAATTTGGGGGGAGGGATGCTCGGAATACGATAGGTGGAAGGAGGTGAGGGTGAGGGTGATAGGCTGGAGAGGGGGTGGGGGGGGGGGGGGGAAAGAGGTCGGGAAGAAGATTGCAGGTCAAGAGGGCGGTGCTGAATCTGAGGGTTGGGACTGAGATAAGGTGGCGGGGGGGGGGGGGGGGGGGGGAATGAGGAAGCTGGAGAAATCTACATTCATCCCATGTGGTTGGAGGGTTCCTAGGCAGAAGATGAGGTGTCTTCCTCCAGGTGTCGTGTGGCCAGGGTCTGGCGATGGAGGAGGCCAAGGACCTGCATGTCATTGGCTGAGTGGGAGGAGGAGCTAAAGTGTTCAGCCACAAGGCAGTTGGGTTGTTTGGTGAGAGTGTCCCAGAGGTGTTCCCTGAAACGTTCCGCAAGTAGGTGGCCTGTTCCCCAATGTAGAGGAGACCACATCGGGTGCAGCGGATACAATAAATGATGTGTGTGGAGGTGCAGGTGAATTTGTGACGGATATAGAAGGATCTCTTGGGGCCTTGGAGGGAGGTGAGGGTGGAGGGTGGGGGCGCAATTTTGTACTTTTTGTCGTTGCAGGGGAAGGTGCCGGGACTGGAGATTGGGTTGATGGGGGTGTGCGGACCTGACGAGGGAGTCGCGGAGGGAGTGGTCCCTCCTGAATGCTGATAGGGGTGGAGAGGGAAATATATCCCTGGTGGTGGGGTCAGTCTGGAGGTGGCAGAAATGACGGAGGATGATACGATGTATCTGGAGGTTGTTGAGTGGAAGGTGGGGACCAGTGGGGTTCTGTCCTAGTGGCAATTGGAGGGGCAGGGTTCAAGGGTGGAGATGCGGGAAGTAGAGGAGATGCAGTGGAGAGCGTCGTTGACCACATTGAAGGGGAAATTGTGGTCTTTGAAGAAGGAGGCCATTTGAGTTGCTCGGTATTGGAATTGGTCCTCCAGGGAGCAGATGCGGCGGAGGCGGAGGACTCGGGAATATGGGATGGCATTTTTACAGGGGGCAGGGTGGGAGGAGGTGTAATCTAGGTAGCTGTGGGAGTCGGTCAGTTTGTAGTACCCCACCTCACACCATCAAACCATCATCTCCCAGAACCATCCATAACCTCATCACCTCAGAAGATCTCCCATCCACTGCCTCCAACCTCAGTCCCACAACCCCGCACCGCCCATTTCTACATCCTGCCCAAAATCCACAAACCCGACTGCCCCGGCCGACCCATTGTCTCCGCCTGCTCCTGCCCCACCAAACTCATTTCTGCATACTTCGACACTGTCCTGTCCCCCTTAGTCTCAGGACTCCCCACCTACGTTCAGGACACCACCCACGCCCTCCACCTCCTCCATGATTTTCGCTTCCCCGGCCCCCAATGCCTTATCTTCACGATGGACATCTAGTCCCTAAACACTTCCATCCCCCCCTCACGAAGGCCTCCAAGCCCTCCCCTTCTTCCTCTCCCACCGACCCAACCAGTACCCTTCCACTGACACTCTCCTTCGACTAACTGAACTGGTCCTCACTCTTAACTTCTCTTTCCAATCCTCCCACTTCCTCCAAACCTAAGGAGTAGCCATGGGCACCCGCATGGGCCCCAGCTATGCCTGCCTCTTCGTCAGATATGTGGAACAGTCCATCTTCCTCAGCTACACTGGCACCATACCCATCTTTTCCTCCGCTACATCGATGATTGTATTGGCGCTACCTCGTGCTCCCACGAGGAAGTTGAACAGTTCATCCACTTTACTAACACTTTCCACCCCAACCTGAAATGTACCTTGACCATCTCAGATTCCTCCCTCCCCTTCCTAGACCTCTCCATTTCTATCTCGGGCGACTGACTCACAGACATTTACTACAAACCGACCGACTCCCACAGCTACCTAATTACACCTCCTCCCACCCTGCCCCCTGTAAAAACGCCATCCCATATTCCCAATTCCTCCACCTCCACTGCATGTGCTCCCAGGAGGACCAATTCCACTACCGAACAACTCAAATGGCCTCCTTCTTCAAAGACTGCAATTTCCCCTCCAACGTGGTCGATGACACTCTCCACCGCATCTTCTCCACTTCCCGCACCTTCGCCCTTGAACCCCACCCCTCCAATCGCCACCAGGACAGAACCCCAATGGTCCTCACCTTCCACCCCACCAACGTCCGGATACATCGTATCATCCTCCGTCATTTCCGTCACCTCCAGACAGACCCCACCACCAGGGATATATTTCCCTCTCCACCCCTATCAGCATTCAGGAGAGACCACTCCCTCGTCAGGTCCACACCCCCCCACCAACCCAACCTCCACTCCTGGCACCTTCCCCTGCAACCGCAAGTGCAAAGCTTGTGCCCACACCTCCCTCCAAGGCCCCAATGGATCCTTCTATATCCATCGCAAATTCACCTGCACCTCCACACACATCATTTACTGTATCCGCTGCACCCGATGTAGTCTCCTCTACATTGGGGAGACAGGCCGCCTACTTGCGGAACATTTCAGGGAACATCTCTGGGACACCCGCATCAACAAACCCAACCGCCTTGTGGCTGAACACTTGAGCTCCCCCTCCCACTCAGCCAATGACATGGCAGGTCCTTCGCCTCCTCCATTGACAGACCCTGGCCACACGACGCCTAGAGGAAGAGCGCCTCACCTTCTGCCTAGGAACCCTCCAACCACACAGGATAAATGTAGATTTCTCCAGCTTCCTCATTTCCCCTCCCCCCACCTTATCTCAGTCCCAACCCTCAGATTCAGCACCGCCCTCTTGACCTGCAATCTTCTTCCCGACCTCTCCGCCCCCACCCCCTCTCCGGCCTATCACCCTCACCCTCACCTCCTTCCACCTATCGTATTCTCAGCGCCCCTTCTCCAAATTCCCTCCCCCCTACCTTTTATCTCAGCCCGCTTGGCACACCAGCCTCATTCCTGAAGGGCTTATGCCCGAAACGTTGATTCTCCTGTTCTCGGATGCTGCCTGGCCTGCTGTATTTTTCCAGCACCACATTTTTCAACTCTGGTACTCCAGCATTCTGCAGTCCTCACTTTCTCCTAATATCTTGGTAAAACTTTTCTAAACTCTCTCCAATTTAATAATATCCTTCCTATCGGAGGGTGAGCAGTGCATGTGCACATTACTCCAGAAAATGCTTCACCAACATCTTGTACAACCGCAACATAACATCCCAAATCATACATGGCTTGTTCTGCTTTAACACGCATTTCATTAACACAAATTTGTTGTAAAGCCATTGATGAATTGGGGACACTTTCTAAAGCGCGAACTTTTAAAGTGTGTATTGGCTATAATACAATTCCAGTCTGACTAGTTTAGCTGGTGCTGCTAATGTGCAATCTTCCTATAACAAGAGATTGCACAAGAACATAACTATCTAATTATAGCAGAACCCCCTCAAAAGTCTGAGCAATGAAGACAAGCATGTTAAATGCCTTCTTAACCACCCTGTCTAAATGTGATATAAATTCCAATGAATTATGTACCTGGACTCTTCAGTGTCGTTCCATAACACTACCCAGGGCCCTCCCCATTAATTGGACAGGTAGTTCTTCTGTAATGCTGTTGTTGCATTCCTGTGAAACCTTGCTTAATAGAAAATCACCTTATAGAACTAATGGGGCCTATGGGAAAAGTGGGGTTAAGGGCAGACTAGCAAAAAATATCACTCACAATTGCTCAAAAATCACTCAAAAGTCTAACACATAGTACAGCCTGAATGAAGGTTGAAATCATATCTAATTAACAAAAAGTAAATTTAACACAGTATATTTAATAACTATAAGAAAGCTGCTGTCTGTATAGTACCTCTCAGAAAGCTGGTCTGTTGGCAGCTGACATCGGCACATGTGCAAAATGGCAGGAAGACTGATGCTGACATCGTGCATGTGCATAACGGCTTGGAGACCTCGGCACAGACACCAGCACATGTGCAGAATGAAGCATGAGAACCAATCCCCGCTGAAATTGCACTATTGCTAATAGAGATAAGCATTCTTGAAAATACCATTCCTTCATTCTTCAGCAACGTTACAGCCAAATTGTGATACCAAGATGCACATTATCTCAGAACTTCCTGTACAAGTCCTGTCCTTGTTTGTTTTACCAAAATGCAATATCTCACATTTGTCCAAATTAAACTCCAACTGACACATCCCAGCAGATTGATCCACTTGATCAATATCTCTTTGTAATCTTAGTTAACCTTCTTCACTGTCCACTATACAATCGATTTTGGGTGTCATATGCAAACTTACTAACCATGCCTCCTGCATTCTCATCCAAACTGTTTACATAAATTGACACAAGTTGACCATGTATCAATCCTTGTGGAACACCATTGGTCACAGACCTTCAGTTTGAAAAATAACCCTCCATCACCACACTGTTTTCTATTTACAATCCAATTTTGTATCCAATTGGCAAACTCATTTGGAATCCCATGTGATCTAACTTCACTAATTAGTTCACTATGTGGAATTTTGTTAAAGGGTTTACTAAACTCCATGGAAGCAACGTCTACCACTCTGCCCTCAATCTTTTTTGCTACTTTTTCTAAAACCTTAGTCATGTTTGTAAGACACTATTTTCCTAGCCAAAACTATGCTATCTTTAATCTGTCCTTGCCCCTCCAAACTATCAAATCTTATCTTTCAGAATCACCAACTCACCCATCACTGATGTCAGGCTCAAGAGTTTATAGCGCCCAGGCATCTCCTTACAGCCTGTCTTAAATAATGGCACAACATTACCCATACTCCAGTCCTCCAGTACCTCAACTGTGGTTATAGATAATACAAATATATTTGCCATGGGTCACACAGTTTATTTGACTCAACCTCCTGAGAAATATTTAATTCCAGAAAGTTATTTACTTTTACATTGAAACCTCCAGCATTTCCTCTTCTGTAATGTGAAATGTTTTCAAAACATCAATATTTTTTCCAGTTCTTCAGCCTTCACAGTAAAAACTTTCATGTCTCATCTATCTCCTGAGGTTCAAAACATAGATTACCTCATTGAGCTTTAAGGGACTATTTCTCTTCCTAGTTGATCTTTATGCATTTGTAGAATTTCTTTAGATTATCCTTAATCTTGTCTTCCAAGACTATCTCATATTTCCCCCAATTTCCCTTCTAAGAATGTCCCTACTTTTTTCAAGAGATTTATTTTATCCCAACTGTCCATATCCATGACTCTTTCTTATTTTTGACTGAAACCTCAACATCTTTATTCATTCACTGTTTCCTACTCTTACCAGCCTTACCCTTCACTCTAACAGGAACATAATGCCTCTGAATTCTCATGATCACACTTTTGAAAGCTTCCCATTTATCAGGTATCCCTTTACCTGTGACATTTACTCCAAACAACCTTTGAAAGTTCCTGTGATATGGACCAGACCAAACCCCCTCAAAATACATTAAGATCACATAGATCCTCACTTTTTCTTATGTCAAAGTCAAGTACCAGTTACTGCATTCCAGAGGCAATCTGATTTCTCAAACTACCAATCTTGAAGCAAAACACACTTTATTAATACACTGTAGTTAAAATACAACAAAAGAAAGAAGAATTGGAATACATTAACTCTATTGGAAAATTTAACAATAACAGACTGTTTAACAATAGTAAACATTAACTGTGCCAATACAGTTGGCAAAGACAAATTTGGTAAAATAGATTGTTTCACATGAAATTCTCCAGTCTTGGGGGGAAAGCATAGAGAGGGGGGAATGCAGGCGGGGGTGGGGGTGGGGTCACAGGCAGAGAGCGAGAGACAGACACAGAGACAGACGTATTGCATCTTCCAAACCCAGCTTCAAGACTCCCAGCAACTGCTGCTGAAAACAAAAACAAAACCCTGGTTGAGAGAGCTTGACCTCATTCATTCAAGCTGCTTCTGTTCTTCTGATTTTAGAACAAAAAACTCAAGGCCTCACAGGCTGCATACTTGATGGGCTTGGAAGAAGGCTGCTCGCTGCGTCAATCTCAACCTTCTTTCATACGACAAAGATAAAATATACTCCTAAAAGGGAGAGTATGATCACACTTGTCTGATAACCATTAAAATTTACCTTACTCCAATTAAGAACATTTATGGCTGGCTTAACCTTTTGCATAACTATTTTAAAACTACTAGAAATATAACACTATGGCAGTCCCAGTCAATCTTTGGAAAATAAAAATCCAATATTAAAACCCTATTATTCTTACATTTATCGGAGATCTCTCGACATATCTGCTCTTCAGTTTGACTCTGAGTATTAGGGAACCAGAAATACAATCTCATAAGGTGCACCACCCTTTGTCTCCAATTTCTACCCATATGGTTTCATTGAGCGATTCCCACAAAACTGTCCTCTCAAATTACAATAATAATGTTTTCCTTAATCAAAAACACCACTCCCTCTCCTCTCTTGGCTCCCTTTCTGTCCTTCTTATAGCATCTTCAACCAGGAATATGGAACTGGCGGTCATGTCTTCCCCTCAACTAAGTTTTATAACAACTAATGATGTCCCAGTCCCATTCAAGCCGAGAGCTCATCACCTCTGAGACTCCTTGTATCGAAGTATATGCAGTTTAATTCTTCAGAGTTGCATCATTCTCTGACTTGCCGTTGTCTGCTGTTTCTAAATAATTTTCTGTTTCCTGATTCACAACCATTTATCTTTCACTTTTCATTGCTTAGAACACCGCCCCACATCCCAGCCCACTCCATTAGTTTAAAGGCTTCCCACCAGGATACTGGTCCCTTTCCATTTTAGGTGAAATTTATGCCTTTTGAACAGGTCATTTCTGCCCCAGAAATGATCTCAATCATTCAAAAATCGGAATCCTTGCACCATATCTTCAGCTACCGATTTGTCTTCCCTCTATTTATTTCTACTCTCATGATAAGGTTATAAGAGAAGGATTTATAATCATCTAGAAAGCAATAAGTTGATTAGGGATAGTCAACAGTTTTGTGAAGGGTAGGTTGTGCCTCACAAACCTTATTGAGTTCTTTGAGAAGATGACCAAACAGGTGGATGAGGGTAAAATATGTGGTAAATATTGATTTTAGTAAGCATTTGATAAGGTTCCCCATGATAGGCTATTGCAGAAAATACAGAGGCATGTGATTGAGGGTGATTTAGCAGAAATTAGCTAACCGAAAGAAGACAGAGGGATGTTGATGGGAAATGTTCATCTGGAGTTCAGTTACTAGTGGTGTACTGCAAGGATCTGTTTTGTCATTTTTATAAATGACCTAGATGAGGGCATAGAAGGTAGCGTTAGTAAATTTGGAAGACGACTGCTCGGTGGAGTTTTGGACAGTGCCGAAGGATGTTGCAGGTTACAGAGGGATATAGATAACCTGCAGAACTGGGCTGAGTAATACCAAATGGAGTTTACTGTGGAAAGTGTGAGGTGATTCACTTTGGAAGGAATAACAGCAATGCAGAGAACTGGGCTAATGGTAAGATTCTTGCTAGTGTGGATGAGCAGAGAGATCTCGGTGTCCATGTACTTAAATCCTTGAAAGTTACCACCAGGTTGATAGAGTTGTTAAGGCGGCATATGGTGTGTTCGCTTTTATTGGTAGAGGGATTGAGTTTTGGAGCCAATGGTCATGGTGCAGCTGTACAAAACTCTGGTGCGATCACATTGAGTATTGCATATAGTCTGGTCACAGCATTACAGGAAGGATGTGAAAGCTTTGGAAGGGTTCAGAGGTGATTTACTCGGATGTTTCCTCCTGTGGAGGGAAAGTCTTATGAGGAAAGGCTGAGGGCCGTGAGGCTGTTTTCATTAGAGAGAAGAAGGTTGAGAGGTGACTTAATTGAGACATATATTCAGAGGGTTAGATAGGGTGGACAGTGAGAGCCTTTTTCCTCAGAATGATGGCACAAAGCTTTAAATTGACGGGTGATAGGTATAGGACAGATATCAGATATCAGATATCACCCCTTTCTTTACTCAGAGACGGGTGTGGAACGCCCTGCCTGCAACAATAGTAGACTCATCAACTTTAAGGGCATTTAAATGGTTATTGGATAAACATATGGATCCAAATGGAATAGTGTAGGTTAGATGGGCTTCAGATTGGTTCTACAGATCAGCACAACATCGAGGGCTGAAAGAACTGTGTTGCGCTGTAACGTTCTATATTCTCTTATAAAGTGGACTGGGTGTAAACCAGATATTATTACTGTAGTAATTGTAACAAGATCAGCCAGCTGGATATCGTATAATATCAGTTCCCTGATTGGCATTGTTAACCTGGTCCAATCAGGAAGCTCTGGTTGACAGAGATAAACAGGAATATCAGAGGTTCTGTTCACAGAGAGTTGGCTCCAAGGAAGCCAGAGCAGTCTCAAACATTATGCATGTGTAAATAAAGGGTGATTTAGTGATGGGATGCCAGCCTCTATCGAGTTATTTAAGTGGCAAGGAGAGAAAAATATATGCTCGGAAAGTAATTTGCTCACAATTTGCTCAGTTGGGGTAAACATTTCTACTGGCATGCTGTTATTTCAGAAGCTTAACTTGCTAGATCTTGCTGAAGAGTGAGCTCAGTATGTGGAAAGAATGCAATATTTTTTCCAGGCAAATAACTTTGAGGAAGATAAAAAACAATGTGTAATTCTCCTGACAGTTTATGAACCCGCAGCTTTTTTGGTTATTAGGAGCCTAACTTACCTTAAGGCAACAGATACTAGATCCTTTCAAGAGATGACAGATTTGCTTAAGGAATATTACAACTCCAAGTCTGCTGTTGAATTATTTGAGAACCAGGGGAATCTGCATCAGGGCTTTTGACGAGATTAAAAGTACTGGTGTGACTTTTGACTAGCCCTTAATGAGATGCTGACAGACTGTCTGGTATATCAGATTAAAATGATATAACTATGTGCAAGTGCCTACTAGCTGAAGCCCAACTGGACTTCAAATAGGTACTACAAACAGGCTTTATCATTAGAAAATGCAGCAAGTGGAGCATAAGAGTTACAGGGTTTGCCATTGGAAGGGGCATTGCCTCCCTCAGGAAATATTCTGATCAGAAGACACGAGGTCAGCCCACAGCAATACCCCATAACAAAGCCAAATCTTGACCTAAAGGTTCCAGGCTGGCAAGCCATTCCGGGGTTGTCGATATGCAGACTCAAGATAACTAAAGAGTCCCTTAGGACCTAAATGTAGTAAGATAACTCATAGGATGGTATAGGCTGGAGTGCACACACCCTGGAAAGCTTACCTACATCTGGGTTAGAATAGTTAAATTGCTGAGCAACATCCAAATCAGAATCAAACTAAATATCTAGTTAAATGGTCACCTGGTTTTAATGAAGGTTGATATCAGTGCAGCTGTGTCAATGATTTTAGAACTCGTCTTTAAAAAAGTTCACTCTGGATTCCAACCATTAATTCTCCATAATATCTCAGCTAGACTGAGAACCTATACCAAGGAATCTTCATAGGTTAAAGGGCATAACTTCAGTTTTAGTCTTGTATGAGAATCAACTGATTCAGATACCACTGATAGCAATAAAAGGCTCGATACCAAGTCTGGTAGGGCAAAATTGGTTGTAGAAAGATTCACCTTGATTCGAAAATGGCTGCATGAACATTTTCAGGAAAGGTCTAGAGACTACCAAAGGATCCAAGGTTACCTTGCATGTTGATTAGATTACTTACAGTGAGGAAACAGGCCATTCGGCCCAACAAGCCCACACCGATCCTCCAAAGAGCAACCTACCCAGATCTATTCCCCAACATTTACCCCTTCACTTAACACTACAGGCAATTTAGCATGGCCAATTCACCTAACCGGCACATCTTTGGACTGTGGGAGGAAACCGGAGCACCCGGAGGAAACCCACACAGACACGGGGAGAATGTGCAAACTCGACAGACAGTTGCCTAAGGCAGGAACTGAACCCGGGTCTCTGGTGCTGTGAGGCAGCAGTGCTAATCAATGTGCCACCGTGCCAGGAAGAAATGCCACAATCCTGCAAGGCCAATCCTGTGCCATTTGCTTTATATGCAAAGCCAGAGGCAGACATCAGGAGGCTGGAAAGTGATGGATTCATCAATCAAAAGGATGACAATAGAAAAACTGTGAGCATCTTTTTTGATACATAGGCTCCCAGAAGTGTTGATCACAGACAATAGCCATCATTTAACAGCAGGGAATTAGTGTATTTTCCAATGTCAAGTGGCATTTGGCTGAGAAGGACAGCTCCATGCCATTCATTGTCCAATGGTCTGGTGAAAAGAGCCGTCCAAACTTTGAAGGCAGGCTTAAAGGAACAGCCTACATCTCCATCAATACGAAACTGTTCCAATTCCGGTTGGATTATTCAACCACCAGGGATAGCTCCAGCAGAGTTGTCAATGGGGAGAAGACTCCGCATCAGGTTAAATCTGATCTTCACGGACCTGGGTGTGGAGGGTGAAATGGCATCAGGAATGCCAATGCAAGGCACAATACTCCTCTAAGCAAAAGAGACAATTTACATCAGGGACAAAATGTATGGTGCTGAATCCACAGAAATGGCCCCGCATGGGTAAGCGGCATGGTCAATGAGAGGTCAGGTCCCACAATATACAAAGTGTGAGTGGATGAAGGAGTCTGAACAAGCACGTGGACCACATGAAAGCTACAAACTCACAAATTGAGCAGGATAAAAACAGACCTGGCCCCTCAGAACAGCCAAAAAGGCCATCAGAACACATGGGTTCTCCCTCTCCATCGAGCGAAGAAACCTCAGAGTCTGCGATGGACACCGTGAATGGTGCAGCCTGAAGCCTTTACCTCTTGAAGTGGATGAATTTCTTCCGAGACACTCTGGGCACAAGACACAGGCTATAGTTCATACACACTGCCCGTATCCAAGGCTGAGCTGGAGGAATCAGGCCCACTGCAAAAATATCCCAGTTGAGGCCACAAGACAAAGAACAGGCCTGCATTCCCAGATTTACAGGAGGAATGATATTGTGATTAATGAGGTCAGCCTGGCCCCAGGAAGGCAACATACTATTCTAGATTCATGCTCATGGCTGCAGAATCTCTGCCCCTGACAGGAAAGCCCTCAATACCAATCTTTTTAAAAATATTGACAAACCCCACTTAACATCTGACCGCCACTTCTATTTTCCACTGAGAGACTATCCCCTTCAACCGTAGCCAAAACAGAATATGTTAGAGAGTATTGCCATAGGGGACTTCTGGACTATCTTCTTACTTTTCCTGACAGTCATCCATCTGAGTATGCCTGTTGTGTAACCACCTCTCTAAATCTACTAGCCATCACACTGTCTCTTGAATGCCCTTAGTGATATAAAGCTTCAAAGCACCTTAACATTAAAACAAAAACTTAACTGACCCTTCCATACCCATAAATTTTAGTTTTAAGCATGAAAAAGACAAAAAAATCTTAAACACTCAAAATGTTTTTTAAAATGTTGTAACTGTCATCAACTGAAAAAAAACTCAATTCCTCTGTAGCTTTCAAGTCTCTGAAAAAAGTTGAAAAAAATCTCTCACTCCAGAGCCATGAGACAAACATAGCCAGGCCTCTCCCACAAGCTCCATGTGTAATTTGTTTTTGAACTAAAAAAGTTTCAAACAGTAAAAATAAAATTCCTCTCCAGATTGATGCTCAATAAATGTGGAAGCCTCTCCCAAAAACTTAATGAGAAAAATCTCTCCTTCATTTTTTTTTCCTGGACAATAAAAGTTCCAAAAATATTTTTTAAAGTAAGTTTTCTGCTTTGGCTGGATAATAGCCGTAAGAAATCAACAAAGAGAAGCCTGCAACTCAGGGAGCAGCTGCAAGATCCATTTGACGCTCTGTTCAACACCACTATGTATTTGTGAAGGTCACAACTGCACTGAACTTGTACACATTAGGATTATACTAGCCTGTCATTGATGAAATCGATGACAGTGTAAAGATGTTGAAAGCTAGTTAGAAACATTGCTTGCTGGAGAAATTCAATTCTTCCATTTTCTCTCGACAGCTGGCAGCATGTCAGAGCATTGCAATTGATTGATTGGAATGTTACCCCACAGCCCAAGAAATCCTAGATATCACTCACATGGGTATTCCTCCTTTATTAATCAATGCAATCATCTATGACACCAGGAAAAGGATTGGACTCTTAATGTCCAGTTCATTTGCAAACATCAGACATGTCATTGATCACTCTCCTCAAACTGTCAGAGTGCTTTTGTTTTAAAAAGGCAGTATTGTACATTTACACAGAGAAAAATAAAATTATCTGCCTGCAAAAGAGATTGGAAGACTTAACTACATGGTTTCAGGAGACCTTTGCTTAACTGGTATTCTGAGAGCATCAAGCCAACTCAGAGCCATTCTGTTAGTGCAGGCCAAAATTGTAAAAGCAATAGAAATAATGCAGGTGCCTTGAATGATTTAGATGGTACTTGTCTGCCTGGAGCCTGTGAGATCATGGTGTGGGTTTATCTCCCATACAAAATGTCTTTACTGAGGCTACAGAAGAGAAAGGTACACAAGGGCACCAACAAGAAGAAATCACTCAGAAACAACTGCCATCCAAACAAGATGGGAGTAAGTATCATCATGCTGTAAGACATTTGAATACAGGGGACTTTCCACATGATATACTGAATTGGTTTTGTATTCCATTAGTATTCAGCCATGAATTGGAATATATTTTCCCTCCAATTAGAGATAAGCAATGAATGTCTCATCTCCAAGAGATTTTGTAACTGAGGTACTATGGGATGTGGGGTGAAGGAGCAGGGATAGGTTGTGGGGCAGGAAGATGTACTTAATTTAGTTCTGATGCACCAGACAGTGTGGGCAAGGCTTAGAGTAACAGTCTTTCGCTGCTTGTAAAATCTGTATTAATAATCCTGCATTAATAATCCTTTCACTCATCCATCCTTTTATCACCAAGAAATACCATCATAGATGGTGCTATGAGCATCATCTTGCACGGCTACCTTTTAAGACAACTCATTAATTCCAAACTCATACCCCCCAAAAAAGTGAATGCACATATACAACATATCTCTTGGCATTTCAACTGTCTGTCCCTTTGTTCAGGGTGGGTGCAACTGAAATAGGGGAAAAGGGATCTTCCCTTGACATTTTGCAGTGCCGTATTTCCAATACATTTATATGCTGGAAATGACAAATGAGAAAGGTAATAATTAGTTCAGTAGTTCAGAACGATGTTAAAATGTTTGAATTGATTATTTTTCTCTTGCTCACCAAGAGAAAAATCTGACAAGTCACATGATCAATTGAAGTAAAACCCTCATGTGAACTTTTTTGGAGAAGATATTAAATACCAACCGAATATATAGATTAAACCAAAATACACTAATCAGGAAAGCCTAGTAAGAAAGGTAAACTAAATTTACCCTTCCTTCAATTGAAAATGCTCATTTCTTTTACTCAAGATTTTATGTCACTTGTGAAATTGTAGGTTTGTCATTTGAAAAATGCATTTTCAGTAATTGCACATTTATGTCCATCTTAAAATAAAACAGCATGTCACATTGTGCATTCAGTAATAATTCCTTACTTTTTTTCTATCGCAGATATCTTAAATCAACTGATATGCAATTTTTAAATTTAAATCTTTAAGTTTTTTTAAATAAGGTTTTTTTAAAAACGTTGGCATGTAGCTCAGTATTTAGAACTGCTGCCTCACAGCGCCAGGGCTCCAGGTTTGATTCCAGCCTCAGGCGACTGTGTGTGTAGTTCACATATTCTCCCCATGTCTGTGTGGGTTTCCTCTGGGTGCTCTGGTTTCATCCCACAGTCCAAAGATGTGAAGGTAAGGTGACTTGGTCATGCTAAATTGCCCATTGTGTTCAGGGATAAGTAGGTTAAGTGCATTAATCAGGGGTAAATGTAGAGTAATGGGGATTGGGTTTGTGTGGGATACTCTTTGGAAGGTCAGTGTGGACTTGTTGGGTTGAAAGGCCTGTTTCCACACTGTCGGGATTCTAAGATTCCAAAGTCGAATGTAATTATTCATCTAAGCAGAAAAGGACACTCTC